>NC_088983.1:5357638-6084121 GCF_963932015.1 Anas acuta | reverse complement strand
ATTACTGCAGCGCCGTCACAGCGCAGCGCAGCAGCCAGTACATCTTGCAGTGCCAAAGGTCTTCCCTCTGATCTTTATCACACCGGCCACGAGCTGAGAATTCAGCATTAATGCAGAGCTGAGCTGTAAGTCAACGGCCTGAATTATTTAATGCAGGTTGAAATTAAGACTGTTGACAGGCTCTCCCCGAGGTCTGTCTAGTTTTTATGTCGGGCGTGTAATCTGAGCGCCTCCCCAAAGTACGTCAGGCAGCACCACTGCCTGTCAGGTCTCTTCCCTCTCATTCACCTCCCAGAAGACAGCCGTGCAGCGTGGTTTGTTCTCACAGTGCTGCTTGGCGTTCTCCTCACTGTGCTGTTGTACCATGTTAAAGTACTCCAGAATCAAAAAATGGAACCTGTGCAACTTCCTACCTTCACATTGAACTAGTCTCTGACAGCGGGCAGTTATGAGAAAAGTAACACTGGGTGAAGGACTCCAGTGCAGTAGAGGGCAGGGAGAGGAAATACTGACTGAATGAATTCTCACTCCAGGATGCTGATGCCTCTTACTCGAGAAAAACAAAGTAAGGAGAAACGGGCAAAATCCTGCTGTACTTGTGCTAACGCAGAGAGAAACTTTTTTCATATTGCCTGACTGCAAGCAAAACCTTTTTTTTTTAATCTGTTGTACCTTTGTCGTCATATAACTTGACAAATCTATCAAGCTGTATACGCACTTGGTGAAATAAAAATCACTTTCTAAACATACCTGGTTTTTATTATTTTAAGCTTACAGAAATTGAGACGGGCTAGGAATTTTGTTTTTCTGCTGCTGTGATACTAACAAATACTTGGTGAGCAGGCTACAAATCACTTACCCACAGGATCCCATTTCCCTCATGTTCATTTCATACCTAATGGACCTTGAGCAAAACAAGCAAACAAAAAAACAAAACAAAACAAAAAACAAACAAGTAGAAGCTTGTGATAAAGGATCAAGGCAGTGTCTGGGAAAAGATGATATTTGATCTTTGCCACCAGCCGCAAGGCTACTGTACAGTTGGTCTGAGCAAGGTGTGTGTTATCAGGTGTTTGGGGGGCTACATTCCTGAACTTCTGTCACTTGATCTTTAGGTTTCTAAATGCATTTCTGAGGACCACTTCAGAGTCCACAAACCTCAATGTGCTGGTTGTTGGGTCTGAGAAGTGGGCAGTGTAGAGAAGCAGGGAAGAAGGACCAGAGCACGATGGTGTGCTTGTAACCTGTCCTAGGTAGTGCTCAGCTTTGCACTAAACCTTGCAACAACAGTAGACAACCGATGACCACTTTTTAATACTTACACCAGCCAGTTAAAATCCAGTTCAACTGTTAGCTAAAAGTACCTCTCTGTAGTGGTCACCTGTGGGTGTTTACAAGCTTGGCGACCTTCCTGCTGTTGACAAAGGCCCCAGTAATGTTTTGATGCACCTCTACCCACAAACTGTGCAGGTAAAAAAACAATCCTACTTCGTGATATCTCAATCAGCACTAATAAAACCCTAACAACCCAGTTATAAATTACTGAAACTTACCAAGTGTAGCAGCGCTTAAGTCAAAAGTGACATTTTTCCCATGACATTTAATAAAGATGGAAATACTGTCTAGAAAAAAGATGACTGATCAAATGACAAGTGTCTTTCCTCATGCGGTTCTGGGAGAACAGAAGGTTCATTTCACTCCATTAAACTGATTCCCGTTGCTTCATGGCAACGTAAATGGGACTGAAGCAGTCTCCAGGACTTAATGTTTTTTGTGAAGGCTGGAAAAAAAATCTTGTTTGGATCAGAAGGGTAGAGATCCTCCAGTAAGCACTGACATTTGTTAGAAAATTACTTTAATTAGATCAGTTTTAAAGATTCTTTATCAAAGCCCCAGTAAAGGTGTCTTACGCTTACCTTGCATGATGAAGGTCACAATCCATAAAGCAGGTAGGTTTTGGTAAGAATGTCAGCACAGCTGATGCACACCTGGTTAAAATGGTACAGCAGGAAAATGGTGTGGTGGCCTGTCAGAAGCTCAGCACCAGATACTCCATCCAGTAGTATGCCATCAGTGCTGTGAGTAACAGCGTACAAGCTTGTGAGAGCTGCAGACACCGCCAGACTTGCAGGTGCCGTAAGTTCTTGATAAATCAAAGAAATGCTCCAAAACAAATGGGACAGTTCGAGGAACGTGCACACAAAATAACACACTTAACAGAGGCAGGCAGTTGCATAAATTTGGTACAGAACAAGAGGCTGTAACTTGTAGTTCTGCCAAAAACAAATCTGAAGAGGGTTAGAAAATCATAACATGAATCAGGGTCATACTGTTGCAAAACAGCCTGAAATGTGTGAATTGGCTCAGTGTACTACTGAATAAGGGGCTGCAGAACACGCTGCCTGCAATAGCAGGGGACAGGATGTTACAATGCATTAGAGCCTAGCTTTATATTCCTGTCCATAAACAGGAATTCTGCACGTAAGTAATTCTATTCCTCCATCTGGTACCAATCGAGATCTCGGCTGGAATACCAGGGCCAGTTACCAGCACCGCTTTGTGAAAGGCTGGGTACCAGATGGAGAGAACTGGAGGACAGCAAGAGAAAATGATCACAGCTCTCTTCAGTCTCAGTTCTCAACTAGTTTATTTGGTTTACAGAAGACAAAAAATGAGGGCAGAAATTATAACCATCAAATAAAAGACTGCTGCTGCTGAAAAAAAAAGTAATTAAAATTTCTGTAACCACACAGAAGACAAAGTCGGTAGGAGGTGTACAACAAGGCAGGGAGCTTTAAATTAATTTTAGGGGGGAAAAAAAAAAGACAAACCCTCTCCAACCGTTGCAAAAACAGCAAAGAACTGTAGTGAACTACTTGATAAACTCATGCTATACTTGATACTAAATTTTAAGTTGGATTATACATTTGCCAGGAGTAGTTCCTTTTGACAGCGAGCTGAAGCATGAGCTCTCTGAAAGCCCCTTCCAGATCTGTTTCCACAATTCTGCATTTCCGGATACAGTTCGTGGCCAACCAAGGATTTTTTCAGGTTATCAGCACTCGGCTATTTATGCTCCTGCACACCAATCACTTTCTAAAAGCTGATTCCACTAATACTCTGTGTGAATTTTTATGTGCTGTTAGAGGGCTCTACCCTGCGGTCTGATGTTTATTTCGTTACCACTTCTGAATTCCATTCCAAGGTTGGCATATTTCTTTAAAGTAATTTAAGGGCACCAATCAAAACAATCAGTTAACAGCTTGGCATGTAGCACACAGTCCTGTGACAAATTTTATCCAATAGCAAAAGGTCTTAAAGGTGAGGTGTAGAAGTAATAAACATGCTCCAATTAAACAGGACTGGGTTTTATAAACCAATACCAAAACTATTACAGAGCAGATCTCTGTGAAATTGATCCTAGTTAAAGACAGACAATTATTTACATCCTGCTGCGCATACACCAGCAGTAACTACACAGTAACTACTGACCTACAGAGAAAGTACACTCACGTGCTAATGGCGGGTGGGAGTGATCAGGAGAAACATCGCTGGAGAGATGACCCAAACCTGTTTTCAAGGAGACCTGTAACACTGCAAACCAACTGCCAAACTCTGTTCTAACCTTTGCAAAGGTTAAAAAAATAAAAGTTCTCTCAAAGACAGCTGGGTTCCTCTCCTCCCACCCCTCCACCCTCAATCATCAAGCTGTTTTCGTGGAAGACTGGATAGTGGTATGGACACGGGTTACACACAACAACTTGTATATATATAAATATATATGGATACTGGAGGAAGGAAATAAAATCAATCCATTTGGACTTAAGTTTCTTCTCCCCCCTAATGAGACATGTTCACGTTCATCAGTAGGTCACAGGGGTTATCAATGTGTCAGGCCGCACACTGTTTTATACAAATTGTCTTTGACCCCAGAACAAGCACTTGGTAAAAATCCTCCCAACTTCTTGCTAAAGCACATAACTGACAAGTTACTAGAGCTAACAAGGATCACCTAAAGTCATATATATTATAACAAATGCTAAAACTGAACTCAGTCCCATATAAAATGGCCAGAATAAAAAAATTCATATAAATAGTCATATATACACTTTGGTTACCAACTCTGTGGTTGACGGTTCTACAATGAGCTGTAACTTGGCAGCGCAAGTCACCTGTCCAACTATTAAAAAGAAAAAAAAAAAAATCAGAATGCACCAAAAATAGTTAATGATCAGAATCATGCTGCTCTCCTCTAACCCAGAGAAGAGAATTTCAGCATTTCCTGGCTCGTCAGCCACACAGGCAATGGTGTCTCAAATGTTCCAGCAGCAAGAAAACCACTCGCAATGTCCTGCCTGCCGAAGGTTCTGGCTAGCACCATTTCTGTGCAAATTGTGGACGCTGGCTTGGCACTGCCACCCAACGCCATTACGAGAGTAAACTCTTACTTCTAGCGTATAAACGTAGCATGAGCATGTTTTCCAACACGCAGATGGAAAATACAAAACAATAATACTACTACAAAGTGCTACAGAGAGCCTAGAACAAAGGCAGATGCAGAAACTCGGATGAATAAACGGGGTAGCCAAGAGGTGGGTCTGCCGCTTGCACAGTAAGGTTTCTCAGAAGAACTGGGTGTGCCTGGATGCTGTAGCGCTCTTCATCATCATTCGTAGCATACAGCAGCTCCCAGGACAAATTTGCCCACTGACCCCGGATAGCTTCACTGTTCAGTTTTCCCACTTGTACTAACAATTCCTGGAGAGTGAGGACTCGCCCAGTGTAAATTCCCTTCAAAAACAAACAGATCAAAACATTCAGTACATGCTGAAAAAAGACACACAATGCTTTAGTTACAAAGCACTACAAGCAGCTTTGGGACTTCACATGCTACGAACACCAGCCCTCTGAAGTAGCAAGCTGTATAAACTGGTCTCCCTGATTCAATTCTTCCATCTTGGAACACAATCAGCAAATTTTATTGCATCTGACAATGCCTTGTTATTTCCAACAACGGTGATGTCAATTTCTGTTTAGTACAAACACAAATTTGGTAGCACAGCTTCATGTTTTGGAACACAACAATGGGGGAAGGAAAAACAAAAAAACAGTGGAAAGGAAACCAAACCTTGACATTGCTAATCAGTAATTTTTCTTCTTACCATGTTTGGATCATGTCCCAGCGAAAAAAGGTATGGCTTTTCCTGAAGAACTGCTTGCTGCCACTCAAGATCCGATACCAGCCCGATGTACCAATCATTTTCGTATCCTTCCAGATAGTTAACTAGTTCTTTGAAGTTCTCAACTGGCCCCAAGCTTGCTTTGTCAACCATCAGTTTAAAAGTGTATCTGAAACATACAGAAAGACCTACAGTAAGCACTGCTGCAAAGACAGGAGGAAGAAAGCCTCTCAGCAGTGCCAACTTGCTAAGTTATCACTTGTCAGCAGAGGAATTGGAAGTTAGTAGGCACAACTTTTAGCTAACCCAGATGTGAAACACATTTGCTGAAACATCTTTCCTTCACCTCAAACACTGTTCCCTCTGCCTGATAATGGAAAGTGCCAAACATTGAACTCCATCACAATTCTATTAGATTTTGTGTTTCTCCCCACTTAAGAAGGCAGATTTCCAGTACTAAAGGCAGCTGCAGCGGGAAAGGGACTAAGGAAGGACATCACAGGCTTCAGGGCTCAGGGTTACATGCAATATTGATGTAGAAAGAAGCTAAAAATATATTTAAATGTTATGGTTTTAAAATGATCTACTCTTAACAAACTGATACCTTCAAAGCCCAGTACTCCTGTATCACTGTTTAGATCTGTGAGTCTGTTTACCTGAATGCTTTCAGGGCAAGCTGGAACAGCTCTGGTTTGCCCGTTAGCCAGTCCAACCCAGCAGACCACGGGATGCCACCAGTGTATGCTCTGAACACATGGCTTGGGGCTGGCACAGTGTTATCCAGTCCAAACAGACCAAAGCAACACGATAACACACCGTGGACGTACAAATCTTTCAAAGCTTCATCTTTCATGAGGTCTTCAAGTAAATTGGAAGGCTTTTCTGTCAGGTGAAAAAAGTCCAGCTGACTCAAAATGAAATGGTACCACTCTTCTGGAAACCTCTGCCGCATTTCATTGACTTTCGAAGTAGGCACCGGGGCCGTTCGCCATTCCTCAGGGATGCTCAACAGCTCTGAGTACGAGCAACTGAACTCAACCTGAGGTAAAATTTCTTCCTGTTTTCCTTTGTCTACAGCAGGGAGCCCAAGGACAACAGCCCTGTGTAACTTATCGTCTGGTGACATTTCCTGTTGGAGATCTTGGCTCTGTGTTTCTACAGATCCTGGAATAGAGAGATGTGCTTTTGGTGTCATTCCCAGATGTCCAGGTTCTTTTCTGTCTCTCATTTTGCCCCTGGGTTCGAGATCAAAAATGTCACTATCATCAGTCCAGTCCTCAATTGTATCAACAGTAAAGCTATCTTCATCCCTCAGAGGCCTGGGTGTTCCTGCTGCACTGCTGTGCTGATTTTCTGGAAATGATCTTTTTTTGTTCTTGTCTGCACTGCCCAGGTTGTCCCGTGTTTTTGATTTCTTATAACAATACTGGACAAGCATCCATACAAGCACTTTAATGAAATCATCTTTCAGGCGCTTCAAATTCTCATGGGAGTCGATTATTCCAGATAACACATTTCTGGCGTCGGAATACAGTCTCACAGGTAGAACAGTACAAGGAGTCAAAATGTGTCCAAAATGGTCATTAAGAGAGAGAATCTTTGTGTGCTCCTGGTGTTCGAAGGCCATTTCAAAAATCTCATCAACTTTGTGAGCTTCAGCAGCATGACAGGATGTTTCCTGCAATTCTAGCCCCTAAGGCACAAATGAGAACAGTTTGGGTTTAGTCTTCACCGGTACCTATGCTTAAATACTAGCAAGTTCTGTTTTCTTGCAGCATTTTTCTCCACAAATGAAGACATGCTCCATTATCAGCATTTCCAGAAGTGAGTTACCTACAAATCTAACCAGACATAATGATAACCCCAAAGCACTCACTACGCTGCTAGGCACAGATAAGAGTCTTAGGAAAAAAGCCAACAACTTTGCCTCATGCAGATCTGTATTAACGAGTTTACTAAAAATGTTATGTTACAAGGTAGATGATAAATAATTTCACAACTGCTAAGCACGTCAGCTCTAAGACCAGTTAATATAGAAATAACACTTATCATAAAAAAAATGACTGTAACATAAGGTAAATTAATGACATTGCATAAGTAACCAGTAAGTTACTTATACAGTGAGTTAATCCTCAGCATGCACTTACCTTAATGTTAACACCACAGTAAGTGAAGCCTTTTTCTAGCACCAATATCCACATCAATCTATCCTGAAAACGGCACAGGTAATGTGATCCAGGTAGAAAGAGACCTAGACAAGAAAAAAAAAAAAAAAAAAAATACCCAGAAGCTGTGGTATAACTGTAGCATTATATCAACAAAAGCCTTTTCCACGCGCCAGCTAAGAAATTGGACTGTGTACACAAAATATTCAACATAAAAAAAAATAATTAAAACTGGCTAATTAATACCCTAGAATCTTTAAGGAATTAGCTGCAAAGATACATGTTGAAATTGTGGTGCTATCTTTGAAAACACTGTAGAAAAGCATGGTACCATTACAGAACCACAGGACAACAGTTTTCATCCTGGACCAGGGTTAAGCAACCCCACCCTCAGTTCCCTTTGTGGATGTGACTGTCACGATTAACGATTGTCTTTGGCTGCATTTCCAAGTGCACAGCTCCCACGGGGGTCACTTGGAGATCTGAAATTCTTCTGACTGCTGAATACAATAAAGAATCATGAGCTAGCACATGGGTACCTTGATGGTCCTGCTTACTGTGAAGTATATTGTTTACTTGTCATGGGGGAAATAAAAATCTAACTCAACACGAGTTGGTACCTACACTACCAGTTCCTACATTAATTTGCCTGCATTCTGGAGTGATTAGAAATATCCCCCAGGATGCAAAATCCAGAGTGCTACAGAACTGTCAGATTACCAATGACATGGTGTTGCACCCATTTTACAGATCCACAAATAGAAGCAGAGAAATGAAGACCTACATTTTCAGGAACACCTATTTCTAAGGGCTTCTCTTTAAAGATATGTGAGCCAGTATCATACACATTGAACGCCAGCAACAGATAGTCGGAATCACCTGTGGTCTTTCTGAAGTACCCCCATAAATAAATAAATAAATTCCATCACACTTTCTTGAGTTTGACATCACTAAAAATGCAGCCACACAAGAACAACTGAAATTTCAGAATTAAGACCTGAACAGTTCAGGTCACAGTTCAAATTGATTAGTATTAAAAAAAAAATCCCACAACCCAGCTCTCACTGTAAAAATTAAGTGACTTTTGTCCAAAAAAACATAGTATTGTTTTTCTCTTCTACCTATTTCAGTAGAAAAGGTAATACCAAACTTCTGAGCAACTGGTAGTTATGATCTAAGTTACAGCCTACTGTCAGCTCCTCCAACACGCTGGTGCTGTTCTTAGCACAAGGTACATTTAGTGCCAGTTTAGAACTTGCTTCTGCTCTCTTTCACGTCCAAGTGATCGCTCACTTGCAGGGAGAATTTCAGCTTTAGAATGTTGTAAAATGGAATTAGTGAAACCAACCATTAATCTCTAGTTAAAATTTAAGTAACCTTTTCTATCCCAGTGAGCTAATGAAGTGCATTTTCTTGCTAACATTTTGCAAAGATTTTAATATTTTTCTTGCTAGCTGTTAAAGCTACTAAAACTCCTTAACATAGAAAAAAGTATGATTTTAAATTAAAATAGAGACACACAAAGTGGTACTTCTTCAAATTTTAACTCAGCTCAGAACACAGCATTTTTTCATGCTTGAAGATGTTCATTCACAGATTTTCCCATTAAAGAGAGGACATTTTTACCATCAAGACTGGTGTTTTAAATTATTGAATCTGAGGTCACCACAGTCATAATGGCAATGGGGAAATAGAAAAACACACGCAGAGGCTGATCGAGTAGACAGTGAAGCATCTCTCTGTACTTTAGAGAAAAAAAACTTACTAGTTTTTAATACCTTTCCACCTGTACTAAAACTGCAGCAATATTTCCTAGTAAAGCACTTGCATACATTCTTCAGGAAAGAGTGATTAAGGTTAAACTTCCACTCTCTTTAAATATCAGTCCAACTTTTCCAGTTGCAAGCCATTTTCTAAGAGGCTTATGTAAATGTTTATCTTCTGTCAAAATGCAACAAGCTCTTGATTATTTATGTTATACAAAGACTGTTTCCCTAGAAAACACGCTTGTATTTTAACAGTTATCCTGTCTCCAGCTGGGGAAAAAAAATCAGCATTTCTTCACCTCTGTTTATATAAATCTGTGAAATACCCATCTTGATGTCTTTCACAGGCTTTATGACCAGAAATGTTGTTACAGCCTCACCCTGACTGCCTGCGTGAGATATGACACTGTCTCATTAACTGTTTCTGGTCTCAGCTGTGTTAGTCTACAACATGTATTTTACAAATGTCCAGTCCATATCCATCCTACCTAATTAACGTATCAAAATTAACAAAATCACCTTCTTGTCCTTGAGCAACAGAACTGATGAAAACAAAAGCGCATACATAAGCTCAAAGAGCAGTTTGAAACCTCCTTCTCTTCACTGTTAAGAGAACTCCTCAATACACTTGCCTCTAATTAGGTGAGATAAATCCAGTATCAGATTTAACCTACGCATTTGAAGTACGGTTTCAATCAGATGCTGCTTCTCATATTCCCCAGAAAAATCGTATTTCTCAAAATATTTATATACATTCCATCACAGTGCTGCTAGCACACCTACCTAGGCTACCGGCTGCTAATGCAGACTGCAGAGCAACAGCCAGACTTGGAACCATCTGCTGGTAGTACACTGTATCGGAGCAAACACATGCTGTAGCGCCCACCGGTCCTGGCCAGCTTCGGATAGGCCTAGGAAACCCGATCAAAAATACTGGCAGCGTGAAGAGTGGCAGCAGCGGAGAAGAAAGGAGCGCAGAGAGGGCAATGAAGATCAGCAGGATTGGGAAGAAAACCACATTCAGAGTGATTAAGGTGGCGGTAGATTCGCGACGTTGTTTTTTCTCTGTCCATGATGTCAGAAGAATGGCAATGGCGAACTGCAGCTTGGAGACAAACTGAAGCAGTCGATCCCGTAGGATGCCAACCTGCAAGATGTGTACAACAAGCACGTGCTTATTTATCCTCTGTATCAGAACACATTCAGCACTGCTAAAGCTGCCTTATCTAAAATAACTTTGAGAAAATGAAGCATGATTATCATTGATAATGATAATTATGGCAATTACCAGCAAGAGTCTGATTCCTGTATCAAGGCTCCTGTTCCACCAGAGGTCTGGACTGAGCACCAACATTTGTACCACTGACACAACCACTATGTCCAGCAGGGCATTCTCTGTGTTCTGCCATACCTAAAATGGAGATACGTTAGACATACATTTAAAAATGCCTTTATCTTTTCTCTGCTTTCCTGACCTGGAATATTTCTTCCAAGTCATTTTAATACTTAAACCACATAGAAAAGAATTGCTTAGGCTAATGTAATTAAATTTTGAATTACCATCCTAAATATTCTTGTGAATCCAATGCAAACAGACACAGAATGAAGATTTTGTAGCGAACGGTCTAGTGACAGGAATGCTATCATAGCAAATGGAGACACTGTAATTGAAACAAAAGAGTAACTGATTTCCTTTCAAAAACACAATTCAAGTTTACAGAGGTAAAGTCTTATTGCAGAATGGAAATCTTAGTGTAAAAAGAGAACTCCTCCCTTCATTATTACAAACTCCTCTTTGTGTTACACTTGCAAGATATCAAACAATGTATTTGCACTACTGGCCTGAGATTGCAACCATTTATGTCAATGCTTAGTTTTTACTTATTACTTTGCTCGTTTCCCTAAGGATAATGGGAATACTCATATTAACAAGTAAAAATAAACATGGAATAGTGCTCATCAATCCACTTCCCCAAAATGACACTTTTTTTATGAAATTAAATGAATTTAGGTCTAATTTTGGTTCCTCCAAAGTACACAAATTTGTCCCGATCTCCACCAGCAAGGGGACTGTTCCCTTTAGCTAACAAGTACAGTCAGCTTGAAGACTCCCAGTTCATTTTTATTTACCAAGTGTTTTTGTTAAAATCTATTAGAGACATTTTTTTCAAGTGAATACTGATGTAAACAAAAGCCTTTAAAAGGCCTTGCTTTCTGAGCTGGAGGTTTTAAAAGCTCATCTTCTTATGTGTACCTCTTAAAAAAAAATCAGTTACCACTTTCCAATATTCTGAACCAATATTAATTACCTCAATGCATAATCAAGCAAAATATCAACCAATATTTTCAGCTACTTGTTTTTTCTTAGTTCATTCACAGAGTCTTGCACATACAGTAATTCTAGCGTTGTTTCAATCTCCCTAAAACATCATCTAACAAACAACAGATAGCGTGTATTCCTACCTAGTGTTAGTAAAATCCTCCTGACAACACCAACTTTCATTAGCCTTCTTTGCTTCTCCATGAACACAGTCACAGTCCTGATATCCTTTGGATAAAAGGGGTTTCGGAAGGTTCCAAACAAGTACACTCCCTGAATCTCTCTAAGAATCCACATAATTACAAGTAATACAATCAGGATATAACTTGCTATAGCCTGAGGACTGGCTTTGGAAAATGATGAAAAGCCTGCAAATTGATGCAGCAGGCCAGCTTCTATGAGAGCGAGTGTCAATACAGTCAAATAAAAAATAAATTCCCTCCACCCAAACTGTATTCTAAGACCACTGCGCATATATTTAGATTTTTTGGAGTCTAAATGGCTGATCATGGTGTGTTTGAAGGCAAAACCAATCTCGCTTAGGTTAAGACTCAGTATGAACCCAAATCCAGTCATGAAGAGGATCACACCGAGAGTGCTGGGAATGAAATACGATGCTATTGCTGTTCCAGCAGAAATGAGAAACATTACTAATAACCTGTGAAGGAGAAAATAAAAAAGATTTGCTTGAAAAGAAAAAGGTTATCAACAATATTGCTATATTTTACCATTATATAAACAAAATTTACTTTGTGTTACTTGACATAGGTGAACCTCCTAGTCCAAACTCCAACAGTTGTTCCATTCCCCACAGAAAAAGTGCGTCAAGCGGGGGCAGAATTCCCATTGCCCACAAGAACGGCAGAAAAAGAAATACGATGTGCAAAATCTGGTTTGTCTGCTCTATAATGGGTGCGTTGACAGCAAACCTGGAAAGAAGAAATGTATTTGACTTCTGTGAAGGAAAACATAGCTGATGTGTGGGAAGGCTTTTTGTTTAACTAGTACAGTAAATCCAGAATTATAAACAGTACACATTCAATCTACAAAACCTCAACTGCTATTTTTTTTAAAAGGAAACATAAGGACATAAATTTATGTTTTGGGCAGTAATGCATCAGCTAGAACACTGGAACATTGGCTTTTTTTTTTTTATTAACAAGTTTGGAAGCTTTTAAATTACACAGATGAGCCAAATGTTCTAAGTATCCTAGTTATTTTTATACTATTGTGACTATAAACTTAGAAATACTTGTACAAAAGAAAGTCTAGAAGCTCTAAAACCTCAACCATTTTACCAAAAAAAAGTAAAGTATCATCTCAAAACTACATAAACAAAACTTTTATGCACGTCCAATATCCAAGATGCAAGATTTAACACTGAAAGAATTGGCACGTTGCTTGCACATCAAGGTATCTACTCTCTTTAGGAACATAAAATGTAATTTTGTACACAAGAGCTTTTAAATCTTTCTGCAAAAAATATACAAATCAATATTAGAAGTCTGCATACATCCTAAGCCATACATAGTTCATCAGCAAGCTCATTTACTTAATGGTGGACTGCTACGATACGTGACTTCTCTCTACTTCTTAGTAAATAAATAAGGAAGTCTCAAAAGAATTTGGTCAGGAATTTAAAGGTTTTTGTCCTCCCGAATTTAGATAGAAGAATTTGGTGTCCAAGACCATGTGTGTAATTACCATATTGTAACTGAAGAAGCAGCTAGGGTAAATCACTAGCGAAGATATCTCCAAGTGCAAATCTTGTAAAATCAAACATGCTTTTTTAAATGCATTTGATACAACCCAACTACAAAATACATACATGTGACAAAGTGATATTAATATCACCTGACAAGGAAAAAGAATGCATAAAGTAAAATTAAAAGCATCTTGCTTTAAGAGATTCTACAAATGCTTCAGCTAAGACATTCATCTGAAAAGATGAAATATAAAACAGTCTCCCATTTGCACAATGATGCAGTTCTTCCTTATTACTAAAGCATTTAAAAATCCAAGTTCAAAATCCACATAACAAACACACAGCAAGGTTCACAGTGGTTTATCCACTCATTAAAAGCCAAATTCCTGGTATTTTGGCCTGTAATTTATAACCCTCCGCAGTGACTTTGCACAGACTAAATTAGAAAACATTGCAGGACAAAATTTGGATATAAATCTGGTACTCCTGAAGTTTGCAGTGTTTAAACTTACAGTTCCAGATCAGGAACATATTTTTGAGAACATATTCTTCAAAAGGATGTTGACGCAAATGCTCTTGTACAAAAATACCGAAATCAACTCTGTAGAAGACAATTTTAGCTGTTCCTAACTTAGAAGCCTCTCAGGGGCTCTCTCAGGGGCTTCTGAATTTATATGGAACACTAAAAAAAATTAAGAACAACTTTTTAAGCACAGTGCAGACATCATTGTCTGCTATGTGTTCTTCTAGCTTCTTTTGGACTTCCTATAGCTGATTAAAACCTCAAATTTCATCTTTCTTATTAAAATACACACACACAATAACCATTCCTTTAATTAGCAAAATGCTGCATTAGCTTTACCTGTGTGCAAGATCCACTGCAATGAAGACAAAAACGTAGAAAGGTCTCATCAGAGCAGTGATTTCGTAAGTATCCAGTGGTTGGAAAGTAGCTGTTTCGGTAGCTGTGTTTATGATTAGTGAATACTCTGCTATACATACAGTCACCCATCCAAATACAAAGATCGTAACAGTTCCTCCAATGTTGCTATACAGCAAGGTTATTCTGTTTGGTAGCAGATACCAAGTTCCCAGCCCACACAATACCCCTGCCAGAAATGAATGAAACATGGTGTTGATTATATACTTCTTGCCAGGAATAATAAATTTTACTGTCTCTGAACCTAAACAGCTGGAAAATTCAAACTCATCTTCATCTGTTAGTGTATTCTGAATTTGTATTCTTTCTACTGTCACTGTTTTCTGTTTTGCATATATATTTGCCATCTGAAGGATAAGTGCAGTAACAAACATCAGTCCTCCTGAAAGTGCTGCAGTGTAATAGTCTTTCATAATGTCTAACTGGTACAGAAGTGTTCCTACTCCTCCCAAAACCCATGGCATCAAGAAAAGAATAATCTGATTCACATATATGTAAGGAGGGGCACAATAGCCTAATTTAAACCGGGGACCTCCCAGCACAGTCTGTGGAAAGCGCTTCAAGAAGAACTCCTGCTTGTGATCATTCAGCAGAGGTACATCTGGACCCATTCCTATTACTCCGTAATGCTGGATGAATATCATTTTTCCTGTAAAAAAAAACAGAAAGAAAAAGAAGGAAACATTACCAAAACTGGAACTCAAAACTTAACCAGGGATTTTTTTTTGTCCTATTTTCATTTACCGGATTGTAGTGGAAATCTAATATGTTAGTGTTAGTAAACATATCTTAAAGCATCCATAGAATCTGCTACCAGAATACAGCTACTAAGCAAACACCTAAGATAGAAAAAAAAGATTATTTTATACATAAAGAATTTAAAAAAAAAAATCGTTTTTACCCATCAGCATTTTTAGTGTCCTAGAATCATCACAGAACAGCTTGGGTTGGTAAAGACCTTAAAGTCCAACCCTGTGCCATGGCAGGGACACCTCCCACTAGACCAGGCTGGCCAAAACCCCATCCAGCTTGGGTTGGAACAATTCCTGGCAGCCTGTGCCAGGGCTTCACCACCCTCTGAGTAAAGAATTTCCACCTAACATCCAATCTAAATCTCCCCTCTTTCAGGTTAAAATCATTCCCTCTTGTCCTATCTGCCTGTGTAAAATGTGCTCCCTACACAGCCTAGTCACAGAACAGGATCTCAGCATGCAAAGCACCACATGAGACAGCGACAACAAACAGTTCACTTTCCGTATCCTAAAACATACAAAAAAAAACCAAAACAACAATACTTGTGAGTTGTAGCAGAATTGGCACATCAACATCTTCTTTATGTCAATGGAGAAAGCTGAAAAAAAAAGGAAGAAAACATTCCTGTAAACCTTTACAGTGAACCATCAAACAAAAATCAGACATTTAGAGGGCATCAGGCAACGCAGAAATAATGAATGCAAGAAGGTAACTACAGTATTCAAATATAATCTTATGCTACTGGTCTCAAAAGCAGAAACCCATGAATGACAAGTATGAATACTGCAGGTAAGACACAGGGTGAAAAACAGCACAAGGAATGCAATGCAAAAGAATTTCATAAACATTACTACTTTAAAAAGAGATGCTGAATTTTGTTGTGCAAGTACTGAAATTCTGACTTCCTTCTACTGCACCTGTATTATCTCATGAACATCCCTTAGCTATCACTGCTGATATAGTAAATATAAACTCTTTACTGCCATGGAGTTTCCAGCCACCGTTGATTTCTTTGCTCTACAAAACCAAATACGTTCAGGTGCTTTTGAGCACATTTTACCCCTCACATTTAAACAGATACTAATGATTTGACTGCAGGCAGATACTGGTTATCACAGGTCTAAGCTAGAAACAACGCCAATGAGATATCTTAAAGGCCATCGATAGGCATCATCACAAATGGAAATTTGCTTTCAGGGTACACCAAATCAACGCACACCGCAATGAAAAGCACGATCCTACCGGCTTGTTAACTACTCTCCATGAACACAGTGGATTTTAATTGTAAAAGTTAAAAAACGGAATTTGTAAACATAGAACATGAAACACTGAAACCATAAAGATTTTTTTTTGTCTTCCTATTTCAAGCCATTGTATGTTTTTGTTTTTAAGGGAAGGAGAAGGCAGTAGTCAGTCATAATGGAAAAGACACATGTTGACAATGGAGAGGGGAATTCATCGCAGCCAATTCAAGAATTTGAAAATGTAACAAGGACACACCCAATTAAAAACAATTTTAAAATGTAATTAAAAAAATATAATTCAGACAAGCTTGTCTATAAAAAGAAACACTGCTTAAAGAGCTACATATGCACGAAACAAAGTTGCTCTGAAAGTTAAACACAGTAGATTTATGTGTCTGTAAAGGACAGAAGATGAGTTTAAAAGAAATGAAGAACCAAAAGGTGCATAGTTTTCCCTTAAAAACAGTTTTCTGGCAGCTGTGATTTTCTGCTCTAAAAAGGTCTGTTTTTGTTTCACATTTTAGCTTGCATTTGTGTTTGTCACTTTATATTGCTAACAAAATGTTAACAACACATTCCTCTCACAGTTTCTGTGTAAACAATAGACATCTTTGTGCGAGACAAAATCTATGCATATAAACAATAATAGTTCTACTCCAAAACCTAAGAGCCATAAAAGGAAGTGAGTTTATTTA
Organism: Anas acuta; assembly: GCF_963932015.1. Taxonomy (NCBI): domain Eukaryota; kingdom Metazoa; phylum Chordata; class Aves; order Anseriformes; family Anatidae; genus Anas; species Anas acuta. The sequence goes on along the minus strand of NC_088983.1, from coordinate 6,067,353 downwards.
TAAATGACAAGTCAAAGAAATATGGAAATGATACTGTCAGCTATCCTCCTGGCTTCCAAAGTCAGGTAACGCATTAGGACTTCAAAGAGGCACTTGTGCACGTCTCATTATTTCTGTGCAAAGCCCTAGCAACAAGACTCCACACATTAGGAAGTGTTTACAGGACCTGGCTTCAATATACATTCCTAACATACAGGCCTGGCCCGACTGTGACAACTTGCCTGGTTACCCAAACACCCTGCACGACAACAGTTTGTCATCACTGGCAGGGATCTAAGTGACTTAGATGCTATCGTAACACGGATGATAAAAGGACTTTAACACCATAAAACCATTTAACGTGCTATCCCCGCGATATTCTCCCTACGTCCACATTGCATATAAGAAAGTGAGACAATACAAATCTTGCATAAGTTCAGGCAGCAATTCACATGAAGGTGTGAATTTTTGTCTAGGTAAACATCACCATCCTTCGTATACACCGATGACAGATCGGTGTGGTTTGGTTTTATTTCAAGCAGATTACAAGAGAACATGTGTACAGCTCTCAATTCATCTAAGCCGCTGAAGCGGGTAAGGCTTAAAACTACTTACCTAGGTGGTCTTCTTTTCACGCGAGACTAAGCAAGGGTTATAAGCCACCTGCTAGCACAGCTTGGACAAATGCAAGCATGAGGGCGCAGGGGAAGCTGCGGACAGCCCCTGCCTGGGCAAACCCAGATGCACCTGTGCGAACCTACGTGCTAAAATGCCCACATTTCCACCCATTTCACCCCTCTGCTGCTTTTTAACAACGGAGAGGCCAGGGCTACCTGAGGGCAGGCACACAGGGCGGGGGGCACCGCCGGTCTGACAGAGCCGGCCCCAGGGAAGGGCCCGGCTGCTGCTGCACCCCCCGGGATGGCCGCACCCCCTCTTCGTCCCCGGGGGGCCGCTGTCTGCGCCTCAGCAGCCGTGATGGAGATCGCCTCAGTGAGGCGGGCACCTACCTCAGGGCCGGGCTCGGAGCAGCTCAGGGGATTTGCGGGGCGGTGGGGAGAAGGGGGAACGGGGCTGAGCCTGCGGCAGAAGGAGGAGGAGGAGGAGGAGGAAGGACGGTTGAGCGCTCGCCCTCCACACACACCCCAGACCCACAGATTTCCACAGGGTGCACGAACAGCACAGGCCGCGGCCCAACGCTCCTCCCCGCTGCCGGGGCCCCTCCGCCCGGCTGCTGCTGCCGCTGAGGACGGCGGGGAAGGAGGAGGAGGAGATGATGGAGGAGGAGGAGGCGGCTATGGGCAGCGCCGAGGCCCGGCCTCACGGCGGCGGCGCCCCCTCCCCTCAGCCCCCGCCGCCATTTTGTCTCCGCCTCAGGGCCGAGGCCGCGCGGGAACGCCCGGGCTGCCCGGGGGGGAAATGGCCCCGGCCTGAGGGGAGCTGCTCCGGGCGGCTTCTCGGTGGGGCTGGCACACGGGGTGCGAGGTGGAAGCGAAGGCGAAGGGCTGGCCGCCTTCCCCACCCCGCTGCGGATCGTTTGGTCCCGGGGCTGGCCGGTGCTCAGCGCCACCGCTTCCCTCAGAGGCTCTGTGTGTGCCTTCCCCACAAAGCTGTCGTCTTCCCGCTGTAAAATCAGACGTGTGGCCTTGTGGCGGATCCCCAAAATTAAATGTGAAGAGAATCCCTCAGCCCACACAAGAGCTGCGCCAGGGGACGGTCGCTGCTGCTGTCCTAAATCCTGTAGTGCTGCTCTCCGAGCATTGTCTCCCTTCCTCTGCTGAATTCATCGCCTCAAGCTTCTTTCTGTCCCTCTGAGACCTGCCGTAAAAATGTCTGAGGCTGTTTTTTCATCACCTATTTTAGTTATTTCTAATCTTCTCATAATAACGGACTTGTCAGACTTCCCATAATAACCAGACTGGTCTGTTAATCCTTAATTCTGACTTTTTTACATGAATATTCAATATGAAACATCCCAATAGTAAATTAAAACATTTAGCACAAATACTCAATCAACAGCATCCTGAAATCATATTAAAATAAAATATTTTTATTCATATGGACGTTAGTCACTTTAATGGTCTTTCTCAGTTTATGTAAATCAAACTAAAGATTAAAATACTGGTTCTAGCTGCAGGTATAGGAAGGTGCATTCTCAGTTTTCTTTTAGGTTAAATAAATGTTAGCATTCACTGGCAAATTGAAATTTTAATCCTATACTTTAAATACTTCTATATATATATTTTTATACTTTTCCTAATTTAAATCCTTAATGCAATACTACTTAATATTTCCAATTACACATATTAAACATTGAGAATATTTAATAGAGTGAGCATGATATAAGTTATAGCTAATAATACTAAAATGTGTAACTATTCAATAGGACATGCATAAGTGTACTTTAATATCCATGTTATAACAAACACTATATAAATTCTTAGAAATAATTACATCCATTTTAATCTGAATCTCTAATAAAATTTAACACACTGACATATGCTTAAAATTTCAGATAGGCCAGAAGGATTTCTGTTATAAATTTAATTTGAATTAGAAGCATTATAACCTTTTTGTAAGCTTGTTAAACTTTATTATTCAGAGACAATAAAAAGACAGATTGGGGTATCCACTGTAAAACCTTGGGAACGCTACCAAAACAAAATGCTGATTAACATTTACTGAGTTTCTTTTAAATGAGGCTCAATGGTACACATAATAATAAGGGTCCAGCCTGCTGGAAGATAAATGCACATATCTCAAGCTCTGTGTGTTCTCCAGGTTCCTTGACTTAAGATTTATTCACCCTGACCTTGAAATATATCTCTGGCAATCTGATTAAAACTAAATGTAAGGTAAATAGCTTCTCTGTACAATTCACTAGGATCTGTGTCAGGTATTTACTTTTTTGGCTGATGAGTTTCAGCCAGTCCTCATTTACCAAATCAACTACAGTTTTATAAAGGTGATGATTCTGTTCTGGAATATGTAAATCCTAAACAAGAATTGCAGGGGAAACCAGACATTAGCTTTATTTCTTCACAAGCTCTGCAGTTTGTGTTTCAAAGCTCCGAGAAGGGTTCTTGCCTGCCCTCATTTCCCGTAGTTTCTCTTATACTCAAAAGAATAAGAAAGAATTTCAGTCAGTGCAAACTTCAAGCTTTCTAATGGAAAGGGGAGCATGCTAATTTATTTCTCTAAAAGTTCTAAGAGTTTTCCCAGTCCTATAAAATAAAACTTACTAAACAGAAAAGTGTTCAAATTAAATTCTGCCAACTTCTGGCTGCCTTTTCCAGATTTTCATAGAATATATAACTGCAAGCATGTGAATAGTCCTACTGAAACTAATAGGAGTCTTCATCTGCTTAATTTAGGATGTACATAAGCTATTTGCAGCCTTACTACTTGCTTTTTGGCTTGCTTCTTTTTAGTTTGTGAAAGGGCTATTAATCCTGAACCTCCAAGTAATCATTGTGTGTATTTCCATACTTTTTATGTTTACTTTCTTTAGAATGATGAATGCAGTAGCAAATATTTTTCTTACTGACCTTTCTCCTCTTTAAAGATAAACTGAAAAAGTGATTTTTGGTTTTGAATGCATCTTTATATGTATGGATAATAACACCAGAAACAGGTGCTTTATTGCGTTTAGTAACCATTAAGGAAGATGGAGCTTGTAGGACATTATTCTTTTTAAAGAGAATTAGTGTAAGTTAAAAAAAAAAAAAAAAAAAGCTTTCTTTTGAGTCAGACCATGGAAGTTATTTATTCTCTTTCTCCTGATGCCTGAAGTTAATTATTGCTATTTTGAGATCTGTAAGCTGGCTTTCCCAAACAAAAGATGTCAGAATGAAATCTGATTCCTCAGATTGACTCAGTCTTTTTGTTCTGCGTTCCATACCAGGCCCATCATTTGTATAGCAGTGTGGCTTTCTGGAAAGCTGTGTGTGCTGGATGTATGTTATCCACAACTACTTTTCTGTTGCTCCCTTGGAAGTAATTCCTTTAGACAATATGGCCTTAGGCTGGCAGAAAAACGTGGCATACTAGGTAGTTCCCTTCTTTCTGGATGACTATCCCTTTAAAATAAAACCGTCTACTTTACAAAAAAGTGCCCTGTTCCTACATGTGCAAGATACCTATGTTTTCCAGGGGGCAAAGGCTTCTCATGGCATTTCTGAACTACTATTAATTGTGCAAGCATAACAGTCATCCATGTAATTAATGAGTTTTATTAACTGAAGTATAACCTTCCATTTAGCTACCCTTCCTTTATGGCAGCTAAACATATACTTCAAGTAATTTGAGAGTTGATACATAGCTATTTATTGTGACATTAAATCAAGATAAAAGTATTTCTTATCAATTTATTTTTGTGCATAATGTGGTTTGGACTTTTTTGAGAACGCTAATCTTCTTCCAGTATTACTGCCAGTGGGGGATAAAACAGTCTGTGAGACTGAAGATGCCCTTGGCTTTTAGTTTGTATAGGATATTGCTAAAATCAAGGGCTGTGAACTGAATTCTGTTTGTTTAACAAAGCAAGATTTTCCTGCTTGCTGTTAATGCTGAAAACATCTTGATTATGGAAGCAATCTAGTTAAATATTTTACATTTTGGGAAAGACTCACTTGCCTTTGAAGTCTCTTTCGGTTGCTGTGTTTTGAGAATCTATCACTGATCTGAGGAGAAGGGGACAGAGAAAGAATTACAGATTGCAAATTTGTGTACTACTTGAATCATAAGTGACAACCCAGGATTGACTAAGGGATGTTTAGTCTGACAGGGTGTAACAGTCCTGTGGCCATACAGGCTTCACAGTTGTCATTTATACTGCAGTCCATGGCCACGTAGATTCTGTGGTTATAAATGGAGACAGACTGTGTGCAAGACATGCCACACACACTAGTTATTGAAGACTGGGTTCAGATTGCCTCCATCAGGCATCGAACTTCAGAACAGATTCTTGACCCCCCAGATTAATGCAGAGACCTAAGTGGGATATTTGAGAGGAGTAGGTATGTGTCTGGAGGTCTCCAGAGGATGTCAGCACTCACTGAGCAGAGAGCTGCCAATGTTAGCCATCAGGAAGCATCACTCCAGGAGCTGGTTTGAGCTGCTGGCTTTGTGCCTCTGATTCCTGGCTGTCCATAAGGTGCCTCCATGCACGCAGCAGTGACAACCTTGGCAGGGCCAGCAGCTGCTTGTGAATGTTTGTGGTTTTGTTTTTTTGTTCTTTTTCAAAAAAGCAGACTGAAGATCTCAGTGTGAAAATTCTCATGTGAAATTCCCACGACGTTTAGGAGTGCAGCTGTTGTTTCTTGGTACACACCACAATCATCAATTGTTCCTATGGCAGTACAGACCATTAGGCCCGCTGCTGAATCTCCCACTTCATGTAAAGAAAAGCATTTTTAGCGTAAGAGTTAAAGGCCTAGAACATCCATTCACATGCTTCACCTTGCTAGCAGCAACGAATGGATTTTTGTCACTGCTAGAATCACAGTTAGGAAACAGGACTGTGTTGGGGTGCTGGGGGTTAGGGGAAGAGATTCTTTGTTCTGGAACACGAGCCAAACACCAAAATGCTTCCGAGGAGCAGAGCTCTTACAGGTGACAGTACTTGGACGGTAAATTAATATTTTGGATCAGTTGGTTGCTCTTTAGAAGAAGTTGTGAGCATGCCTGTGTTTAAGCCTGTCCAGGTCTGTCCTAAGTAGTAAAAGTAGTAAAACTATATATATATATATACACACACATATATATACACATATATATACATGCACACGCATAAATGGTAAAGTGCTGTTCTTTGCTGGTGCTCAGGATACATCAATACTGTTAATTAAGCTTCATTAGTTTGATGTCCAGCTTTTCTGACATGGGTTTTGATCTAATCTTTCAGAATCCTAAAAACTCTGCCTTTTTTTTCTTTGTATGTGCAAGTACATTTAAAAAGGATTTTCATAATTTCTTTGTGTCCAGCTTCTCTAATAAGGTTGGACAGATTCTCACAGTTTCTGTTGCTAATATGATTCCTGGCAAATAGAGCAGAAGGTTCAGGAGAACAAAAGAAATGATCTGATTTTAGTAATGGTGCAGACTGAGTCTGTCATTTTTCTTTCTTTTTTATCCTCCTACCCTTTCTGAATGTCAGAACCTTTCCCAGCACTGCGTCTTTTCAGTTTGAATTGAATTCTTGTTCTTTGTCAAGGTCTGGGCATGATGAGTTTTTAGATATTCCTCTGAACAGCAGCTGTAGTATTTGAGAGGCTTATCAGTGAAATTCTGACTTGTCATAGGCAATTTTCAGAGAATGAACCACTTCCAGTGGAGCTGTTTTTGGAAGTCAGAAAGCCATATATCTGAAATTTCACTTAATATATTTAAATCTTAAAGTCAGAGTCTAAGAAATACACTACAGTGTGAAGACAATTAGAGAATTTAGCTCCTGAAAGACAAAGAGGGTTACATTTAATGCTGTAGGTCTATTCAACTTGTGAGGTGGTCAGACAGAGGTCTGACTGAGGTTCTCTGCCCTGTGCATAATTTAAGAATTTCTATTAAAGCCTTAACATATTATTTCAAAGGCAATAGGAATACTGTTATGTTTTAAATTAAAGATATGCTTACAAACTTTGCTAGATTTGGATCTAAGGGGATTGTTCTCATGAACTACAGTTATGTTTGTCTTAAGCAACCTTTATTCATGTGCTCCTGTTTTGGATGTGAAAAATTAACAGGCTGTATTTGCAATCTGGAGGATGGCAATTACAGATAACTGATGTGCAGAACTGTACAAGAAAGCAAAGAGTAAAGAGCAACATGGTTTGAAGTGAAAATTGCTTGAGCAGTAACAAAATGCCGACATCTTTTCCCATATATTTATTTATTGAGTAGACCGCAAAAACACCAGTATGATTAGAAATGAATTATAGCTCAACATTTAGAGACATAATATATTCCAAGATGAAAAATAAAGCCAGCATAAAGATTTATTTTGTTCCAGAACAGGTCTATCTAAAAAATTAATTCAGTCTTGATTAAAAATGGACAATCATGTTTTCAAATAAATCATTCCTAAACATCTAGCTTCAGTTGGTTTCATTTTGTTTCATTTCATGTCATCTATACAGAAGGGAGCTGGCAAGCATTGCAATTAAATCCGTAAAACCTAAAACCATATTCATGTTAAAATAACTTCCTTTGATGTAACAGGCCACACTATTAGGACTAAAATTGGGTTTTGGAATACACTCAATGTACTTTAGAATAGTATTTTCAACTGAAAATTCTCAATAAATAATTAGGCAGACCTCTTACCTTAACTGCAAGCTGGCAAGCATCATTCTGATTTTCAAGGGCAAGAAGGAAGACCCGGGTAATTACAGGCTTGCTAGTCTCATTTCAGTGCCTGGCAAAATTATGGAGAAGATTATTCCAGGAGTTAGTGAAAAACACCTGAAAGACAATGCCATCGTTGGTCATAGACAACACAGGTTCAAGAGGGGAAAGTCCTGTTTAACGAAATTAATTTTTTTTTTTTATGACAAGACTACCCACCTAGTTGACCAAAGCAAGCCAGTTGTTGTAATTTTGGGGTTTCAGCAAAGCTTTTGATTCTCTTTCTCATAGTACCTTCTGTGCAAAATGTCCAGCACACATCTAGATAAGTACATAGTGCAATGGGTGAAACATTGGCTGATGGATCAAGCTCAAAGGGTTATAACAAAATGGGGTTATGTCGGGCTTGTGGCCAGTCACTACTGGGGTTCCACAGGGCTCCATTTTGAGGCCAGTTCTCTTAAGTGTTTTCATAAATGACACAGGACTTGAGGGTATTCTAAGTAAGTTTGCAGATGACACTAAATTGGGAGGAGCTGTTCACTCCCTTGAGGGTAGAGAGGCCTTGAAGACAGATCTTGGTGAATTAGAGGGCTGGGCAATCACCATCAATATGAAATTTAACAAGAGCAAGTGCTGGATTCTGCACCTATGATGGGGCAACCGTTGCTATATATACAGACTGGGGGACAAGAGGCTGGAAAGCAGCCCCACAGAAAGGGATCTTGGGGGGGCTTTGTTGACAGCAAGTTGAATGTGAGTCAGCAGTGTGCCCTGGGAGCCAGGAGTGTCCTGGGGTGTGTCAGGAAAAGCACTGATGGCCGGTCATGGGAAGGGATCGTCCCGCTCTGCTCTGTGCTGGTGTGGCCTCACTTCCAGCACTTTGTGCAGTTTGTGGCACCACAGTATAAGAAGGACATAAAACTGTTAGAGAGTGTCCAAAGGAGGGCTACAAAGATGGGGAAGGGTCTGGAGGACAAGACGTATGAGGAGCAGCTGAGGTCCCTTGGTGTGTTCAGCCCAGAGCAGAGCAGGCTGAGGGGAGGCCTCATGGCGGCCTGCAGCTCCCTCACGAGGGGAGCGGAGGGGCAGGCGCTGAGCTCTGCTCTCTGGGGACAGCGACAGGACCCGAGGGGACGGCATGGAGCTGGGACAGGGGAGGGTCAGGCTGGGGGTTAGGGAAAGGGTCTGCACCCAGAGGGTGGTTGGGCACTGGGATGGGCGGTGGACATGGCACCGAGCCTGATGGAGTTCAAGAAGCATTTGGACAATGCTCTCAGACAAGTGGGCTGATTTTTGGGTGGTCCCATGTAGAGCCAGGAGCTCGATTCAATGATCCTTGTGGGTCCCTTTCAACTCAGGATATTCTGTGTTTCTGTGAGTATGATTCTAACTCATATGACTGGTTTAAAAACTAGGCTGAGCAATTTTGAGATCGAAGGGGTATTTCTTCTGAATTTTCTGTCTTTAGGAATATATTTACATTGCTTTTCCTGGAATCATTAAGCCTGAAAAAATTGAAAAGCTTAAATGCATCCATTAAATGAAGCTTTAAAAAGCCCTGTGCTAAATAGGGTTTGCAATGAAATCTCCCATGTCTCTTCAGTACCTTGTACATGTTTCAGTCACAGGATGATTTTTTGGCCAAGCTAAGGCATCTATAGCCCTTTTGGTGCAGCAGAGCCTGTGGCATAGGCTCACTCACCATTTCAGCCAGCTCTTCTCATTGCTATCCCATGCGGTTCTCATCAGGGTGCTAATCCTGTGGCTAATGATGTTCATGTTCTTGAAGCACATTAAGAAATACAGCGTATAACCCACACATAGAGCTCAAATTCTGCAACAATAATGTTTATTTTGGCAGGACTTTGAATACAAACTCACTTTGACTCCAGCTGGCTGGTGTGATTCTAGCAACTAATTCAGCTCTTCCAGGGGCAAGAGTTTGTTGATACAGCTTGTTGCTCTTCCTGTTGAAGAACACATCGATAACCTGGAAAAAAAAAAAAAAAAGTTTAGGCAATCACAGAATCACAGAAGTGCTGAGGGTGGAAGGAACCTTTGGAGGTGTTTTATTCCAAGCCCTGCTCAAAGCAGGGTCAGCTAGAGCAGGTTGCTCAGGGCTGTGTCCAGTTGGGTTTTGAGTAGCTCCAAGGATGGAGAATCCCCAACCTGTCTGGGCAACCTGTTCCAGTGTTTGACCTCCTTCACAGTATTTTTTTTTCTTATGTTTAAATAGAGTTAACTGTATTTCAGTGTGTCCGTTGCTTTTTGTCCACTTACCGGGCACCACTGAGAAGAGTCTTGCTCTATTTTCTTACTCCTTCATTTCAGTTGTTTTTACACATTGATAAGATTCTCCTGAGCTTCTCTAGGCTAAACAGTCCCAGCTCCATCAGTCTCTCCTCATCCAGTAGATGCTCCAATCCCTTACCCATCATCATGGCCCTTCGCTGGACTCATCCCACTATGTCCTAGTCTCCTAGTCCTATGTCCTAGTCTCGGCCTTACCTCTGCACAGAGGAGAGGATGAGGATCACCTCCCTTGGCCTGCTGGAGATGCTCTTCCTAATGCAGTCTTGGAGGCTGTTGGCCTTCTTTGCTGTAAGGGCATATTAATGGCTTATGGTGGACAACTTGTCCACCAGAACCCACATGGCCTTTCCTGCAAAGCTGCCTTCCAGCTGTTTGGTGCCCACCCTGTACTTGTACCTGAGGTTGTTCTTCCCCAGGTGCAGGGCTTTACAATTCTCTTTGTTGAACTTCATAAAATTGCTGTTTGCCTGTTATAAGTCTTTATAAAAAAACATTCGGGATAGAGTTGGAGGGATGGAGATTTAATTAGCTCAGGTTCTCACAAAATCCACACACCATTAGTTAGCTGCTTTTTTATCTCTTGACCTCATCTATAAGACCATGTCATCATCCTGAGCTCTGGATGCTGTCAGAAATCTGAAAAGAAGACAAAAACAATCCATAAAATTATTAACTTCTGAAGTTTATTCAGAAAGGGAGCTGCAGGCATTTAATTCTCCATGTTGTTACCTGAGTTCTAAAATATTGTATCTGTAGCATTTCTGTTTTAACAACAGGAAACCTGCCCCAAAATTAGTGTGTAAATCAAAGTCTCTTGGTTATGAACATATCAGTTATGTTCTTTATATTTATACAACTGAAATTCATAGTTTCTTCTGTCAGCCATGCTTTTTCTGCAAGGCTCTTTCCAACAACAAGGCCTCACTGATTCTGTCCTTGGCTCACCTATGGTGAGGAAGTAGTGTATGTGTTGTTTCCCGAGTATATGAAATATTGGGAAATGCTGGCTGCAAAATGTCACAGGCTGCTATCTCCATCAGGTGGCCAGATGTCCTGAATACATCCAAGCTTGCCTTTATCATTGTACATGTTGTTTTGGGTTAAATGGGACTTAGAGCCTCAAGGAGCAGACTCAGAGGGCTGCCGTTCTCTTCCTTTACCTTGGCCACTCACACTGGATAGGCATCGATTCCCAACATGGATTTACATCCAACTGTGAAGATTTCTTATGCCGGGCCCTACCTCAAATCCACACTTTCCGGTCTATAATGGAAGGCTCAGACAGTGCATTAAAGACTTTGGGACCATAATCCTGGTTTCTGGGGCTTCAGCAGTGAATATGCCTTTGTGTCACAGGCAGCCTGTATTTTCGACCCATTTGGAGGTCAGGAGTACCCAAGCCTGATCTTTCATCTCACCAAGAAATTGAAGTCCATTCAAAACCCTCTAGTCTCCTCTCGTCCAAACTCACTGAGTATTTGTAACAGATAAATGTAGTTTACTCACTTTTTAAATATACTTCTTTGGCTTGAAATGTCTTTGGTTTCCTTCAGTTTTTATGTTACAATATTATCAATAACACCCCAAATTAGATTTGTCAGTAAGATATGCAAGGATAATGTTATCAAGTGGATGTATCTAAGAAAGGAAGTAGAAGAGTTGCTAAAATTCATTTGGGGTATTTACAATTAATCTGCTCACTCCTACCTCCTCTGTTGGAGCAGGTCAGGCCATAGGGCATTCACAGCAGGGTGCTATGAATCTCTTTGTGTTAGAATTGTTTAAATTAAAAGCACAAATGCCGCTTCATAGACACAGCTCATTTGTTGTAAGTAGGTCATGGTTGTCACGGAAAGCATAGCGGCAGTCACACTAGTGATAGGTTTCGGTTTGTTGAATAAGTCCTGCTAGCAGTTAAGACTTTCTCCCCCTTTTAACAATCCCATTTTGAAGTCAGGTGATTCACGAATGTTGTTTTTCCCTTCGAGGCTGACACGCTGACCTGATATCTCAGCAGCAAAACTACGGAAACCAGGTCCTCCGGTTGCTGAAGGAAGCGCCCATGAACTGGACCGTGGGATTAAGAAGAAAGCAGAGGTTTTAATGAAACAGACTCCATTCTTTGGAGGGGTGAAGGGAGGTAAGGGAAGCTCCTGTTGCTTATGTGATTATTGCTAATTACTGTGATTGAACATCATGACATGAAAATGTAGTGCCTGAGGTAAAGCCTGCTTGCTTCCGTTCCTTTTTTCAACTGTCTCGTGGTGCCCTCTCGAGGTAGGAGAGCAGCCCGTTTCATTTGCTGTTTTACAGCAGCTGGAACTGAAACTGGAAGCACGGACCTTGGTGAAGAAACTGAGAAATCACCATTTGCTTTGAAAAAAAAAAGAAAAAAGAAATAACTCCATGTAACATCAGTGGTTTTGGGATCCTGCTTAAAAGCGCATGCCAATCCCTTTGCCTCCAGCGTTTCGATGAGATTGAACTTGAGAATGGACACAGAAAGCACAGGGGATGCTTTTTTGCACTGCCCTGAGGCCACAAAGGTGCATTCCCCTGTGTGAGTGAGCTGATCATTGCAAGGTTAAAGGCTGCCAGCTTCCATGAAGGAAGGGACACGTTTCCCACAGTGTGCTCGTTTCCCTTGGAGTCTAGCACAAAATGCATCAGGACATGTTTGGATACTAAAGCGGATTAGGAAACTTTGACACATTAGGAAGGCCAGCATCTGAGCTCAGATTTTAGAGCACCGTGCTTGTGGGGAAAGCACCCTGTGCATGTCCCTCCTGGTGTCACATCTTGCCAGCTGACAGCAGATTGTCCTTCCAAAAATGCAGCTTAAATCCAACAAGGAGCAAGGATTGGCCATACGGTGGGTCCTCTAGAGTCATTGAATTAATTACGTTTGTTTTGGACTGGGATGGGGTTGAAGGTGAGGATGTCCTGAGCAAGGACATCCCATTTGGCAGGTGAGTACACTCTGGGTGCATGCTGAGTTATTGGCAGGCTCCCCTGCTGCTGAGTGAGATAAATTTAACCTCACCGTTCAGCCTCTGCTTCCACCTTTCACGGGATCCTTCTGAGTCACTCCAAGGTACTTCTAGCTGATCCCTTTTGATGCTAGCACAGGGTTCTGAGTCCGTCCATTTGACCCCAAACTCTGTTTCTCTCTTTCTGACACTCCCTTCAGGCCGGATAGCCACAGAGGGCTCGATGCAGCCTCACGTTCAGACCTGGAGCAAGCAGAGGCTGTGGCACCCCGCAGAGGTGGCTCACGCAGAGCCTCTGTGGCCACGCAGCACACCAGCATGGTGGGATGATGAGCACAGCTCTCCTTGGTTGCTCCAGCAAGCGGTGCAACACCTTTTTTCCTCCTGACAGCTGCAGTTTTCTCAAGCACCTGAACTGGCAGGCACCTGGGGAGCAAGATTTTCTCAACGAAGGGGTTTTTGTTCTGTTTTTCCTCCGCTGTTAGTACAGAGGGCAGCCTTCATGAGCTGCAGCCCCTCCTCCATCCCATCTTTTATGTGCAGCTTGGTTTTGGAGTTTGGAAAGCTTTTCACGCATTGATTTTGTGCCCATATTGGACACATTTTAAAAATACCCTTTTAAAAAAATAGCCTCTGCTGCTCATAGATAACTTTTGATGGGGACGGTTGGAAATAAATGTAAACAAATGCTGAACAACATGCTGAATCTGCCAGCATAAATCCCCTCCACAGAGCTGTAAATTGAAGACTCAAAGCTCCTGTTGTGTTGAAAAGAAGGACTCTTGGGCCCAACAAGGGGTAAGATGTTAATAAAACCTTTGTTCACTGTTACAATAGGGACCAGCTAAGTGTGGTATGGGGTTTCTGCCAAGTTAACCCTGACTTATTCCCATTGTCACAAGTACTGCTAAGAAACCCTTCAACATCTTGTTAAAGGTTGAGAATGAAAAACAGTTGATACTTTTCATTTCAAATGTTGTATTTAAATCAAAAGTGTTCATTTTAAAAACATCCTTTATTCCCTTCCCCTGTTGCTACACTAGGTGCCTTAATGAAAATTCACATTTTATGTGGCATTAATTTTTTTTTTTTTGTGGGAAAAAAAATAAAGAGCTGGCTTACGTGGTTGAAATTGCCACTGTCTTTAATATTGCTGGAGTCTTATTTTCTTTAGGATGAAAGTGCAGGTGTTCTGAGCCCCCCTGAACACATGCAAACCTGGCTTATTTGATTGTTTCCTTCCCTGTGGTCTGTTAGTTCTCTGCCCATCCGTGGTCTCTTGCCCTGTTGTTGTTGGCTCCTTAGGGCAGCACCCCTGTCCAGCACGTTCAGATCCATGAATGGACAGCCTTGTTGTGATGACATGAATAATAACAACAAAAAGCTGTGAAAAATAAGACACCGTCCAATGAGCATTTCAAATTTTTATGTCTTCAGTGAAGAAAGGTAAAAGAAACACAGCTTCTGCAGGCTTTTGCAACGATGCTGCTAGGGAATTGAAGGCTACTCGATGCTACATGACCTTGGAAACCCTCTGGATGAGTATTAGGATGTATAAGGCCTTGTTTTAGATGCATGTCCACTAGAAGCCAATGGTGGTATGACGGTCAGTAGTACCATCATGACAACTAGGGAAACAAGGAAGGAGAGACGTGGCAGGTGTAACCTGGGCACTCTGATTGGGTCAGGGTGTCTTGAAGATTAGGGCCATAGAGGTCCAGTGGTGTCATGTTTAAAACCAGGCTGGTATCATAGCTTCACCCCTTCCAACCCTCATGTCCTCCCCTGCTCCCCTCTGTGCCACCCATTTGTCTAAGGAAAGGTGGCATCTTTCTTCTGGTAGAGTTAACTAATCAAAATACACTTCTGGTGAGTTCAATTATAAAGGTTTCCTCCCATTCTTAAAATGTTTCCATTTGTTTTCTTGGCAGGACCTTAACGATCTCTCCTGAGAGTTCCTTTCACATAGATGTGCAAAGAATGAATAGTTTATCTCCAGCTCCCGTTGACTTTCATGAATAATTTGATATAAAAAGCTAAGTTGGACTCCTGCTGTCTTGGATAACTTACGAGTACCTAAGAGTAGCTTCAAATAGTCCAGCCACAGACCAAAGCACCATTTCAACTTTTAGGGGCCACTCTCGCCTCCACTTACCTTTTCTTTTTTCTTTTTTTTTTTTGGCAATTTTTGCTCCCTTACCTTTCCCTCCTTTTGGGCTCCTCTCAAAAACAAGAAAATCTCTAGAGCTTCCAACTGGCAGAACTTCTCTTCTGAATGCACGTTGCTTACTTAAACAAAGACAATTTGGTGGGACGTATGACTGTGATTTTACTATTTCTTGTTCACCTCGCCAGGTGTATGCCAGAAAATACGGTGCTCGCTCCTGAAGGTGGGCAGCTGTTTTATGGGGTTATTCATCTGGCCAGTCTCATTGCAGGCAGACAGAATTGCTTATCTGAGTAATGTCGCACATGTGCCTAAATGATTGCAAGAGACTGAAAGGAGTTGGGAGGAGAAATAATAGCACTCCTTCATCTCTCACAGAGCAGCGCCAACAAAATAATGAAGCCATGTGAATAAAGAAACAACATAATAATCAAGCTCTAACCATTTTTGGAAAATTAGCACTTCTTCCATAACAGTCACGGCTGCTGGGAAAATGGTACAAAATATTAACTGTCAGGTTAAGCACACCTTAATCAACATGTGCTGGGTCCCACTGATGTGTCCTCAAAACTGTTACTTAAGTACTTGTTAAGGCCAATTAAATAAACAAAATTTTAAAGCCTAATAGCATAAACCACATAAATAACATAAAAGAGCCGTAATGGCTGAATGGGTGGGTGTTTAGCCCTCCCTGATTTAAAACAGTGAAGTGAAAAATGTTGGAGCCCTTGAAGGTGATTTCGAAGACGAGGAAGTGACTGTGCTACACAAACAGCAATCAGAGACAATTAAGAGAACTGGGACAAGTGCCTCATTCTCTCCACAGACTGCATGGGAAATTGCACTTTACATTTCAGTCTCGTTGCATTTAAAATAAGGCCCCAGCTATGTCATTTTTCAAGTCCAACTCAAATCAAAAGATATTGCTTAAAATCTTCCTATTACTCCAGAAGTGAAAGGAATGATTGTCTATGCTGATGAGCCTCGAAGATTGTCTCGGAAAGAATTTGACAGTTTTGTCTCCTGGTCCCATTATAATGTTATTACTGCCCCTGAAGAAGACTGACAGGGCCTGAATACCAGAATAAGTACTGGGGTAGTGTGGGGTAGCTCTGCCGGTGCAGATTCTGTGTTGTTTCCCTGCACAGTGGAGGAACGGTGTGCTACGCTGTGCATGTGCTTTCCTATAAAGCTTAGTCTGATGAAGAATCTTAGCAAGACTGTGTAGTGGCAAAAATAACAGAAAATAGGGAAACAGAAAATAAAGGCAAGCTGAAAATAGTCCTTAAAAATGAATGAAAATAGGGAATTTTTGAAATAATATAATTAGATACTTATTTAATTATAACCCTATTTTATAACCCTATTTATAACCATAAGTTCTTTTTCAAGAACTTTCTGGTAAGCACGGAAAGGTTTCAGTACATAGCTGAGAAATGTTCTGATGTGGCAAAGTTTTTGCAAAGACAGGAGCACATTGAGCTGTCAGAGCTCTTGTAGCTGGTTTGATTTGTTGTAATATGGTGCCTAGAAATGAGTGCCCCAGTTTTTAAATGCACTTAAATAAAGTGACCAAGTTTCCTGTGATGCAAACCGTAAAACCATCTAGGTTGGAAAAGACCTCCAAAATCACCAAGCCCAACCATCAAGACTTCTGCTTGATTCTAGCCAATGCACTGGCTCTGTCAGCACCTTCTGGTTCTAGTGAAGTCCCTTCTTCCTTTTTGTTTGGTATTTCATTGGTCTCTGTAGCATTTAGGTATAAATGCATTCTTTTTTCTGCTGCTATGTTATGACAAAGTTATGTTTTTAAGAGTAACTACAAAGTCATCCTTTATCAAGCTGAGAATGAAAAGAAAAAAGAAAAGGGAAGGAGAAAGGAAAGGAAAGGAAAGGAAAGGAAAGGAAAGGAAAGGAAAGGAAAGGAAAGGAAAGGAAAGGAAAGGAAAGGAAAGGAAAGGAAAGGAAAGGAAAGGAAAGGAAAGGAAAGGAAAGGAAAGGAAAGGAAAGGAAAGGAAAGGAAAGGAAAGGAAAGGAAAGGAAAGGAAAGGAAAGGAAAGGAAAGGAACGGCTTGTTGATTTGTGAAGACTACAGAGCAAATATGCTTCTTGAAACTAAGAAGAGTTTCGGAATGAATGAGGTTGTTTCTGAGGCAAGGATTGCAGAAGTCATTTATAAATTGTGATGAACCCAACAACACCTTTCCCAGCATGCTGTCAGAAAGAAAGTGCATCTAAATAATCATTCATGTATGGAACTACACAAAAGAAAGAGAAGTACTGAAAATCCACATGCCCTGCTCTCAGAAGCATCCCCTGGTACCCAGACTCACATTGAATAATGTCTCTACCAGGAACCTCATTCATTTCAATGGGACTTCCTTGGAGCATCCTGCTGCTTTAAAACAGCTTTAGCAAAAATAAATTCAGGGGGCAAACGCTGCTCATGGTAAAACCAATGGGAGTTTTGTGACTTAATTTGCACATTACACAATAGCAGCTTTTCTTACATCTTCATGTACCTCAAATACATAACTACTAACCTAAGGAGTATAGTGATGTACATAACATTGACGTATATAAAAATGCAATGCTTTTATTTTATATTGACTAGTAACTATGGCTCTGAGTTAATCTCTGTCCTTTCCTGAAAGCTGAAAGGCCACCGGGAGCAAGATACCGACCAGGGGCAGCAGTCTAGCAAGAGAAGCAGTGGTGTTGCTGTGGAGGGACTTCTGGCAGACAAAGCAGCACTTGGGGTTACCGAGACTGTCAGTCCAAATCCACGTTGCTTCGGATAAAGATCGGGCCAACTTAAGAGCTGGCACCGTGCCATGCAGGCAGATGGACAGATTGGTGAGCAGCGCAGGGACTGTGCAGGAGCATCAAGTGTGGATTCTGAAGGCAGCGTTCCCAGCTGGGAGACTCCCAACAGCTGGCCAGCCTGAATTTTTTAAAAACAATTTCTGTTTTAGGAAATGTTGCAGTTTGTTTGGTTCTAGGTGACGTAGCGTACCGAACAAAACAGGGAGAGGAAGGGGGATTCTTTATTTATGTTGCTAGAGTTGGCTTGAGCTGTACAAAAAGAAAGAAACGAAGAATGGGCATTCTCTCTGAGCCCTGAAGAGAGTGAGAATGAACGGCAATGGATTTCCCCTTTGCTTTGCTGTCATAGGGCAAAAGAGATCCTGTACACTGCTGTGTACAGGAGTGCCAAAGCTTCTTGGTAGCGATGGGGAGGACGATTCTCACCCTAGATTCAGAAGCTGGAATTTGTCAAACTCACACTTCAGTGTTTTTCTCCAAAGAGGGTCAGGGACGGGTTAGGAGCACTGTGGGGCAGCTCCTTTCCCAGGACAAGGGTTGTGTTTACCAGACAGGATACACTTGGACTCCTGCCTTATTGCAAGCTGGAAAACTGAAACTCAAAGGCAAAAATCTGGTGCAAACATATTTAACTTCTGAGGAAAACAGTTTAAAAGAGATTCTCTGAATTTAAAATATTTAGCTTTAAGCAGTTTCTTTCTTGGCACACTGAGCTTTAGACAGGGAAATTAAAGCATTCAGCCCTAGATAAAAGTGGGGCTGCTATGCAGGAATGTGAATGATTGGCTCTCACATGGATCAGCATCCCTCTGACTTACAATACTTCATCCCTTCTGTTTGCAAAATGGATAGCATCTTCCCAGGTACTCCACTTCTACTCCTTCTCTGTAATTCATTCATTATTTCTCTGAAAGTACAAGGTTGATCCATATATTTTGCCAATGTTGATGCATGTTGGGCAGTCAGGTTTAGAGTCATCCCAGGTTTCTCTTGTTCATGCTTTAACTCAGTTTATACTTAACCTGGGAATAATTGACATAAACCAGGACAAAAAATAAAATAAAATAAAATAAAATAAAATAAAATAAAATAAAATAAAATAAAATAAAATAGGAAAAAGAGGGAGATAGAACACAATCACAAATTGACATCATGTCCAATCACAAATTGGGTTAGAATGGAACAGGATGAGTGAAGAGATTGATAAAGGGCACAAACTTCTAATTTTTGGAAATAGTTTAGATTTACTAAATCAGAAAATCATTACCACTTAAGATTATTAATGTGGGATATGAGTATGGCCATGCATGTGCCAATCACAAAACAACACACTTGGATTGTATTATGTTAGTGGGGAAAAAAAAAAAAAAAAAAAAGCAACTTTTAATAAATACTAACATGTTATGAATCTTTTTTTTTTTTTTTTTTTCTTCTTCTGAGTTTATGCAGGAAGAAATGCCTTTCCATTAATGTGCTCTAAAGCAACTGAACCAGGAATGCTTCTGGTACCACCTTAGGACAAGACCTTGGTGTGTTCCTCCATCTTCTGTGACCTTCACAGTTCCCACATAGAGGTAACACGTGCAAAGCCTAGATGGCCGAGGCGTGCTCAGGAGGTGTCTGATTTGCAACATCAAAGGACCAAGACCGTGGCTGTAAGTGTGGACATTGTCTGACTGTTGGCCCTGTCTTGGCTTGCAAAGACCAAGTGCAGAGCATTGTGCACTGCCAGCACAGAGAAAGAAAACATCGCCATGACCCCACTGTTGTTGCAAAAGGGTGAACCAGGGTTTAAGTCTTCTTTAGCTTGTTTAAGGTCATGGATTCTCTCTAAAGAAACAAAACAACACACATACTTGTGCGTACACACACACTAATTAAAAGAATTAACGCAGGACTTTGTGCCATAAACCGTGATTCCTGTTAAGTGGAAATTTGCCATATGCTCTCCAGCACTAGACACAAAGAGCAGCCATTTTTCAAAGTTAAACCTCAGTTTTGCTGCGGGATTGCGGTGCACAGTGCTGCCTATTGATTGGTTTAGCTTAGAGCATTACTGTTTGTACCAGGGACTGTGTGTCAAGGTTACTTGGAAGAAGGTTTTGGAAATCCTTTTTCTCTCAGGCTGCTGAGCTTTTATTTTGAGGAGAAAGTAATACAAATAATAAAATGCTGGAGGTGCCAGTAGGCTTAGTAAAGAAGACTGGGGGGTTTATGTCTTTTTTTTTTTTTTTTTTTAGCAGTCCAATTATGTACCACATAGCAGCAACTGGGCTAACAACAGCCATATGATGGAATAGCTCGTAATCCGGTTGTGGGTCTAGCTCCATGAGACAGACTCCAAGTAGATGAGTTTTAAATCTCCTTAGAATTAAGAAGGGTTTGGCAACCAAATTAATTGTTTTGGAAAAATCCTCCTTTATGGATCGCGAAGAGGATAAAAAGGGAAAAAAAACATGTCATCTGTAGTGGTTAGTCAGATGTTCTTTTGGAGTTACAACGATTTCCTCTCTAATTCCTCTTCTTGTTGACATTCCCCTTAAAAGAATAATGAGGACTATGTTCGTTGCCTTAGTGCTACTCATCCCTGTGTACATTACGAAATCTTTGCATTAAGCTACCCAAATGGATTGAATCATGGTGTAAGGCAGGCATTAAAAACAACTGCACTCAACTGTAAGCATGCATAAAAGCAAAGTATAACTGATAGGCTACGATACAAGTGATAATAATTGCTGGTACCCTGTAAAGTAGTTTGTTTCAAAGAGGTGATTGGGCCAAGACAACTGAGAGTATGCATCCGTCAGGTTTAGCAAGACTGAATTACTTTAGTCTGGATTTTTAATATTTATGCCATTACCCTTTTACTAGCGAGGTTGTGATGCTTTGGAAAAATATATTATATGTATTATTAATGCTATGTTTAAGTCATGGGAGGCAATTAAACAATCACTGTGTAATTGTTTCCCAGGTGTATTTCTTTTGTGTATGTTTTGCAGATATATAATGTATACTCGCAGAGGCCACCTTACTTAATTACTCAATGCTTTTAAGGTATTTTGGTTTTTAAGAAAAAAAGAAAGAAAAAAAGGTGCACAAAAAAAGGTATTATTATTTCACAGGTGGCATAAAGGGGGCTTCATTAAGGAGGCTGGTACTAATAGTCCTTTAATACAGAAAGCCAGGAGATGGTTCTTCACATGGTAAATTGAACAGTGAAATATGCCAATTTTGACTTGATTTCTATCCTGCTAAACTACCCTACATTCATTTGCTTCAGCTTTAAGCCCTTCCATTCTCGTATTCTCTAGCCCCGGTTGCAGAATTGCAGCTTGCTTTTCACCTATCTTCTAACAGTTTAACATAGATGTCTGGGTCCAGTCCATTGTTCCAATTGTATATAGTTTAAAAAGCTCTGCAGTATTTTACTCTTTCCATTATATCTTGGCTTCCCTGAGCGCTCTGCTCACTGCATTTTGCTTGTACTGGCTCTGTTTTCTAAACCCATTTATGCCTTTTTTTTCTGTACACACTTGTTCATTGGGGAGCTTAAATTGACTTCTCTCCATTCTGTTTCCTTAACTAAAAATGCACCATTAAGGTTGATTGAAGTCTTTTGAAAACACTTCATAAAAAATGAAAGGCCACAAGAAATTAGGCTAGCAGTGTTTGCAAATACCTGTTTTCAGCCAAATTGATGGGAAAGAATAAGAACTGAAATTTTAAAATGCTACTGATATATATTTGTTTGCTACTTAATTTTATGAGAATAGAAAAAGCATATGTAAAATATTTTGAGGAATAAAATATCAACACGTTAACAAAATATGTTACACAGCAGCGTTTTGTCACAGAAAGCCTTTTCCCCCCAAAACATCAGGCACAGTTCTGAAGAGAGAAAATGGCAGAATGAACAGAAACATCTTGACCAGCTATTTTCATACTATTTTTTAAGTTCTCTTTATTCTCAAATACTCCTCTTCAGAGAATACTGAAAACTATTTATTTCTACAAAGAATGTTTAAACTATGGAATAACGTGTTTATCAGGAATAGTTCTTAAGAAATCGCTTTCCAAATGGGAGAAAATGAAAGGTTAATTAAATCAGAGCAACTTTGAGTCTCCTTTCAGCACAAAAACATCTGTGCAGTGGTTGAGGATGTTAAGTATGTTTTACATTATTCTCATGTACACTTAATAAACAAAGCAGCCTCATTTCACAAATCACCCAACAGGAATAAGGCAAGTCATTGCCAACAGCATGCTGAATTGTCAGGGAAACTTTTATGGACATATGGAAATGCATCTTACTTTAAAAAGAGAAATATCAAGAGGGATTTGCAGAAAGTTAAAAGCAAAGCAAGTGCTTTAGAATCAAAAGTGATTACACTGAAAATGGCAGCTTGCTTGTCAGAGCAGCTGAGACTGCTCCCTCACCACTAAAATACTAATCGTCCAGCTGTTTCCAGACCCTCCTATTACAGCTGCTTATCATTAAGAACTGTACACTTTGGAAATGTATAAATCTCTAGAAGAATAATTATTCAATTCTGGTTCCATCTTAGAAAAATTGTCAGACAACTGCCAAACATGCTTTATTTATAGGATATATATTGCTTCTCTGGCTTTTTCTCTTTTCAGAAATATATATATTCATTCTGACAGGCATCTCACGAAGTGGAGACATCTAAAATGCAGAAGCCTTTCAGTATATAATGTATGTTACAGAACAGTAGCAAAAAAATCTGTAAGTTTTTGCTTACAGAACTGTAAGTTTTACAGTTTTAATAAGAGTTTTTCCAACAAAAAAAAATTAATATGGGGGGAAAAAACTAACCCCAAGATCAAACTTATGCTTAAACTCAAGATCAAACAAACTTATAAATGAAAGCTGTTTGCAGACTTTGCCTTTAATAGTACAATCCATTTAGGATTTGTGTTCCTTTTTATTTTATAAAAGCAAGAGACTAAACCCACCAGACCTCAGATGCAGTAGTATTTTATGGTGTACGTGAACAAAAATTGTAGCATACTGTATCATTCCCTTTAAGAATTCTCCCGTTAATGGAGGAAAAGAGCAGCGAGATCAACAAGAAAAGTAGCTAAGTACAAGGAGGTCATCCAGAAGCTATGAGTTCTGTAGCAGAGGTACAAGAAAACCCTGTCAGCTTCCATCCCATTAAACAAGCTATGAGCTATGTGTTAGACTCGCTGGGATTACCAGCAAACCCCTACCAAGATGTGTGCTAGCTCTTGCTCACATCCTCTATCAATTATTCAGTTCCTTTTATGCAAATAATGTTTCATAGAAGCGATGGAGGTCCATAATGGGAAGAAGAGCAACATCCATTTAGAAGAATTAAATGGTAGATGAAAAGTGTGACACTTTACAGACAAAAGCTATTGAAATGGTGCGGTACCAGTGCCTTTTGAATGTCTGCACACATACACAGATGGGGAGATTCAAAGTTTTGTCTGCTTTTTTTTTTTTTTGACGATCAACTTTATACAAAATTAAATAAGAAGGCAATAGACAAAGAATCCTGCATTCACAGCTCTGCCCAGGGGACTGCTGCAAACGCGAGGCCTCTGTAGAAGATCTGCTTGTGCTCTTCAGGCTCTAAGCTTTCATTTTCTATTTTATGAGGTATGTTTGCAACAAGCCAATATGAATAGTATTTACACCTTTAGACTCAGGAGGCAGAAGAAAAAAGGATGCAGGAGTGCCTCTTAGTTATCAGGAAAAACATCCCATTGATTTCAATGCATGTACGAGATCAAAACTACGGTGCTGCAGCACCACAGTAGTTCACTGGGCCAAATTCACTAACGGTGGTTGCAGAGGCAATGTCATTCCTGGCACTGGAAGTAAGTCTGCTGAATGAGATTCAACAAAGACACTCCACGAAGGCTTGCTTTCTTCTGTGATCCTTCCCACAGAAGAGATTGACAAGTAAATGCAGACAATCCTGGGCGCATCCAGCCAAAGAACTGAGTGTGTCACTACTGAGAGCCTTTAAATCCTTGTCTGGGATTTTACTCTGAAGGTTTATCCCTTTTCTTGTCAGCAACCTAATTATAGCCTTCCTGCTGAACTGTCTGTGGGCTGTTTGACCACTTAAATCTGGGTCTCTGCTGGCAAGATTGGGCATGGTGATACCCCACTAGTGCCTCACCACTGCCAAGGCTGTGGTGGAGCTCGTCGTGAGCATAAACAGGCAGGTCAGTGGTGGTGAGGAGTGTCCATCATCCTGTGTGCTCCAACATCGTTTAGAGAACCTCAAAATAACCCTGAATTTTACACCAGAAAAGCAGCGATGATACGGTTTGAAGGTACAGAAGCATAGATATAGGACAGCAGTCTCAAGGCTTTTCTCTCTTCCCTGCTGCATCCCCTTTGACACCTTTAACTCCTCCTCCTCTTCCTCTTTGCATGTTTTGCAAACAAAATGTTATTAAATATTTTGACTTGACATTTATTTGTTGTCTCCCCAAATTAAAAAGTTTTTCACTACTTCAATACGTATTTCCTGGAACTCACCTCTCTAAGTTTTGTAACAGTCTCCCCAACACGGAGAGATCTTTTCTAAAAGCTCTGTAGCACAAGTGTCCTGTATATTTATTGTGCTTCGGCATTTAACTGTCTTTAAGAATATCATTTCTCACAACGGAATATTTTGCTAAACTAGGACTTACTGGAAGTATGGAGTTCAGTTAGCCCCCAAACCAGAATTAGACTTCCACTGTAAAATACTGCACTTTAAAAAGCGCTGGCAGTCAGCCAAGGTGGAATTTTAAATTGCTGAAAGACATTGAAATTTAAAAGAATGCACTAATGTGGATAAGTTCAGAGAATTAAAACATAAAGCTAGAGGGAGTACACACATATTTCTAATTTTATGTTCACCACATTGTGCTTCTACAGCCTACAGAAAGGAAAGCTATTCACCTGTTACAGGCTGTCAGAGAATGCTCTCTGTCTTGGATGGAGATAACATGCCAAAGGATACTTCTATTCAGGATTATACAAGGGGTTTTTCTATAGGGTTCAAATTTACATGGAGAACACAAGCAAAAAGCTGCACCGAGCAGTCCCTGCAGAGAACAATATGAGCTCTTTTTCATCCCTCTCCTCCTCCCTTATTCCTCATTTAAGGCCAATTGTTAAGACTTGCCTTAAAATTCAGCTGTGACCTATGCAGGGCTGGGACTGAGCTTGAACAGAGATCAGTAACACAAGGCCATGAGCACCACCACATGCTGCATAAGCAGTCCTAGTCTTCATTTTCCTCAACATGGGACTTCTACAACTGGTTCACTCATTAGGGGCCATCTTCTGTTCTGTGCTGTTGGTCTACATCCAGTAGCAGCACATGTGCTTCTCTCTCCCTCAGGCTCAACTTAAGGTATGAACTCTTTTAGGTATGAAATGTTTCCCCTGTAAACACTACAGTTCCCTTCTTCAGGTCCCTCTAGCTTTCCTGCAATGAACAAACCTGACTGCTAGCTAGCGGTGACTTTTAGATGCAATGTGATTCAAACTGTACAAAAAATAAACTAGACACACTCAGACCCATTTCCCAAGAAGTCAGCTCCGAATTACTCAGAAAACAAAAACCTTCCTAATGGCTGTGCCGCCACCACAAACTCCTGTTGAGCTCTGCAACACTACAACTGGCTTTTTCTTGCCTTGTAAAATGCAAGAATGGGACCAACAGCTGTGGCTTTTTCTGGTGCAAAGCTGCCTTAACCCGTCTGAAGAGAGAATCTGTTATCCTGGGTAGTGCCGGCACAGCGGCCCTGGTCTAAAAAATCAACAGTACGACAAAGACACCTTGTGGCTGTCCAGCAAACCGCACAAGAGACAAAGAAAACTTACCAGCCAGAAAGGGGACCTGACTGCACAAATGCCCGTGTCTGCTAACAACTGTCACACTTACTACCTGGCATATACTTATAAGTAAAATTAACACTAAAAAGCTCTTTCAAATCACCTAGGAGAAACAAAAAAAAAAAGCAAAAAGTTATAATATTCTAGTTAAAAATAATAATAATAAAACATACAGCTAATAGAAATGTGATGTTTGTTTCCAAATTTAGCATAGAAAATTTTAGAAATAAATAAATACCTACCTCCAGTAGCCATTTAATTTAACCTGAAAGGTGAAAATGCTATGGAAAATTTATCAAGACTGCAAGTAAGCTCTGATATTAAAGATAGTACTCTAGATTAATTATAGGACATCTAAGTCCTTTAATTTCAGAGTAATATGGTAAATTACCAACAATTACTTTTAAAATAGTTAGAATTTTATTAGAAATAAGCAGATATATAACACCTATAATTTTGTCATGTATAGCAGTGCAATCTTATATTTTTTAAAAATAATCTGAAAAATGAAATGCATTTTCTCTAAAAGGTGCAATATTAAAGTCCATAATTTACACTCAGATTTAATTCCATTGCTATTCCTTACATCAGTTCATGCACACACACAAATACACACAGATATATATGAGATAGGTTCTATAGGTATAGTTAACACGTGTTATAACCAATTTTTGGAATTTTCTAAAACCGCATTTCTGAACAGCAAAAGAAAAATTTCCACAGTAAATTTACCAGCACAAAACCTTGATCTGGCACACACTGATTTTGTTGGTTTTTAGTTCCTCACCTTTTCAAGAAAGTGTACTGTACTGTAACCCATGATATTTTCCCAGTTTAGTAAAAATTGAACAGTAATTAAGATTATGAAGATCTTGGAAGAAAACACCACTACATAGTAAAGATGGAGAGATCTGACTCTATGTATTTTTCCAGTACAAATATGAAGAAATCATATTGAATTCAGACTTCCTGTCAACTAAATTCAGAAGGTTGACTCCTGATTTATACTGGTGTGAGTTAGAACAAGACAAAGGGATCTCTGAGTCCCAAGGGATCCAGATATTCTACATGTGTGTAAATGGTTGCTTCATTGAATTAAATAATTTCATTACTTAATTGACATTTCATATAATTCATTATGCATTCACAATCACAGCATTAAAATGAAAGTACAAAATGCCACTTCTGTAACACCGCTCAAGGCTGTGTAGTAATCCCAAGGAAGAATTTTTCCTGTAATTTCTCTCATTTTCACAGTTACTACTGACTTTTAGGGTTGATTTATCTGGGAGAGGCTATTGGCTGGCTTCCTGAAAAAAAAAAAAAAAAAAAAAAAAAAAAAAGAATTTCATTTTTTTTTAAATATAAATATATATATATATATTAACTTAGAGAATTAATTATACATATTTAGCACATTAACATGATACTCAGTCCTGTCATGTGCTCCCATGACTATAGCTTTATTATTCACTCTTAATGGATGAACATAGGACTTTGCTAAAGTAACTCTGAGATCTACTACTAATATAGAAGAAAGATTCTACCACATACTTCAGTACCTCTCTTTATAAGTATTTTAAAAACTTTTGTGTGTGTGTTATGAAGAAATTATTCACAAAAATATCAAATACTGAAATCAGATTTGTAACCATAGCTAGGTATTGCTCTATTAGTGCTGCAAACCCTAAATATCCTGAAAATTTTAAATCTGCTAAAAGGCAGATCACTTTGTTCATGCAAACAGGTGACTTAAAAATGACAAGCAAAGAAATATGCCACTAGGTTCATAAACATCCTGCTGTATCTGTTAATTCCAGTCCAACTTGTGGATTTCTCTTGTGGATATGGCGAAAGCTTTTAACCTTGTTCCAGTTGTGATAACATCAAAACCACTGACCTAATGCTAGGGAGCGCACGACCCCACAATGTGACCTGAAAAAACCCTTTAGATAATAACACATTATCTTATTATCACTCTCATTTACAAGCAGCTGATAGAGTGACCCCCTACTGTTTGGGGCTAGGAAAGGATAAAAAGCCAACACTCATAAAAAAAAAACAAAAAACAAAAAACAGGTGTTTTCACTGGAGTCCAAATTATCTGGTTCAGATAATCTCTTTTTGGTGGAATTTGCCTTGTATTGAAATATATAACTACAATATTGAAAGTTGAACACACTGAAGTCTGGAAGATATTCACAGTCAGGCAAAAAACATTGTTAGTTTTTTCTGCTTTGATGCATCAGTGAATCTTCCCAAAAGTTCAAAAAATACTGACTAAAAACAGAACCTGTAAAGTAGAAATAAAGAAAAAATTTTGTGCTACAGCATTCCTGTTCCATTTTTAATTTAGGGTTGTATGCAGAATTTATCAGTATTTTTAAAAGTTCAATTAAAATAGAAATTAAAAAGCAAACATCAGTAACTTAAATGGAAAACGTCCTACAAATATCCTTTAGCTATTCATTACAAAGTGAAGAAATTCAAGGAAGATAATATTTCAAAGAAATCTTAATGACAGCCATGTAAGAAGAATGATGTTAAAATACATGAATAGCTTTAACTCTGCCTGAAGCGATGCCATGAGGGAAAAGGAGAAAAAAGGCCTAGTCAGTCCTAAAACATAATTTCTTCTTAATCAGGAATGACATGACTAGTGTTGCTTTATCAGAGGCAAACATTTGCTATATCTACCTGGCTGCCTTTGCAGTGTTTTTCTAATTTTAGCATATTGAATTTATAAAAAAATAAGATTAAATTTGAATCACCTAGACTCCATGCATAGTTCTGCTATGTTACAACATGCTGAGAGAAATGGGACGAGATCAAAGAACATGTGGCATGAGAAGAAATGAAAACACAATTTCTAATAGAGGATGCTTACTATAACATTTCATCGACCTTGTTTTAAACTACATGGCCTCCATGTGAGGGTTGCTTGTGAGGATCAATCTACAACACAGGGAAACAGTCATACTTGCTGCTTTAACTGAAGAAAAACCCACTTTATAAATGAAAAAGAAGTGCCTGTAGAAGGATGCTAAGCAGTATGCATTAAAGGTAGAATACATCCCTGTGAAGAGGCCAGCTTAAATTTAGATTAAGGGGAATTTTATACTGTATAGATCAGTCTTAGTGAGTAACATCACTTCCTCTGACACCACTGTTTTCTCACCTGTAATATCTGAGACAGTACAACACTACCTGGCTAAATAAGGTTTATTTAAAGTGTTTCACCTCCAGAGCTTTGGTGATATGGGTCTACAAAAATATATAATCCTTTGGAAACTACTTCTATTACTAAACACAATTACCAAACAAAACTAGAATTCAGGCAACAAAATAAAAAAAGGGGGGGGGGAACCAACCAACCAACCAAAAAACAAAAACACAAAACAAACAAGCCCCACAAAATCCTGAGCTAGCGACAGAACAGGACTAACCATGAATTTAGGAGATACGAGCTTATCTTTGTTAGGTGTCTGACTCCATTTAATAGTCATTGTTCTAATGGTAAAATTTTAAATTGTTTTCTATGATGCTTTCCTAGATTCATTGCAAGTTTTATAAGAAGAAAGAGAAAAAAAATTTTGGTGGATGTGGAATTCCCCATCAGGCAGAGGAAGGAGGAAGAGAGGTGCTTTGGTTCTGACACCTATACACCTCCCCTTAACAAAGCAAAGAAAAAGAAGCTGTGCTTAGGGCTGGTAGGAGCCTCACCTGCTGGTTGCTCTGATTTAGTTGGCTGGTCTTAGAAGTAGCACTGTGATGCACCAAACGGTTTAGATTAGTTGATGCTCCTTTGGCTTGCCTAAGAGTTCTTTGTACATGGATGCTTTGAAGATTATATGTTGTAATTCCTGGGATCCTAGACTTACCTGTAACACAAAATGCACATGGATTTTCTTCCTGTACAACCTAAACCCGTCTACCAGTCATCAAGAATTGCACTTATTCCTCTTTTCTTAATTTTCCTAGCCAGATCAATTAGGTTACACCATTTCCTTTCAATTTCTAGCATAGTTTAAGTTCTAGTTTACAGAATGAAATTGGTTAACAAATTAAAAACAACAAAGCTTTTGAAATCACTGAAGGGATAAGTCATCTAATGGTGATTCAGAATGAATTTGAAGATCCATCATAATATGAAGAACACCTGACAAAGATGTATATTCTTTCAAAAAACACAAGCATTTTCCAACTTTGGGAAGGCTGTTAGAAACTTATGGATTGCAGGAACTTAAGAAACTTAGACCTGCAAGAGTCATAGGAAAGATAAAAATGTACTTGTTAAAACTGCTCTATACGGGCCATAGAATATACAGTATGACAGAGTATAACAACATTAAGTACCGTGGAAAAGGGAAACTAGTAACGATGTTTGCTTATGCTTACTTTTATTTGACTTATTCAGTAGAGGTTCTTTAAGTTCACGGCCAAATGTAAAATCAAAGAAACGGTTAATGTTTTCATTCAGATTCACATTTGCTATTCTGAGAGGAGTTTGTCTTGTAAAATTTGCTGGTAGTGCAGGAAATCCAGAGTTCTTCGGGGAATTTGCAGCTTGGAAATCCTCCATAAGGGGGGAAAGAAAAAAAGGAAAGAAAAAAAAAGAGATTAAGTATCTTGGTCTTTATGATAGAAATGTCTTTTTTATTTGTTTGCTTTATGGAAGTATAAACAGTAATGATCAACTTAAAGAACTATAGGACCAGTTCTTCAAATTACTGTTGTGAGCTTATGATTTCACTGTTGCACTTTCTAGATAAGCTTTTGGACAAACACAGAAGCTATGCAAGTTGTATACCTCAAAAAGAATCAGTAGACAGAAAATTGTAAGCCCTTAAGAACAAACCTATAATGCATGGAAGCTGTTTTTACTGAGAAAGATGGAAAATAATACGTTTTCAAATTTAAACCAACTATAGCAGATGGCTGACAGGGGGCTGATAATAATTAATCTTTGCAAGATTCTTTATAATATCTAGAAATATTTAGTAGTTCCTAAGTCTCACTTTGAGGCTACCACTTTTTGTAGCAACTGATTTAAAGCTCTATGCCAGTCTGTGCCAATTTGTTAATTTTGATAAGACTGTGTACACAGTACAATGACAATAGTAATTGATTGCCTCCTGTAAATCATCTGCAATTCAGCAGTGAAAACTTTAAAAGGAGATTTAATCAATAGCATGAAAAGAGAAAATAATATTATGTACAGAGTGTTCTGGTGTCCACCTAAAATAGTACCGAATAAAGTGCTAGCCTACTCTCTGCTGGGAAAATCTCTTTTGAAGCTTAAGATCAAAAGCACTTTTTAAGCTTAAACAACACCATACGGTTTCAATTCTTGCTTTCTAACAAGCACTTTAAAAAGCACAACTAAAATGCAACTGACAAACTTGAAAAATCTTTTGTGTTGTTCCACTTGAATGATCTAATGAGAAAATGGCTCAGTTCTGTTGTAGCTAATGAGGTATAACATCTTCACTGAACCTGAATATAAAACAGAGATTTCTCTAAAGATATAGCCTTAACATGCTTCTATTACTTTACTTGTTCTGCCATGTTTTTATTTAAGTGATGTCCAATGAATGAAAGCACAGGTCAGTTTTGAAATAAAGCATTTACACGTGAAATTACTCAATCTCAAAGTGCTTTGAACTCTTGTATACAAGCATTGTGGCTTCAAGTGGGAAAATGTATTTCACTAGGACACTAAGGTACTAAGGTCCTGAGTCTCCAAACAGAGATTAATGTAACTGTGGTAACGCACTCTTGACAGATCAAGTTCTGAAACAGAACCATGTACATGGATTTTAACCTATATGGTTTCATCTGTGACCTACTATCCATGTTAAGACAGATCTGGCAAAACAATAAAGATACCACTAATATCAGTGCTCAGTAATAGCATTTATTCCACTACCTAGGAAGCTATAATGCTAAAAGACTTTATTTATACAGCGACATACTTACACCAAGGAATTTATGACAAGCACTTATAAATTAAGGACCAATATGGGAATAACCCATAGATGGGGAAGCATAAGATAACAGCAAAAGGGTTCCATGCAGTGCTGCAAGTAGTATTTTCAACTCAGCAACACTTTAGCTGGGTATGCTGAGGGTACTGTGGCAATAAAAGAAATCTGAAGGAGATAATTAGAGTAGAATAACTTTGTGATGTAGATGTCTACTGGCAGAGCTTTTCTTCTATAAAGAACCATGCAAAGAGGTTTGAGGAAAAGCTGGCCAGAGTGATGAGAATAAAGCCAATCTTACTGAAGCTTCTCATCATCCTTAGTACTTGTGTTTCAAACGTGTAAAAGCTGTTTCTCTGCTCCATAAATATGAAAGAGAAATTAAAAGAGAACTGCCTTGTGCAGAGTGGGAACAGACTCTGGATCTCACCATTAATTTCAACTGATCTTTCTGTGGAAAAGGATGGCTAAAGTGAATACTGCAGTCTTTTGAGCTGCAAGGAAAGAATTCTGTTCATCAAACAAATCTCTAGAGAAGTTTCATGCTGTGATATAGAAAACACAGGTCTGCTGTGCTGACAACAAACTCTTTCAGTGAGTGGAGTCCTAGTGATAAAGAGAACCACAGAGACAATGAACCTTCTGTTTGTAGGAGATACGTGCTGAGCTAGCCTTCTCTCTGACTCTTTGCTGTTGTTATAGTTATTATTGTATTTAGAAAACCTAATAGTGAACCCTACAAAAAATCTCTGTTCCAGTGAGTTTACATTGTAAAATGAGATAAGGCACACCCAGTGAATGCAGACAGACTGACAGATGGATGAGCACAAGAAAATAATGAGCAATAAATTTGGTCTGTGTGACAGACAATGGTCAAAGCAGATGCAGAACTGTTGTCAGGCTTTATTCTGGTTCCATGGTCAGAGAGAATTTCAGGGCAGGGTCTGCAGAAGAATAACAAGGTAGCTGGTCCAGGGAGCCCCTTCTCAACACCACAAATACGGCAATGAAAAAGGCATGCTGATTAATGGTAACACTAGTCAGCTCAAGGTATACAATTGCATTTCAAGACATTAGGAGGTGACCTCACTGTCAGTAAGCACGGTGATATACAGGACTGAAACACAAAGATGGAGTACGTGCACTTCCATGAGGAGGACAGGGAGAGCTAACACAAAACAACAGGCCTATAGGCAAAGGAATAAGTGAAGAATACTATCTGTGCCAAAGTATTTCCAATGGATGCAGATGGTACAAGATGGACTCTTTCAAGACTTGATATGATATTGCATTATCAAAATATGCTTGCATTCATAACTATTCTCAACTATCACCAAGAAGAAAAACTGTAATAAACTATGGCAAGAATCTTATTTACCAAGAAAAAATAGATAGAAGTTACAAGTGACTACTGCACCTTGAAACTGTAGTTTAAAACCTTCATACAGCATTGCTGATACTGCATTACGTAATAACATTATGAGTTAAGAGAATTGGCTTTCACTGAAAGTTACAAAAATGTATCAAAACCCTATGAAATCATGAATACTTATAAATACGTATGTTCTTGTTTACCATAGACATATTTGAATGACATTGGCACTGCTTCTGCTTAACCTTTGTATAAGGTTCATCAAGCCTGAAGCTACAAAATGAATTTCTCCCCATGGCCTCATTCCACCTGTGGTCTAGACCATCCAAAAGTTGTCTAACTGCATGTATGAACTGAGGGTGAACCTGGCTGGAAAAATGAATGAATTTGCTGAAGCATAGAACCTCAGGATAAATACAATTTACTACCAGGGGTAAAATTCACATTTCTGGACCATAAAATCAATGGTGTCCTGTATATCTATAAAGAGATGAGCCTAAGACTCTAACAGGTCTTGTACAGCTTTCAAATGTTTGGTTTGTATTGCAGTCCTATCACAGGCCACTCAATGAAGGTAGCACAACACCCAAATTGTAGACATCTTCCTGTCCAGATGACAGAAAAGAACCTGTTACATGTTTGTACGCTCAATAAATTTGCTGATGAAGAAAGGGAGCAGATATGTCTTTTCTTTTTCTTGACTTTACAAAACCTGAGAGAGGTTCTCTGAAGAAATGTAGAAAGAATTCTATTTTAATGTTACGATAACCACATTAGGCACCCATTATAGGTGACATTAATATTGTCTTTGGAGTTTAAGTAATATTTGCTATACTTGTTCTAGGCACTGATAGTCAGCTTTCAACCTCTCTTCTGCATTTACTGCTGTTCCATCGAGCACTTGTAGCGCTGGCAGTCGAATCACAAGCAGCGAACGATAGTTCTTCTTGAGAGAAACCTGTATAAAGAAAATATAAATTAAACCAAAAACTGGCTCCTTGTCCAAAAAAATGATAGTATCTCAGCCACACTACTAAATGTCTAAACTAAACCTTATACCCCTTCTCTCCTAGAAACGTAATCCAAGCTGGGCATAAATGACTGTTCATCTTGAGAAATGGTTTTCAACTTTAAGTGCCCATGTACTGACAAAGTGGCACTCTGTGGGAATATTTATACCTTTGTCATCGTGTTAGCCTGGACCCCAGCAGCTTCTCATGGCTCTCAGCGCATATGAGAATTCAAATGCGCTGTGCTCCCTGTAGAGAAGTGACTAGGAAACTTGGCCTTACAGAAGGCCAAGTGTTGAGATGCAGGCTGTGCTGGAGGCAGAAAGCACGAGCAATATTTTTCTATTTTAATATAAAATGTTATTGAAAAGGAAAGATTATATAACACCTCAAGTGTGGACCACAGTGGCAGATAACTGACACTTACTAATACACTTGAGACATACTTCTCCTTAATGCCAGGTTGTATGGGGAAGAGTTGAGACTACCATCTTCATCCCCTTAAGGGGGAAGTCTAGACCTGCAATTTTAAAGAAGTAAACTCCAGAACAGCAATTTCCCGAAAGGAATCGCTATTCTGGCCATTAGTGGGTGACATTCAGTTTGCTCGACATGCTCCTGCCATTTCATCATCCATTTCAGAAACCAATTAATTTACTACTCTGTATAAGACTTTGAAAGTTAGTTTGAAAAATGTCCTAAGTGTGAAAATATTCTTTTGAGTCCATCACTGAAAATAGAGTCCATGACTACACCATGCCTATCCAACATGCCTATCTTCTCTCTTCCATGTGCTCTAGCTGTTGTTTTATACCATAAACTGAAGAATTACAGTTAAAAAAAACAAAACAAAACAAAAAAACAACATGAGAAGCATTTAGAACTTTAGAACTTGGGCTTTCAGGCCAACCTTCAAGGGTCCATTTACGAAAACAAGCCCTAGGAGCTATATTTTTAACTGAAATTTAGAAAGCCATATTTGTTCTCAAACTAACAATGAAATATATATATTGTTTTTATTTACATTTAATGCTACTTTAAAGCTCAGCAGTGCTAAGATACATCAATACATAAAGCTGAGATAATACAAACTTTATATAGTTGCCCCCACTGAGTTGCACTTCAGAAATAAAGCCTTTTCCACTGTGTGAAAGTACATCTGTCTTCTGTACCATATTCTGCATTCATAAAATCAGAAAGGCTACAGTCTTCTTTACCATGTTCTAGTAGTTTGCCATCAGAGAGAAAGAAGGTAAACCAACAAATTCTACACTGAAAAACAGTAGCATGTCTGGAAAGAAAGAAACCTCAAACTTCCCTTCAGGACTTTTTCAAGGAGTGCTGTGCAAAACAACAAAAAAGATTGCTATTGAGCCATTTTAAAAATAAAATCAAGTATTTCAGAGATCCTTTAACGTCCTTTGATCTTTCTTCACAGATCTGGCCCGTATTGGAATATTGAAAGGACAGCCCATCACTGCAATACACTCATGCAAACACATGCATTTTAAATTTATCTTGCAGCACTATGAAGAACAGTATGCTGAAGAATAAGCGCCTTCTGATTACAGTAGGGCACTGAGACACGCACAGTGAGGCAATGTCATCATGCATGCTATGAAGATTTCAACCTTAAAACAGTAACAGCAGAATGTGCTGCTTATGGGGAAATTCTTAATAGCCTCAATTATTATAAAAGAGTAAATACTCTGTGTATGAAGTGAAATACATAGCTGGTTTATGTAACAATGCAAACTAACATACTCACTGGATTTCCACGTACTGAGAGCACCTTGAGACTGGGAATAACTTGAAGTTTTTCTAGTTCAGATAACTCCTGTCCAAAAGTTAAAACAAAACAAAACAAAACTTAAAATAAACAATAAAAAACCAGCAACACACATTAACAATTCTCAGAAATCTTGCAGCTGGTGTATATATTTTAGGGAAAACACAGGTAATTTTACTGAGGCAAATCCACAGAGGACAATGGGAATTTGTCTCAAAAAGTGGACATTTAGTCCACTGAATCTACAGCATTAACAAAAATAAACTGTACCTTAATTCTGTTGAAGTCCAGAAAGAGTTCCTGTAATTTTACCAAGGGTTGTAAACTCTTCAGTTCTCGTATTTGGTTTTGCTTTAGATGAAGAACCAAAAGACTACTCTGTCCAGCAAAGGAGTCCTGTGAAATTGTTTTAATGCGGTTATGGTCCAGCACCAACTCCTGCAGAAACTGGAGACCTTCAAGTCCTTTAATGCGGCTGATGTAATTTCCTAACATACCAAGAGTAAATGCATGGAGTTGTCTCTAATGGATTTGGAGTCCTTTCTAGCAAAAAATCACCATAAGAAAAAGCAGCTCAAACTTTCTGCACTACTTATTTTTTTGTTTTGGACCACTTCAGTGACACTAGAAGACAGTGTATTTGATTTCTTCTGTCTATGGGCCACATCTATTTAAAGCAAATCAACTTCCTCATTCAAATCTGGGCATCTGGAGATGTGAATCATTATCTTCACTATTGCTTATAGCAAGGAGGAAATTTCTTAAGGTGGAACTTCTTGCTGGTTATAATCTGACAAACATGTAAAAGATAAGCGTGACACACTGG
This sequence comes from Anas acuta, assembly GCF_963932015.1. Classification (NCBI taxonomy): domain Eukaryota; kingdom Metazoa; phylum Chordata; class Aves; order Anseriformes; family Anatidae; genus Anas; species Anas acuta. The sequence goes on along the minus strand of NC_088983.1, from coordinate 6,030,859 downwards.
TGCACTATGGAAGAATTTCACTGTTCAATAGATAAAGAATCTTGGAACAAGGGTGAGAATTAAAGCTACAGCATCAGTGTTACTGGGGTCATGACCGGAGAAGACCATCTCCCACAAATCCAAGACATAGAGTGAAGATTGGGCATAAGGGAAGTACTGTCATATGCTTGAATGAATGTACAGAAAAAGATATTATCACCTACCCTGCAAATACAGAAGCTTCAAGTTTTTTAGCCTGCTAAGCTGTAGCTGGGCCATGTCAGTAATTCCATTATGACCCAGATGAAGAACTTCCAAACTCTGCATTATTGGAGGCAGGTTTTCTCCAAATCTTGCATCCCTAAACCAATAAAGTAAACAGGAGTGTTAACACCACAATATCCCTTGAACAAAAGAACTTCAGCATTTCCCAAAAGAAAAAAACAATTACAAAAAACATAAATGGATGACTCCACTTTCACTAATCACTAAAACAGGTTTCGTAAGAATTACACCCATATACAGAAAAAAAAAAAAATAAAAATCTGATGAGAAATGAAAAATCTACTACTTGGAATTAGAATTACTGCATACACTAGGTCAAGTTTTCTGGATCCAGACTATGGAAATCAAACAAATACAAAAATCACTTTTGCTCAAAGAAATCTGAGGACATGAAAAAAAAAAAACCAGCTGTAAACTGCTGCTTAATTTAGGAAAATATTTATGACAACTATTGGGTGTATTCGCACAACAGCTGGATGACAAAATAAAAAGGGCAAAATAACATGCACGGTTCCACCAATTTGCTTGTAAAAGCTCTATTTCAGTTACATCTGACCTTTAATTAGGTAGCATGAGTTGTTAAACTGAGAAAGAGAAGGGTAAAAAAAGGTTTCAATTTTAGCTTTGTTACTTTGTCGCAACCCAGCTAATTACACAATGTGTTTAGCAACCTCAATTTTCATAAAAACACTAAATATTGGTGATCACTGAGCAGCTAATGATCATGACTCGATTATATTCATATACTACAAACTGATATCCCAACTTCATGTTTGTATGTAAAATTAATTTGTGTTTAACATATGTTAATATGTAATACATATGTTTCATCTTTTACACAAGTTTGTCTCACAAAACCACACAAAAAAAAAAAAGAGCTAATTCAACTTGTGGAGAAAAAGTCAACGGGGAAACTGTCAAACGTCAACTGGGGAGAGCTTAAAAACATTTTTGTTCCTAGAATGTCCCACAACTGAGAAAGAATGCAACTGTCATTAAGAAGCCAGTATCCACCTAGTGGGAAATTAAAAGCAGCTATAATAAATAGGAAAATAATTGACAGTGAGAAGTAAGAATATGTTAAAAAGTGATGAAAAGAGCAAAAAAAAAAAAAAAACTTAATGGGATATCAATGGCTTGTAGCACTACACACAACAACAAAGTTTATAAGTGTATCAATTACAAAAGCAAACCTGACCATGGTATTGGATCATTGTTAGCTGAAGATAGCAGAACTATCAATAAACCTGAAACAAAGCATAGGTGTCCACTAAGTACTTCTGTGCTACAGCTATGGGGAAAAAAAAGGGGCAATGTCAGTGATATAATACAGTAATAATGAAATAATTTCAATTTCAATATTGACTTTAAGGATTTTAAGTAGCAGCTATTGAGCTAGAATCTAACATGGTTAAGTCAGTGACTCTGAGTAAATCACATTTGAGAAAGCTGGCTGAGAAACATTACAGACTATTTAAGTTGACTTGCACTAACTTATGAACCAAGCAGCCTGTTCAGCAGCCTGTACAAAAGCTAAAGTTATCAATATTTAAAAAGGAAAAGGGGAGAAAGCTAGAAGGTATTGGTATAAGCAAGTAAACAAAACCAACCGACCAAAAAAAAAAAAAAAAAATCAGAAACCCTTCTGTTGACAAGAAGGGCATTCCTACAGTTATTGAACAATTATTGCAAGCCCTTTTTGAGTCCCCAGTCTACGTAAAGAACATTCATCTCTCACAAGGAAGCAGACGTGCAAAATGAGCACACTATGAGGGAAGCCCAAATAACCTATATCTACATATGCTTCTGCCCATGTCCATTTCCCACAGAAAATCTGAAACCAATTCATGTTTTCCTACACCACAGATGTTGTGCACGTGCAAAGAATAAAGACAAGAGCTGGGTGAGCTCTTGAGAAGCATGCACACAACTGCTAGGTTTTCCAGGATTCTCTGATGTTCTGTTACTTTCATAAAACTTGACCAAAGGATAGATGGAACTCTGCATAGTGCCTTACAAGACTTGTCTGATACGATAAAACTGAATTTGATTATGGGTCTTGCCTTATCCATGCAGAAAAAAGTAAATGGATCCTGACAGATTTCAGAAATTTTAATCCTGAAAGAGTATACAGATGAGAAATGCAAACTGAAAAGTAATTTGAAAATGCTCTTTAGGACACAAGCTGACCTACAGTTGATGGAAAAAGAAGTAAGTATGACCATCTCCTTCAGAAGATGAATAAAAGAACCTCATTTACAAAATGAGTGAAGGAAAGGAGATTTAATGGCCGAATAAATGACTAGACAACGCTGCAAAAGAATGTTGGCTGAATACACAAAAGCCTTCTTTTGGGTCACAAAAGTACTGTATCCTGAACTGGCTGAACTCATTGATTCTAATAAGTGGTTGTGACTGCTATCAGAATACTAGACAGCACAAGGCAGCTTTATTTTCACAGATCAGGCTCAAGTGACTGAAATGCTACCTCAAAATATTTCTTATACTGATAAAATTTTGTAGTTTAATGTTGTATAATTTTATCTAAAGAACACAAACACAGAACATCAATGATCAATCTGATCAGACATACATGTCCACACTGCCCCTGATCAAACGAGCAGCCAGAGAAAGGTAGATGGTTCTCTTACTTAAAATTAAATTTTTTGTAAGGAAGGTGAATAAACTTCAACATATTCATAAGTATCTATGTAGCAAGATTCAAAGAATGGGGAGCAAAAGCCTGGTATTGTTATTTTGATGAAGAACTAGCCTAACAAGTTGTGGAAATTTGGGAAAGCAAAACCAACAAGAATATATCAAACATGCCACACGTGCAAAATGAATAAAACAAAAAACAGAAAAACAAACAAAAACAGCAGATCTGGCTCTGAAGAGACCTCTTTCCTCCTCAATGGAGTAAAAGAGAGATACAAATATATTTTAAAAGCTGGTGGTACCTTCTTTCTTTGGCAAGTTCTTGCTGTCCATACCCGCTAGAGGCCACCCTTCGGTGCAGGTGCTGCCTATTTGTTACCTGATTTGGAAACTTCTGTCCAGGCAGTATCGATTCAATCTGATTGTAGTTCAGACATAATACCTTACAAAGGAAACACAGTAGATCAAATGAATGCTTCTCTGCTAACTCATTAGCAGAACTGCCAATTACATTTTTCTGATCCAGAAATTTCATTGTATTTTAGAAACATGATTGGTCGACCTGCAGCGTTTAAAAAAATCTAGTGCAGTTCATTGATTTTTTGAATTAGTTTACTGCAACTATATTGTAAAATTGCAGTAGTAGTTGCAATCAACTTCGGGCTGATTGACTACTGTTGTTACAAAAACACAAACAGCATATTAGTGATTAAGGATACATTTTCAATCAAAGGCAATTAGTTTATTTATTATTAATATTATTACTAAAAAGAGAGAAGACTGTCATGAACTCACCTTGACATTAGGAAGGAAGATTAAACCACTGAAAGATGTGAGATTATTGTTCTGTAAATTTACACTGTAGACGTTTCTAAACTGATCTGCTGGCACTAGCTCTATGGCTCTGAATCAAGGAAAGGATATAATCAGAAATTTAGAATACACATAACAGAAAAATAAGCTATAAACAACATATGTTGCATGAGATCCTTAACATACTGTCTTTTTGTTAAGAAACGCAACAAGCTCCTATGAAAGATGCGCCCTAATGAAAGCCTCACAACAAGTTCACAGCTCTTTTTCCACTAATAAAAAATTGGCTTGATTCTGACATCAAAGGCAAGGACTTGCAACAATCTGCTCTGTTTGCTTGTACAGCTCATTGCTGGAATACCAGCTCCACACCTCATAGGCTGTTTTCACTGCTTCTAACTGCGCACCTCAGCTGAGTCAAAGCCTGCTTTCATATTGTTTGTTCCTAGTTAATAGTAGAAACAGGATACTCTACTGGTCAGAGAGACGTTCCTCAAGTGATTTTAGGGCATTCATAATTGAGCTTTTGATAAATCTCTTCAAGAACAATCAAGGTTGGCAATCTTAATACCCTAAAAGGCACACAGTCGATGTGATAGAATTGCTCTACAACCTTTTACAGAAACTTTGATGGAATTAATGTCCTTGAAAATAATTCTGACATTAGTGTTTAAATATTTGCATCTGTCCTCACATCTTAAAACAGTCTGCTGAAACCAACAGTCAAATTTAAAGGACATGCAATTTAAAGGACATGCAATCTCATTATGAGCAAGATCCTTCTCAATTCCTCCAGAATATTGACACTGATATTCCTGACATCATGGTTCCACTGTTGTTGAAAGTCTTCTAGGCTGTTTAACATCAACAGATGAAGACTGTGGCCTGTGCCATGATAAATGACTTCATGTTATGTGAAGTGCAGGACTTTCACTGACAGATTTAAGATACTGGGAAAGACGAAAATCTAAGTATATCTCTAAGACGATAAATATGTGGACACAACCCATAGAAATACTTTCCTAAAGATTATTATCAGGGATGATAGCTGCAACTTAGTGTGACTAGGGCTGTGTAAAATACTTTGCTGTAAAACAGTGACCATCCTACTATGAATATATACTAGTGCTCAGTTAAGAATGCAATTAATGCAACCAATCACAGCCCATTCTTGCTCTAAATGCTTTTATATCTACAATGGACAAGCAGCTTTTTAAAAAATCAGAAGACTGGAGAAGCAGCACTGAACATGTATAAGTGTCTGTTTTCACTTTGACTGAAGTTGTTCTGAAAGGAATCAGAGCAGATGGGTTCTGATCAAACAACATTTCTCTTCTTGATATTCTCTGTCTAGAGTCAGTATTCTACCTCTCTTAGACATTTTCTGTCAAACTGCATACAAGCAGTACCACTCCCTAAATGAGAAGTAGAAACGTCTAGGGAAAGAATATTTCTTCAGTAAAACTCTAGACAGTAACTGTTTGTGATGAAAAAAACTCTCATTTTATGGGTAAGTCGAGATAATTCAGCCTCCAAACAGTACAGAATTATCAGGCGCATTTGCTAAATGTAAGTCCTAACTTCAGATTTTCACATTCTAACCACAGTATTAGATGACACTTTTAACAGATAATGCATTTCTGCAAACAAAACAACAACAAAAAATGTACCTAATATTAGAGGTTGCCCAATTTAATTCTTGCATTTCTGTGAAGTTTGAATGACCCAGTCTGTCTGCAATCATATCAGAGGTGAGTTTGCCTCCAAACAAATCTCTCGCACTTTCTTCTTCTGTTGGCTCCTGTTAAATGCATTTCAATTGATTTCTGCTATATTAAGACAGATCTAGAACTATTATAGTAATATAGGCAAGACACTTTTTAATAATTTTAATGATTTTAGGATAATCAATGATTTAAAAATGTTTAAAATCAAAGTAACTTAAAAGGTGTTATTTAGTCTTCATGACCTGGCTAACATTTTCCCTTGTGCAACAGATTAATGGAGACAGTCTGTGTTCTCTCAGTTAGTCCATAAAGAAGATTTGTAAATAATACATACTGATTTCATAAGTGTTAGAAATGCTGATGCTCCACAGTTACACTTAAAGTCCCCAGAACTCTAGCAATGTGTCAGGACACTATTGTGGTTGGAACTTTTACAAAAAAAGAAAAAGAGGGGGGAGGGGGAAAAGCAATTTCTACCCCAAAATGATTTTAAAAGAGACAGAAAGAAAATGGTGTATTATTAAGCACATTAAAGGATTACACACATGATATTAATAAATCTGATTATTTGTTAAAATTGCTCTTCTATGAATCAAGACCTGAAAATTGTAGTAATAATTGACATACAGAATAACTTACTACTCTGATACCATCTAAAGCTTTTAGAGAGGGAAGATGGAATAATACAAATAGTCGGTAGTTATCTTGTTTCCAGACTATTGCATTTCCACTCATGTCCAAAATTATCAGATTAGTCAAACCCTGAGAAAAGAAAAAACACACATTTATTAGTATCACTTTAGAATATCCATATATACATGCTTTCAGGCTATTTTTTCAGCTATTTATTCTCAACCTCCCCTCCTCCCCCCCCCATTTTTAGCTATTTCTTCAGCTGTCATCTGCATGAAACACCAAGAAACCACTTAACAGAACCCAGATATTTTCATTTAGATGAAAAGCACTTGGCATCACTTAAGCCACAAATAAAGCCCTTAAAGTAAGTGAAAACTATTCCCTAAAAAAGCCTTTGTGATTTCACAAAGTTTTAAGAGTGTCTGAACATAAATAAGAACCAGGGCCTCCGTCTCCCATTAGTAAGCGTCTGAATCCAGCCAACAAAGTTTGTCATGCGTATGTTAGTTGAAAAGAACTGGAACTGCTGCAGGTGTGGTTTGTTGTTATCTGACATGAGTTGTAGAATTATTCCATGTTTTTTAAGCCTTAAAGCCTATGCAGTGTAAGTGATGTTTAACTGTAGAAAATTTTGAGCCCAGTCCAGCCAGAAGGTTTAGTACCTCCTTCTCAGGAGTAAGTATAATCAATCAAAAGAGGTTAGAGTACTGTTTGTGGTTTTTTTTTTTTTTTTTTTTTAATCACTTCAGATTCAGCTATGTTTTGAAGTAAAACTTTGCCAGTTCCAAGTGGTGGAAGACTGTACTTATAATGTGCTAAAATAAATAAATGAATAAATCATCTCTGAAACAGTAAATCTATATTTACCTTTAAATGATACATCTCTTGATTGGTAGAAACACAGTTATTGCTTATGTATAGTTCTATTAGGGAGCAGGTTTTCTTTAAACCAACTAAAGATGTGATCCTGTTGTTCTCAACGGAAACATAATGAAGATGACACAGATTTTCAAACACATGTATTTCGAGGCTGGTAAGATGGTTATTATTTACACTAAGTCTTGTAAGTTTGGTGAGCTTTGAAATTCCTCAAAAAATAAACAAAATGCACTTAGTGTAAAGTGAGCTGTAATAGAAAAAGGTCTGATACAGATGGTAAAACACATTATAAGTGACAAAGGTTATGCTAGTAGGTCCAACTATAACCAGATTATTAATCTTTAGATCTAATGGCATATTTATGTTTAATTAAATAATTATTTTGCTGCAACGTAACTGCTCTGCCTCCCACCCTTACTTCAGTTCTGCAAAAGATACACTCAGAAACTGAAGATCAGATTTTTCAATATTTGAAAAACTCACACAGTTGCCAGCAAATAAATCATAGCCTCTATATTTTGCTGTAAAGAAACATTTCTACTGAGACCTGGCTTAACAGCCTGAATTACCACTACCATGGTAAATATAGTACCATCCAGTGTTGAAATACAGTTTTCATCTAAAGTGAGTTCCTCAAGGTTGAGACAAGAGTCCAGTCCTTCTATTTGTGTGAGATTGTTGTTGCTAAATGACGCCCATCTCAAGTGCTCCAATTTTTCCAGGTTTGAAATTTTGAAGAGATGTTGGCCATCCAGATTTAAAACAGTAATCTGCAATAAAATAAAATAAAATAATAATAACAAAAACCCTTAGTATTAGAAGTGAAAGAAACTGACCAGTCAGTTAATCTGTAATTTAATTCCACCTGCTTACTCTGTGCTGTTTCTGCTTGCACATTTCCTACTGCTACCAATAGCAATTTATTAGATGCAGGATGTGACGTTTCCTCATTATGCAACAGAAAAAAAAAATCTTCAAAAAACCTCAGCTTCTCCTCCAAAACCAAGGGCTCTATAACATAAGAATGCCAGTTCCCAAATGTACCTTTGCAGTTGAAACTATCTGAACATAGCTTTTTTTTTTTTCCTCATTTGTGTCAGACCTTAGATAGCTTTGGTTGACTTAAAATCTTCTGTAAATGTAATGAGATTCTTGATTGGTAAGTATGCTTTACAGATCCAAATTCTACAACAGGACTGCAATGGGAAAAGGATTTCCACCCTAGTGCTAAAAGATTGTTATTCAAACTTAGATTTAGCAGAGGCTGAGTGAGAGCAGAATTTTTCCTAAGTTCGTAGTACTTCATTGATTTTATATACAAAGTACTCTTTATATCACAGATTAACAACTTCAGTAATTTTCTTTACAATGGTCTTGAACAGAAACAAATAAAAGTAGATAGCAAGTAGATATCTTGCTGCCCACATTGTCAAAGGACTTTCTTACACAAGATCTGACTTCAGACACCAGGCAGCAAGCTTCCTGAGCTATTAACAAACCTATCCACAACCTGTCTGTATGACGATGACTCCCCTGCTTTTTGATGATACTGCAGTATGTTAGCCGACCATTGCACAGTGAAGAAACAAAAGGATCATAAAGCCCCAAACAAAAAAATCAGTTTGTGTGGCAGGGACCCAAAATATCAAGGATTGTATTTAGCCTAAGATAAATAATCATGAAAACACTCAGTGCCAGTGGAGTTATTTTGCTGATGACTGAAGAACACTTTTTTTTGCTATAGTATTTTATTTTTCAAAATATGTATCTTACCCTCCATGAATCTTTTCTCTCCGATGTCACAAAACATATATGACATGCTAAAGCATTAACTTTCCTGGCAATTTCTGTAAACATGAATTCCCTAATGCACAGAGAATGAAATGCTACGCTCATCAACAGAAATGTGTTTTCCTCCAGCCATTCCACATTCTAATAACAAATCAAACTGACAGAGAAGCTTTTAACTTTTCATACTGGGTAGCTTAACATGATTTCAACTGATGGGTCACAACAGGTTAGGATGACCTTGAATCTTCCTCCACAGACCCTTATGGCTCTCTGTTAGCTCAGTTTCCCGAGAAAAAAAAAAAAGCTAGCATGATTGTGCTGCCTGCGTATCCATCTGCTAACCTTACAACTAACTTTCAAACCTATTGGTGATGTTTGGCTCAATCTGTCAGACAAGCACTATGCTGAAAGATACTGACTTCCTCCAAACTCCATGAAAATGAACAGCTGAGCAAAAGACATAATTTTATGATCCCAGTGAAGGAAAGGCTCAGCTACAATGCTACACACTAGAGAATCCAGAAGAGACCTGTTATGAATGACCTAAGAATTTCTGAGAGCAAAGACCCAATTAGGAACTGGTTAGTTACTGCTTAATTAGTTCACAATTTGACATAATCTTTCAAGGTGAGAGAATGTTCAAAGGGTTGCTGTCAACGTTTGTTAGTTTGAAATTAGACTTATTGGCTCTTTTCTTGCAAGACCGTTTTCATGTTGATATTTAGTAGAATTCTCCAAAAACGTTAATCCTGCCTGACCACGAGACATTGATTAGTACAGGGATAAATATACATGTGGAAAAGATCATTTGGCTTTAGACTTGGAATATGATTAAGTGTCTAAATTTTAGTGCAGACTGTATTTCAAGGGTTAGTATTAGAAAAATTGTGTCATTGTATGTAGTAGAGATTTTAGGATTATATAATTTACTGGAAGAACTCATACTTCAACATGTTTAAATATTGTGCTTTTGTGACATCAGAAACAGAAAGATTAAAATTAGCAGAATAACTAAGCTAAGCATAGCTACTGAATTTTCTAATGAAAAATTCTTAGAGCCAACCTCTACTTATCAGGGAGATAATGCAAAGGAGCTGACTGCAATTTCCCAAATCAGTCTGGTTCTCTCATCATCCTTGCCACCAGTGTCCTTGCTCTTTAAAAACTTGCTCAATGTTTGTGAAGCTTTATTGTCACTTTCATTTGAAATACTTATAGAACATTTGGGATGCCTTGAATTCTTAAATGAAGCAAGTAGATTAGGGACTTTGTCTTGCCTTTAGAGATAGTTCTTTGGAAAAAAAAATAGACACAAAAACATCAGCACCACAGAACCGTGGAAGCGCATAAAGGACATATATAAAGGACATAGCATGTCCTTTATATACCCTTATTGTTGTAGGAAGGGCAACTTTCATACACCAAAAGCTGTTGAGCAAAATGAGTGACACAAAAACGTAACTAAATATGTGAAGACTAGTTATGAGAGGCTTAAATATGAAGAAGTTTAAAAAAAAAAACAGTTCATTATTACACACTTTTTCACACAGTTAAAAAAAATCTTCATCCTTTAAAGTTTATAGACAAAAGCAAATGTTCATGAGCCCTACTGGATCAGGCTTTGGCCCTTTGTTTCCAGTAGAGCGGAAACAAATGAAAAATAAGAAAAATGACAGCCATGAGAATAAAACAGTTGTGACAAACAGATTGCTGATAATGAAAGCTAAGAACATCAATAAAAATTTAACAGCCAATATAATCAGAGACATCATAATCAGAACCTAATGAAATTCAAGCAATGCTACAGGCTTGATCCTATCTAAGGATTGTAAAATAGTCAATCAGAATACAGAAGAGAAGGATAGTTTCAGTGTATGTTTTTCTCTGCCTTTGGGGAGAATCAGAATGAGATGCTCATAACTTACATGGATAAGGAAATACTTTGTACTTTGTCAGCTACTAAAAAGAACCCAAACCTGGAACTACTCACGTTAATGTTTTTAAAAGACATTTTTCATTTGAGGACATTTATGAACCCTGAGCCACTCATCAATTCATTTAATTACAATCATAGCATAACTCAAGAAATTCTAAAGGTTTATGAATAAACTGAAGTTATACTAGTAGTAAGGATAAATAGGATGACCAGAATAACTCAGTTAGCTTGATGTAATCCTTAGGTACCATAGAAAGTCTTGTATGCCACAGAGTAAATAATCAAAAGCTAATGGCTTTATTACTGGATTACAGCACAGTTCACAGGAAACAAAAACTAATATTGAATTGTTTTTAACGATATTTTAAGTGCATTAAAAAGTTTAATAGCTACTTTCTGAGAATGTAATAAAAAGTAATGATATCCAAAAGCAAACTTATCTCTGTTTAATAGAGAAAAACTGGTTAGAGGATGGATCTTAGGAAGAAGTGGGATGATGTGGGTGAAGTAACAAAAAGATTCCTGGTCCTTTAGAACATCTAGTTCTAGTCCTTTAGAACATTGGAAAGAGACAAAATGAGTGGGTGAAATTTGATAGTAGCCAAATTTGTTTCAGAAAAAAAAGGTAGAAATAATAGAGAGATAGGAGAGACCTGGTAGATCGACTGTTACTTGAAATGGACTCAGTGATCCTTGTGGGTCCCTTCTAATTTGGATATTCTATGATTCTATGAAAATCAGTCTAGGGTATCTTTTTGGGTCTGCTTGGTCTTAAAGATCTATTAACACTCAAAAGAAAGCTGCATTGCAAAAACAGCAATTTAAATGCCCTCTTCAGGGTATTTGGAGCTTCCTGTGAGGCATCTGGAAATGGCTACCAGAGACAAGATAACTATTGGTTAGACTTGCAAGTTTTCAGTGATATATATATAAACAAACAGCATAAAACTTTTAAACTAACATAACAAAAGAAAGCTTTTATACAGATTAATCTAAACTTGGACATAAGTATATTAAACAGCCTCAGCCTTACCATTGAATACCAGTTGTTATGATACATCTGTGAATCCAGTTTGTTTTTGCTGATTTGAGACAGAATTGTAGCACAGGAAAATACACTGAGAATAGGGGGTCTCTCTTCGTCAGTCCTAGAATATTTCAGTAGTGATGCCTGGGGGAAAAAGAAAGAAAATACTGTATTAAGTAGATAATATAACAAGATTTACTATATTGGAGCACCTTTCCTATGAAGAAAGGCTGAGAGAACTGGGGATGTTCAGCATGTTGAAGAGAAGACTCCCGGGAAACCTCATTGTGACCTTTCAGTACTTAAGTGGGTCTTATAAAAAAGATGGAGAAGTTCTCTTTACTTAGATAGATAACAATAGGACAAGGGGGAATGGTCTTAAACTAAAAGAGGATAGATTTAGACTAGACTCTAGAAGGAAACTCTTCACTGTAAGGGTAGAGAGGCGTTGAAGCAGGTTGCTCCATCCCTGGTGGTGTTCAAGGCCATACTGGATGGGGTCTTGGCCAACCTGATCTAGAGGGTGGAATCCTTGCCTATGGCTGGAGGGTTGGAATTAGATGATCTTTAAGGTCCCTTTCAACTCAAGCCATTCTATGATTCCATGATACATAGTTCATATCTTAGCATATAGCAAAAAGCACAAAAGTTCTGCTATTCTTGAAAGGGAAAGGTGATATCAGCAGATAAATAGATTCTATAATAAATCATAGATTTATTACACTTAATAGTTTGAAAGATTCCTATAGAACCTTCACACACACACACATATATATATTTAAAAGAGTTTTCAGTACATAAAACAGAGAAGATAGACTGTATTAAACATTCTGTTTTAACTCTAGTCAGTTTTATGGGAAGACATTTGTCCTTTTCTTTGCAGGAAGTCACGACCTTACTCAGCATTGACTCAGCAGACAGTTTCATTGGGACTGTGCTCTGATCATATAAATGTTGTGTCAGCATGATATTGAGTTCCAACCTAGACAGCTCATGAAGGGTGTTAGCTTAGGCTTAGCCTAAGATTCAGGAGATTATATAGTCCAAAGCTCTAATAAAACAAGTTTGTGCTCAGGGGTTGCAAAGAATTGCTTCATAAATGCTTGTAAAATACTCTAAAAATTTACCCATTGAAAAGACCTTCAAACAAGGGATTAGGCAAAAGATATTTAAAAACAAGCATACAGTACGATTGTTTTAGCCTGTTATTTTTCCCTCTAGTGTTTCTATTTGGCAAACATAGTAACTGTCTTGCATTCTGAATTCAGCAGATCCTAAACACGGATTCCAACATCATGCCAGAATACAATTTTTGGTACCAAAGATCTTTGTAAGATATGTGTTTATTGAATAATTTCTGGCCTACTGCTAGAAGCAAAAGACAAAACAATTGCTTTCAGAAAAAAAAATCAGAGAGCCAAGTTGTCTTTAAAAAACAAACAAAAAAAAAAACAACAACACAGCATAGAATGACATCAAAAATATATATATTCATAAAGCTTTCCTTTTCTGTAGTATCCATTGTAAGTTACAAGAAAACAGATACCAAACCTGGGTTATATTTGATCCTGCAATGTAGCGTAATGCTTCTGCAGCTTCTTCATTAGTAATCATGACTCCATTTAGATTAGTGAGAGCTTTTAATTGACCAATGACACTCAGCCGCAAAGAGGCTGGCTTGAAGAGAGAAATAAACCGTCAATTATTTAAAAAAAAAAAAAGAAAGAAAAAAGTGACAGTACATAACAGAGACTTCTATTTCCTTTCTGCTTAGCATACTGTCAGCTCATGGATGTCAAGAGTTAGAGCTTTGTAGTGATCTTCAGCAGAGCCACTGTGTCATCCCAGCTTATGTAGTTTGCCAAAAACACATAAGACAAGGTACCTTTGGGCCAATTTTGATTATTCTGATTTTATGTGACACTGATGGTAATAAATTGCTCTAAAGTCACATGGTCTAACTCAGAAGGTTACTAATCCTACAAAGCTCACTAATATATGAGCTGTATTAGTGTTTATTTTATAATCTGAGAGTTTCATTTATGATCTAGAAATATTGCAAAAGACAAAAGCTTCATAAGACATATGAAAGATGTTTAAAGGATTTAGAGGTGCCATTGAAACCTCAAGACATCACCACAAACTTACTGTATACATAGGGAATAGGTTAGCCTGCCCACTAGTTTAACATAAAATAAATGAAATACACATTTCTCACATGCTGAATAATAATGTTTTTATGGATGGCATAAAGATGTATTTTGACAGTGAAGTAACCCAAACGCAATCTTTTATGAGCTAGATGGTAGCATGTGTCCTCTGAAAGGTAATAAGGATTTTCTGCTTTGCTCTGAACTGATGTTTAAATGTACTGATTCAAAAGGAATAAAGAACAGAGAGAAACATTTGTTCCAGAAGCTGTTTGGGCAATATAAATGTACAAGAATCAGTAAAAGGACTGAGTATTGGCTCTCTCTCTGAAGCTCCAGCCAACACATCTGTGCTGCTGCTGAGAGATGCATGCAGTAAGAAAGAGACAAACTGTATGTAATCAGCCCCAATGCTAGGAAGGATCTCTGGTCCCATCCCTTAGTCAGTGCAGCTGAGCCAGCAAAATTAAAGCCATGGCTTGATTTTTGATATCTGGCACCAATAAAATTCTTATTGGAAACTGAAAAGAAAGAAATTATGCCTCAGAGACATCTCTGAATAGAAGTGCCACAGAAGTGCTACAGAATGAAGTCCTCATGAGAACAAAGACTCCATAATATGATCATAAGGCTTCTTTCACAGTAAGGGCCTTAGAAGTATTAAGGTGCAGGACCAGATTTTAAGCCTACGTACCTTATACCATGGGTTGTGTGTGATGTCAAGACTTAGTAAATTGGGAGTGTGTTCATATAAAATTTTTATAACTTCCCAGGATTTTTTCAGCCGATTCCAGCTCAGGTTGAAGAACTGCAGTTTGGTTAAGCCTCTTATGCCCTCAAGAGTAATCACGTGGTTATGGCTTGCATCAAAATACTCCAGGTTGGGCTGCAAAACAACAAAGGTTTGAAAATAGTTGCATGGCCAAAACTGTAGCAAGATAAACTTCAGCTGAAGTCATCAGACATGTTTAATCTTTCAACAGACTTCATCAAATCTAATGCTTTGACTCCCTCGACAGAGACACTTATGAGTGAGTTCTTGCGTGCTCCAGCCATGTCCCAGTAAAGACAACAGAGGCTTACCTGGCAGAGCACTTTGGCTTACAATGTCTATTTGACTGTGTCCTGGTTTCAGTTAGCACAGAATTAATTTTCTTCCTGGTAGCTGGTGGAATGCTGTGTTTTGGCTTAGGATGAGAAGAGTGCTGATAACACCCCGATGCTTTAATTGTTGCAGAGCAGTGCTTATACTAAGCCAAGGACATCTCAGCCTTTTGCTCTGTCCTGCCAACGGGCAGGCTGGGGGTGCAGTAAGAGCTGGGAGGGGACAGACCCAGGACAGGTGACCCAAACTAGCCAAAGGGGTATTCCATACCATCTGACGTCATGCTAAACAATATATAGGGGTGGCTAGCCGGGGGGAGGGGGCCGGACTGCTCGGGGTTAGGCTGGGCATCGGTCAGCGAGTGGTGAGCAATTGCATTGTGCATCACTTGTTTGTACATACTATTATTACTTTCCTATTATCACCATTGTATTATTATTGTTATTATTGTTATTATTATTTTGTTATTATTATTTTCCTGTCTTATTAAACTGTCTTTATCTCAACTCACGGGCTTCACTTTCCATTTCTCTCCCCCGTCCCAGAGAGGGAGGGGGGAGGGTGAGCGAACGGCTGCGTGGTGTTTAGCTGCCGGCCGGGTTAAACCACGACAGACTGCCTGCCAGGAAGTTGTTGAAAGGGGAAGACCAGATCTAGAGCTCATATCAAAAGCCTCCTAAGTGGCCTAAAGACAAGCTAGGAGCTGGATCCCTGAATCCCCAGTGGTAATACAGAAAAGCCCAGAGGTCCTGGCTAGGACTTATCAGCCATGTACCATGGAGCATTCTCAGGCTGAAGATGAATTACTTCTTAACCATCCTGCTCCAAGTCCATGTAGTTCAGCTTTTTATTCCTATTAATCGCCTCTACTTTGATATGTTTTGCACTTATTTCATCCCATATATTTGGAAGGAAGGGGGAGAAAAGCAGTGAGACCCAAATCATCAAGTAGGCCAATGCTAAACCAGGTGGAGAATTCCGTTATCCCATTCACCCCAAATGTCACTATTTGTTAAAATGAAATGACAGCTACAAAGGACAGATGGGTGATAAAGTGATACCATTGTAATACTGTGATTCAAACTGGAGACAGGCATCAACAGGCACCAAAACTGCTGACAGCATTCACGATTCTAGTTCAGCCCTAGCCCTCTGTTTTGTTCCACAGTGCACCTCCAGGCCCAATTCTATCCTGTAAGCCCACTCCACGATGCAAGCATATTTATGTGAGTAAATGTTTCTTTTAAACAAGAAAAAAAAGCTTAATTTCTCACCAAGTCATAAACATCCATTAAGGAGGTAAATTCATTAAAGCTGATGATAAGCTTTCGAAGTGCTTTAAGATTAGAGATGTTCTGCAGCTGACTCAGGCTGTTCCCGTGCAAGTTCAAAACCTAGGTCAAAAGTACATCGGAAAGTGTGATTTTACTAGACATGCAGACAAATTCTGTAATACTTCACTGCTGCCTTAAAAATGAAAAAGCTTCAACCATTGGAGTGCAATATAAACACTATCCTACTGGCAAACCATAAAAAGACTACAAAAGGTGAATGCAAAAGGTGAATGTAACATAAAATAATGAAAACACAACTGAAGGCTATGATTACTCTTTTTTCGCTTATTTGAAGACTATTTATTACTTCCCAAAATAAAAATGGCCTGGGTAAGATGGAGAGTCAGACAGTCAATCCGTTCACAACAGAAGGAAACAATCAATCAGTTCTCTGTTTAATGGAGATGCTGAGAAGGAACTGGTAGCTTTTCAATTCTTAGAAAACAGGATAGGAAGAATGGGGCCAAGCAGACACAGGGAAGGGATCCTTAGAAAAAGGCTGAGTGAGGGAGAATTGCTAATGTTTCTCTGCAAACAGATCACTGTACAGATGGCATTTTGATAAAACAAGAACAGAATTGTTATGCTCCTTTTTCTTGTCTCTAAATAAATTTTAGAAAATAAAAAGTTTATTTGAAGATGTATAAAAATGGGATCAAAAACATAACCAGCAGGTATAAGAAACAGTATTGGCTCATAAACTGAAGTTAAAAATGTGACAGTTTAGAAACTATTTCATAATTTCAAGTATCAGATATTTAGCAGGGCTACTTCATCAGAAAAATGGTGCTACTGAAGAATCCACACAGTAGTTATGCATATGAATGCAATGTCAGAATTACGCATACGAATTCCCATCTGAAAAAGTGTTTTTCTGTGCAGCTACTGTAACAACATACACTTTTTAAGCTTAAATCTGCAGCTTTTTTTGTTTTTAAAAGACAAAAAACAAAACACAAAACAAACAAACATGTTTTCTCCATGGGTTACATTCTTTTGATGTCAAATCTCACCCACCCCCCACTCCCAAAATCTTTTCAAGAACAATCTCTATAATGGCATACAGTCACATATTCCATAAAATATGATGGAAAGGATAATAGGTCATATCCTATTCTTAGATCCATTCTTCTTAACCTGTTTTTCATTGAAATTATTTGGCCCTCAAACAACAGGAAAAGCAATTGTTATTCTCATAACTGACAGGCAGAGGAACAGAAGTTCTACTGATGTCAAGGAAATGTAAGCAAGATCAGAAACAAACCCAAACAGAAAACTAAAACGAACCTACTGTCTTTGGTTTAGGTCATGGGCCAACCTGAAAAAAAAATGGTAACAACTGCATAATACATTTCTTGTACTGCAAATTTGACAGCAATACCTCACCTGTACCTGATTGTAGATATTGACCTTAGCAACTGAAAATAGTGCTTTTTCATCTAAGTAAGCAATCTTAGGCCTCACTTTTACTGTCGGTTCCATGTTCAAAACGTCATCATCACGTTGCAAATCATGAGACAGAATAAATATTTCTGTGCTTCTCTTTCCCTCTTCCACAATTACATTGCACGTGGAAAACAGAGACTTGTCTTTGACCTATATAAAATAAGAGACACCAAAATTTGTAAACCTTACATTTTCGGCTTAAATAATAAATCTAATACTCAGCATAAAAAGAGAAGTTTGATTAGGAAATTTATGGCAATTAAGTTAGGAAATCATCTTTCTGTAACACAGACCTGCTAAAAATTGGGTTTTAAATGCCTCCTAATCAAAGCACTGCACAGTTTTTCCTTTTATAGGTTACTGTATGCCATGCATAACTCTGGCTAAAGTTAAAAGTAAAACTGTACACTGGAATTCCTTAAGTCTAAGAATTACAATGGAGCAGTCTACAGCTGGACCATGGGCCAGGTAGACATCAGTGAATTCCACACTTTTCAACTTCCTTTCCCCGGGGTAACTTAGAGTCTGAAATGGCCCTTTTCACCTTTCACCTTGGCAGCAAGTTACGAAGCTAGATGAGTGGAAGAGGAGCATTATATGGCTTACAAAAAGGAATAGAAGCAATTCTTACAAAGAAAATTTGTTCAAGAAACCAGCTGAGATTAAAATATGTTTTTTTTATTTTTATTTTTATTTTATTTTTTGCAAAGCTTCATATCTCACAATTTAAATCAAACAACTAAAAATCATTTGCTCCCTAAAGACTCCATGAAAACAAGATCTTTTCAACAGTCAATACTATCAGTTTTACCTTACATGGTACCTCAAAGAAGGGAATTCTTACTGAGAGAGGACATAGTTTTCATCTACGTTTCCTTTATCTGTTGAAAGTTACAAGGATCTTTGCTTCCTTTGCTATACCTTTTACAGCTACAAAATAAAAGCTTCCCCTAACTTTCACTATGAGTAGAAAGTTTCTCACTGATTTCCACAGAAGTTTTATCTGTATCTGATAGATTAGAAAGAAGAGAACCAACCTTAAACCAAAGCTCGACAGGTCCTGTGAGTAAAACAGGATTTCATTTTACCTACTTGCCCTTTTTTTTTTTTTTTGAGCTGTGAAATCTAAGACGTGCCCTCTACTATCACTAGTAGGAAAAAGAAGTTCATACCAGTGTAATATACTCAAACTCAGCAATGTATTCTGGCAGGACCAGCTCGTGGTCAAATACAAACCACTCGCACTGCCAGCCGCTGCAGTCACAACTTTTCTGTTCCAAGGAAGCCCACAGTCCTGAAGTGGAGGAAACAGAACAAATACATTATTGCTTTTAAGCTAAGCTTGGTATTCATTTCAGAATGTTACTAAGTCAAAGATATCTCCTTCCATGAAGACCCTTCAGATTTATTCCTTTCTGCCATTAGACTTGCTTTGCCATACAGATTCACGCAGGCTAATAAAGGAGTTTAAACTGGTTATCTAAACCCCCATGTAGAATACATTACTGTCAGATTCCAGTACAAAGATCACAGCCTGTGAAAGACTAGCTTAGCTTCTGAGATCACCAACAGCTCTCCTGCATTGCTTTCATTGCTGCACTGTCCTAAACTACTCCAACATACTGTGGTATGATCACCCTCCGAATTTGCTTTCACTTCCTCCTAAGAAATCAAAACAATCCCAATTCCTTTATATAAAGGAACAGACTTTGCTCTCTGTCAGCATCTGAAAGTTTGGAAGACATACCAGAAAGAACAGGTAATATTATTAGTCAATTCCCACTTGGTGTTCTCTTGCAAAAAATAGCATAAAGCAGAATTTATCACTAAGAGGGCACACAATATGAAGATTTAATCTCGATACTTGTAACATTGCATTTACCAGCAGCAACCGTTTTTATTTTGCATAAAAATAAGGGCTGTGGATTATAAGGCTGAAGCTTTCTTTTGTGGTATGTACAGGTGACCCTTTGCAACACTTACTCAATCCCCCTGCATGACGTGTTCATATGAACCTCCATGAATTAAGTTGCACTTAGCGTGGACTGATGGCTAAAAGCAGCATGGCACAGCTCACTTCCACTCTTTGAATAAATATTTGTTCGCATTTAGTTCACAGAAAGATCTTCTTATTTGCTATTGCCTTCAAAAACACGCATTTCAGCAGAGACTGAGTTCTCAGGAATGAAACCTCTTGACACAACCCAAAGTGAATGATGAGTTTGGAATACAAACGTTACTTTAACCTTAACTTTATGCTAACAAGTGCCTACAAATACATACCATTACTAGAAGTAGATGTATCACTTCCTAGGAATTTCCATGGCCTGAATACAGAATTAGCTTCTGGGTAGTTGCTTTGACAGATAGGACTTGCTGCACGAACTGGAGCACTGCAGCCAAGGAAAACTTTCGCAATTATTACTGTCCCTAAGTGTAGAGAGAAAAGACACTTAATGCTTCTAATTCTGGCTTGGGGATGAGGACAGAATAATAAAACAAAAATGGTGCTTAATGTTATTATAAGCAAGCTACATCTTGGTCTGGATGATGAATGGTCTAATATGTGTATAATACACTGTGTAAAATAAACACTGAATCTTTATTAATATTTATGTTTTTCATGAAAACAAATATTCTTTGGCCAAAAAAAAAATAATGCAGTGATATCCAAAGTTTGTAACTAGCTAATATTTAAAGATGTAAAACCAGCTATCACTTGGATTTGTGACCTCCAACGAATGGTCTCCAACGAATGGTCTTTCTTCCATACTACAGAAAACCCATTTTTTCCAAGCTCTCTAGATCACCAAGACCAAGCAAAAGGTAGTATATGCTGTGGATAGTTTCAAGCTATATATATATGCTAAGAGATGGGTTAGAAGTCCACACTGACTGCCCTGCTGGCTAACACTAAAGGAACCCTAGATGAGCTGAGAAATGCCTCTTCTTTAGTGGGGAGCAGGGCTGGAAGAAGGGGAGGTGACCTAACTTAGGTTAAGCCACATTTCTACAAAATTTTTATATTTTATAAATAATTATCTTTGAGACTTCATAGCTTTTTTTTTCTTTTTTTTTTCTTTTTTTCTTTTTTTCCCCAATAAATTGCCTGAAACTCGATTATTCCTAAGCTATTAAAATGACAGCATCACACAGCTTGATTGCCTAAGCCTTTTCTCTAGGAAACCAGGCTAAAAAGAGAAGGCTGGTATTTTTCCTTTCAGTGTCCAGTCCTAGACACAAATTAACCCAGGGTATTTGCACCTTTCTTCACTCTGCCTTTTTTAGAGATGTTGGATCTTGAAAAGATCAGACATATCTAATTATATCTCAGATGAGGACATTTCCCACAGAGGCTTCAAACTCCTGTTTGGGAATTACTCCTAGCAGCCCAAGCTCTTTCTGGAGCTTCCTAATACATAAAAATGCCACTGGAACAGTTGTCGGCAGTTTCAAAGCTCCTTTCAAGTTACTTATGCCTACTCATGGCCACTTACAGTATTTACAAAATGTCCTTTGGCCTGTAGCACAAAATACAGCATTTATCATCAATTTTACAATATTGTTCCAACTTTGAATTACCATGTCTGAATGACTCGTCAGGATCTCTCTTGTTTTTGCCTTCAGCCTTGGCTTGTTGTTTCAGAAACTTTATTCTGGGACATTCACATATGCTTAGACTGTTACAGAGAGGAACAGCTTCATTTTTCTCAGACTGCTGCAAAAATTAAAGCAAGGCCCAAGTATCTTTCAATAAAAGCATCCCTTAAAAATGCAAAAAAAAATTTAGGCATGTAAACATACACATGACTTACAATAAGGGATGGCAGGCAGGAAAACTGAAGAATAAAGAGTAAAAAGATGATCTGTGGTGTTACTTTAATAGTATGAGAGAAACAGATAAGATCAGATTGTTGGGGACAGGGCCCATCCTTCTGTATGCTTATATAGCATGCAATGTCACAAGAAGGGATCTTAGTGGGGCCTCTATAAACTAGCAAGATATAAACAATAATAAACAAAACAGGAAAATGGATACCATCCATTTACCAACCATAAAAATCCATGATATGCTTTCTGATAGCACTAGTAGGAAGAATAAAATAGGAAAATAATATTGTGTCCAAACAAATAGTAATGACAATTACAATGTAAGTAACTGACAAAACCATTGAAACAACATGTTTCAGAGGCAGCAAACACGTGAAGCTGATACTGTGGAGACTTCCAAAGGAGTCCTGCATCAGTCCCAGCAAAATCTAGAGTGTGTGGGGATTGATGAGAAGTGGTGAGTAAAAAGGGATGATTGGCAGCAAAAAGAGAAGGGGCAAGGAAGGGACAAGAAGATGACAAAGAAGAAGTGGAAAGCACTAATCACAACATGATGGCATAAAGATGTGAAGAATGAAGCAGAAGTAAAATGGAGAAATATGATAAGAACGGAGGAAAAAAACAGAGGAAGCATGAATAGAAAAATCAATGAAAGAAGAGAGGAAGAAAGAGCAACACTTTTCTGCCTGCTCTCTTTGCCATCCTTTACTAAGCAATAGCATTCTTCTGTCCACAATGCAGCATACCGTATATACTTCCAGATCCTGGAAACCATCCTCTAGTATGTGCAGCAGCTGCTCTTCCTTAACTGGCAATTTAGGATTAAATACATAAAAGAGATACTCCATCTTCTCTTTGTAGTTTCTTAAGAAGAAAAGACAGAGGGAAAGACTTCAGGTTTTCATTACGCTGTTGCAAAAGCAGGCACAAGGCAAGAATAGCTATTCTAACCAGATATCGTTTACACATGCGCACAATATTTACTAAGAATAACAGACTATAATTAATGCTGATTCTGTAATATTCACATTTATAGTAATCACAAGATCACTTGCAAGAGAAATTTTTCTTTCCTGACTCTTCATAAATGGTAAAAGCAGTCTCCATCCCCTATATTATATTAAAAAATAAATAAATAACCTATTTAGCTTGTCATGGTTTTGGCTGGGATAGAGTTAATTGTCTCTGTAGAGATTCATAGGATGCTATGTTTCAGTTTTTTGATGAAAACACCATGGATAACACACAAATATTTTATTTGTTGCAGAGCAGTGCTCACACAGAGCTCCTTGTCCTGCTCCTTTCTGCTCCTTGTGCTCCTTTTCCAACAAGGGAGCTGGGGTGCACCAGGAGCTGGGAGGGGACGCAACCAGGAGCTGGCCTAGGCTGGCCAAAGGGATGCCCCCTGCCAAGTGGCACCGTGCTCAGCAATAACTGGTGGAGGAAAGATGGAGGAAGTGCAGGATGTTTAGAGTGATGACGTTTGCCTTCTGGAGAACCTGTTACATGCAATGAGCCCTGCTTTCCTGGAAATGGCTGAACTCCTGCCTGCAGATGGGAAGTAACAAATTAATTCATTGCTCTGTTTGTATATATGGCTTTTGTTTTACACGATAAACTGTCCTTATCTCAAGCCAGGAGTTCTCACACTTTTACCTTTCCAATTTTCTCTCTATCATTCCACTTGGGGAAAGTGAGTGAGTGGCTGTGTGGTACTTAGTGGTCTGCCAGGGTTAAACCACAACACCTCTGGAAGAACAAGTCTTATATTTGCTTAGATCCCTAGCAGGAAGACAGCAATAACTCAATATGAAGGAGAATAATGCAATTTATGTTGACAGCAGATCTGGAAAGCCATACAAACACTACATAGCTGTTGGTAACTGCTCTTTTCTTCCCAATTGTTTTTTTTATTTTTTTTCCTCATGAGTGCCATTTCTGGTGACTTATGACACTACAGTTTGAGTGTCAGCAGGTTAGTTTGAGTATTTGATTAATTCTTGCAGGACTTCTCTGCCAAAATGAGCATCAGACCACGAGGTTTCAATTTAAGAACAGTGGCCTAATCCCTGTATAACTGCATTTTAGGGAAGATGTATAAATTGTTTGGGATCAACAAGAACAGGCTGTAATACACATGAACAGATCTAATCTGGCTAATCCATTCTAGGAGCTAACACATGAGACAGTTCTTCACACATACAGGAGGATATCCTACCAACATTTTACAGAATGCATTGAGGAGCTACCTGAAAAGCTTTTTTCTCTCCAGGTAATATGAAAAGAACTCCCAAAACCATTGGCTGTGCCAATCTGACTTTCTCATGGCCAGAAAAAAAATCACAGGAAAGGGGTAATAGAATAATCTGATATTGATTAATAGCTTAAATAATTTGAGTCAGGGTTATTTCATGTTTCCAATTTTATGTGAAGGGCAGCAAGGGATGAACAAATCGATTTCTTGTTGTATTGGAATGAACCAGAAGCTTAATAGTGGTGTTTCAGCTATGGGGGTAAATAACTTTAAGCTACAGACTTAAAGGAAGAAAACTATACTACAATAAGATCCTTTCTGCCCTCCTCTGAATGTTTGTCATGGTTACACTTCTGTAAAAGGCAGCTTCTGTCTCCCAGGACCTACAGAACTAGGAAGTATGTCCCAACTTTCTCACGCTCTTTTGAAAGCCATGAATTTTATATTTAACTTGTTTTATTTATTCACACATAGAAATCACACACACATCTATATATAATGTAAAATAAGCTTTCACACACACATAAACATAGTAAATGCACATAAAAAGATTAAAAACACTCTATTAACTGTACTAAAAATCATAACTCACATAAATAAGTCACACATCAAATCATCAAACTCCTCATTATTGCAAAGAAAGAAATGGATGCAAGCAGGAGCTCTGTCTCATAGTTACAAGTGGGCAACTGGGTGTCTTAAGACAGTGGAGATGCTGTGCTCCACTGGAGACACAGTTCTACAAGCAGCTTTGGGCAGATAATTAACCAGTGCTTACAATAAAAACCACAGCTGCATCATGTCTCAGTTTGATTCTTAGAAGGCAGTGAAATAAATTTTGAAATTTGTGTCGTCGTGCTCATTAATACTTATGTAGAAAAACTGGGCTAATCTGCAAGGATATAAATCAACATCTCGATGTGTATATGCTGTCCTGTGATACAAACGAAATACAGATGCGTATACATCCAGGTGGGCTTTGTTTTGTTTGTTTCTGCATGGTTCATTTACTGCTGCTTTCAGGAATCTGGCCGTTCATAACAACACTTACTCTGTTTTCACTACCTTATTAGGAACAGATGAGGTAAGACCCAGTTTGTAACGTTGTAAGTCTAAACCAACTCTCCTATCTGGTATTTTCTATCAAGACATGGACCTTTGAAGACCAAGAGCCAGTCAGAGAAATACCAAACACAGGGACTGTGGCAAACTTTGTCTCACCTTTATGTGTGCAAAAGTGGCCCAAAATTCTTAATAATCCTAAATTATTTGATGCTTTGCAAAATCTTTCTGTTCCTTGAAATCATGAGGTTTACTTTGATCACTTGCCAATGCTACAGTAAATAGCACTTAGAACTTAGGCACTTACTCTGCTACATGGAAAACTTCTTTTTCCAGGAACATTTGAAACTTCTCTTCAAATTTCAGCCTCAGAATTTGATTGTGCACTCTAAAGATGCGGTTTATTTTCACTCCCATGATACCATACGCTCTGAAGTCCCAGGTACAAAATCGTGATTGAATTAGTTCACAGCAGGAACTAAACCTGTGTGCAGAAATGCACAGAGGAAGACAGTAAGTTAATAATATTTTGTTCTGGTTTTGCACTGAATTTTTCAGTGCAACCTACGCTATTTTATTCTTTTTCCTATCCAAAAGGAAGAACCACAAACAGTATCTCTAGCCCATTTCATTCCATTCCAACTTTATTCGCTCAAATGGAGACACAGAAGTTTACCTAGCTTTATTTGAATGCTGTATTCAAAGTTAAGCATCAACCATCAATACATAATCACTTGTGACTCGGTGTTCCTTTCTTCTATTTGCACTGTTTTATTAAAACCTGTTTAAGTCCTACTGCACTACTCAAATGAGTAGTTTTACCATACTAAGTGCAATCATGCATCAAGTAAGCATGGTTTGCAAGAACCTACAACAGTTTCTAGAGTAAAACTTGAGGAAGAGATGGCCCATTGGCTAGCTGGGAACCTGGAGACAGAAGCTCAGTGTTCTGTTCTGGCACCTGTGACCTGTGGTACAGAAGTCAGGTCACTTAATAAATACGTGGCCATTTTCTCTGTGTCTCACCAGTAAGATGATAAGCTCCTGTGCTTCCATCTGGTACTGTAAAATTCCTTAATAATTATATGATAGTCAGACACCTTAAGAAGAACTCCAACCTAGAAATGCAAGAGGTTCCACAGTTTTTCAAATCAGTGGAAAGTTTTCTTTTAGAAAGAAGATATGCAAACAGTGAGAGTTATTATCTTTCTCAAAAAGATTCTGTGCTAAGATTACTCATTCAAAAACCTTGGGATTGGCTTTCACCCCTACAATAGTAATTTATTAATTTTAAAGCAAAAACATTTATTAGTTGTCTAAACAAGAAGATTTTTGGCTTTAGAAAGTAGCATAAAAAGTAAGTAGAATGCTATTTATAAACAACATCAAAGTACACACAGGACTACCTGCAGCTCTAGTAAACATCCCTGAACACAAAAGGAAAGCTTAGCTGAGGTGGACAAGCTTGGTGTACTCAAGCAGAAAACAGTCCTTGAAATACTGCCAACCTAAATTTGAATCTCCCCTCAACTGAGCATCAAGGTTATTCACACAGAGATTATGTAAGCAACTTCTAATGCTTCTTCACAAGTAAAGCTCTCTAGGAACTTGGAATAATCACTATCACTACAAAAATACTGGGCAGCTTGCTTATTCTTTTGTGTTGTGTCCACCCTTAAAAAAAAAAACAAAAACAGAAAACAAAAATCAAGGCCTTCAGAAATTGGTTATACATATATATATATATATATATATACACACACACACGTGTGTATATATATACACACACACACAACTACAGCCACCACCACCAGACTTTGTGGATTCAAAGCCTAATACACCCCTGAGACAAGTAGAAGGATAAGTTTCCTTTCTCTTCAGCTACCTTCAAATGGCATCTAAGTTTGAAAACGGCACAGAAGTTTCAGAAAAGTCCAGATCCTTGCAATATGCTTACTTTGTTAAAAATGATTAACTTGGAATCATAAGAAACCTGTTCTAGTTTGAAGTATCTTGAAAAGTTTACCAGGGATGATTTGGTAAGCCTTCTTCAAAGCGAACGTTTCCCACTGTTTCCAATTCCATCAACAAAAACTGTACTACCAAATTAAAACTCTTCTTCTTCTTCTTAATTTCCATTTGATAATCTTTTTCAATTCTGCAAAAAGAAACTAGAAGAATTTTGCTGGAATAATGTATCAAGGACATGCATAAAAAGAGAGAGGAGTTTTTTTTTTTTTTCCTTTTCTATCTTCTCTTCCCCCCACCCCCAAACAACAATATTTAAAAAAAATAAAAGTGACAGATAACGGATTACAACTGTGGATAGCAAGGTCCTGTAGTGATCACAACAGGAAACTTTATCACTTTTACCCTCGACACTGTGCTGTAATCCTTAACTTATGAGAATCACCTCTTTGAGTGAGAGGTGTTCTCAGTTTGCTATTTGGTATTCATGATCTCAGCAGAAATTGCAGTACTAATAAGACCATCCTGGGCTTCAGCTCAGTGTGAGGCATTGGACTGAAATCAGTGACAAGCAAAGGCAACAAGTTTCACAGTATGTTTAAGTTCTTCCACTTCTCCACCAGTTATTCTATCCTTTCCTCCTCTTTATGAGCAGGCTTTTAAAGCGTGCTACTTCAGGATACTATTTCTGCTCAAATACAAAAACCAAATGGTTCAATTTTTTTGGAGCCTGAGGCATGACAGACTCTTTCTACTACATTTGCCAATAGGAACAGTCTTTCTTGGTCTTTTATATCAAACCAAAGCAAAAACTAGACTTTCTACCCTTCAGAAGCGAGCCAATTCTTCCTTCATGAAAATTCTGTAGGAAGAGCTTCAGCCCCATGCTGGCATCCAACATCAGGTCTGTGGTATCACTGATACCCTTCACATGCCCTACTGTGAGGGACTGTGTGCATGCCTCGTGCTGGCAACTGACTTTAGAGTGTATCTGACTCATGAAGTACTTAGCCAGAAACAACAATGACAAAAAGCTGCAGCCATTAAAACCACATTGGAATTAAAAGGGGGAAAACAAAACAAACTGCAGCATTTTGCTGGACCTCTCTTGTTTAAAGGCCCAGAAATCTTCTCCAAGCACCAGTCCGATATAACTACTCATCCCAGATATTCTTGTTCAAACATTTCCACATATACTAAAACCACTGACAGCATGAATGGCAACATCTACCTGTTAGAAACTGGCTTGAATCTAATAACTGAGACCACATAAGAATTGCCACATTAACGATATTTGCAATACTCAGTTTGGACATCATCCAAATCAAGCAGGAAACAGGCACCATGTCCTGTTGTTAATTTCCTAACCATCAACCACAATCATACCCAATTATTAATGTTTGAAAATATCAGACTTCTGTTCTTACACAATTCAGTAAACATACTCATCCAGTTTTCTGTTCCAGAATGTTATTCTTTCCTTCGTGGCATTTATTTTTTGTATGAATGCCTTTTCAAGGCATGCCTTTTCTGTATCTTCAGTATCATGAACTGGATTTTCTGTTTCCAAATCCTTACTCCTTGGAGATTTGTTCCTTGATGTTTTATCCAACATTTCCAGCTTGGCCAGTTCACGTTCCAGCTGATAAAAATAACATACCATGATTCAGAGGCAAGAGACTAACTTAAAGTATGGCAGGAAAATTATCTTACATTTTCTCAATAGATAAGCCCTCTAAATGTCTACAATAAAGCATACCTGTAAACATTAAATCAGAAAATTATTTCTAAAAATTCAAAATCTTTTGTCAATAGAAAAAGCTGAATTACTCAACCAAAGGGACAGCTTTGCTCTGAGTAGCTGCATGTATTTTTCCATTGTATCCTGGCTCAAATCCAAGTTCTATCCATATCAATTAGACCATTGTTTTTTCCAAGCAGGACCAATTCCTCAATGTGACTTCATCATGATTCAAGTATCAGCAAGTAAAAGAGAATTAGAGGGTACAGTTAAAATGGAACTGCTGCTTTTCTTCAAACACCTAAGGGCAGGGATCATTTCTCTCCCCGTGTTTGATCATTGTGTGACAGCAATTACTCACTGTTGAGTTGAAGCAAAACTCTTTGCATTATTTTCTAAAAGGTAAACCTTTAGAATCTGTTGACTGTTGATCAAAGCACTTTTAAGGGGTCCTATTTATGCAATCAGCAATATTTTGGTCAGTTATTTCTATACAGACATATGTGCAAAGAGCCCACGCAAAGTGCATTGAAGACCTACTAGGAACGTTTACAAACTGCTGTAGAGAGTGGTTGCACCGATGCAACTGGAATCTGATTCATTATGTTGATTATACAATTCTTGAAGAGGAATAGAGTACTCAGAAATCAGAAAAAAAAAAAGTACAAACAAAACAAAACAAAAACACACACAAAATCCAAGCTTAGGTGAGGAAAAAAAAACACTTCCCAACATGCAAAAGCATCCTATATCAGGATGAACACAGACCCTTCATAAATGTTCTTGGTATCAACTAGAACAGGCGATAATCACAATAATCTGGGAACTCAGCACAAAGGTCCTTTGCAAACACCTGTACTGGATGAATAAAAGCAGCAACTTGAAATTCAGTTGTCACTGAATCAAATCACTGGTCAAAGCACTCACTTAGGGCTTAAGACAGCAGACTGAAATTATTATGAACCTGCCAGAAATGAAGCTGGAAATAGATCCCTTGCAGTAGTTTAAGTGTCCCATATGGTTGACTGTTGGCTACTCTGAAGAAGAGCTATTTTTCTGGCAGAAATTGAGTCCTACAAACTCCTGGATTACAAGGATTAGTAAGAGCTGATGTACTTTCATGAAATAATTTATTGAACATAAATGAGTATAAGCTTTTTTTTGGATGATGATTTAAATGATACATTTCTGCTGACATTTCAAGCTGTTTCAACTTACATGCTTTATGTTGCAGCTGAACAACTTTATCTTCTTTTCTGGCAAATTCTGCAGTCTGCATTTGCTTTCTTTTAGCTCCTCAAGCCTGTCATGGAGCTGTCTATGAACACTTTTTACACGCATATGATAGTACATTATTTTTTTCAAAACTGTGGTCTTAAAAAAAAAAAAAGAA
Source organism: Anas acuta (assembly GCF_963932015.1). Taxonomy (NCBI): domain Eukaryota; kingdom Metazoa; phylum Chordata; class Aves; order Anseriformes; family Anatidae; genus Anas; species Anas acuta. Next base: position 6,000,844 of record NC_088983.1, on the reverse strand, counting down.
AAGGAAATCATTCATTTGTTATTAATAAGTTGTAGCTATTCACAGAGCTTATTCCTGAAGAACATAGAAAAACACAACGTTATACCTATGAATTGTGCTTCACAAACTGCATTTGCATTTTAAAATATCACTTTAGTATATTTGAATTTGACTGTATTTGAACATCAGCCATTGGGTGTTGTCTGATGAACATATTCTTGTAATAGTTATAATTAGAATTATTAACATTCTAATTAATAATTTTATGCTGTACCTACTGATCAAACTATGGACTCATTCCACATACCTCAGTTAGCTCTAGTCTACATTCAAAACTGTTCAATGACATCATTTAGATGTCATTGGACATCTAACGGAAAACGTGCTCAGTGTTCTGGATAAATCAACAAAAACATTTCTCATCTGAGACCAGTTGCTGTTCTGAACACTTCCTCTCATGTATTAGCTTTTTTTCCCCACCAGGAACATTTTCCAAAGCAAGAATTAACTGCCATGTGTTTCTGCAGATGAGAGTCTTAACAGCTACCCATAAGATTGATGCCACATATTCCACATTAAAATAATTTTATGACTTGCTTCATTAAACTGTGGAATTTATTCAGAAAGTTTTTCCTATACTCCATTAAGCATCAAGTTAAATTTCCTGTGATTTAAAGATACTCTGCTTGGATAGCAAGACATCTGAAAGTAAGTTCATTACATGGCAAACCAATGTGAAAATGAATCTATGATGGTTTTTGTAAAATATTTGGAACACTTGAAAACGTGACACACAAACCCATATTTTCAGTAAATTCTCCCATGTTCTTTAAACACTCTGGTTTTGATATTAGGTTACTGACATTTAAGATGACTAATATTTAAAACAAAAATGTATGCAACTTCACGTGCAATTTTTCTGTCATATTTTTTGTTTCAGTATTAAATAGCAACAGCCTGAAATGCAACAACTCTATGAAAAAGTACTGACACTAGGTAAAAAATTAATATTTTTAATGGCAGTAAATTGCATACATTCAGATTTCAGTGAGACAATGTATATTATTGCAATCCAATACTATACATAAAGAGAAGCGTACAGAAATTGTGAGACCATGATAAAACTCAAAATTTTGACAACCTAACAGGGTATTGAGCAGTAACATAAAACACTCATTGTAGTTGGCTGAAACTCAGCTTTCACATAGTAACGCTTATCCTCAGTAACAAATTCATTCATAAAGTCTGAACTTACCTCTACCAGAATCTTGATATGCTTTTGAGAAACATCATATGTATCAAACCTTTGAAGTTGTGGTATATGATACAGCACATGGATAGCATAATTAGAAAGAAGACAAACAGGGTTGGGCCCATACTGAGGATCATTTAGGCCCAAATCTTTTAAATTAGGTAGTCTTGACAAACTAGTGAGTTCCTGCAAAACAAAATGCTATCACAACAATATGCCAATACACCTTATTTAAAAAGGGACTATTTCAGCATATTTTAACACAAAATGGGATATTATTCGCTAAGGGGTTATACAGAACAAAAAATGTACAAACTGAGGGAGGAAGGAATATAGCACAGATGCAGTAGCTTTCATGAGCATGGGCTCATGCAACTTTATAGACCTCTCAGGATTCACATGGAGCATTGGGGATTCTTTTTTTTTTTTTTTTTCCCCCATGGAGGTTGCATAAATTCTGGGAAAAAACAAACTACAACCAATCAGTGAAAGAAAGCAAAGCAAATGTGTGAAATAAAGGTCAGGCTCTCAGGCTCTATGAAGAAATAAATCTAGAAAAAAAGTGAATCTGTCCTCAAAAGCCTTGATCTTTCTCAAGCTTAAAATAAAAACATGTGGCCATTGACAACAAAACTTTTGAAATCCTTATGATAAAGACAAGATTTAAAGGACTTTCATTAGAAATGAGGAATTACACGCAGGGCTACATACCTAAAGTACAAAGTGATCAGCTAAATGTCATTATAGTTAATTTAACATTCTAAATTCCCAGGATGAATTCACTAATCATTCCTAAAATACCTCCTAATATCCTACAATCCCCAGCACTTGGCTAAACTTACAGTCTCAAAATTAATATGTCACTAGTGTCATTGTCTGTTTATGTGTAATGTTAAAAATATCCTCTTCCCCGTTCAATTTACCTCATATGCCCTGTCCCTAATGAGCTCTGTTCCTACTTCATGTTAGCTGTCCTTCTTCCCCATGTAACTCTCCTAGGCTCTGGCTAGCCTGAGCTCTTGGCTGCCATCCTGGTTCACCACTGCGTTTGCCCCATCTAAATCTTCTGAGTTTTTCTACCTCCTTTTTCATGTAACCTCTTCTTTTCCTTTTTCTGCCTTTCCTCTTCTTGACCCTGTGTTCTTTGTCCCAGGCTATTTCTTAACATTTTCAGCTCCAGTTTGTTCCTTCCTTAAGCTTGCGACCTTCTCTAAAAGAGTGCTTAGCAGATGAAGCAGAATGTAATTTGATCCAAACATCATCAGCAGAAGACAGGAATTAGACTAGAGTGGAAACTCTTGCTGAGCACTTGTATCCATTGCCTGAAGCCTATTTGATTTGTGAACTAATTCATAGTCCGATTGCATTTAGGAGCTGAGTGAGGAATTGCTCTGTTTGCTAGGTCAGTGAGCAGACAGGTTAAAAGAGGCTGGATTCTTTTAAGATAGTAGCTGCTAAACTCTGAACAGTCAATACTGAACATGTGAATGCTGTGATTTTTCTGAGATTTGTAACGTAGCCACACTGAACAGGGAGTACGTAAAAGAAATAAAAACACATAACAGGTATTTTCTGAAAAATTCCAAGTCTTTGTAACAAGGTTTATTTGGAAGCAGTAATTTTTGCAAAAGAAAAGAGCTAAAAGCTGTACAGAAACAAATAAAAGTTAATATTGATGTCTTTTTTTTTTTTTAAAAAAAAAAAAAACAAACATTTGCCATCACCGCCACATGTTACTGGTCCTCTAATATCATAAAGAAAGGTCAGCTCTCTTCCCAGCAACAGATAAAAAGCCAAACAAAACCAGAACACATCCAAAAGAAATGTAAAGTGTGAACATACCTTGAAGGAAGATAATTTGTTACCAGAGAGGTTTAATATTTCAATTTGTATATTGAAGTCTAAGCAACTTCCTAAAATTAAACAAAGACAAACAGTAATTGAGAAAAAACATTTGTGTTGTCTACTGGGATATCTACATTTTCATTTTCTGGACTAGTTTTCATCACACAAACAAAACCCACACAAACGATTATTTCATTAACACAATGACATCATACACGTAATATATTATTTTCCATTTTCACCCAAAAAGTAGGAATATTATTTGGAAGATCTTTTTATTATAGATAAAGATAAATCAAGAAAAAAATATATTCTCTAGTACTAGTGTAGAAATGCAGAAATTATTTAAATCTCCATTTATTATCAAAAAGGCTTAATATAGATTTAAACTAAAAGTCATTTATACTAGAGCTGGTGAAAAAAAATGCATAAATACCACTAATACAAATTTTATGTCTTCTTTGATATGGCTACAACAGAAAGGTGTTTGGTGTAAGCAGAAATGAGCCCTAGGGAGTTCTGACACAGACTTTGGGATGATCAGGACTGTGTATACTGGATATGGCTCTGAACTGTGTAAGTTGGTAAGAATTTTTCTATTAGAATGAGATAAGGATTAAACTAAAGACATAAATCCTCAGTAGTAACCAGAATGCTCATGCTAGAAATGCCAGACTGACATCACTTACCTATTTTTTCTATTAAGTTTCCAGCAAGGTTGACCTCTTGCAAATTCTGCAGAGTATGTAAGCCCTGTGAATGTTTTAAACAATACAGTTTTAATCTAATATAGCACTGCCAATGCTAAAAAGCCTGTAGGCTACGAGGCAGATCATTCAAATGTAAAAATAAATTTGACTGGAGTCTAAACAATGTTTGCCTCTGTTGTAAACTATAGCTTTATTTTGACATGCAAAGAGAGAAAGCCTTTTGCCCAAAGGGAATGAGCTTGGAAAGCCTTTGTAAACGATACTGCAATGGAAATAAAATTAGTCCCCCAGCCTTAGTTTCACAGCTGTGTATGAGAAATCTAACAGATCATGCCCTATGTCATAAGTACTCATTAGCTTTTGGCTGCAGCCCATGTCTTGGCCTAGGGATATATATCATAAGAACTGTATCACTGATGTCAATCATTTCTCCCCATGATGACACTGCAGTTCTTTGCAGAGAGATGCCGCTACTGTTTGCAGTGTCCCCACTAATAAATAACAACTTCTACCTTGTAACATTCTACTGCTTTTATATTTTTTCTCTGTCAGGTGTAATATATCAGTATCTCCTTCCTCTCCACATCAGCACGCTCAACTTTGATTTCTCTTCCCTCCTCTTTCTGGCTTTGGAGATTCACAATAATCTGATCCTTACCATCATCTCTTCTGCTCTAACTACTTTTATATTGATATCAGTATCTCCTTCTGCTTTGTTTTCTTGCACTCTCTCAAGTTAAAGTGGACTGAGCTGCAGCATTCTGTCCCCTGATGGGAGTCTGGTAATTCAGAATGCTATGTGGTCTTTTGCTAGAAATGGCCATCTATACGTTTCTTCTCCCTTTATTTGGTAAGCTGGTAATCTCAGAACTCTTGCTGGTCCTGGAATAACCTCCAACCCAAAGGTTAGAATTTTATTTTTAAGGGGACATAGGGGAAAACAGTTTCCTTTGGAGCAAACCATATATAACAGCCTAAGGAAAACACAGGATAAAAGTTCTCCTTAATAGGAGCGCATCCCTCCAAACAAAAATGCCAAGCACTAATATTAGAGTTAAATGGAAAACCTTTTATGCAATACTTCATGTAATACAGGGAAAAGGCTGCAGTTATAAAAAAAAAAAAAAGCTAAAAAATATAATAAAATTCTTTCCTCATCAGAAGTCACAGAGGTCTGAAAATGGTTGATTTAGATAACTCTGCATATGAAGAAAGCCTTGACAGTCAACCTATTCCAAATAAGTACATATGAGTTGAGGCTGAAACTTTAACATTGCTCTTTCTGTTTTTCAATTATTCTAAAACTTAGCCTTACTTATTAACACATTTTGATTTCACATAATGAATATACCATATATTAGATAAAATAGAAGACAAGAAAACATAACAAGGACACCAGACTCACCTCTATGTTCTTGATCATATTATTATTCAACCAGAGTACATTCAGCTTTGTTAAAGATTCCAGATTTTCAATCCTGGAAATTTCATTGCAATAAAGGTAAAGCTTTTCTAAATTTACACATTTTTGTAGACCATCTATTTTCTGCAATAGAAGAAGATGTATTTGCAGTACTGAACAAAAGAAGTCACTCTTTTTGTCAATATGCTATCAGCTTGCACAGAAACTTAAGTAGTTCCAAACAATTTAAGATCATACCCTCAGAAGAATCTTGATGATTTAGAAAGCTTTTCAATTAAGCCAACAAATAAAAAGTAGCAGCAGCTGCAATAGTTACTGAAAATATGTGCTTTCTTTAAATACAGTGTTATTTTCATTAAAAGTTCTTCATTCTAACTAGTGTCCTGGAAAAGGTTTTCAATATAACTATTCTAGTTATTAAAAAAATAATTCTAATGAAAGAGAAAAAAATCCAACAGCAGGTTCTAAAATAAATTAAAAAAAAGTTAATTTGATACATATCAAAAAAGGGATTTTATATACTTAAAAGTCAAATCTAGACTCCTTCAAAAGGTGCCTTCTTCCTTGAACAAATAAAAGGAGTGCTTTCAAAAGAATCAGACTGTCTTTGCAAAGGACTGGAAATTGGCTAAAGCTGTCTAGAAAGAAAATTCATACTTAACTTACCACTAAACAACATTCAGCAATCCATAGCTCTTTGAGCAATAAGCAGTGCTCCAGATCTGTAATGTTTTGAATACTTTGCCCAATGAGAGTGAGAGTAGTTAGATTGGGGAAGTACTCCATGCCTACAATTCTGGAATAACCTGAGAAAAACATCTCCAATGCAGTTGTTTTCAGTCCCTCTTGATCAATCTTCTCATAAGGCAATCCATTACATATGCACTGGAAATGAAACAAAGCCATTATTCTCTTTATGTTCATGCTGTAAAAAAAATACATTATGAAGCACAATGTCTTACTGCCATTACAGTACTGCTTAACAGCAGCTGTGTCTTTTAAAACTCTCTTTGCATTAAAATGTTTTTGCAATTTTAACCACATTAAGTATGTAACAGTTAAGTAACATATACTTCTGCTCACAAAGTATTACACAAAATCTTCTTATCAAACGTCAAAATGTACCTTAAATTTAAAACAACAGTTTTCAAGTAGCTAATTTTAATTTAGATTAAAACCCAGGAATCCATAACTTCATCTATAAGCTAGAACATGTATGCGTTCATGCATATGTGTGTATGCAATTAGCTGGTGGGTTTTATCAGTCTTGTAGTTTTCCACTTCTAAAGTGGTTGTATCAAGTAAATGCAATGCAAGTTTTTGGCCATGATAAAAATAAAAGTTTACATGGAATTTCATTCAGGATGAGAATAAGACACAAAACAGTAAGCATCTACACACATGCCTCTTGTCCAAGCTCTCAATGTTAGTCAAGGGATTCAAGCAATATAGCCTGAGCCAAAAGATCCCAGAAATCCATTCTGATGATCATACAGGAGATATTTACACTACATTGACTTATTCTGTTAGTTTCCTGGACAATATATACTAAGGATGGCATACAGTTGGCCACGTAGACTATCTAGTGCTAATTCAGAGGCCTTAAAAGTATCCTGCAGCTGATATTCTGGACACATTAAGTCAGTAAAACAGCACTAAACAGCAATATCTATGCAGCTGAATCCTATCCTTTAGTTCCACTGCCTGTAATGAGCATATGCAAACACATAGACATCTAAACGAATGTGGAGTGGGACCCCATTTTAAACTTCTAACCAGTTCATAGTAAACGAAGATATTGGAAACTTCACGTACCATCTGATTCTGTTCACAATTATCTGATATCTACAAAAAGATATGACTGAGTCAAAACTAAAAGATTTATTTTCACCAAATGTATACAACAAGATTGTTTTTGTTTCTGTATATAAATATTTCTGCAAGGTACTTCATGAGAAACAGACAAAGCAGGGAGCTATACATTAAAAGTAATTTATTTAAAGATATTCTCTTAAGATAAAGAACATCAAGTATTAATATGTTTGCTACAGTTCATTCAGTTCACCACAGACTCTTATTAATGCATGCCCTATACCACCTCTGGGGTATTCCAGAATGGAGGCTACTCTATAAATGGTACCTCTAGAAAAGCAAAAATAGTTCTATATTCTAGCAAGAACACTGATATTTACAGAAGTAGAGATGAAAAAAAAATAAAATTGAATAACTTACCAACTCCATAATCATCTCCTCAAGGTTCTGGGTTTGGTTATCACTTTGCGCCATTTCTTGAGTTCTCTGCTGTGACTATTATTTCTTAGTAACTTTTTTTTCTAAGAAGACATTAATATTATTAGCTGTGTAGCCACCCATACAGAGTCACAGGATTTCCAAGAAGTTTGTAACAATCTAAATTCCTGTATTTAATTACAGAATCCGTATTTCTAATGGACTCACAGTGGAGATTATGACAGAAGAAAGCTGAAACTGCTAGAGATATTTTGATTTACTACTTTTTTGCTTCACATTTTTAGATTCTAAAGTTCCATAAAGCACTAGCACAAGTTATTATGATCACATCCATAAAGAAGGATGAGGAAGCACACCCAATTACTCGTGCATTAGGTTCATTAAGTTATATTTGCACAAATCATAAAGATAAGAACGTGCCAGCCAGAGCTCATAATTCACCACAAAAACCCTCAGTAAAAGCCCTTTTGCACAAACATTGCAGATATCAGAATACAATTGAGACTATAAAAATTTGCTACAGATTGTTAGTTAGAAAGCTGCTATGATTAATCTTTAGCATCATCAAACAGTAGGTAAAAATACAATTGACACAGCAGCTTTTTGAATCCCTTAAATGGCTGTGTGCACAGGATGCACAGAGCATACCCTCAATATGCCATATTTCTGCTGATTTGGAACCTTTGCCACAGCATTTGATGGCAGACAGCCCCTGTAGTGAGCATTTTGGGGCTGGAAACTGAGAATGTATTTTTCCAGGTGCAACACTTGAGGAAGTTGGCTAGGTTGGGTGCACACCAGCTCCTCTGGGCTCTGCCTGGGAGCCCGGGGAAGCACAGAATTTTCCTCTATCTCCCCTACGGAGGGCACAGCTTCGCCAGCACCACCCCTGGAGCTCAGAGCCCACAGAGAGCCCCCCCACACACCGAGCCCCTGCCCGCCACCGCCGCGATTCCCCCTGCGGCCTCCTCGGGGCCCGGGCACCGCCAGAGCCCGGAGCGCCACCGGCGGGACGCGTCGCCTGGGAGACCGCATAGCCCCGCCCACCGGGGGGCCGGCAGCCAATGGGAGGCGAGAATGGCAGCCCTGGCGCCGGGAGCGCGGCCATGTCGGTGGGCATGGCGGCGGCCATGTTGGGTACCTGAGGGAGCGGGGCACGGCACCAGTAATCCCAGTTAGGGCTGGGGTACGGCACCAGTAATCCCAGTTAAACGGGGCTAGTGGTCTGACACAACACTATGGAGGCTCTCCCCAGCCCTTTTCCATCCACCTGACCCTGTGCTGTTGCTTAATTAATTTACACTGCAATGACTTCAGTGTGAGTAGAGGTGAAGAGCTGCTAAGGTGCTTTAAGTGAAATGTGAAAAGAAGGGCTTAGAGAGTTTTATTCTATCCCACAAACAACTCTTGGTCAGATGGATTTTGTATCTGTGCAGAGGTTTAACTTCAGGAGAATGTAAACTGGCTGTGCCAACGTGCAACACAGAAGCTCTGGCTTAACTAAAATCAACTACAAACGTGAGCATGAGATAAAATGCACCAGTCAAACTGAAAGAACTGCTCACCCAGCCATTTTCCCTTAATTTTATCTTTTTATTTTTATTTTTCCACGCAGTGAGGCTAGATGAACATTTCCCAGCAGTAGGATTTCCCAGCAGAAAATTGGCTTCCTGCTGACTCAGATGTCGTCAGAGATGACCGATTTGGGAATAAGAAGGTTAGATTAATTGAAAATTTCAAGGGTTTCTGTTAAAATCTTTGCGTTAATGTTTCCTAACATTTTTAATTGAAGGGGTGGAAATGGCTCAAGCAGCTTCTGTAGTTTTTCAAAGGCTGATCAGTTGTACTTGCGCTGCTTTCTGATGTCACCAGATGTCACTCCAATTCCACATAAGGCAGCCCGTTTCCATCTGTTTCTCCATTATAAAAGATGCTGCTGCCTGGTCTCAGGCTTCCCTGTCTATAGGTGCTGCAATTCATTTACCCAAAGACAACAATTTAGTAGGTTTCTCTTAGCAGAAGTCTGTAATGAGGTAAAATTATGCATCCAAATATCATCTGACAAATTAACATACTGTAACAAGTACATAATGGAACGATTTTAAATTAAAAAGGGGATGTTAGTGCTCTGAAAATTGTGCTCACTTTCTGTTTCAAGGATAAAACCAACACAGTCATCTACTCTGAGCCTCCTGCAGAGACGCTTTTATGTAATTTTATTTAAGGGAAGTGTGTTGTGTTATACTGGGTCTTGCAACAAAGCTGGTCTTGTTTAGCAAATTACTCCTTTTCTTTCCTTTCCTATTGACAAAGAATCTTATGGGCAACCCTCACAGTAATGTAGCTTAGGCAACTAGGCCTGTTGATGCCATTTTGTGATCTCCTTAGTATTTTTGAGCAAGCAGTTGAATGATGAAGAAGTAAAACTGGACTTTGCATCCAAATCCAGATATTCATTGGTACTCTCAGTAGCAAAATGCAACTGCTTTTGTTTCTGAGCATGTAAGTGAATGACTCATTATTGGCAATGAGGAAAGCCAAATGATCTAATTTGGGTGTAGGGATTTCTGTTTGACTGGAAAACACTCCTCTCTTACCAGAAGGGAATAATTACAAAAATAGACATTTTGTGGAACACCTTTATTCATTTCTAGGTGACTGAATCATCTCAGGGTGCCCTGCTTTGGCAACCTAAAATCTGTGTGCATATAATATCCCTAATCTCTTCAACTACAGCAAATGTGCAGGGCGGTATTACAATATTAATTGTTAACTCAGCTCATTAAGAGCTAGATAATGTTACTGCTAGATAATTTGATGTTGTTTTATAAAGCTGTTAAAACGTATATTTGCACATATATTTAAAAAACGTCTGGTAGCAGTTACTAGGTTTTTCTTTTAACATAAAGGATTTTCAGACCTATCTCAGACTGAATTAATCATTTCAAGTGTGTTATCTTTCACCTTCTGCTGTGGCACATTCTGCTCTAATTCTGCTAAAGCCTTTCAGTATAATTTTAAATCATTTCAGAGCATAGTCAAAGCAAACGTTTAAGTGCTGATGGTGCCTTGCTGCTGTACATTTACTTTTGGAATTGTTTTGCTGACTGTCAGTGAAACTTTTTGAAACCATTGTTCATTAGATTCTTCTTGATCACTGTGTATCGCCGACATATGTTTCTGCCTTTGCCTTCTACTGATACTTTTATGGGGTGGTAGACAACTTGGTTTCTCTGGGATTGTTAGAAGTGATTGGTACATTTGTTTGTAGAACAATTTCCATTGCTAAAAAAAGTGTTGTTTGTAAGCTATGAGCAGCTTTTTGGCTGCTTCTATTTGTATCACTGGAATATTTCTGACTTTCACTGTGTCATTTATTAATTCAAGTGCTTCCAGTATCATTTCTGCCAACCAATGCATATTTAGATCAAGTATCAGATTAAGTGCCAAGAAGCAGTGATGATAGACCTCATGTAAATGTTTAAAATAGATTGCATTTTAGAAGCTAGGCTCTCTGTTCTTTGTTGCTAATAAAACTGTACACACTTTAGCTTTTGCTATCAGGTAGGATAAATGAGACAATTTGGGGATTTTTTATATAATTTTAGTAGTCTAAATATTTTGATGTGAGATGTGTCTATGCTTTTTGAAGTTTTGAAAATTATAGACTTCTCATTGTGCCCATGTGATCAGAAGTTGGTAGCTTAGCAGGTTAAGCACTGCCAGTAGTTGGAAATATGAAGCTAGATGCATTGATGTCTCTCCCTCATAAGGCACAGTCCTTACTCCTCCTGGGGTCAAGAAGAACGTCGTTAAAATGAGCCCGAGAAAGGCTTCTGGGCTTTGACACAGCACTGGTGATGCAGTCAAATGTGACGGGAAGCAGTGCACTTGCTTGCTCTTGGCACTGCCACAAATAGGTGTTACCTGGGGAATGTGTATCCCCGGCTAGTTACAGTTTGACCTGCAGAATGGAATGGGATAGAAGTGTGTTGAATCAAGTATGTCAGTAGTGACAGACAGAATCGTGGCTTTAATTACATATGCATGAGTATTTTATCAAGAATAACTCTTGATTGTCTGATCTCTGCATGGACAAGGCCATTTCCCTGCAGCTTTGGCTGCATCCCTTTGACACAGAGCGCAAGAAGCAGAAGGGATGCCAGTGCTGCAGGGCCCTGCCCTCTCTGCTGCATTTAAATTCACCTGATTTTATAGACAACTGTTCACCACCTTTTCTAAAGTAAATGAACTAAATAGGAGCATAAAAATGAATACGTGTGTCTGTGCTTTACATTTTACATCATGCTTTTAGATCAGCTGAATTACTGTATTTTCTCAGTGCTTTTTAAGACAGGCCACAAAAACTGAGGAGTGAGCTCAGATGGGCACCAGGCATCTGTATGAAATTTCCCTATGGTGCAGGGCAAGCTGCTTTGTGTGTCTATGTCAGTAATGTGCAGGAAGAAAAAATTTGAGTTATCTCAGATGACTTTGACTTGGGAATAGCTGCTGAAAGTCTCCTGCAGGGAGGTTAAAAACAAACAAACAACGACAAAAACAAAATCAAGCTGATAAAACTTCATTAGTGCTTCTAGAAACACTAGGTAAGGCATTATTTATAGGATGTTTTATTATTGCAGTAACTTCTCCAGCCAGCTCGACCGGATGTTATGCTAACAGACAGAAATGAGCTCAGCATTGATCTATAAATTAGCAGTTGCCTAGTGACTCATGATCCTGGCACACTTGCTTTACGCAAACAAAAAATAGCACTATGCAGTAATAGATATGTGCCTCTTTTTATTTTTTTTTTAATTACTTTTTGTTATGGTCATTGTCCTGGACTTTACAGCAATTTCTGACAAACAACAGGGGGCGTAACTTGAAAATATCAAAGAAAGCAGGGAATTGTTCAGAAACCAGGTAGTGTGCTGGTTTGGTTGGGACAGAATTAATTTTCTTCTTAGCAGCTTGTATGGCACTACAGTTTTGGTTATGTAATGAAAATAGTGATAATAACATGCAGAGCAGTGCTTATGCAGAGTCAGGGACTGTTCAGCTTCTCATACTGCCCCGCCAGCTTCCCCTTTTCTCTTCTCCTCTTGTCTTTCTCATTAATCTGTCTTTATCTTAACCCATGAGTTTTCTGTCTTTTGCCCTTCTGATTCTTTCCCCCTGTCCTGCTGTGGTGGAAGTGAGCGAGAGGCTGTGTGGTGCTTTCCTGCCTCCCAGGGTTAAACCACAGCAACTAGGTACTCACAGGGGAACATCACCATAAACATAAAATATATGAAAATAAGCAGCGTAGCATAAAATGGAATTTGCAGGGCACACATTAAATGGATTAGAAATTGGCTTAAAAGCAGATCTCAAAATGGGGGAAATCATTTTAATGATTATTAATCAGTTTAATGAAACTATCTAATCTATCCAAATGGTAACGTAGGTCTCAGCCAGTTAAATCTGCAGATGGCGCAAATTTGTTGAGTAGTAAATAATGAAGTTATACCTCCACGATGATCTGAGTCACCTAATTAAATGGTCACAGTCCAGCAATAAGCACTTCAATACAGCTAAATGGAAGCTGTGGCTGGATGGTCTACGGCTACAGGAGGAGAAACCCCATCTTGAAACGCTCTGACTCAGGAAAGGAATACAAGGGCATCACAGCAGACCGCTTCAGCCTGAGCTGCCATTGTAAATCTCGAGTGAAAATTAACCTACCCACATGATCCGTGGATTTATCAAGTAGGTGGACACAGGGAATAAGACAGAAGGAATTTTTTTTTTTGTATGCAGCACTGGTAAAACAGCTCCTGCAATGGTGTGTTCATTTGACATGGCTTCATTCCAGGAAAGGAAGCTACAAACTTAGCCATGGACAGGAAATCAAAGCTGGTGATGCACTGCTGTCAGACTCTCACTGATAAAAGGAAGCTTAAGACTGAGCTGAGTAACAGCATGTAGGTATTTGCAGAAAAATACAGATGGTAGCACACGCTTTTGAGTTTGATGGAGGAAGGTACAAGAAAATCCAGTCACTGAAATTTTAAGTTGAACAAACTTTTGTAACATCCATGTCGTTTACTGACAATGTTGGTGGGGGGTAGTGTTGTTCCCTTGTTGAATTCTTCTGTACTCTGAATCTCACTGGGGTCTGATTTAGGATAGAAACCTATGAAACACCTTCGTGATATTTTCATGGACAATCTTTAAAAAAAGGTTTCTATTTCTATTCTATTTTACTTCTGTTTCAATTGATTTTTTAAATTTTTTCATTCCTTGTAATCTATCAATAATATCCAAAGCCATCAAGCTCTTTAAAGTTTACAATATTTATTTTTTACTGTTTATGAATGAGGATCTGCAGAAATGCAGAAGAAATCTGCAGAAATGAAAATTCTGAAGAAATGAAAATGTGCTTCTCAGTTTAGTGCTGAATATTTTCCAATTTTTATAATAGAACAAACCCCACTTGCATCGATACTTTAGAAAACATCATCTTTTTCTGCATATGTCCTTTTCTTCTTTCACTTCGATGTATCAAGGGCCTGAACGAGTTCCATTGAAACAAAAGTAAATCGTCCATGAGACAGTATCATTATAGGCTCATCAAGCTACAAGGGAAGCAATTTCGGCTCTAATCTGCGGCTTGTGTGTGCTCCTATAGCTCCACTGAACCCTACAAAATGATGCCAGTTACGTGGCCATAACTGTTTTATGGTCATATTCTCGCCTGCTATTGTTATTATTATTTTTTCCCTTATACACGGGGAATTAAACCTGTGAAAACCCAGCCACTAGAGTAGGTGTGGTAGAATCACTTTAGTCTGACCACAGCAGAATCCTTATGAATTACCTTTTCCCAAAGCCTGGTTACGCTGAGATCAAGACCACGAGTTACAAAGAGCTAGGGAGAAACAAAAAAAACCCACAACTGTTCAAGAGAGCTCTTGAGCACGTTCAGCAGTTAGACTGTAATGTCAGTCACCAGTGGTCTGTAGGAAATATGAACCCCCAAAATGTCACAGAAGTAGCACTGGAACATTTTGTCTAATATCTGGGGCAAACGAATTGCACTCAAAAGCAGTAATGAAATGCAGTGAGGAATTTTCACCTACTTTTCTTCTCTTGCATTTTTCCATGGTGAGTAGCACATCTCTTTGTCTCTGATGCACAATGGAAATTGAAAACCTGCTGGGCTGGAACCAGCGCAGTCAGCTCTCCAGGATGAAATAACACCTTAATCGGTCTGGCTGCATGGATGAAAAAGGGCCAAGCCCTATCCTCCCAGTCTGAGAGAGATGATGACAGAAGCATTCTAGATGTGATATCAGCAAGTCTTCTTTGAGGTATTTGGATCTTGTCATGATGAGATCTGTTAGCATAATTCACAGTACAAGGTTACTCTAAGACTGATGTATCAAAAGATGGAGTTGAGTAATGGACTTCCTACATCATCAGCTTAACGGAATCCTAAAAAGCATTTTTCTTTCTCATATTTATTTTTTTCATCTAACCTTTTTTTTTTTTTTCCTGCATCACAGAACAAGACTAGCAACTGCAAAGAGTGCAAAAAGGACCTCATAAAATTTGAGGAACTGGTCGATGAAACACTAGATGAAACTGTAGTGGTAACTGCAGACTGCTGCACGTGAGGAGAGGCAGCCATGGCTATAGATACACACTGATGAGCTCTAAGTCAGCTATCACATGTCAAGAAAAAGGATCTCAGAGGCATTATGGATAATTCAATGTTGGATAATTCAATGACCAGTTCCATGTTTGGAAGCAATAAAAGAAGCAGACAAAATGTTAGAAACCACTGGGTGGTGGGTGGGATGACATAACAAAACAAAAACACTGTAGCGGTAGATTCTGAGTGTACCCACACCCTGCACCGTGCAAGCAGTTTGGATTCTTCACAGTCCCTCCATCACGAAAATAAATAGAGCTAGAAATGCTAAGGGAAGAGTACTTACCGTAACCAGCAGTATGGGATAATTTCCTTATGAGAACTTGTATGAAGTGCTCACCTTGGTAAACAAATGACTAAATCACAGGGGTATATAAAATCACAAGCTGTATGAAGATGTAAACAGGGAACAATAGCCACCATTTCTTGCTGTACAAGCTCTGGAGCACATCGTGAAATCAACAGGCAGGTTCAGAACAAATAAAAGGAAGTATTTCTTCAATGGCCTATAATTAAATTGTGGAAGTCATTACTACAGGATGTCACGAATGCTGAAAGCATAAACAAATTACAAATGCGATTAGACAAATTTATGGATATACCTCCATCAAAGGTTGTTAAGCAGCAAGATGCAATTTCAATAGCTGGCTTGGGAAATCTTTCAACACATATTGCAGGAAATCTGCAAGGATATATTGAGGAAGGAGGGCAGGGCATTTCCAGTCCCTGGGAATGGAAGTGATTTTCACTCCTGGTTTCCCTGTTTGTGTGCACATTCCCTAATAATCTGCAACCAGACCCACTCAGAGACAGGATCATGAGTAATCCTTTGGCTTGACCAAAGGCTCTTTATAATTCTTACTTTATTTCCTCTCCTCTTTCCCTTTATATGTCTTGATTTCTTTCTAACCAAACCATTGGATTATTTTAGACTCAGTTGCATGGCTCCTGGCAGACCGGGCTCTTTTCAATCCTTTTTTACTCCTAGGAGTGTTGGATGCTTTACCCACGTCTCATCTTAAGGCTCAGCACCTGCAAATAAATGGGGAGGTTTTTATTAGCTCCTGGCTACATGAGATGTAGAATTTGTTCACCTTGACACATTCCTGAAAGGTTTTTGCATACACCTCTGGGCAATGCGGGCAGTGATCTGAGACGTGAGACCGGAGTTCCAGCTCTGCTCCGTGGTGATGTGCTGCTGGAAGGGCACTGGTAGTGTGCAGGGACAATAGTGAGTGAGTTGAGCTGGGCTGAAAAGAACTTGGAGCTATTCGTTGGGAATGAATTTCCATTCTCTAAAAGAGCACTTAAAGGCAGCATTATAAAATGTGTAAATGATGCAGCTCCGGGACAGGATGCAAACACCAACTGGAGGGAAGAAGAAAAAGCAACCAAGGAAATGGAATCTGGAAATTAGTTTAAAAAATGAGCTCTTTTGTAAGCTGATACCTCTGGGAACCTCCCCATGCTCCTCCTCCTCAAATTCCTGTTCTCAGCGGGAAGGAGAAATGTTAGTGCATACATAGAAAACCAGAGGCTAAGTGAAGAATAACATGAAAATGAAATGGCAGTGGTGTATTGAAATGGAGTTAGGGATGGTCAGTTTGATCTGCATATAAAGTGGCATGAAGTCATGAAGTCTCTTTTGATAAACCTGTAGTAAACGCATTTCTAGAACACTGCAGCTAATTTCAGAGGACAATTAATAATAAGAGCAGAACAAAATGCACAAAGTTTAAAATCTGCAGCAAGCTGAATAAAAAGGGATGGCTTATAGGAAGCTATGAATATCTCAGCAAAGAAAACAACAGGGAGGGAGAAAAGTTGCTTAAGCTAAAGTACACTGTTGGCTTGAGAACAAATGGCTGTAAGCTGGCCATAAATAAATTTAGGCTGGAAATTAGAAGAATTTGTCTAGCACCAAGAGGAGTGAAGTTTTGGAACAGCTCTCCAGTAGAAAGAAGAGGGACAGAACACTTGACCTTATTTTAAGATGGCAGTGAATAGTTTATGTCATACTGTTGCCTAAAATAGAGAAGGACCGTACCTGGCAAGCCACTAAGTTCCTTACATTTTTGTGTTTTAAGCAGTTATATATTATAAGATGAAGATGAAGATAGGTTTGAGAACATAAACATTTGAAGGGCAGAGGGAGAACTCTCCTGAAAAACTTCTTGTGAGTGAAGTGGCTGTGCAATATTTACTCAAAAGGACTCATGGATGACTTACTTGGGTTGTCTAAATTGAGACTGAATTCATAATCAGGGTACTGCCCTGATGTGTCCTGCAGTGGCTGGTGTAATGAACGAGTCTGCTTTCCTCAGAAGTCATGGAACAGGGCCCTGACTATTCAAACCCTGGAGCACGGTGCCCAAGAGATGATACACAGGAAGATGGATTCTCTTCACCCAGAGCTGAAAGAGAAGAAACAGTGACTGAAAGTCACAGCTCTTCCTCTGGGGACTCCTAGCTGCACACCTCGCCTCGAGGGCAAGTAGTGTCAGGCTTCCACGTAGCTGGCAGTAGTAGGGTCTGCGTCCTGGAGAAAAGCCTGCAAGGAAGTATACGTTTCAAGAGGAGCTTCAGGACTGACATTTCCAGCCAGATGGTTCAAAATGTCATGAAACGTCAGATTCTGAGACCAGCTGGCTTCAGCAAAGTTCACATAACTATAGCACTAACCATGGAAGTCAGTACTTAAAAATCAGACCTTAGGTATAAGCACAAAGCAGTACAGACTACTGGCATCACATTTTACGTTTATCTTTAAACAGCTTACTTTTGTCTTCGAAAATGACATTTGAATATTAAGTTGCCATCTAATCTTGTGTATCACTTTGGGTAAAATATGATGTTGAAAAGGCTCGGTGATTCCCTCTCCTCTTTCTCAGGCATGTGAAAAACTCACGGTCTGACCAAATGACAAAAAAAGCAGTGGGTTTACTGTGCAGCACTGCTGGAACACTGTTTTCCTGAACAAAGTGATGGTATGGAGACTGGAACACGCAGAAGATACAGGAGGACAGAAGAACAGGTCAAAATGTTTACCTCCTACTAAAACAGTCACTGGTGCTTAACTTCAGTGCATCTTTGAAAAATAAAACTGGCTCCTTTATGGCATATCTCTGTGTCACCAGGCACAATGCGTGTCCTAGAGAGTGCCATTAATATACCAGCAGGTAATGGCTTCACAGTGGGATTTTAGTGAGATAGAATAAATCTTTAGCATAGGATGCATCTACAAATTTTTACTTAGCTGATTGTATTTCCTGCTTTAGAAGAAAATAATACATAGCAAAATTGTACATCTTTGGGAAAATATGCTCTCTGAATGAATTTTCTAATGAGTTTTCTGATTTTAATTGAAACTAAAGTTTTGAATCCTTACATTTTAAGAGTTGTTCCTGTGCATATCAGTAGGATGTTGTTTCATTGCCTCAGATCTTTTAATCTTCCCCCTCAACGTTTGCATTCCTTGATTAAATAAACATGCAGTGGGGGTATTTAGTGTCTGGCCAAGCCCACTTGCAAAACAAATGTCAAGCTGATACCCTTTATTCTTAATATACAACAGAATTTGTAAAACCATTGATATTCTGGGCTCTATCCAACACCTATGGATGAATAATTAAGGTAAAACCCACAAAGTTCTCACATTCCTTTTTCATGAGCTCACTTGATGTAGCTTTCAATACAGAGAATACCAGAGCTGGACAAAGCCCCGTCAGCAATACTTTCCCACAAAAAAATGCAGTTTCATAATCGTGAATTACGTGCTATTGATTCTGCTGAACTGTTTCAGCTGCAAGATAGAAATTCAAATCCAGTGCCCAAAACGCTATTTTGAGATAGAGTTATATAAAAAACTGAACTTTCACAGAAGTTCTCATACAAAATCAAAATTATTGCAGAACTTATTTTATATTATTTAAAAAAATGTAGAAGAAATACATGTATGTGCATTAACGAGCACAAAGTCAATTAAGCTAGGGAACAGCTGCAGGTACAAGATGCTTAGAAAGTTCTGAGAAGTCAGGAAGAACAACAAAATCACAAGTGAGTCACTCCAGTTCCCACAAAGCAAACCTCAAGCAGTCTCCTCACACCATTTCCATTTTGAAGTCTATATTGCACGGTCACGTATTATGTGTTCGTGTCATCTGGATTTCTCACTCCTGTCTGGAGGGCCTCAAAGTCCTCGTTAACCCTCCCACACCTTTTTCAGAAGCCTCTTTGGAAATTTTACAAGAATTGTGCATCTGGTACAGAGGGCTCAATTGTCTTCCAGGTTAATTTTGTTGAGAAGTGTTGTGAAACCTCTCCTGCTAACAGAGATGCTGCAGTGCTGATCTGAAACGCTTTCTGTTAGCATCACAGTCCCCCACCCACCTGGAGTCAGCCTTTCTGATGCTGTCCTGGGAGCGCAGTTTTCTTGTTTCCACCCCTCCGCTTTGATCCTGTCTCCTGTTTGCTCTATTCATTAAGGTCCTGGAGCTGAAAAAGCTCCTGCTGCTTGTGATAGGTGACAGGGTGATGGGACCAAGTGCTCCTTCCGCCACTAGAAGGTGATCCTCACAAAGGGTTGATAAGACTTCCACATCTGAAGCTCAGAAAGTATTCAGCTGGTTTCATTTGGCTGAATTTTTCTTCTCCCCGAGCTGTGCAAAGGGCAAGAACTCATTTCCTCCTACAGCATCTTTCCCTGGCTTTTACAGAGCTTTTTGTTTTCTTATCTATTTCTCTACCATGTTCGGCTGTAAAGAGCTGATAAGAATTCAGATTAGGAAATTACAGTGAACAGGGACGTGGTTTTTTTTTTTCAGTTTGAGCACAATGAGGAAAAATTCTTGATGCTTTATTCTGGGAAACCTTTCCTGTAATGTTGTTTGTGAGTGGTAAAATGCCCTTTGTTACCACTGACATGAGTGGGACCTGGAGTTCTGTTTGCAAAGCACAACGGTGATGGCCAAGGTTGTATGCTGAGGCGTGCTATGAACTTTTCCAAGACCGTGATTCATCTCAGCACTCTGGGGAAGGAGATACGTTCTTCATAACCCAGCAGAGGGCCCTGGGCATTATTTCACTATTTTGGCAGAAGATACTGGCTTAAATTATACAATGGGATGGTTCATGGGAAACCAGCAGAGCCCTCTGTCAGTTTGGGTTTAGTTTTTTGCAAATGTCAAGTTACGTTAAGAAAAGAGCCTGCCACAAGTTATAAAACCCCGTAGCTGGACTTGTTTACTCCACTGCAATAAGCTAAGAATAAAATTGATGATTTTAAGGGCTGTTTATAGCAGGGATTACTCCTGCCTGGTTTTGCTTTTTCAGCACTGACATCAGCTAGAGTTTGAGGAATGTAGGCTTGTGTTCACTACAAACATTTAATTCAGGAAATAAAGCCACAGATGATTGGAGCTGGTAAGGATTTGCTGGTTGTTCTCTCCAATTCCAGCGATGCAATACACAGAAAGCACTACAAAGTGATTTTGAAATGTAAAGCAATAATGTTCCCTTTGAAGTACTGATATCAAGTGCTAAATGATGTATCAATTAAATGCAAAAAACAAATCCCAGCCCTGCAAATATTGTAGAAAAACAGCTTCTTTGAAGTTGATAGGGCTAATTACAAATATAAAATAGAGCCTGGTTCTACAGCGCTTCTGCTAACGGGAGCTTAATTTCATAAATTTAAATAAAAAATAGATGAAAGGTCTCCGAACTGATCTTCCTTGGCTTCATGCTGGCAAAATGCAGCCCCTGCCTGACTCAGCTCTCGGTGGGTCTCCAGCACCCGAACTCCTTGTGGCCGTGAGGGTCAGGCCTTGCTGCGTTACACTTTTCTCACATCACAGAGGAGGTGTGTGGGCACAGCCAGCAAAGGGCTCAGCTCGGTGTCACAGCCTGACTACTCAATATCCTGACACCAAACCTTCAGGCAGGTAGAGCCGGCTCAGAAGGGCAGCCAGACGCATCCAGCCTCTGCTGTCTGCTTTGAGATAAGGGCAGCTGTGCTCAGCCTGTGCTGGGCACGAGGCCACAAATGAACAGGCGACGGCCTCCTGCTCGGATAACTTCTTCTCATAAGAAATATTGACATGAGCAATTAGAAATGAGGAGTTCTGAGCCTGATTTTGATTTATGGATTGCCCCCGGCGGCTGCTGTTAAGATGTTCTTGGTTCCCATTTGTGTACAAAGGAAGAAAATTAGATCTGTGCTATCAAAAATAGAAGACCAGGTGAGGATGTTGCTGAATGCAAGGCCTGGCTATCACGGTTACACTGAGACAGTTCCTGCAGTGCTCAGCTTTATCACAAGCTGCCTTACCTGTCCTCAGGCCCCTTACACAGGGCTCGCTCTCTCGGGTTACCTATTATTAGCACCGTGTTTTTCCATGAACCTATGGCACACGTAGACACCTTCCTAGCAGCTCTTACAAGCACTGCTGCTTACAAACAGGTGATGATTGCTTCAAGGGCACAAAGCCTCGTGTCTGTCAGGATTGTGTTCCCTTTCATTGCACTTCTGTCCATAGTTGCAGTAGTTCGGGGTCCTAGAGATGGCGAATGCACCTCTCAGTTACACTGCCAGGTGTGATCTCTGGAGTGCTGGAAAAGTGATTGCAGGTTTTGTCTCCGCAGGCTGATTCTCTGATACCCTCTGTGCCATGCCGAATCCTAAATGAAAGCATAGCAGGCTGTTTCTCTTTCCTCCAGCATGCAAAGTGTAATTTTTAGCCTCTGTGAGTTTCCAGAGACATGCAGACAGTGCATAATCAACACTCGGAGTCAGATAAATGCATGGACAGTAGCAGCATAAATCAGGACTCAAATGGTAACCTCTAATGGGCTGGCTGTAGGGCTGGGTAAATGCACAGAGCACTCTGTGCACGCTGTGTGATGTAATGCAAGCGAATGAGAATTCATAAAAAAAAAAAACTGCTTCTGCTTCTCTGGCTGTTGGCTGTGCCTTTTTGGTACCGATGTAATGTTCTGTGGTGGAAGCAGCTCTGGCTAGGCCTTTGCCTCAATTTGTTCAGCTTCTCCCAAAAGCAGATCTGCAGATAGTTTGAACGTTGTTGTTTTTGTTTTGCTGTATCATCAGTATCAAATCACTGTGCACATAAACTTCTGGCCCCTGTCTGACCTGTTCAGAGCTCGCAGATTATCTTGTCT
The DNA here is from genome assembly GCF_963932015.1 of Anas acuta. NCBI lineage: Eukaryota > Metazoa > Chordata > Aves > Anseriformes > Anatidae > Anas > Anas acuta. The sequence goes on along the minus strand of NC_088983.1, from coordinate 5,978,510 downwards.
GATGCTCTCTTTTCAGCCGGATCCTCAGCAGTGCCACTAAATAGCAGCAGACACACTGGTGTTAGTCTGAGCGTCTCTACTCAGCAATAACCGGCCTCCAAAACTGCCCTGCCAGGGCTTGAAGAAGGAAGTCCTGTTCCCTGCAGCTGGGAATCTCTGAGAGGCCAAATTCTAATGCTTCTTCTTTTAATAACCTTGGGCTAGGCTCCCGGGATGGGGACGAGCACTGCAGGAAAAGATTGCTGCTCTGAAGATGCTCGGGAGCAGCGCTTGCAATAGCACGCGGAGATCCTGCTGCCACACGGAGGGTGGAGGGTGTGCTTCCAAACAACATCGCCGTCTCACATCATAGATTCAGACCCAGATTCCTGGTTCTCCAGGGCAGGGGATCGTTTTAAGAGCTGTATGTTCTGGAGGTGAGTGCAGAGCCTTGCAGACGTAGCTCTTGGATGGCAATTCAGCTACCGAGCACTGCCGAAACTAGGCCACTACTGCCTGCATCTTGCAAATGCAGAGCTCCCCCTCCTACTCACCCGTCTACTCTGCTCAGCTCTCCTCTGCACAGGGGCTGAAGCTGGGCAGAAGGGGGAAATAGGATCTGTTGGCCGGGGTCCTGCTGGTGTGCTCCTCTCTGGTACCTGGTGTGTGCACATCACATGGCTGTGTCTGCTCACACGGCCAACAGTTGTGCTGTTTAAGCTCCTGTCGCTGGATTTCTTGGTAAAATTCCCTTTTCAGAGAAACAGAGGTAATCCTCGCTGCTCCTAGAGCGACTGCTGGTGTGGAGGGGATGAAGGAGCGAGCAGTCAGTCAGGCTTAGAGGGGGAAGGCACCGCCTTTAATCACATTTCATTACAGCGGAGGGCTGGGGATGCTGAGAGCTCTCGCATGATGTGGGAATTAAAGGGCCAGGCTGGGGCTTTGCATCCTGCTGCGGCACAGCCACAGCCAGGCAGCCCTCAGAGCAACGAGCTGTCTGCAGAGACTGTGCCTGTGAGCTTTGAGAGTGAAGGAAGGGTAAATTACACAATAAGCAGTGAAAAAGCCTCTATTCAGACTAGTTATTTTTGCTGTTGCATTTACTAGAGGCTCAGGTTGAAGCAATCTCCCTGTTTTACAGCATGCAGTAGGAGGAATCTCTCTGTCAAGGAGCTCATTTTCAGAGCTGCTGTTTTGGACCATGTACCTGCCTTATTTCTGCAGTTGTTCATTACAAAGGAGAGCAGCCCCTGGGTTTGCTCGGGAAGGCAGGTGGTATTACCCCAATACACAAACTTCTGCCTCTCCCGGGCTTAACCTGCTCTGCTGCTGCCTTTCTGGCACTGGGATGGTTGTGCTTTTGGGAGCAAAACGGCATCTCACACCCACGGGCTGACGCAGGAACTTACTGCGGGTTCCAAAGCAGAGCTGGGATGTGACCTGTGTGTGTGTGGCTGGCCCCCGGGGTGCTGCGGGGGAAGTGGGGACGTGGGTGACGCCTTGAAGCTCTGCAGGAGGTTGGGGTGCCTGTTTCCAAACACGCCTGAAGCTCTTTCCTTGGCAGCTGTAGCAACGGGAAGAGCGCACAAAATGGACCTTGAAGAGGCTGCCTGGCCCTGCCTCACCTCCAGAGCTCATGGAGATGGAGAGAGAAGGTATGGAGACCAAAGGTCCAAGGGGCACCCCAGGGAGGATCGCTGTGCTGGAGCTGCTTGGTGCACTGAGAGATGTAGGTGGTCTTTGGGGTGGCAACTCAGCAACTTAACCCAGGACAGCGCTGTGCACACTTCTTGGTTTGCCTGGAGGACAGGCTATGGGACATGCGTGGAACCCAGGTGGCCTGTAGGGCCATTGAATTGAAAAACCAGATGTTAGGTGCTGCAGTGCTGGCATCTTTCTGTGGGGCAGTGAGAGGTTGTTTTATTTATCTTTGTTTTCCTGCTTGTATCAGAAGCCTCTTTTCTTTCTCGTGTTGCTTTTCCTAATTAATTTATTCTGAAACCTCAAGAATAAATCCTGAAAGAAGAGAAGGTTATTTTAATATTACTAAATCAGTTGATATACTCTGCCAGGTCCCGTCCTCTTTGCTGGTAATGTTACATCTGGGGCCAAAAACCCCCTCGAGGCTCAAAGTCGCTTTGGCCCAGCAGCATACGTCAGCCCCAGAGCCCAAAGGACTCTAATGGAAAGAGAAGCAATTTGTGTGTATGTGTTTGCAGACTTTGTGCGTTCAAAGACTTACAACGTCCACAGGGAAGAGTGAGAGAACTAAATACCAATGAGCAGAGACAGACGAGCCCTGCACAAGTCTCTTTTCAACACCATACACACAAACCACCAGGAGCTTTCGTAAATTCCTTGAAAACAGAAAGAAATCAGCTTTGGTCCTTTGTGCTGACTATTACTTAAACTCACATCTCTGTTAAGCAGGCGTTTGATTAAATCTTCATGCAGTCTGACCTTCCTGGGGGGATCTTAAAAAAGTCTTTAAAATCTCTCGTGACTTAACCTTATACACCACAGCCCAAGTTGTGTTGATTTCCAAGTGTTTTGTTCGAGCGTGCAAAATGGATCAATCAAGCTTTCGGAGTATCTCTTCAGTTGTTTCTGTTATTTTTTTTTTATTCATTCAATTTTGCTGTCACAAATGTACGTACCCCACCTGCAGCAGTCAGCAGGAGCCCAGGATTTGTACCCGGGCTTTGAAACGGGACTCGTAGCTCCCCACCCAATCTAATGTGGTGAGGAGCAGGGCTGATGATATTGCAGGAGACTGTTCCAGGTCACCTGGGATGTACAGGATGTGGTGAAATGAAGTCCTGGGTTACTCTCCCATTGGGATCCCTGAAGCAATTGTGCTTTATTTAGGCACTTGTCCCTCCTTGTCCCCACTTTTCTTCAATAAGCCGGGGACACAGACCGCATGCTCCTCCCTCCACATCTCCTACTTAGTGACGCTGTGTTCATGCCAGCAACCACGATAACCTTTTTGGTTTGCAGGAATGAATAACTCCTAGGGTGTGCACGTTTCTGATGATGCTGCATTATCAGAAGACCTCTGTGATCGCAGATTGCTCACACAGCAAAGCTGTCAGGGGCCTGGCGCTGCACCTGGCCTTCTGAGCCCTCCAGCCCATCACCAGCTCCTGCACACAGCATCGCAGGGCCACCCCAGAGAGTGAAGGATATAAAAGAAAATTGGAGAGTTATAAAGAACATGTATTAAGCTCTCCAGGAAGACATATTTTTGAGTACATCCTGCATATCATTACCATTATTAATAGTAACTTTGAAATTGCCAGGATCTTGCCAGAATCATAATCAGACAGTGCACCATGCATGATGCATGCCAAGGGGGGGGACAATGGATGAGTTAAATTTGTCTCCATTGCTCATGTGGTGAGCTCTAGATGTGGGATTTGGCAGCGAGAACACGATGACTAAAATCATGCTACCAAACTGGAGCAAACACCACCTCATCCTGACAAAAACAAATAAAGAAAATCCCGTGAGCCGGCGCACGTAAGACAACTGGAGCACACAGGAGGGACGTGTTTTCACCATTGTTCCCTGAAGATGTTGGGACTGATAAATGCTTCCTGGGTGAGGTACAAATGAGTCAGCCTTCACAACGAGGGGTTCAGAGGAGCTGCACGGAAGGCGCTGGTGGGAGTCAGGATATTGCTGAGCGCTGTGGGAACGCAGACAAGTTAAGCTCTCCGTGTCTTGCAGATACACAAAGATCTGCTGCATCCAGAAATTCCAGCTTGGAGCAAAGATGCATTTGCTATCTCAGGTGGCTTTGGAGAATGGATTAGCTGGAACTAGATGTAAAAATTAATTTGGTAGACTCTGCTGTGTGACACAGACTTCTGTAAATGCTTTTACAAAGCCGGGACTCAGCAGGAGAGTCACTGATAGCCTTTACCCTCTGGACAGCCACCTTTCAGGCAAGTGGTTGGGAATCATTTCTTTCTTCTAGCGCAGGTGGCATCATGTGTCGTGTTAAGGCAGGAGCTGCCCTGAAATTAAAAGACCTGTACAACAACTGCTGATCTAGAAAGAGCGGCAAAGCAGAGCAAAGGGAGAAGTGGGTTTGATGCCGTGTCTTTTCAGTAACTGATCAGGCTAGGGAGCTCAAAACGAGGTGGTTATATTCACATGGTCTGTTGAGGTCTGCCCCAAGTACTGGCAGCTGTCAAGTCTACAGTAGCTGCACGCTAAGAGCTGTACTGTGGAGCCCCAGCCTGAAGAAATCTTGTTGTTTGCAACCACACTTGCCACTCAGAGCTTGAGAGCACACAGTTTGTCTGAATTCACAGCAGTCACTTGACTCCCAGCGTGATTTTGTTAAATCTTGAGCACGTTGCTCGTGCTGGCACCTTGGTGCTTTGGTTCCAAACCTCCCCAAAGACCCCCCTGTGCCTGGTCAACACCACCGTGCTGAAGAGCTGGCCTGTGAAGGGCCCTGGGGAGCTGGCACTGAATGGCACCGACTCAGGAGGCAGCAGGATGGCTCCTGGAGTCGGGAGAAGAGGGGAGATTCCTTGGGAAGGCAGCAGGGATGGAAATGCCGGAGCTAATGGCGCTTCATCTTGCAGTATGGGCTTACCCCTCTGCGTGGGGAGAGTAGAAATAAGTTTTCAAACCCAGGGGTGAGCATGGCTTCCTGAAGCTGGGGAGGATTTGAAAGGTGCATGGGGATGCCGTGACATTAAGATCACAGAAGGAGATGCAACAAGCGAAGAGCCAGACTGGGGTGAAATCTTCGGGATGGGGCAGTTGCTCTCCTCTTCTCAGCATGACTTGCTGCACCACCAGACAGATCCTGGGGGAGCCCCTCCAGCAAGACCTCAAACTCCTCTTCCTCTGACCTCTGCTCACAGCCCCTGCCCCTGCTCCTCTCACTTGGTGGCGGGTCCCACCACCTCTGCTGGCTCCTGCGAGTCAGTAAGCAACAAAATACAACACAGAAATAAAAAAAAATAAGACACCCAGACACCCACCACGAGTTTGTTTTGCCAGGTGCCGCGTTTCGATGCGTGGGATGCTGGAGAGGGGAGAGAGGAAAGGAGAGGAGGAAAAGGGGAAAGGGAAAAGGGGAAAAGGGGAAGGGGAGAGGGGCTGGGGCACTTCATCCCCGCCGGCCGCCCCCCCAGCCGAAGCGGTTAACAGGAGAGCAGCAGCGGGGCTGCCCTGTGCTGTGCCAGCCACAGGGTGACGCAGGGGCTGGAAGGCTGCTCCGAGCCGAGCCATTTCCACCTGCGTAATCCGCCGGGGGAGCGCCAGCAGCAGCAGCGGCACCGCCACCACCAGCAGCGGCTCCGGCATCACCGGCTCCGGCTCCCCTCCGGGCTGCCAGAGCCCCCGGCCACCTTCTTCGGCTTCCTCTCTCCTCCTCCTCCTCCTCCTCCTCTTCCTCCTCCCCGGGCCGGATCGCAGCGGCCGCCTGGGCACGGAGCATGGAAGCCCCCCCGGACCCCCGGGACCTGCCGCTGCCGGCCGCGGGGCTGCGCTGGGCTGCGGCCGGGCCGGAGCGGGATGGGGCCGGGGCTCGGCAGGGGGAGCCGCTGGCTTTTGGGACCGCCAGGGACCAGCCGCCAGTCGCCATGGAGACCGCAGCCCCAGGTAAAATAAAAGGGGGGAAATCGGGAAAACGGGTCCTGGGTGCAGCATCCCCAGCGGGGCTCGTCCCCGGTGCTTCCCCCGCTCGGTTCCCAGCCCGGAGGTGTCACTGCGAGGGAGGGAGAGGGGGAATAAGGAGCAACCGCGGCCTTTGCAAATAATGCTGGGTGCTGAGCCGGGGGAGCTGGGGCTCAGGACCAAGTTCCCTAAAGCTCTGTGCAGTTTGCTGGGCGTGCAGAGCCTGCACTCCGAAGGGCGTTTGGTTGCAGCCTGGCACTGGGGCTCTGTCCTCATTTGTCGCACACCTGTGCACAGCTGGAGTGGCACACTGCGGAGTTACTTCGGATAGCCCCCAAATCCCCGCATGGCCCCGTCTGTTACCCCAGCGTGCAGATGCAGTGGAGTGCCTGTTTTGAAGTGCTGCTGTATTTTCTGCATGCTCTTGAGACGTAATCCCTTTAATCACGGATGTTTTGGTTGCTGGGTTTTCTTCCTTTTGCTTTTTGGGCAAACTGAAGGTGCGTTTAGTTGAGGTAGGCTGCGTGGGTTCATGGATTTTGCAGTTTACTTTCGGGCTGTATTTGATCTCCCTTGCTTCAGGGTTTGTTTCCTTAGTGGGTGTGTTAATAGCAGGTGCATCTCTCTATGAAACCCACAAGGCTTCAGCTTCCAGCAGGTCCAGGTAGAAATATGAGGGGGAAAGTGGCTCTGTTTCCTTCTTGGTGACACTTGCCCACTTCCTTTCCCTCTACTGCCCATCTGGGAACACAAATGAGCAAATAACCCAGCCCCTGGGAAGCCAGTGGATCCCACCTAGATTCCTCTTCCCTGGGAAGGAGCCGTTTCCATTATGCAACCTGACAGCATTAAACTTGCGTTAAGTTGAGGGTCAGGGCTCGGGACGGGAATCAGCCCGTGTTATGCAATAGCTGCAGGAGCATTAGGAACTGCGTTTTTGGGCTGAGTCCTTCCTAATCCCCCTCAGTCAATCAGCACAAAGAGTAGCTGGCCAGAAACATCCGAGCCTGTGTGGCTCCGTACATTATTCCACTGATACCCGTCTGTATTTTTTTTTTCTCCAGGATTTGACTGTGCGTCTGTGCGCGCGCGTGCTCTCGCCATGGATGTTTCCCTGGTGCTTTTCTGTTTGCTCGCTGCCGCCGAGTTCAGTAGTACAATGGGATCTAAAGCCCATCGGCTGGTGTGGGAAACGGTTTGCTGTTTTCTAGCTCCGGGCAGGCAGCAAATCTGCTGCTGTGCCGCTCGTTTGCAGATCCGAGCACGAGTTCACGGTTGTGAAACGTGACTTTGGGCTGGAGGGGGAGGCAGATGGCTTGCATCGGTGCAGGGCGTGTGTGTGTGGAGCAGGGCAGCACCGGGGTCCCTAGGTAGGGTCGCCCCGACGGCGTAACGACAGGAAGAAGGGGGAAGAGATCTCAGGAGCTTTTGTTGTTTGCTGATGGATAAAAATATGGCCATGCTGGATCTCAGCATGCAGAACAAAGAGGGGTGGTCTCTCAACTAGTGTAAATGCCCAGTAAGTTGAAGGGCTGTGCTACTGCATACATGGAATGAAGGCTGCTGCAGGCTTAGCCTCGCCGGTGGATTCAGGTTCACAGAAGGCAGAACAGAAAGAATGAGAATAAAATAAATAAAGAAAAAAGGAAGAAAACAACAATCAAAGAAAGAAAATGTTCTGCTTTTGGAATCATCCGCAAGGGGACTTCAGATGTGTTTGTTTGCATGTGTCAAACGGCGGCAAGGCAGCGACAAAGTGAGCAATACAGACCTCTGCCGATTTTTAATAGCAGACTGTCTGATCAGCAGCATCCTGAGCCTAGCGATACGTTAGAATCGCAGAACAGAATGTTTTACATATTTTCATTTTGTTTTACCTGTTTAATAGATAGCTGCTGTGTGTGTGAGTGCCTACCCAACCGTGCCAGCCGGAGCATCATCCCGACCAGTGAAGCCCTGCGCACGCAGGCTCTATTTGTGGCTGCAGCACCTGCATTTCTGTGCCACTACCTACACAGCTCCAGCTGCCCTCTCCCTTCACAGGGGAAGTAAAGCGTTTCCCTGCTCTTTCTGTGGGACTAAATGTTCTCAAGTTGCTGAGTAAGAGGTCTGTCATACTGCTGAATATCTAAAACTGTCAAGTGTGTCAGAAAATTCCTTAATTTTCATGCTTAGAGAGTATTCCTGCATGCTGCAAAGCTGTAGGATGGATGCAGTGAGGGATGCCTGCCTGCAGCAAATCCCATAAACTTACAGCTCTCCCTATATAATGGGGCACCTGGGGACACTTTAGACAAGGAGGAAGGCATCCAAACAAGAGCAAACTGATCCATCTGTTTTCCAGGTAGCTCCCTGACACATCCCGTATCTTCCTTTACAGCTCTCAGACAAGTCCTTTCTGTGGGAAGCAGTTGTGCTCTTTGAGGCAAGAGCAGGGTCTGGAGACTGCGAGATTCTCCCAGCATGAAAATAAATGATGGGAATTTACATACAACATGTACAGAAGTTTTCTTACACGACGTAAAAATTTGCAAACTTTCCCTGATCTGGGCTTTTGTTGTAAGTTTGAAAACCGGCCAGGGATTGTTGAAAGGTTCAGGAATATTTTCAAGCTGGCCTTGGGCCCGGCTTTGAGCCAAACTGGCTTCGTGTCAAAACCTTGCGAGTGGTTTCTGAATGATGAAAAGCAATGGATTTCGCTGCCTGTTCTTCGGATCAACCCAAATCAGCAGTGGTTGGGATTGCAGAAAACAAATTCCCACAAGGAGTGGAAAGCTCGGAGATTTCTGAAACAAAGCCATGGTAATAAGGAGCTCCAGATCCCACATCTGCTCCTCCTCCAGCAACATGCATTGACTCCGGTAGCTTTTGGGCAGGGGCAAGGCAGAGTTCCTCTTGCTTTTATTCTTGGCCCCTAGGTTTTGCTGAAAACGTTTCACTCCCTCAGACTGCTCCTTCCCAAAGATGAATTTGGTTCGGGGTGAGAGGAGCTTGCAGGCAGCTCTTGCAAGGCCTGGCTGAAAGGCTGGTGAGCAGTTGTGTGGTGGGGAAGAGAGCCCCATGTCACCCAACACACCATCTGGTCGCAGATTGTGTTATTTGTTTTTATACATCAACAGTGATTAAAATTCCTTGAAAGGCATTATTTCCAAAAATATTACACAGGCTAGCAGGCATTTCCCAGAATAAATAAATGCGGTTTCCTTTAGAGAAATGGCAGAAGGTAAGAATGGGCTCTACCTCCATGGCACAGGTGTGGTTAGAGGGGAAAAAAAAGGGAAAAGAGGAGCTCATCCACGTGCTGATTCCTGTGGTAGGATCCAGGAAGGTGGCCACAGCCTTGTGCTCTGGTGGATACCTGCTGGGTGACTTACATGAGGGATGGTGCATCCCTTCATCCCCAAAGAAAAGATATTTCTAAAAAACGTTTCCATTTTACATGCTTTGTAGGGCAGAATGTTGAAAACGCGTGCCAGGTACCCAGATGTCACCATGGGCTGGGCCACCAAAACACCGTGCCAGAGAGGGCCTGCAGTGAGTTCGTGCTGATATCTTTCACCTGTACACGTATGTCTCTGTTTCTCTCCGGCTACTGGAGAGAGTGAGCTACTGGTGGCTTTACTCCTCTGCATGAAGGAGGTTTTGGGTGGTTTTCAGGCAGCCTGAGAGCCCTCTTGTCCATCTGGGTGGAGAGGAGCGGGCATGAACGTGAGCATCCTCACTTTTTGGGTTAGGCACCAGCACTTCTCAGGGATGTCAGAGCACAACCAAGCGCAGCACGTTACCAAAACCACCAGGCTCAGCTGCTCTTTGTGGCCTTCCCACCCCTTTCCATGTATTGCGTTAACAAGAGCTCACCCTCCCTAAGCATCCATGGCAAAATACTGTTCAAGGCTGTGTGCGCTGTAAAGGATGAAATCCCAAACTGTTTTTTTATTATTATTATTATTATTATTATTTTATTTTTAAAGTTGCTGGAGAAGGAGTTTTTGATCTTCACTGACCTAAGCATACGCCACAGGGGAGTCTAAGCCGTTGTTCATAAATACGTCCACAACTGGCAGGCAGTCGTACTCATAGTTAGCCAACTGAGGCCAGGTTTAATCTCACTTTGGGAGAATATAGATCTACACCAATTTTCATATTGACTTTTTTAGCCCTTCCTGATGTAGAGAATTGAATTTGTTGTTTTTTACTCCGCTCTCTGGACTGGGCCCTCAAAACCTCCAAAATACTGCTGGAGTGAGGGTGACGGAGATCATTTGGTGGAGGCTGTCCCTGGCGTTGTATGAGTGAGTGCAGATTGTACAGAGATGGACAGAAACACAGCGGATTTCTCCTTGGACCCTTCTGTTCCTGTAATTCTCATAAAGCTTGACAGAGGGGCCATTTTGTCACAGTCATCTAGAAAAAAACCCTTTGGAAGTGACATCTTTCATCAGCACGTGGGTAAAGTAGGAGCAATGGCTCCTGTTGGGCTCCTCCAGCAAGAGCTCTGCCTCTGGGGGTGAGAAGTGCTCTTGGAGGAGCACAAAATCTTGCTTACAGTCCATGGAGCGATGTAGTGCTGAAATCCTTGCAGATCAAAATGCAGCTGTCCTTGGCTGTTCCCTGCAGGGATGCAGGTGACTCCGTCCCCCTTTGACCCCGCGCCGACGGATTTCATTCAGCCTTCGGGGCTGCAGACGGGTGGAGGAAGAGGATGAGGTGGGATGAAAGAGAGAAGTAGCACCGGGGAGGGTGACTCACCTGCCGTCTTCTGTTCTTCGTCACTCGGTAATGAAATGTTTTATTTATAGGCAAGGACAGAGGAGGAAGGTTGAGCAGCGCTGTGGATGTTCCCGTTGGGTTTCGCGTGTTGCAGCAGCTCCTGGGCTGTGTGGTTCAGCATGTCCCATCGGTGTAAGGCTCCCAGGAGGCACATCTGCCTCCTTTTTGTCTGCAGCTCTACAAAATGCCATTTGGTGCCATGTCTTACACCTCTGTGCAGCGGGGAAGGAGGCAAGAGCAGCACCTGCCCTCGCTCTGCCTTTGTGACCACCTTGTGCTGTGTTTTGGCTCAGTCCTGGAAGGCTTTGGGCACCCCCCACGTCTGCTTGTCCTGTTCCCACAGACTGTCCCACAAGGGGACATTGGCCCAACCGTGTGGCCTGGCCTGACCCCGCGATGCTCAGCACTGCTGCGTGGCTCTGCTTCAGGCCCTGATTATTTTGTGCGTGCGTGTTTTAGCTCAAAGCTCCCAAAATAGCTAAGGAGCCGTGCTGGGGTTTCACATCATTAACAGGGAATGGAGGTTTTTAAATGGGGGACGGAGGAATTTGCCTCAGTTGCCCTCCTGAGTAGCCTGTACCTCCAAAATGGGCCAGGAACTCACTGAGCCGTTTTCATCCTTAGTGTGACATTTATGCCCTTCTGTCTGGTTTTCCTGTGGTGTTCTCTTGCTGCCAGATTGGAGATGCTTACAAAATTCTGGGGTTTCTTTGGTTGTGGTGTTGTTTTTCGAAAGAAAGCTGTCACTTGGCAAGCAGCGAGTAATGAAGCGTTGTTTGTAATTAGTTTTCTAATTCAGGGGAAGTAAATCTACGTGCTGCGGTAGGCTCAGCATGATTCAGCACCGAGGGACACATCCCACATTTTGTATTCGTGTTCCTGAACACACGTCTGCTTTAAAGTCAGCCTGACCCTCTCAGAAACCCCACAGCTTTGCCAGTGAGAAGATTTTTGGCACTCATCCGCAGAACCAGACTTGAAATAGAGGGCACCACAATTGCCTGTTTCAGACCTCATTTCAACAAAGTATTTAAGGTTCTTATTTTATGAAACTGAAGCACATTCCTAACTGCTTAAAAAATTAGGGTGGTCTTCAGCATATGCTTAAAGGTGAGCGTGTGTTTTGCTGAATTTAGGGATAAATGATGTAAGAGATGTATCACGGGTAAATTGGCTTTATTACCCATTAGGCCAGACTGCTTCGGGTCACTTGTGTGTAAAAAGGCTGCGTCAGCACTTACCTATCCCATTACTGCACCACGAAAATTAACGTTTATAGAAGACACTGAAATTTGGGGATGCAAATCATTCTAATGTTTGAGATGCTCACGCAGGTACCGCCGAGGACAGCGCCCAGGAGGCTGCTCGCTGAAGGATGAGCTTTCTGTGCCGGGGCAGCTCTGCAGTTCTGTCAGCTCCAGGCTTTGCTGTGCCATCCGGCTCCGTTCGCTTTTGCAGCTGTGCTGAATTTAGGTACTGCAGCCGATTTGGTGTCTGGAGTCTGAAAGATATTGGAGGGCTTGTTAACTGCAGCTGGTAAAAGGCAAATGTCTGGGGCAGCCTTGGCAGGCCGGGAACCTTCCCACTGCCAGCCCCTGGGGATCTTGTGTTTGTCTTGCCCCAGAGGGGATTTTCCATGCACATAGTGGTCGGTGTTTGGCTGCACACATGGGCACCCCTGGGTGAGCCCTGCAGTGCCCTGGGTCCCAAATGCAGCCCAGGGAGGCCATCCCCACCCCTTCAAAGCCACAAGTACTCAAGATATAAACCTGACCAATGCCTTCCACCTAAACAGCCTAAAAATCCTCGCCCTCGGCAGCCTCTGCAGCAGCTCTGTGCAGAGCAGGGCTGCGGGCAGCCTGAACCAGTGAAGTTTGAGCTGATTTCCTTCTGCTCAGCCGTGCCTCTTGCACGCTGCTCCCCAAAGCACTCACAGGCACCATTCAAGGGATCAATGGAGAGACTGCAATTATGGCTGGCAATCAAGAGAGTTTGACCATTTGCAAGCTCAGTCCTGCCCCCCAGCTTGGAGGTAGCAAGGCTGAAGGAAGAGGGATGTCTGCGCCACCACAGACAGCATTTTGCATGTCGGGGAGGTGAGGAGTCCCTCACCCCATAAGGATCCCAACACACGTGGCAGACTGCTGATGTATGGGGGGGGCCTAAACTTCAGTATGTCTTTATTAGGTCTTCCCCTTCATGTCCTTAATTGTGAGGCAAAAGAGATGCCCTTGCTGCTCGTATGCCTGGGGAATGTTTTGCAGTTCGGGGTGTTTTCATTCCTGTTGACTTCAGCAACGAGGCGCAACGCAGCAGGCTGGAAATCAGACGTGCACTTCAGCTGAACTGCTCAGTGTGCAGGTGCTGCTGTATGATATGCACTGCAATTGTACAATTGTACCTATTTCACACTTACTGTAGGAAAAAGGGAAATGTATTCTCCCACCCTTTACAGAACTTACAAAAATATGGGTCCCAAATTTGCTCATTGTTTCCCAGTTCCCTGCTCTGGGTGAGGTTGTACCGTGTTGGTAAGTTTGCTGGTGCTTTTATTTTTTTTGTCCTTTTATAACAGAGGTTCCTATCTTTGGTAAACATCACTGACCAAGTGGATGCTCTGCAGTGGAATAGAGCTGTGCATTAACCTTTAATAGCAGGAGAGTTTCCTTCGGTGCAGGGTTAACCCAGAGCTGAGGTCGGTTCCTCTCTTCTGCAGCATTTGCAGTTCTTTAAAAAGTCATAATGCAGCATTCACATCGCTGCTGCTTCCTGTGTGCTCTAGCAAAAATCCTGTTATGGTTGAATATAGAACTGATTTCTCAGGACTTCCTCGTTACCCTGAATGCCTGAGCATGTAATCTGTGATTCTCAGACGAATTAATTCATAGGAAGGGTGCTGAGCCTGCAGGAGAAGCTCCAAGAAGATGTGTGAGAGTCTGGAGAAGTCCCAGAGGAGTCAACCTCCTCTGAAGACATTGTTTGTGAAAGAAAACAGGCTTCTGGAGCCTCCATGCTGTAGCTGTTTATCATTTTCACTAGTCAGAGCCCATTATATCAACATTTCTGGTAAGTGGCATCTCAGTTACAAGCCAGATAGCATTGTTACATAGCTGAAATACTTGGAGTAGATCTTTAGTAGGTGGTACCGAATTCACTACTTAAAGTTTTACGTGTGTTTAATGTGGGTACGGAGTGTGCAGGACTGAGAAGTCAAGCAAGCAAATCATTGTTTGCATGCACAAATGTGGAATCACCAAACTGGGTTATTTTTACATGGGTGAAGTAGGAATCTGCCTTTGAAAATGCGTACTGTGCTCTGCTGATACCATGAAAAAAAGGGCTGGACTTCCTGAAATTTATTTTTATTTTTTGATAAATTCTCCACCTGGCAATAAATCTCCACACAAGAGATACATGGATCAAAATCATATTTAAAAAACAGCAAAATCTTAGCAATCAGTGTATATATTTTCAAGTTCTCCCCAAATCAATGAGTACGTTTTACACAATACGGCTTCCAGCAGCATTCAGAAATATACCATGTCTACCTTTGGTTTTATAGCAGGTTGTTTATTCCAAATACACCTAAATTATATCTTAAAAGGATTAATTCTGGCCTGTAGAGTTCTCTATTCTACTTCAGAATTGCAATGTCATGCACACTTTGTTGTTTTTTTTTTTTTCTTGCCTTAAAAAATAGCAGTGCAGATTAGGGCAGATCATTTGATTAGCTATCCCTGTAAAAGCCAGTTGCCATTTTGAGATTTATTTTTTTTTCTTCAAAGTCTGCCTGATGTTAGCCTTTATAATTCAATTGCTGTGTTGGAGAAGTTCAGGTCAGAGCTAAGGAGACAGGCTCGGGGATTTACGCTGTGTAAAGTGTGTGCAATCTGCTTCCACTTTGAACATGGTAAACAGACCATGCATAATCCCTGGAATATTTAGTAGATCTGCCAGGCCATGAAGATGGCATTTGTAATATTCCTCTAGCTACATGCATTGTTACATGGCTGTCCAGCCCCGCGCCATCCAAACTCTATTCAAAAGCAACCTGAGGAGGGGCGGGCTGAACAAAGCATAAGAAAATACCATTTCCCAGGAGGACGTTTTGGAGTTTGCGCTCCTTTTGCCTCCCTTCTCTCTCCGCTGTTGCTTTTGAACGAATCGTTCTTCTAACCTACTTTAAAGCGAGCATCTAGCATGCTGGATGTTTTGCAGATGAATCATACAGTGCCATGCACTTATGCATATCTGCTGCGCAAGTACGTTGTCAGCTTGTATTTGATAACCTACCAGCAAACAAGGGTGTTTGTTTTTTTTTTCTTTCTTTTTCCTGGAAACTTGGGGTACTAGCAGCGCTCTCCAAACGAGGATAATGCAACCACTGTTAATAAATCAAGCCGGGTCCGAGGATGTTTCACCACTTTCACTGCCTCCCTGATTAGCATTATCCTCAGAGGTATAAATTAAAGGGGAAAATGTATAATCTGGGAAGCTTTCCAGCATCATCTTTGAAAATGGGAGCTCAGTGCTTCGCCGAGGTTTCTTTGGTGGAGGAATGCTAATAGCGATGCTGAAGCTGTGTGCTGATTGCGCCCTAAAGAGTAGGAAGATGCACAGAACGGCTTCCTTTCTTTTTCCTTTGTCATCAAGATAATTTCTAACGCTGTCTGCGCAGGATGAATCTCAAACTGTTTCTCTGCAGTTCTGTGAGCTGGTCCCAGACGTACCGTTTCGGTCTCTCCTTTTCTACTACTTGTTCTCTTATTCTGACAGCCGCATGAAATATGTTACGTGTTTTCTCATCTCAGCCTGCAGATAATTGCTTTCAGCTGCGAGCAGTGAGTGGCCACGGTCCCTTTGCTCCACTGGTCAGAGCCTGGGCTTCAGCAACGAGGTTTTCAGGAATTTCTTCGGGCTTTGCTGTGATCTTCTGTGGGCAGTTCCTACGAGGTGGCATCACGGCCAGGTGGTAACTCACCGTGCTGCCCTGCCCACCGAAGGGAGGAGAAGCGTGCTGCAGAATGTGCTGATCTGCAAAAAAAATATTTCACAGGGAGGGTTTGATTAGAGCAACGTTCCAGCTGTTCTGAGTGGGCAGAAAAGGGATTTTTCAGCATATCAGCAACAGCTTGGAAATGGAAATGGAAGTGCCACTTCTTCCAGCACTTTCACAGCAGTCGGTTTTCCCCTTCCCCTCCCCATATCCCGCTTGCTATTTACTGGAGCTAGCGGCTTAGCAGGACTGGAGTACTTGGAGCTTTGCTTTGTAACATCTGTGTTTCTATTTGCTTTCCCTCTGCCAGCTCTCTGCCAACATCATCCTTTGCTTTCCAAGAGATGGTGAAAAGCACAGGCTGGAAGACTGAGCTAGTGTTCCTCTGCTTGTGGCCGGGGGAGGCGTGAGGAAGAGGACACCGTTACTGGTATCTTGCCAGCGGGACAGCTGATGCATGGTGTGGTGAAGGGCTTACAAATAGTCCCCAGAAGCGTCATCTGAAGTAGATGAGGCTCAGCTGAGGACCAGGGAGCGCCAGGCTGCTCCAAAGGGGTCTCGGCTTCATCATCAGTGCTTCGGGTTGTGGGGCCCCTCAGGTTGAGGCTGCAGAAAGTCATTCCTCTCTCCTGAAAAATGTAGGGCAGCTATTTTTACTTAGGTGCGTGAAGGTAGGGATTTTTTTTTTCTGCCTGTTTTTCACTCTTAAATTCTTGCTAAGGATTCTTAGTTACATTTTGCAAAAGCATTCACCCTTCCAGCTGAACAACATAGAGAGAATCCTATAAGTACTATGCATTATTTACAGCCTCTACTGACATTACTGAATTTGCTGAAGCAACCTATTTCAACAGTTCGAAACGCTTTTCCTGTGGAGCTTTCTCTTCCATAGAAAGGTTTGCTCTTTCCCCTTCATTTGAGATGAAAAGAAAATTGAAAATAATATGAATTTTTCCCACAGGACAGAATTTCTTTTGCAGTAGCTCCGCTTCCAGCTAATGTCAGGACAAACACAAACAACCACACTCGGCATGCTTAATTTCGAGCCCACATTTATGCCTTATTCTTTGCCATTGCTGTCTGAAAAGCAGCGATACCAGCACACCTTACTCTCAGCTTGAAAATACCCATTGCTCCGAGAGCAAGTGGGATTTTGTTAGGAGCTATTTCGTGCACTTAGCAGGAACGTGCCCTTGGTTGGTTGTGCCCTTACCTGCTTAAACCATGACTTTCATATTGCTGCCAAGCAAGGGAAGGAAAACCAATGAAGGCAGAAAATCTGACTCTTTCTTCTCAGACTCTATACAAAGACAATTTCTTTTTTAGAAGCCCCCTCTTCTCACTTTGTGTAGCAGGAAAGCAGTGCAGGCTCCCCCGTGAGTGGGATGAGAAACCTTTAGGTGCTGTCAGGTTCCTTTCCCAACCCCCCAGGAGCTGCGGAGACACATGCTTCCTCAGCCTTGCTGGGCTGTGTGTTTTAACCAGCATTGTAGGAAAACTAATCAAAACAAAACAGGCTGTTCCCAAAGATTTTAACCAATTCCAGCCCCATAGATGTTTATGGCCTTTGGAAATGGAAAAACTAGCTGTGGGCAAGATCCATGTTGCCTGCAGTGCTGCTTGCCCAGGTTTGTGGTCACCTCTGTTCTGCTGTGCCACGTCCAGTTTCTGAGATGTGTTAGAGGAGCTGGTTTCTGGCCTTGCCGGGCAGAAAGCTAAAAGGGAAGTGGATTTTTGCTCCTGGTGCTTGGGGTGAGCAGCCAGAAGAAATGGGCAAGGCTAAAAGTCAGTGCAGGCACAAGGACAGAATTGTATAAACTGAACAGGAGGGTTCAAGGGAGGAGAGGAAGTGAAGACAGAGAGAAAAATGAATACCAGGAGGAAGAAATCCAAACTACTTTCAAGAGAAACTTGAGGTTTATGGGGGGAATTGGGAAATGTGATGCTTGCAGCAGTAGTGTGTTAAGCTTAGAAGCTCAGCAGGTGCCTTCTGGTCGGCTGCTCCCACATTCATCAGCTCTGGAGACTTCCTAGCAACCCCCACACCCCCACACCCCTCCATTTACTTGGAGCTATTAATGTAATTCCTCTTAAAAAAGCTTTTGAATTAATTTTACTTTTCCAGTTACTTCTTTTACTCAACCCGAAGGGCTTTAAATCCCCATTCCCCAGGGCAGGGAGCGCTTTGTACAGCCTTTGGCCGTGGAAGTAGCACCCAGAGGGGAGCCGTGTCGCAGGGAGCAGGACCTGGCTTCTCAGCAGGCCTAGCCAAATTCTTGAACACAGAATCACAGAATCAAGGAATCGCAGGATGGTTTGGGTTGGAAGGGACCTTACAGCCCCCTACCATGGGCAGGGACCCCTCCTGCCAGCCCAGGCTGCCCCCAGCCCCATCCAGCCTGGCCGTGGGCACTGCCAGGGATGGGGCAGCCACAGCTCCTCATCGCTTTGGGATGGGATCGCTTTGGGATGGGATTGCTTTGGGACGGGATCACCATCGCTAGGTGATGCCTTTCAGGCCTTTCTGGACTTATTTTTCCCGAAGTCTCTAAGCTGGGGAGAGCGATGGCAGCAGGAAATAAACAGAAATTCCTCCTTTTCTTGTCTTTGGTCCCTGCGCCGGTCAAACCAGCAGCTTGTGTTGTTACCTTGAAAGTGCACGCCGAACGTGAGTCTCAGAAAGCTCGGAACGGCTGCTATTTTTGTGTTTCAGTGCCTTTTGATGTTATTTTTTTTTTTTTCTATAAAAATAGCGTAGTGTTTGTTTTGCAGGAAAGCCCTGCTTTCCTTGGGGGGTGAATTGACTCCCGCAGACAAAGCTAAACATAGCATTTGGTGGCTCACGTTGGGTACACAGAGCAATCTTCAGCTGGAAATAGTAATAACAAAGGTTTTCAATAAATAAAATAAAGCAGGTTTGACAGGAAGAAGTTACAGGTGAAACGTGCAGTGGTGGTTGGAGATTAGCAGCACAGAGCCAGCGTCCAAGGAAGTAGGAATGGGTAAAAGATACAGCACATACTAATTTGATCTAATTAATATCATTAAAAACATTAAGGTAGATGGAAATGGGAAGAATACAGCATTGATTTATAAATGCGGGCTGTGAAGACAAGCCTGGTAGTTTGCTTCAATAAGACCCCGATTGTTTTATGTTGGGATTTCAGTGAAACGTAAAACCCAGCGCTACAGAGAAAAGCTGGGCAGTCGTGGGTGAGGGAAATGCACCCTGATACCCTACGAGGATGAAATCAGCGGCACTTGTTGAGGTGTATCCGTTTGAGAGAGGTGCAGGGCCTTTGGGCACGTGCTGCTGCTCCTTCTGCTTCGGCCTCATCAGCACCATCACTCCCTGCAGGGCTGTCCCCACGCTCGGGGTGTGCTGGAGGCTCTGCTGCCCTCTGACAAA
The DNA here is from genome assembly GCF_963932015.1 of Anas acuta. Taxonomy (NCBI): domain Eukaryota; kingdom Metazoa; phylum Chordata; class Aves; order Anseriformes; family Anatidae; genus Anas; species Anas acuta. The sequence goes on along the minus strand of NC_088983.1, from coordinate 5,959,713 downwards.
ATGGGGAAAGCAATACGAGTAGCCTCAGGGAGAAAAAAAATGAAGTGAAATGCTGAAAATTTGGCAGTAGGTTTCAGCGTCTTCCAGAAATCCCCAACATTTCCTTGGAAGCTATTTTAATTTGACAAAAAACATAAAAAGGTCCTGTTTTGACTTCTCCCAGCCAATTCTTCCAGTGAAAATTATCCAGCCCTTTCTAAGGGTGAGGAAATAATAAATAAAAGTCATTTTGAGAAATGTGGCACCTCTTCCCAGCACTGTTAGGATTAGTGAGCGAGCAGCATTTCCTTGGACCGACCCGCTCACCAAACCTGGAAGCGATTCCATTTATGTTTGGGCTCTGGCCCGACCATAAATATTTGAAAGGTGAGTCTTGGTGCTTCGCTGTACCCTCTTGTTGGAGTCCCATGATTATTTGATGAGGATCCTTGACTGGAAGAATGAACAAACACTTCTTGTATACATAATTGATTGGGCCATTTTTGGTGCTTGTTTTCTCCTGGTGCTGATACACGCAGATTTGTCATCAGCCTTGGCAAGCCCTTCTTTGCTAAAAATCACTTCTCAAGCATTGACGGAAAACGAGGTATGGATTTAGCTAATAGAAAGTCATTTAAATGCGTGTAATATCCGCTGAAAAATGTTTATATCATCCGCTCAATACCAAAATTGAGAAAATAAGCCTAAGATTCACCAGTGAGTTACGTTTGGGTGGCAGCTTTGTGTGTGCCCTGCTGTAGAGGTTTCATGAGGTGAAGTCAGAATCAGCTTCTGGACAGACCGAGGGCTCACTGAGCTCTGCTGTAGGTTGGAGCTTTGGGGTTTTTGCATTTCTTGTGTGGTTAGGGTTCTCCGTGGTGCTAGGGCAGCTGTAATTCTCTCCTCCCTGGAAGCAAGAGTGGGTGCTGGGGCACTGATTCAGCTGGTCCTGGGTCCTGCCTTGCCTGCAGCACTCACAGAGAAGCACAAGGTCCACAAAAAATCACTGCACAGCCTGGTAGTTTTTCCATTTGTGTTACACTGCTTGTTGCAACAGTTGTTCGCTGAGAGTTTGTTCATTAAATTGGGGGAAAAAAGCCTGTCTTTCCTAAGATCTCATTAAAGCGTTCAGTTACAACCCAGTTCAGAAGAGCCTTCCCTGAAGGATGTTTTCAATGAATTTAAAGATCTGCTTCATGAATATAAAGCGTGACATATGTGATCTTCCTTTTGTTCAGCACTGAAGGCTGCTGCTGATGTAAAACAGAGGAAGGGTGCTGCCTGGATTGAGAAATAATCTCCATTTTTCACGCTGTAAAGGCCGCTCCAGCTGCAGCAGTCCAAGGCACCTGACCTTCTCGATCCCTGAGGTTGGAGGCTTTTTTGTATCTAGTACAAATATGTGACTTTATCTGCTTTGTCTGTTTGGATAGTGACTCCATGGGTACAACACGCTCATCTTCCATCACAGCAGCGATTCCACCAATGGTTAGTGATGCTTTTTTTCCCCAATACATTTTGTAAATTCGTCTTGGTAGCACAGATGTTTGCAGAATCCCTTGGTCTGTGTCTTGCTTTAAATTATTAACAAGCTGCCCTGCCAAACTCCACTGCCAAACCAGCCACAACCCCTTGAGCTTCACAAAAGGCAAATTCTTTCCCAAAACACAACACTGTGTTTTGAATAGATCCACTCGCTGACCGAGGAACAAGATACCGAGTGAAAAGAAATGGGAAAGAAATAACAGGCTTGGAAATCTGAAGCTGGGCATTGATAGACGAGAGGGGATCGTGGCAGTCCTCTGAGCACGCAGACAGCACACATTGGGGAAAAAAAAGGGAGAATGTTTAGGAGAACATCTGGAAGGAGTGGTGCCAGATGGCTGTTGACATTTTGATAGGACTGGTAGTTTTTTCATGGAGTATGAAGACCCAATTTTCGTGTTTGTCAATATTTACGGCTCTCAGTCTTTCTGTAAGGAGGAAAATAAAGTCTCAAATAGCACTCCGAGCATGCTGAAAATAAGCCTGATATTCTGTGCTGTGCTGACTCAACCTAAATGGCCTGAGATTTTGGAGTGCTGGGAACGCCCAGCTCCTTTGCCAGTTGGTGGCATCCGAGGATGCTACACCCCTGCTACAGGAAGGCTTTTAGTCGGAGGAGCAAACTCCAGGCACCCGTGATTAGAGGATTTCAGCTTCTGGTCCTGCCACAGTGAAATCTGGTGGGAAAGGGGATGAAAGTTGGCCTGTGCTGAACATTTCATCATTAAAGGATTGCAACTGCAAATGGACACTTTCCCCATCAACAGCTATGATAAGCCCAAGCCAAAATCCATCTTTTTAAATATAGCTCCCTTGATTTCTGTTATATGGCTTTAGGGTGATGTTGTTTTCCACGTAGATAAGCAAACACATCCATTTTGTGTAACATTAAAAAGCTACAATTAGCAATGGATGTGTTTTCTGCCTCGTGTTTGGGTTTTCTTTTACAAACCAACAGTTTTCAACTTTTTAAAGTATAAAAAGTATGGGGATTTCCGCATTTCATTGCATGCAAGGTTGAGGACTTCAGTTTGAAATGTAAATGTTGAAGTCTGAGGGGAACTAATGGTTAATGCTGTTATCCCATGGGGCAAAAACACAATCTCTGAAGAGTTTGCCAAACTACTTCTGAAGTTGGTGGTTCTGCCCTGTGCCATGTCCCTAATTTTATTAGGGGCATTTTCTTTTACTCCTCGTGTGCCCTGATTTTATTAGGGGCTTTCTTAGGATCTCGCAGGATTTTATTCATTTAAAACCCGTTAGAATTTTGTTAGCACAGCCTGAATAACGCATCTCTTGCTCAAACACGTGTGCATGCGTTGCAAACGCGTGGTGCAATCGTTTTGTCAGAGGGAAGGGGAAGGCTCGGGGCTCCTGGTGGTGAGCTGAGCTGGAGCTGGCAGCACGGGTGATATTAGCAAGAGCAGAGCCAGCGAGTCGAGAGGAGAGATTGTGACCTCTGGTCAGCCACAAGTGGATAAAGGGAAACAACTGAGCAGCCTGGGCTGGCCTTGAAATAACCTGCTTTGAGCTGGGGTTGGGCTGGAGACCTCCAGACATCCCTTCCAGCCTGAGTTTTTCTGTGATTCTGTGACTTTTAAGACCTTGTTATATCCCTTTTTTTTTTCTCTGCTGTGCTACTATCTAGTATTCCTGACCACTTCCACCTGTTTTCCCCTTATATATACGGTGCTTAGGGCTATTTTAAAAGCTGGCTGCCAGCACTTACGGCTTTTCTGCACTAACCAAGGCCTTGGGTCGCTTCTGAAGCTCAGCTGGGTGCCTTGTTGCTCTGCTGAGTGCGTCCCTTCTCTCTTCCTGGTTCACTGATTGAATTAATGAATTATAAATATTTTTGCAGGTCAGCCCAGATAAGGAATTTTGAGTTTGCTCAAGAAAAAATACAAGCCAGAAGTTGTTTTTATTAAATCCCAGGCATTCAGTTTTCTCCCCCCAGTTCTGTTTCACTTCACTTTGGAAAATTTTTACTCTTTTTATGAAAAGTCAGCTTTGGCTAAAGGCGCTGTTGGAACATAAACAAATGACCGCATGCTTTGCCACAACCACAGTGCAGTAAGTGTAGCCCTTTTCCACAAAACCTTTTCTCTTAGCTAAAATTACTGGCTGAACTTGGCAGAAACTTCCAAATGCTGGCGTCAGTGAAGTCTGAGCTTTTCCCCAATTGAGCTCCTGAACCCCCAAATCGCACCCGTCTCCAGTTCTGGCGGTGAGACCCATACCCCAGATTTGTCTTACAAACCGCAGTTTTTTGCAGGGTGAAGCAGACACTTGCACTGGAGACACCGCTACTGGTTTCAGGGAGGAACAAGATGATACAAGGAGTCTTTATTCTTGTCCTTTATGGGTTTGAAAAGCTGGAGTGAAGCTAAGGAGAAAGGTGCAGTGAGTTTTCTGGGGGCCAGTTTGACCAGGGGACTGAAATGGGGGGCAGCTGCCCCCTGTCCAAAGTGCTAACAACTTCTGCAAGTCTTTAAATTTAAGATTTGAGCCGTCTTTCTCACTTTTTTCTCCTTCCTCCAAGCTAACTAGCTGTTGCCTCTCGGGGCTGGAGCTCCTCGCCAGCAGCATTTTGCACGGATGGGTGGTGATAATGGAACGAGGGCGAGGTAGAGGCAAAGCGCTGCTGTTTTCCCATGTGCTGTGCTATTGGCTCGCGGACGCAAAACTCAATTAACACCCGAGCAAGCTTGATTTCTCCAGGGGAAAAGGTGTCTGGCCGTACATCCGCCCTCTCCAAAGGTTCCTCCGGTTGCACAGCAGTTTGCACCGGGTCCTGGGGCTTCTGTGTCTCTCCTGCCGTGTCTCTCCTGCTGTGGGCTGGCTTCTTCGTTTGGTGGTTTAATTTCCAGGAGCAATGTGTGATTCTCCTTTCCTGAGCAGGACCGAGTCGCTGAGGCTTGGATAGAGGAATAAGGTACGTCAGGAGCCACTACAGCACTTTGCTGCTGGTTCACAGAAGCTGCGAGGTGTGCAGCCCTGCTCTGTACCATTTCATTCAGGAGTTCAGTTTTCCAGAAGTCAAGCTGTGCTCCCGAGCCTTAATCTCCTAAGTAACCTAATACAGCCTGCCCCAAACATAATCCACTGTGCCACTCAGCTGCACAAAACAGATCGTTTTCTAATGGCAGAAATCTGGGAACCCTTAATGGGGTGGAGTGGAAAAAAAACAGATATTTGAATTCTGAGCGAAGTATGAAGCCTATTGTTAAGCCCCAAACATGTTTCCAAAGGGGGGTTAAGTAAAGCAGAAACAGTTACCACAGATATTTACAGCCTCTTTTTGCGCAGGGCTGCATCTCTGGATGTTTCCTTGGAAAAATCTTTGCTGGATCTCCTCCAGTAAGACCAAGAAATTCATCACCTCTCTGCCACCCCAGCACGGGCAGTGCCTCGCTGGAAGGACTGAGGGTGACGTGGGGAGGTGGACCCAGCCCCTTGGCCATGGTTTTGACTTTTCCTTACTACTTTTCCACCTTGATTTTTCCTAGAGGATATTTGGCAATCGCCTGGAATGCTTTTGGTGTCCCCCCTTTCTATTTCCTTTGGCTTTCAGGCAGGGAAGCCCACGTGCACGATACGCGGAGTACTTTCAGTCATTTCACACTGTCCCTGAGTTGCCCTGTCTCCTGACCTGTCACGGCAGCAGATTAAGCCGGGGTTGACCTTTCTCTAAGCTGCAAATTGAGAAATCTGTCTGATGTATCTCGTAGTTATGAAACTCGGATTATTCCAGCAAGGATAAAATCTGAAGGCCATCAGCTGCTCCGGCTGCGCTCTGCTCCGGCTGGGAGCAGGAAAACTTCTTCCCTCCTGTAAAATCAGCTGGCTGCATCCTGGGGAGTGTTCACCCTCTCTTTAAAATGCTGTGCTCAAAGTCAGGACGTTCATTGTTTATGTTCTTATGGGGAAGGTAAAGCCCCCGGCACTGTGCTCTGTTGCTGTAGGAGTTAATACCTGCTGTGGTATCCGGGCCATTTCCAAGGAGATGGGATGTTTGCAGGTCATCAGTGATGTGCTCAGATGTGCTCTGGTGGTGAGAGGAGGACACGTGTGTGCCAAGAAAGGAGAGGAAAGGCAAGGTAACCACCATCCACAGGCCTGAATGAACTGGGAACGCTCCCACGTGGGAGATCTGGGAGCTCAGGGACATGACTTTGCGTCACGTTCACTGCTCTATCTACTGAAGGACAAGAAAACCCTCCCAGATCACCCCATACAGAACTGCCTGCCCTATGGCAGTGGCTGCAGCTGAAGGCACGTGCTGTAGGATGTAGGAGTAGGGTGTCAGCGTCACCTCTGCAGCAGCAGGAATGGTTCGTGTGGCCTCCCAGACCCACCCGGACAGGCACCTGGGACTTCCAAAATAGTTGAGTGGATGTGCAAGGTAAATCAGGAAAAATAAATGGCCCTTGAGGCCTGAGGGCAAGTTTTAGAAACGTGCCTGCTGCTTTCTGTGATGTTTGAAAGAGGAATCGGCTATTTCTGTTTGGAAATAAGCTGGGGAAAGGTGTCTCATCCAGAAAATATGGAGCTGTGTGTGGGGGAAACCCCACTGCAGCAGGCAGAGCTTGGAGAAGGGCGATTTTCCTGCCCCTCTCCCCTGCTCCTGCTCGTACGCAGAGCCGCTGAGGATCCCAGGTTGGTACCTGGATGTGCCTCGTAGCATGCACAGCATCACTGCCTCAGCAGTCACCACAGGCATCAAAAACCATCCCTGTAAATGCAGCAAGGGGGTGTTCTCCCTGCCTGTTATGGGGAAGGCTCCTGGAGGTGTTTGGGAAAACACACTCTTTGCCATAACTTGTGTGTTGATGTTTTCCACAACATGTTTCATGTGGCTTGCTCCCAGAAGCCCAAATCTCCAGTTATTTGCTGCTCAGAAAATGGAAATGCGTTGAGCTAGGGCTGTAGGGAGCACATGCAGACAGCGTGGGGCTGGGAGGGGAGTCAGAAATCCCTGGGGTAAGGGAGACAGGCTTCCCGGGTTAGTTTCCATGGCATCAGATTGCAACTCTTTTGTGGTTAGAAGGAAAAAAAAAAAGCAGGATTTGACTTGATGAAAGCTGAAAGTCCAGCCTGGAATGGCTGCTTTTATTTGCCGTGCTTTTAGGTGCTCACCTCCATCCCTGCTAGACTACAGACACCAGGAAGCAAGCGTGCGAGGGGCACTGTGTGTCCTCAGGAGCCACGTCTGGTGTCTCGTGGGAAGGTCTCACAAAAACCAGTAGGGTCCAGGGCTGTGGCTCTCCTCGTGGATGAGCCAGGTCCCCCTGGATGCATCAGTGCCCGCTCTGTGGCTGAGCCTGCAGTGCTGGCCACTAGCATCTATCCTCTGTGCACCGCTCCAGTACCATTAACGGGAAGCTGCTCTTAAGGAAATGTCTCGAATACCTTTTTAAAGGGAAACAATGCTAGATGGACTGCTTTTCCTGCCATTCAGCACCAAGGGGTGTAGATAGGAAGGGATGTGTCCCTGCAGGCTTCTAATCCTGATGACTTTAAAAGATGCCCATTGTAGAGTTTGCACGGAGAAGGGCTTTTATAGGAGAAAAGGGCCCCGTCAGGCCCCAAATCAGAGAAGCTGATCATGAAACGAGGGGAGGGATTTTTCCCCTATTGTTTTTAGTTGAAGTGTATTTCCCAGCAGCTGTGCCGCCGGATCCTCTGCTGCTTGCAACGAGCTGGACTGCCGTAATAATAATAAAACAAAAAAAAAGAGATGGGTGGAAATGAATCTTGGGCTTTTGTTCTGCTTTGGCACGCGTTGTGCCTTTTGACCGCCATTCCTGGTGCGATGGGAGCTTCGCCGCAGCTTTACGGTGCCGGCACCGCTCCCCTTCTCCATGCCCTTCATCACATCTTGTGCCTTTGCAGGTGGATACCAGAAATACCTGGAATATGGAGACAGCAGCTCCTCTGGGGAGCACATAGCAGATAGCAGGCACATTGCTCAACCTCCCAGGGACAAACACCCTCGCCTGCCCTCCCAGGGAGCGGAGGGGAAGGCTGGCTGGATGCAAACCTGCTGCGAATCAGCCCAGGTCTAGGAGGCTGGGACGTTTCCTGAGACGATCAGAGCAGTGGCAGGCAGGAGTACGCGGGTTTTGGGGCTGCCTGTGCCGCACACAGCGCTTCTGCTGCCAGGAGAGCATCCTCCACACGCAGCAGCGTGGGGAAGCGCAGCCTCTGTGTACCTGTCAGCAGAGATCAGCCTCCTCTGCCTCGATGAGACGCGGGTACAACCTCCGTGCCTGCAGCTCATGCAGCGTTTATGCAGCAGGTCTGGCCAACAGCCTGGTTTTTGCTCTTTGTAGGTGGAGGAGAGCCCCTCAGCCTGCCCAGCCTCGTCCCCCCCTGAGAGCTCTGCAGCTGAGAGATTATCAAGCATCATTTCCACAGCCAGAGAGCTCGCACACAAATGAATGCTGGGTTGGGAAGAGGCAGGTTGGCAGTGCTGCGGCTGGAGAAAACCTGGGGGGCAAAGAGAGAGAGATGTCAGCTGGAGCTGTTTGACACCAAGGGGGAAGGGATCCACAGCAAGCAGCAGAAGCCCTTCCCCAGCACAAAGAAAGACCTGAGAAAGGAGGAAAGGGTGGCGGTGGGGACAGAACCGTCCCTGCTGCAGGGAGGAGGAGGAAGAAATCCCCGTCCCCAAGGACTCCCCTGCAGTGTGGTGCGGGGGTGTCCCCAGAAGGTCCCTTGTCACCAATTCATCCTGCCTCTTGCTCTTCCCTTCGCTGTGCCATGCCAACACCTCAATTCCCTGCTAGCGCTCAGCGCCAGGCTGCTTTCTGCGGCGGCGTCAGCAGGAAATGAATCCCTGCCCCGTGCCAGGAGTGGAGGTGTGGGACAGCCCCTGCCTTCGCTCGCTGGGCAGGGACCAAGCTGCTAATTAGGAGCCCAGGCTCAGGCTGTCAGGGCCACCCTGAAGGGGATCTGGAGACGTGCCTCGTGCTGATCCCGTTCCTGTTGAAACCAGTGGAAGCACCGGAGTTTAACACGGAGCCCTGTCTGTATCTTAATCTTGGAGCTTATCCTCAGCACTGCTTCTCCACCTCTCCCAAAATTTCCTTCCCTCCTGCTCCAGCATCCCTCGGGCTGCACCACGGCCCTTTAAAGCCACCTCCCCATCCGGGGGGAGGCTCCTGAAGTGATCTGGTGGTGAGCAAAGGGACCCAAAGAGCCCGTGCCCATCCAAATGGAGCCTTCATCTAACAGGGAGTGCAATGAGGCATGCTGGATTTCCACTCCTTTTTCTTGCTGTTCACCCAGGGAGAGGAGCAACCACGGCCCACAAATCAGTTGGGTGCTTCTGCATTTTCCTTTGGTCTTTTTTTTTTTTTTCAGCCCCGTTGCACCCGACAGCTGTAATACAGAAAATGCTGCTGCAATAACAAATTGTTGGCATGTTTTGGGTTCAAAACCTTGCAGGCAGTGACTCCCTATGGCAGTGGGAAGAGCCCCTCGCCAGCAGCACACGAAGAAATGATGTTGAATTTCTCTCCAGTGAGCAGAGCCCTCCGAACCAGAACCCTTATGCAATTATGTGAGGGTTTTTTTTCTTGACTCCAGATCCTAAGAAACTGTCTCTTGAATAGTGTGTTTCTTGCTGGTTCATTCGTCTGTGAATTTCCCTGGCAGGTAGCGTATAAATAGCTCTGAGGCACAAGCGATTCACGAGTTCTTTTCAGAATGCAGCATTGAGTCATTGCAAAGCCTCCTACTGTAGCTCTTTTGGAGATGCGCTCATTATTTGAAGTGTAAGATTCATGCCCGAGAAAGAACGAGACGATCCTGGCTGCTCGAGTTCGTCCTTCCACCAAAGCACCTTGTTTAAAAAGCGGCGAGGAAGGAAATCTCGCGCCGGCGAAGAGAGCAGGAGGCATCTGCGCGTCCCCGCCGCGGGCTGTGCTGCTCGGCAGCGTTGTGAGGCCAGGAATAGAAAGCAGGGTCCCTTGCTCCCCGGAGCCCTCTGCCATGTAGGGCAGAGCCAGCCAGCTGGATCCCCCCCGCCGTCCTTTCCGCCTGACCCCACACAGCGTCGGGCTCTCCGTAATTAGGGCAGAATTAGGGCAAGATCCCCAGGGCCGCAGGCAGCGGGAGCAGGGCTCGCACAGAAGGGCAGAGCTCATCTAAAGATTGAGCTGAGCCTCCCTTCCCACCTGGAAGTCTGGTCCGAAAGGAATTGGGGGATTTGATGCATGCGAACGCCTGGCAGCCCGCGGGTTGTAGCAACAGCTCTGCCACGACCACTGGATGTCGAGGAGCATCAGGTGTGTCCGCAGAGCACGTTCAGATAAACACTTGCTGCTGGCTCACAGGGCATCCAGAGCTTCCTCTGACACGGGCTTAAATAAAAAGCAAGGAGGAAAAAACAAAGAGACCATTTTTCTGGAGCCGCTGCCATGCGGTGCAACATTAAGCTGCCCAAGGAGCAGTGCCACGGAGCTGTGGTGCTGACCGCATGCATCAGAGGGGTAACACATCCATTTCAAACAGCAGGAGAGCTCCACACAGAGCAAAACAGGAACCACCTGAGAACCTTCTCCCCCTGTGTAAAATACCTCTGCTGCTCGTGCGTACGTTGTTACGGGCTGTCTCACACTGGTTTTTGGTGGGGATGTGTTCCTAGCGCTGTTTTAAAGGGTGAGTTGGGATTTACCTCCCCATTCAGTCAAACCAACACCATTTATTCTTTTGGCTCTGAGGTTGTATGCAAGCCTGAAGCAGGCTTTGTGACCAGATTAAACCCACAAAGGGAGTTTTGATAGGATACCTGGGTGGAATTTCTCTTTCTTTTGCCCTCACAGCATGCCCGACTGCCCTGCCTGGAGCAGCTCCCCCCCTTGCTGGTGTATTGTGCTCCTGCTGGGTCTTCAGCACAAATCCCTGCAATGTGGCACCCAAACCCTGCCTTTGGGGTGGGGACCAGTGGTGGCCTGTCACTGCTGTGGGATCAGGGGGACACGGGCAATCCTGTAAGCCATAAACTTCTGTAACTTCTCTTAAAGCTCAAGGTGAGAACTCCAAACACTGCCTGAGACTTTCGATGCATTTTTAGGACAGGGCTCTGCTGGCATCAGCCGCGAGTGCAGCCAGAGTGAGTCCCTGCTGCCACCAGCACCCTGCAGCATCCCAGCACACCTTCAGGGGTCCTTCTGGGGCACTTCTGTCACTGGCAGGGACTGAGCCAGGGAGCACAGAGCAGCAAGGTGCAGTGGTGGTGCCCACGGGGACGCAGTTTACTTGTGGGTCTTGGGCTGGCGCTGACACTGTCTAGGATTAATGTGTCATCCCCCCTGGGATGCCCTAATGCATTAGGGCACCGGCCTTGGCTCTGGTTCACGCAGCTCCAACACACGATTACCTTCCTGGGGAGGTAAGGAGCCCAGGACAGCTGAAAATACGGTGGGAATTGCTACGTGTGGCTGTGGGGGCTCGGGATACAGCAGAGATGAGATGGGGGAGCAGGTGATGAGCACACGGCCTTCTGCACTTGCTGCAGTGGCTGGGGAGTAACCTGGAGAGATGGAAAAAAAAAGGAGGATGAAGTGAAAGATCAGCTGCATTTCATGGATGGAGGGTTACTGGTGGAGGGAAACGTGCCTTCATGGATTTAAATCAAAAGAAAACATCAGATCCTCTAACCTGACATCCCCCAGGACTCGTGCTTAAAGATTTCCTCTTACGGTGCCACAGCAAGGTCAAACTCACTCTGCAGGTGTTACCTTGAGAGTAGGTGTGTGTTTCTCTGCATGTCCATATCCGAGAGGGATGGGAAAGAGAAGAAGCCTTTTCTTTTCTTCCCGGTGTCTGGTGTATTTGATAAGCAACCCCCTGTTTTGTACGATTCTTTGGCCATGATCTGCAAGGTCCTTTCCAACCTACATGATCCTGTGATCCCATGATTTTCCTACAGATTGTGATTCACACGTGATACCCGGTCCCCTAGCAGGTGTGGAAGTACCACGACCAACTGAAGAACCAGACGGAGAAGTTAAGTGGGGTGCCCAAAGCTACCCGGCTTTCCCCAAACCAGGCACAGCACGAGGGGTTGCAGCCCTGCACCGTGCACTGACCCCATCGCTCTCCTCTGTACCACGCACAGGAATTTTTTCTTTATCCTCTTCTGCTCCCTGCCTCAAAGCTGGAAATGATTTTTCCCTTTAATCTTCTTTGACGACTTCTGTCTTGAAAAATAAAGCAGGTAGGACAATGGGATGGGGCAGCGCTGCGAGGACCGGCTCAAGTTCTTATCAAGTGCTGGGCGGATCATGCAGACCCCGAGCACCAGCACGAGAGCAAAGCTTCCCTCTGTTTGTACAGGGATAGGCCTCCGTGATGGGGAGATTTGTTATTCATAATCTGCTGCCGGTTATTCTCATCATCAGTTGAAGGAGACGTCGTGCGAGTTAATTATTCTGTTCCCCAGCAGCTAATGAGGGGTGTATATATTCCAAGCTAACAATTTGCCATAGCTCGGCGGGAGAGCGAGTATTAAGCGTTCAGCGACAACACGCAAATAATGAGCACATTTATGGAAAGCACAACTGAGGGACAACAAAAAGGCCCAGGTGTCGGGGTAATTTATTCCGAACTAACAATATGATAGTAAAGGAGATCCAGATTAAAAACCTACATACGCCAGTTGGGAACTGAAATGAAATCCCCAGCTTTTCAGAAGTTCAAGCCTTTTGCAGGTCCTGTTGAAAACAGCGGGAGGACGTCACCTGTGAGAGCCGTGGTTGTTCAGCGTCTGGTTAAAAGCGATCCAGCCCTTTCATCTGGCACGAACGATACAGTCCCCTCCTAAGCAAATTTCTTGCTGACAAGCTTTCAGCAAGGCAATGCCTGATTCTTTTGTCCAGCCCTCAGAAAAACACGGATGCCAGGTGAGCGCGTATTCAGAAGATTTCTGGCTTAATTTTATCCTAATGAGCTTATAACTTCAGTCAAGGTCGAGGCACAATTGAGGCTGCTACTCTACAGACGTGCAGTAAGAGAGATCCTTCCTCCGAGATGCATACAGCTGAAATAGCAAATGGTCCCAGTTCCCCTGACACAGCTTCTCGGAGATCCCCTTTCCTCCTCTGGTGTCTGCCTCTGACTTTTCAGACTGAGCTGTTTGGGGAAAGACCAGCATTTGCTCAGCATTCAGCATGTAGGAGTATAAGACACCGTTGGGACTCTTAGAGCTTATTTCAATTCTCATAATTAGTAATAACAGTATGCAAGCCAAAATTAATGGTAGTGTGCTTGTGTACAAGTGCATGTGTTTTCCTAGGCTTCAGGTCCTGGTGCACCAGAGCGGCAGATAACATTTCTCTTTAAGAGCTGGGACTTAAGAGTCAGGCCAGTCTACTTGGCAAAAAGACAAAGAAAGAAAGAAACAAAGAAAAAAAGCGCATTATGAACTTGGGTGCGGTGATATCTCACCTTTACTGACAACACCAATTGCTGCTGCTCCATCTCCCCTTTTAGGCAGCACCACAGAGCCTTTGAAGGGCTCTTGGGCTTCCCACCTCACCTTTTAGGACATGGGCAAGTCTTTCAGGGGCTGATCACGAGCTGTTAGCCACACCTGACAGGGTGACAGCCGCTGTCTTCAAGGTGAAAGATAAACGAGTTAGTCGGATGATTGCTTGCTTTTTAACACCCAAGCCAGAATCAATCATTATAGTGACAAAGCTTAGTGTGCTGAATTCCCTTGGCATTACTAACTCACTTTTTCTTTCCGCATCCCTAAAAAAACCCGCAGGCAGATATAGCTAATGCTGTGTCGCGTCCCACGCACTCGTGTTGCTCCTGCAGTCTGTTGCTTTTTCAGAGTCACACACACACATTTGCATTTGCAAGCGCCACTACTGCTCTGCAGTAAACACTGCTCTTGCCTCTCTCCTAAGAGGATCCAGATGTCTTTTTCCCAGGATGATGCATTTATTTTTAGTTGTCCTTTGCTGAGTACACCGGGCGTTCCTTCCTTCTGCGCACAGGTCGTGGTCGTCATCACAGACACTGCGTTCGGGGGTGAGGACCGTGATGGGGAGAGAAGGATGTTTGTCTTCCAGAAAACAAATTTTCTTTTTATTCTCCAGATTCCGTGAGGTCCCCACAGGCACGTCTGTGCTCTGAACGTTTTTTCCATATGGCACACTCTGCCTCTGTCAGCTCTTTGGTTGGACGTGGTGTGAATAAGAGGAGGATTTTATTTGTTTGGTGGTTGAAGTGAAAAAACGAGAGAGAAAACTTTCAGCTCGTATTTTATTTTTTAACAAATGGAGGAACAACCTGGGTGAAGGAAGGGCTCAAACTTCTCTTGTTGGGAGAGGAGTGATGAGTGAATCCCAGTCGGACCAACGAGAGACGTGATGAGAACGTCATCCTGTGAAGTTTTACAGCAACCTCAGTGAGGTCTGGAAAATGACGCACAGATCAAGAAACACTTTTACTCTTCCTTCCCCTTCAGCCAGCCTTGATGTCATTATTAACATCATCTGTACTAACGTGGCCCTCAGAGCTGTTTGCAGAGTCACGGCAGCGTTGCAGCTGTGCTGGCCTGAGGACACACAAGGCAGGGCTGGTGAGGAGAGATAACAACTTCTAATGGACCAGCAAAATCACATTTGGTAGGGAAAGCAGACAGGCTCCCGGGCACAAGCACCTCCTCGTGTCTCCTTCTGTTTGCCAGGGGCTTGTCTCCAGCATTGTGGGCATTCAGAACGAGGATGTGCAGCTTCAGGGCACAAAGTTCCTGCCGACAGGGATAAAGGACCAGCTCCTCAAGCTCAGCGAAGTGAAGGATGCTCTTGCATTCCTGGGGAGAAACCTTTTTTCATGGGGTTTCTCAAATCAGGAGCCTGCTTGAGTTCAAATGGCTGATGGGGGCAGGCTCACAAGCAGCTTCTTTTCTCTTTTTTGCTATAGTAAGGGATAGGAGGAGTTTTTTTGGCAATCAATGGGCTTTTCTTAGTCCTGCTAGGAGAGGTGTGTGCATCTTAGTGCCATTGGTACATGTCTTCATGGGGATCTGGAGTTATCACAAAACAGTAGAAGATGTGGCAAAATAGTACAAGAGACAGTATTATATATATAAAAAAAAGCCAGTTGAATGGTGGCATTGTGCATAGCGTGATGTATGCTTGAATGCAGTTATAAATACTTCTTAGGAGTGTACGAGCATTATGCCTGCTGAACGAGAGACGTGAGTAAGGAGGAGATCAGGCCAAGAGATGACTGCACAGCGCAGGCACTCGGGGACATTGGTTTCACACGAGGCAACTGCAGAAAGGGAGAGAGACAGAAAAAAAAAGTCACGTCTCACCCCTCCTGTGCTGCTTCTTTTGGCCATGGTCTGCGTGTGTCTCAGTGCTGGGGCCGGCCGTGCCACCAGCACCTCTCTTGCCTCCCTCAGACCCTCCATCTCCTCTGTCCGTGACACTCACAGGAAGGAAATCATCTGTGGTCTGCTGGAGCTTGGTATTTTGGTGTGGGTTTTTGGATGTGGGTGAAGAGGGGAAGCGAGAGGGTGATTTGATTTTTCATCTTCCACCTCTTTGTCTGCTTTGTAGCCTTGACCTGCAGGAGAGGACCGAGAGGACTGAGACGCCTGGCACTGGGGCTGGATCAGGGGAAGTTAGCCCGCCCTTTAGCACAGCAAGTTTTTGCTTGGAAAATATTTGATGTCACTACCCAAGGCCAGCTCTTTCCCTCCTGTACAGACGGTGACTTGGCTGGCCTCGTGTGTGTTGGAGATTGGGCTAAATGGGGGCTGGACTCAGCACGTGCTGCTGTGTCAGCCCTCAGCTGCCACGCCTGGCTGCTGTAAGCTCACAGCTTATCCAAACACCTGCCTGGTCCTTCACTGGCTTGTTAGGCTTCAGATGGAGATGCTGTTGAGATAGCATGGCTCTGGGGGAAGGTTTTCCATAGGAGAAGTGCCAAAGTTGCCAAAAATGGGGAGCTGATGTTTTCAGTGCATCACCTGCGGATGGAGCTGCGTGCAGATTTACTGGTCCCCTTCGCTCAGTCCTGTAACGTGGAAACCTTCAAGAGCACCTTAGGTCCTTTATTTTCCTTAAGCGGTGTTAAGAAGCACCACATTTGGTTATACAATAATTTGTCTCAGCCTGAGCTTTTTAGTAGTTAATGAGTCAGGGATTGGGGGCAAAAGATGTCTCAACTATTGAGTGTTTGCTTAGTGGCACGCAGATTGCTTTATTGTCTTGTAGCTGCTGTTTCTAAAAGCCTCAAGAAAAAAAAATCTTCAAAGAGTGAGAAAAATCCATGAGAGCGTTTTCAGCTCCTGTGTTCAGAGACCGAGGGCAGGGAGGGTGTGAGAGGCTAACAGGGGCAAGCAGGGGGCACACCAGTGCTGGGCCAGTAGGACCTGCGGAGCCTCTTCCACCCAGCCAAAGGGATCCAAGCACTTCTCTTGCTTGAAACACTTTTCTCCCCCTGCATATCTCAGGCCAAGCACTTCTGTACCCCTCAGTGTGGCTTCAGAGGAGAGGAACACAAGCTCTGCTTCATATGAGCTCTGCTTCTTGCAGCACCTGAGACCAAAACCACCCGAAGCTGTTGGCATCAGCCTCTGAGCCGTGCAACAACCCGCTCCAGGGGCCAGCCAGAGCCTGTTAAAGCTGCTCTGTCCTAACGAGCATTGTAAAACCTTCGGGAGCTGCAGGTGAACTGCGTGGGACAGGGGCTCATTCACTTACCAGCCTCTCCCACCAAACCCCTCGTCACAGGAGAGGAAGAATCGCTGGGATTCCTCAGCTGAAAACAGGTACCCACGTTGTGGGTACCTACAGACACAGCTTCCAAGGGACAGCTGCATTTTTCAGCCTAACATACGCTCTGCTGAGGTTCTCCCTATCCTTTGGGAGGTACCTTCACTTCTTCCTCCATCCCGCTCCCTTTTCTGTGCTAAAAAGGGAGATAAAGCATCTTTATCCCTAATGCAGCTACCATTAAAGGAGCACTCCAACTTTTGAGGCTTTCCTTCTTATTTTTGCCTTCAGACACCGGCTCACAGCAGTGTGACGAGTGGGTGCTAATTACGGAGAAATACATTTCGACAACAGAGCCTTACTGCTGGTGAATACAGAAAAATTGCTCATTAGAGCAGCATGCTATTTAGTCAGATTGCCTTCCCTAGATATTATCATCCTGGTGTTAATGCAGACTGGCAGCGTAACACTTGAATTAAACAATCTCAAGATAACACATGCAGGACTTCACCAACCTCTGGGGGGCTCCCACACGCTGCTTCCACAAAACACCCAGTCCTGGGGTTCAGTAACTTGCTTATACAATTAATTGGGGTTTTGTTTTTTATATATATATTTAATTAAATACACCTCATAGGGCATAGCGCATCACACATATGATCTATTTGGGTTTAAACATGCCGTGCCTGATTCTTTTCCCAGACATCCACCTTTTACCTGCATGGTTTGGGATGACTGTGCTGGTTGCATGACGCAGGCAGTGTCCCTGTCTGCTCGGTGGCTCTCTGCACACATCAATGTACACGAGATGTTGAAGTCACACTGGAAAACACCTCGTAGCCATTGCACAGAATAACACAATAAAGGAAGCACAGCAGAAGCTGTTGCAGAATGCAAAGGCTCCCTGCAGCTCCAGGTGCCTTGTGGTGGTGCAGGGAGGCTCTGGGGTGGTAGAAGACCACAGCACCGAGGCTTTCACGTGCAGCCTGGCAAACAGCAAATGCAGAAGCTGCAGTTTGGGTCCATGGAGCTGCAAGCAAGAGGTGCCTTTGCTGGGACACAGCTACACGGGGCTCCACCAGCAGCAATAACATCTGAAGCTCCATGTCTCTGCTTTGTAGAGCTGCCTGCACGCAAGGGGAGCTAAAATCTCACTGGGTGCAAGGGCCAGTGCCTGCACAGACAGCATTGCAGCAGCTGTAGCCACAGGAGGTTCCTCAACCCATGTCCTGTCTACTTCTGCCAGACACAACCACTCCATCAGGCTAACCTAAGTGATAAAAACATGCACAGAAATAGCATAACTGCTCAGGACAGCAGCACTCATCTATCTACACCAGGATTTCCTCTTCTGCAGCCCTCTGGGCCCAGCCTTTGACTTGAACGCCAGCTTTTGCTAATTAGCTCAGTTTTATCTAATTAGCACCCGAATGGGAGTGCCTCCCCCAGCTGCCTCTGGGCTTGTGAAGAGCCCAGAGCTAGGGATATAGGTGAAGGAGCCAGGAAGAGCTTTTCCTTAGGGGGTTTGTATGGTGTGTCCTCACCTCTGTGTGCTCTGAATATACTGTTAGGCTGAACTGGACAGTATCTGCACCAGATTTTCTTTGCAACTGACTTATTTGTAACACATTTCCTTCCTTTAAACTTGCTATGAATGTGTTTTTTAATATTGGCCACGGTATTTTGCTCTTAGTTTGCCTTGGGAAATGGAGTGTGTCCTACATCTGTGTCTATTTTAAGGCTGGGCTTTGTCGCTGGCTGGGGATGTGGCCAGGAGGAGCGCTGATAATGCGGGCACTGCTCTGCTGTGCTGGGTGCTCCTGGGGAGCCCCAGCCGTGGCCTGGCTCAGATCCTGTGTGTGCTGCTGTGCTCGTAACCCCAAATACTGTGCTGTAGGGTAGTGCTCAGCCTGCCTGGCTTCAGTAGTTCAAAAGCTGCTACTGTGGTTTAATTCGATTAAATGAAGTCTGTTTGCAGGTAGTAACAATGAGGCGCACCCAGAAAGCAAGCAGTTGTTTTCTTAGCATCTATCTTAAATTGTAAGTGTTAAAATTTTCTCTTTGTGTTAGTTTTGTTCATTAATTTGTGCTTTGGGGGACCAATAGATGTTTATGCTCCATTAACTATAAGGAAAAGTCTGTTCACTCAGAGCAGCGAAAGGGAATTGGGATTTGTCCCTCCAGGTGGTTTGGGTGCTCTTCATAACGCTGCAGAGGGGAGCAGAGCCCTGCAAGGCAGTGCTGTCCCTGTGCTGCTGGCTGCTGGTGCTTCAAGTCCAAGTGCATCTGCACAATTCCCTTCTTCCTGCTGTTATCTGAAGGAAACTCCTGTCAGTGGTGGCCAGGTAGGTGATGGATACCTGCAGTGTGGTCACCTTAACCCTTACCAGATAAGGAAGGCTGGGGGGCTCTTCCAGCCTAGAGGGTTTTAGGGTTTTATACCCTCAGCCACCCCGGGTGCCCTCCTGCCACCCTTCTGAGTGTGCAGCCTCGGGTGATGCGCCCCTGGAGCTCTGCTGCATGGCACAGTGCTTGTGTTGGCAGATGCTCTGCAAAGAGAGGTTCGGACCCCAAAATCTCTGTGGCTACAGATGGGTTAAGAGGAATGGCAGGGCGAATGCTGCGTGGTGACTTGGTTCTTGTTTTATTTAGTGCTGTGCTCTGGGTGATGAGAGAGCAGGGGAATAAATGTGACTTTGTGCCTGAGGGATGGGCAGCCACTTGCTAAAGCAGGCCTAAGTGTAAGGGGGCTCTTGCTTTGGAGTGGCTTTTCTCTGAAACACTTCTCGTGGTTAAACAGTCTCAGCATCATGAGAGCTGGCTGGGGAGATTGCTTTGTGCTGAGGCTGAAGGCAAAACCCGGGACCTGGTGCCCCGATGGTTCCTCTGCCTGCACTGATGCACAAACCTCTCCTCCTGGGCAGGTTGGTGCCACTGCACTGGATGTGGCAGGGAAGGGTCATACTGGTTGTACTGGGCTCGTCCTAGAGGGTGGCGTGGTGCTGTGAGCTGTGTCTTGCTGTATTCGATGACTTTTCTCTTCTCCTCCTCTTGGGAGGTCCTGCACCGAGCGCTTGTGTGCCTGGGGAGGGGGAGAACTTCCTCAGCGAGACGGTTTCCCATCCACTTTCATGTAATATTTAAGGCTCAGCCGAAGAGTTATCGTTTATGCAGTAGTGCCGGGGAGTGAATTTCGTATTGATTTAAAAATTAGCCATTTTTAGCGTACTATTTTATTCATCAGAATAAAAAAAAAAGTCTCAGCTTCGGCAGGAATGTGCTGTGTGCTACTTGTCTGCAGAACTGTGCTCCTTAATTTGTTCTTGGCATGGGGCTGGTAAAAGCACTTAATGCATCGTCCTGTTTACTCTACTTGCCTCACCCCCCTGCCTTTAAGGATGTTGTAATAAAAGTGTGATGGGGAGCAGGGCTGTGCTCCCAGCCTCGTGCTCCTCACCCCCTTCTTTCTCTGGGGCTGCTTGTGTCTCTGGACCCAGAGATCCAGCACCATGGGGCTTCTGGAGGTGCTGGGCTCACCTGGTTTTGGTACGAGGCCACCTGGGAAACCCAAATGTTGGTCCTGCAGCTGGCTTGGGCTGAGGAATCTGTCCGTGCCCGGGTATTGGTGCCTTGCCGAGGGCTCAGGAGGGCTGTGCACAACCCAAAACCCATGGGGATGAGTGCACACACCTGTGAGCAGTTGGTTGGAGATGAAGGGTGCGGAGCCAGAGGGAGTTAGTGCTTCAGGCAGGCCTCTGGGGCCATGGGCCTGAATTTCAGTCCCTATTCATACTCTGGTTTATTTATAAGCTATTAAAGATGTATAAAGTGATTTTTGGAGCAGGCAGCAGAGCCCGTGTCCCTGCTTCCAAGTGTGCTGGCTGGTGCCAGATTCTGCTTGCTTTCCCGTGTGCCTTTCTGATGCATTCTCCCATGCTGGGCGCTTTCCTTGTTCCCCTGACACCAGAACAGAGCCTGTGTAGTGTATGGCTCAGCTGAAGTGATGAGCACCAAAGCTTTGGTTTTGTTTTGTCCCCCACTTCATCAGCAAAGAAATGCATCCTGGCAAATCTGCTCCTGTTCTATGTGGGGTATTTTATGGGGCACATTCCAGCAGCACTGCTGGCGGCTGTGGTCACACAAGCTGGAGATGGCTCAGCCTTGCTGGTAAGTGGCAGGTGTGATTTCAAGGGCATTGTTGGCTTAAATTTTTCTCGCAAAAGAGCGGTCACTTCAGCTGTACGTGTGTATTCCTAAAATTAATTTGCTGCTCACAGCCTTTGTGGTTAGGGTATCCTGAAAATCAGGGTTTCTTCTCTGTTGGTTTGCAAATGTAATCAAAAGGATGATATAACCAGGGGACCTGCTGCATCTGAAGGGTGTTACCTGCTCTTCTATCAGGTTTTATACAGGTGTGTGATATTGTGCCTTTAAAAAAAGGCAGCAAACTTAATGGGCATCATGTTGCTTAGGAGCTATTTGCTGAAGTTGGTTGTTGCTTAAATACTGAGGTGTGAAATCTGCTGGGGCTGAGGTGTTTTTAACTCTCGCATCCTTGAAGTCAGCTCAGGACAAGGGGCATCGTGACAGATGGCTCTGCTCTAATGGCTTGAAGAGTGCTCTGTGCGAGGTATTGATGAACCCCAAATCTTCAAATTGGACTCTGAAAGCCTCTCCAGCCCGCTGCAGGATGCTTGGCACCGCTTACAGCTTGACGTGCGACACCTGGAGCAGTGCTGCAGGAGTGCCACTGGGAGCAGCCAGCGATGGATTGCTATATACTCCTGAACACGTGAAGGTGCACGCGGCAGGCAAAGCGTGTGAGGCTCACTGTCATGTGGCTTTATTGCTGCAAAGTCCTTGTAGTAAAAGTCACGGTAAGCCCCGGTGTTCTGCTCCAGGTCCCCTTGAAGCCCGTGTAATGGCTGCGTGGAATTCGAGCAGCCTTTGAGTCGGGTTTCCTGGTGCAGGAGGGCACTGATCAAAACCTCGTGCTCCAAAGCGATCTGAAACAGCTCTCGCTGCTCTCCCGTTCTCCTGGCAGATGTGAGCGCAGACACCACCAGCATTTAGGCTGGCTTAGATCTATTGATGCAAAGGACTGCTGAAGAGCCAGGTATTATTGTGCTGCTGTCATGTGTCAGGTTAGTGGGTTACAAAGGCTGTGCTGCTTTGAGAGCTGCCTGCTTTGGATGCAGGTATGAGCCCATTCACCTCCCCTTTTAAGTGATGGTGCCAGAGCTCTCTTTTTTGGGAAAAAAAAAAACTCTGCTTTAATCACTTGGGTACCAAACTCAATAACCTCCTATCCATTGCTGCTTTATCTCAATGTCATAGCTCTGCATTAAGACATTTTGAAATTAAAACTTGCCTTTTTCAGGACCTGGAGTAGATGCAGAGCCCCAGCAGTGCTCGCTCTGTGGCTGTGAGGAGTCCTCCTTCCACAAGAGCTCCAGAGCTCGGGAAGGGAGGATTCAGACCCAGGGCACTGCCTCAAACAGCTGCGACTTCCCCCAAACCTGGTTGTGGTTTTGTGTGGCTCAGCGTTAGAGGTGTCTGTGTGCATCGCTGCCTTTGTTGCCCTCGCTGAGCAGCAGGCTGTTAGCTCTTTTAACTGGCTTTCTCGCTGCAGTTACCCGTGGCTCGGTGACACCTGGAAATGCATTTGCCAGCTCGATTGTTCCGACAAACCCAATTACCGGCTGCTCAGGGAGCTCCCACCCCGCACTTAGCAGAGACGCAGCATTGATCCAGGGCGGATTTTCCTGAGGCTGGGTTCAACGAGCAGCGTGCCCCTCGTGAGTCCCTCTCCTTGGTCAATAACAGCCAGGGGAAGGTTCCCAAACCCTGAGCACAGGTTTTCTGGCTGCCTCTGAGCTGTTCACATTGTCCCAGGGGATCCTGTAGCTAGAATGTCTTTGTACCACTTCTGGGCTAATTCCTGCAGAAACCTATTAATTTCTGCCCTGTTTTGTTCCTGTAGGGGCTGGATGTGACCTGATGGAGAGCTCTAGCTAAATGGAAACAACTTGAACAGCTTTGTTGAATTCTCAATTAGCTTGCAAATAAGGGAATACCTGCAAAACTGATCTCCTTCCTCAAAATCATTTTTGCAACGAGGTCTGGTCATCCAGCACGAGTCCACAGGCAGCTAAATACAGTGCTGTGGCCTCAGGATGCCCAAGCTGGTATCGTCTGCCTCTTTCTCATAGAGACCTGCTGCTGGTTAGCCCTGCACAAAATCTATGCCCAGCCTCTGCAAGCAGAGACCGCGGGGCCCTCTTTGGAGGACAGCATGGGTGAGATGATGCTGTGGCTGCTTCTTTATTTACAGCTCCTCAGGTCGCAGCAGACAGCGTGTAATTAGAGCAATTGGCTCTGAGAGAGAGAGAGATGATAACCTTGTCGATCAGCGTGTCGGAAAGGCACGAAAGTACAGGTCTGATGGGCTCTAGAGAGAGGAGATGATGCTCTTGGAGAGGGAAGCAGGATGCGTTTGCATCTTGCTGTCATTATGGGTGGAAGGAAAAGTCTTGCATTAACGGGAAGGTATTGAACAGCTGCAGCTCAGCTTCTTAAGGTGAAAGGGATAGGGAGTGAGTCGAAGGCTTTTGGGGATGGAGAATGCTGAATTTGAGCTGCTGTGAAACACAAAGAGGAAAGGACAGAGGAATGAAGCAAAAAAAATGTGGTGGTGTTTGTAAATAAGGTAAATGTGGCAGGATAATAGAGGGAGTGCTCTGGCTACCCATGGAGGAGGTCAGAAACTCACTCTGACTCCCTGTAGGTGATCCTCATCTCCTTCTCATCCTTCATAGAGAGAAGGAGTTGCCTTGGGTCTGGAGACTGTTCCTGTGGGGTCCCATCCCCGTGGCTGCAGCACTGCACAGAGCTGGCTTGCAGGCTTTTAGCAGGTCTGTAGCTGGCTGCCTCTGGGGTTTTTGCAGAGGATCCCTCTGCTGGAGGTGGTGATGAACACAAATAGCCTCGGATGCCTTGGGGTGTGAGCTTGGTGGAAGTGGTGTGTCAGTGGGGCTGGTGATCTCTGGAGCAAAAGGGCAGTGAAAATGGGGGGGTTGGGGTGCTTTATTGAGGTCTGCTGGGTGAGGAAATAGCCTGAGAGCAAGGAAGATCTTGGGCTGGGAACAGTGAAGGAAAAGACTGGGTAGGATTGATTTGTAGGAAGGAAAGATCTTCAGCCTGGTGGGTCACAGCTCTGCTTGCTCTGTTTTAACAAAACCTGGGCTTATGTTCTGGCTCCTCCTGTCTCTTACCCTAAACAAGCAATTAAGGGGTCTGAGTCAGGATCCGAGTGCTCTGCAGAAACAAGCCAGCTGCTGCAGACCAAGAAGGGAAGCAGGATCACCAACGCAAAGGTTGGAAGCAGGAGCAGGGCAGCACAGCGAGCTGCAGCCCACATCCACCCCACCTTCCAGCCCAGGTGCCACAAAGCACTGCATGCCTCCTGAGTCTGAGCGCGGGGCTGCATCTTAAATCATCCATGGGTAGTTCCTGGAAAAAATTTGGGGGTAACCTGGGGGCAGAGGAGGGAATTTCAGGATGCTTTTTGTCACAATTACCCAGTCTGTCCCCCAGACCCAGTTCACAAGGACATGGGGCTGCCCCCTGCAGCACCCACAGATGAGGTTGGTGGCACAGGAGCTTGCAGGTGAGTGCAGAGCTCGGCTGCCTGGGGAGCTGAGGGCCTGGATCCCATCTATCCATGCCCTTCATCTCTTCAGGTTGGTGAAACAACTCTCTTGGAGTTAGGGCAGGCTGCCCTAGCACCTCCTGTGGTCTGGGACATGGAAGGGGACAAGGAGCCCAGCCCACAGCCCGCTGGTTGTGGTGGGACACCCCAGGGTGGTGCCACCTGCCAGCAGCTCAGATAGAGGGGCAGGGGCCAGGCAAGTAGCCCCCGCTGCTGTCCCCTCACCACGCTGCTAGCACAGGCAGCTCCTCTGCATGCCCAGGGAGGTGGTGTTGGGGTTGCTGGGCACTTTCCCTGCAAATGAGGCTTGTGGCTCTACCAGAAATGACATCACCTGTTAGGCAGATTTCTTCATTAGGAAGCTTTCTAATCTCAGACATGAGCCACTCCAAAAATTCTCCCCCAGCCCCTGAGCACGGAGCAAACCGAGCTGCTCTGCCGGTCTCTGCAGCACGCTCTGCTTATTTATCATTCATGGCATCGTGTTTGTTTT
Organism: Anas acuta; assembly: GCF_963932015.1. Taxonomy (NCBI): domain Eukaryota; kingdom Metazoa; phylum Chordata; class Aves; order Anseriformes; family Anatidae; genus Anas; species Anas acuta. The sequence continues at coordinate 5,935,235 of NC_088983.1, read as the reverse complement.
ATGACAAATGAACTTAATCACGATTTTCACAGCGGAATACCCAGGAAAATACCCAGGATAGCCGTAGCTGCAGGTACAGAAAACCAAACTTAATTTAGACAGGATATACGGGAGCAGTCAAAGGAGCTGAAGAATTGAATTCATCTAATAAAAAGACGAAGCTCTACATAATTTTTCATGCTGGCACAATAGCCTCATGAGACAGGCTGGTGCTCAGCTTCTGCATTAAACTCTTCTTGTGTGCTTAATTCTGAACCAAATCATTATCATCATTTGTTGCTGAAAGTGCATTCTGGTGTTGGGAATATTTTTTCCCCAGCGTTGCGAGGTGGAGGAGGGTAGAAACTGCAGATCATTTATTAATGCTCTGCTCTGTTGTGCTCCTGATCTCCACCAGCTGGGTCTGGATGCTCTGGCTCAAGCTCAGCGTGAGCGTGCTGACTCGCACAGAGCTCTCCATGCCCATACAGCAACGCAGGGACCGGGCCAGGGTGCTGAGCAGGATGGTCATCATCCTGAATTGAGATCCCCAAATCTCGAGAGGCTGAGAAGTGATCACTTCAGCTCAGGAAAAAAAAAGGTGGGCATGCAGAAACGTGGCTGTGCTTTGCCATATGCTCAGGGTTTGGTTTGATGCTCCTGCACCACATCAGACCTGATCGCTGTCCTTCTTTCTCTTGTGATATCAGAGCAGAAACTCTTGGTTGGACCAAGAAGAAAAATGCTCCAAAAGCTGACCTACTGCTGCCGGGGTGTTTTCCTGCTGCCCCAGCCAAACAGAATAACAATCTGAGTCTGCCCTGCTCATCAGGATGTTGTCATGTGCTTTAAAACACCCTAAAGGTATTTCCAAAGAAGAACATGGAAAGTAGAAGAAAATTCTCAGTGCGGTACCAGGCATCCCAGGCTCTTCAGGAGATTTAGGGTGAGGGCTGCAGAGCTTTCCTGAGGAGAGTACAGACAGTAATTTGTGCAGACTCACTGAATGAGAGCCGCAAAGGAGCGATTGCTTCCTATAAATATGTTCAAGTGGCAAAGGGCACTGCTGGCAGAGCTATGGGATGTGGGTTGGTGACGAATAAATTCAGGCTGGAAATTTAGGAGACTCCTAAACAGCAGAGCAGTCATGCTCTGGAAGTTTTTTTCTGGACAGTTATTAAGCAAGAACCTGTCTTCTGGAAGAGTGGCACAGGGATTTGGGATCCTCACCTCACTTTACTGAGTATAAACTGTGCAGGCACTCAGACTGATGCACATCACGGGTATTTTTAGTGTCAGGGCTCTCAGGAAGATGCATCCTTGATGGCCCAGCTGCTGTAGGAGTCAAGAAAGTCAGATTGCAGATGGACAAGTGGCTTTTTTCCACCTCTCGTGCAAATGAAGCATCCAGGGCCACCTTACAGAAAGTACCAATGTCCTTCACATGCTCCCAGGTGAATAAGGCTGCGTTACACAGCAGTAAAATACAGCTTCTGGAGGGGGGGAGGGAGGTAAAGAGATACTCATGGTGTTGGTGTGAGTACTGCCAGACCTTGTTTTAGTTCCTGTGCCTCAGCTCGGGGCTGTCCCCAGCCACGTTCCAGGGTGGGGATGCTTTGCAAAGCAGGCTGCGTGCGTGGAGCAGGATGGTCAAATCGCACAGGGGGCAACGTAGAGGAGCTGGGAATGGCTCTGTGCACCCCCACGTGCTGCTGGTTGGAGCAGCATTGAGGCAGGGCGAGGATTTGTCAGCCACAAACAGCCCTAAGGGGAAGAAACCAGTCCCTGCCTTCCTTGTGGCCGTGCCCAAGAAGGGATCAGTGCCGCAAGCAAAGCTTCTGGGTTTCCCCCCTGTAAGTGGATAAATCAACCCGGGGTGTTGCATGTGTTGAGGGGCAGAGCAGCTGGAACGTACTGGGAATGGGATTTGGCTGATTCAGGAGTGGAGGTGACGCTGGGAAAGGCCCAGCCTTCCCTCAGCACATTTCTGCCTTAATCCTGCTCTGTGCTGTGGCCCAAGAGCCCTGCTGCTGAGGATGACAGCCCCCTGCCTCCACGCTCCCTCCAGCAGCGGGGCTTCTCCATCCTCATCCTCACTCCTGAGGGCCAGGGATGGCTGTGGTGTAACGGGGAGCCACGCAACACCTTGCAGGTGGGTCAAGTTGTTCTGCTCTTGTGCTCCTTGCTGGTCCAGACTTGAAAAGCTCCTTCCCTTCAGGGGACACAAGAAATGCCTGCAGCCATGCAGGGTTTGAGGCCACCACCTCCTCGTTCCTTTCTGAACATCCTTTTTTTGATTTTTTTTTTTTTATTTTTCCTTTGGGGCTGCGCACACATCTGAGAATAGCTCCGCACCACAGCCTCCTCCGCAGGAACAGAGTTATTTATTCTTGCTTGCTCTGATAGTTTTTCTGTATTTAATCTAAAAAGAGACTTGCCTTGTGCCTGGGAAGTGCCTGGCCCTACCTCCAAAATGGAAGTGCGAAAGGCTCCTGGTGTGTTTTTGTTAAAAAAAAAATAGTGTCCCAGAGACACATGATGGGTAAACATGAATGAGGGAAACACAGCTTGGGTGTAGAACCCTTCAAACTGCCTGGAGACAGGTATGTGCCTCCAAAACTTCTCATCCCCATCTCATGCTTCAGTCCCTGCCTCTTCACCTCTCTCATCCTTTATTCCCATCACTTTTTTTTTTTCTTCCTCTGCTTCACTCTCTTGTTCCTCTCACCACATCAGTGTCCTTTCCACCCTGCTCCCACACAGCCCCAGCTCGTCCCTCTCTGCCAGTTCCTCTCCCCTGTTCTTAGCACTGTTCTCTGATCCCTTCTGCTTCCTTTCTCGGCTGTTTTCTTCTCACCACGAGCCAAAATCGGAGCAGCCCCTAGGCAGGTATCAGGGATGATCTCTGGTGCAGTTTAGCTGCAAAACTTACAGTAAACCTGAGAGCGAGCTGAGAAGTTCAGACTGGGTGACCTGTGCTGGGGATGGAGTGCCTGTATCAACGTGACCACCAAAAAACCTATTAGGTTAGGACAGAAAACCTATTTCTGCTGTCCTCTGCAAAAAAATAAAATAAAATGGCTTTACCTTGGTCTGCAGATTGGGTGGGAGCTGAGAGAGGTCTGGGAAGGAGATGGGGGCTGTTTTCCCCCAAAAGTGGGAGCCTGCTGTGTGTTGCCAGCCCAGCATTGGGTTTGGGAGTTGGGTTGGCAGCCCTGGGACACGTTTCTTTGTGTCCAGGGTGTGCGGACAGAAATCTCCCCGGAATGCTTATTTGCACGTGTCTTGGTCAAAAGCAGGCCTAGAGTCCCGGAGCCTTTCTCCGACGTGCTTAAGTGGATGAAAACGCTCAAAATGCAGAGTCTGCCCATATGTTGCGAGCGCCTTGGTGACAGACCTGAATGCTCATCCCCACGAAGGCGAAACAGTGTTAAATGGCTGCAGGGTAAGGGAAAGCTGAGCCCGTTGTGGTATAAATAGCCCACTGGAAATACTCTCCCTGCAGCCTCTCATCTTTTTGTTACCGATTTTTAAAGGAGCGAAATATCATTTACTGTCTTTGGGCTGTTTCAGACCGGGCTGGGAGCTGTGCAGCCTTCAGAAGCCCTTTCTGCGTTGTGTCCCCACCGTGGTGGGGATGTCTGCTGGCCTCGGGGCTAGGAGGAGATCACAGAATCACAGAATAGTCTAGGTTGGAAGAGACCTCAAGATCATCGAGTCCTACCTCTGACCTAAAGATACTGCACCTGAGCTGGGTGGCAGCTAGATAAAAAAAGCGTTTATAAACAGTGCTCTTATTTATTAGCTTCCTAATCTGGAGCAGAGCGAATGTCAGTGAGAGTTTGTAAACTGAAAAGCTAGAAGCTAAAATTGAAATGAAACAGCTTGGTTTTGTCAAGGTGAGTGTCCAGGGCTCCCACACCCCATCAGTCCCTGGTGCAGGGGGACACCCCCTGGTGCTGGGAAGGGTGGTGACCCCAGGAGAGGACCGGGATCAGCCTGCACCTCCCACTCCAACCACTGCAGCGTTGTTAGTGTGTTACTCTGAGACCTGCCCTTCTACGGTGAAATTTCTAATTTATTTTGGAAATCCATTGCCTAATTGACTGCATTCCAGCAGCTAAATACAGTTTGCTTCTTGGAGGAGGAGTTTAGCGGAGCAATGTAGGGATTTGTGTCCTAGAGCAAGGTGCAGCCTGGTTCTTCCCCAGTCCAGTCCTCTATGTCCATACTTGGCCCTATAGTGGATTAATTTCACTTTCTTAATGAATGAGCACTGTTTTGGCATTAAACTGCAGAAAAAAATGTTGGTAGTTCTTGTTACCAAATGTGAAATGTTCAGCAAGGTCTGCTGCACCTTTTAATCCCTGCAAGGTCATGCAGTGAAGTCCTGTGGACAGCAGAGTGGAACAGCTCAGATTTTCCTTGTTTGCTTGGGCTAAAAAAACAAACAAACAAAAAAAAACATTGTCTGCATTTAAATTGGAGCATATTTTGTTCATTCACCCCTAGGAAACGTGTAAACAAGTTGTGGTGAGGAAGCAAAGCCAGCTAGAAAGTGGGGTGCACGCTGGGGTAAGAGAGAGCCTGGTTAATGCACCGCATCCACCAGGATGAAGGGATGAAGGGGGAGCTGTGCACGCAGGGATGGCTCCTGGCCCTGCAGCACAACCCCTTCAATATATGGAATTTGGGGACGCTGATTTCTAATAATACCCAATATGGTGTTACTATAGCAACTATATGGGGTGGTGAATAATGTTGCGGGCTCAAATCCAAAACGCTGGGAGCTGAAATGGCTCTGAGCGGGATTTAGGGCTGCCTGTGATCTTTGGTGGTGCGGGAGGTAGCCCTAAGTGGCTGGACTTGGGAAGAAGTTAGGGAAGAAGCTGAAAGATGCTTCTCCGTTGTCTCTGAAGGGAGCTGCAGCCCAGGAGGGGCTGGGAAATCGATGGCACGTGTGCCGCGTTGTGTGTGCTTCCATGAGGGTCCCTGGTGCACGGTTCAAAGGGGGGTTGCTGTAAACCAGATCTGTGACATTTAGCCTCAGGTCAAATTAAATTGATTTGTGTTAGAATGATTTTTTTTATTGGTTTGTCTTCCCGTTTGACTGGAAAAAAAATCGTTAAAAAATCTGTTACAGCTTGGTTCTAAGCAGAATTACTTCCATTTAATTTTCTCTCCTGGCAGACCGAAGCGTCTCTTATTTGCCCAGCTTTCAACTCAAGTGCTGCTGTACAAGAGGCAAAATCGGGGCAGCCGCAGTGGTGCCAGGCAGGCATCTGCAACCTGCTCCCAGTGCAGGGCAGTTCATTCCCTGCTAAGATCCTGTAGTGTGGGGCAGGAGCCTCGCACACCCCGTGCTCCCTGTCCCACTCATCCATCCCTTTCCATCAAGAAATACACCCTGACACATAGCCTAGTTTTATAGCTTAACTTCAAGCTCTTGCTTTTCCCTCCCAACCTCTAAGGCTGTGACTAATTCCTCCCTTCACCAAAGTCGGTACCTTGTGAGTATTTATAGCCTGATCCTGCTCTCCCCATCCCTTCCCCCCTACAATATTAATTTATCTCCTTTGTTCCCTCCTCCATGCTGGTCCCAGGTGTCCTGCCCTCCAGTTCTTACGCCGTCAGCATTTTTCCTCCTGTAGCTCCTCAGCACCTTTCTGTGCTTTTCCTAAGTGAAGAAACCCACAGAAGTACCCAGCTCTTGGTTCATTTGTGCCAGAGGAGAAGCTACGGTCAGGTAGTGGGAGTCCCTTCTTGCCCTGTCCCTGTCTTGCCCTTCTCTATTTCATGCTGCAGAGAAGAAACAACTTCCATCCGCCCTTATTTCTCTTGCTCTCTGTTTCTGGGCTGCCTCCTTAATGCCTTAATTCCCTCACTAACATTTTGCCCATTTAACCCATTTTCCATACATATGTTAAGAGTTGCCTACCAGGGAGGACTGGATGCTGAAAATATGAGAGAAAGTGGGCTACCCCCAGTCATTACTTTTCCTTTGCTTCCTAACACCAAGCTTGTAGCCAAGAAGGCTATTAGATGATTTTTTTAGCACAACCTGATGCTTAATCTTAGTAATCGTGTGCTGCTCTTCCAAATGCCCTTTGGCTCGCTTGCTCTGGTAGACTCTCAGAATGGGCTTTCCCCAAAGGACGTAGTGCTTTGCTCACCATGAAGTCTTCTGGCCTTACCCTTCCATCTCTCTCAAAACACAGCATTAAAACAAAGCCTTCTTGCCACACTTGCTCTTTCTTTTTAACATTGCTTGTAACCTATGGGTATGGTATAGGTGCCCCCATACCCATAGCATTCAAGAGTTCCCGGTGTAACTTCTCTTAAAAGCCCTGATAGTTTAGGATCTGAACTTTCCCAGGCTGAGGAGGAAACTCTCAGTACTTTCTGCTGCTTCTGAGGCCGGGTTGGGAGCAAAGCGGGACGTTTTCAGGTCTTGGACCTTCCCCTGGGGGGTGGGACACGCTTTGGAGGAAAGCAGACCTCTGTGTGGCTGAAAAAGCAAAGTCTTCAGTGTGGCTTTTAATAGAAAACTCGCAGCACCTGGCGGAGAGGTTGGTCCTGGCTCTGCTGTCTGGCTGCTGCCCCCCTCCTGCTCTAACAGCGCCCACCCCAGCAAATGGATGGTTTCAATCGAGGTCGCTCTGCCACGACCTGGGAAGCTTTCAGCAGCGCAGCCCCCCAGCCCTAAATGAACAGAAATGCTGGGATTTAGCCTCCGACTGATCGCAGGGAGCTGGCTCTCCCTGCTAGCAGCAGAGGCACGGCTTTGCCTCTGCTTTTTCTCTCTTCCAGCAAATTGGTGGCTGGCAGCTGCTGCCCTACAGCAAAGCGTGCGCCCCGTCCCGTCCCTGCCCTTATCCCAGGTGAGCCCGCAGAGGGGAGAGGAGCTGCTCCCTTCTTCCCTGGGGACATCCAAGCTGTCCGTGGGAGGTGAAAACCAACATCTTGAGGTCACCGGCTCACCACAGAGATCCACATCACCCTCACAGGACTTCAGGCTTTACGAATGGAAAGAGCTGGACACTGCCACATAAGGAACAGGAGCTTCCCCTGGGCTTTCAGGGGGAAAAAAAGCACTTTCCAAGTGTTCCCCCAAAATTATCATGCCTCCACTCAAAGTACAGACTTCAAACTTGATGCTGGGCTCCTGGATGGGCAAATATTGGTGGGGTCTGCAGGTGCCACATATTGGCAGTCAGGAAATAGAGGGGTTCGTAGTCCTATGGGCTCTTTGAAGTAGAGCAAGGGGTGGGATAAGTCTTTGAAAATGTCCTTCAGGGAAGTGAGATGTCTGGGGAGGATTCTTCCAGTCTCTGCTTGGCATGAACTCATCTTTTGCAGGAGAAGAGCTGTGGTAGCAGGTAAATAAAGGAGAGACCTTGAAGGCGAGGACATTTATAGCATTAGTTATAGCACATCTGGCCCGACCCTCCTTAAGCACAAGCTGGAGCCAGTAGGTTGATGCTGATTTATGACTGCAGTGGCTCTGCCCCATATTCTGCACTGCTGCGAGAGCTTTAACTTTTAATACAGTTTTGATAACTTTTTGATTGACTTTCAGGCATACCCGGGGTGCCCCCACAGTCTAGAAACAGGAGGAAAACACTTAATGGAGAGGGAAAACCACATTAGTGCTTGGATCAGATCCTGCTGCCTCCCCTGCCTCGGCAGAACCTCTGCAGTGTCTCTTTTTGAGCCTTTTCTGATGCTGCTTGTGTGTTATACCCTCGCTCCTTGATGTTACAGGGTCTGGGTCCTCGCTGGGGCTCTGCTGGGTCTTTTCTCCTAACGCATCTACTGCTGCCTACACGAGAAGCCAGCAGGAGCCAGCACACACCAGTCCTCTGGGCTTCCTGGCATAGGTCACATTGAGATGGGGAAACTGGGTGGAAAGAGAATAGGAGGGGGCTTCTTGAGCTCCAGCTCTTTGCCTGCATCAGTCTCATGCTGCTGTGTCCTCTCGGACCCAGATTTCCATGGGGCATCAGACGTGATCCTGATTTGTGGCTGATAGCATCTTGTCTTCAGATGCTCTTTGCTGGCTCCCAGAGCCTCGTGCTTGTGTGCCCAGGGAGTTTCATGCAGGTTTCTCTCTCCTGCCTTGCCCCAGCCCTCGGTGCTTGCCTGCTGGTTTTCTCCCCGAATTACCGTGCCTGACACATCGCTGGAGGTGTTATGCGTTGCTGCAAAATTAATTTTCCTCTTGAGAGCTCTCAGTGATTTCTTCACAGCTGAACTTCATTGCAGCCAGCGCTCTGGCTCCCTGCAGGATTTGTGCTGCTGGGCTGGCCGCAGTCTTGGATCACGGGGAGCCAAGTACAAGATGCTCCATTCTTCCCTTCCTTCTTCATTTTTAAGAGCAGGATTTCCACGAGATGTTGCAGTTGGGCCTGAGTGAAAGCCCAGCAGTGTGTATCACGTTCTGCCTTAAAGACTCGAGTTTCAGCACAAGCCCTTTTCCACTGCCAGCTCTTACCCCCTGCCACTGAGCCCTCTCTCCCCAGCTCTAGAAGAGCCTCAAGCTGTAGGGCAGCAATTTCTGTCCCAATTTTATCGCGGTGTCAGAAGCCACCAAAATGGGCATTTCTGTCTTCTCCAGGCTGAGTCTGAATCTGCTGTGGCTTGCCTTAGGGCAGCTGAGGGAAGCTGGGTCTGTCAGAAACCGGGAGCCAGCAAAGTGGGGCTGGGGGGCAGGGGCTCTCCAGGGGATGGGGGCTGCTTCAAGGCCTTCAAAGGATGACCTGGTCCAGGTTTGGTGAGCCACCGACTGCCTGGGGATAAAAGCAGTGAAGAGCTGGAGTTCCTCAATCACGTCTGGAATGGAATTTCAGTATTTGAGAGCTTGTGGAGAAATGGGACTTCTGGAAAGCGTGATTTAGGTGCCAGTTCACTTCGTGCTCGGAAGATTGCTGTTGTAGGACTCGGCGGAGTTTGATCTTGCAGGGGAAATGTGAGTCCAGTGAAATAAGAATGGATTATTCTTATTAGTGGGCTTTAATAAGCCTTAGCAAAGTGCATTTGATAGCATCTTAAGCAGTGCCTCAGTGTCACTGAACCCTGCCGACCAGGCATGTACTCCCCGGGGTACCACTGCAGCAACCCACTTCTTTTCTTATCTTCCTGAAAGTGATTTTTGTTTAAAACTACAAAATGCTATTTGTATCCTGGTCTGCCTGGTGTGGAGATCTGGCGCAGCTGTACTTCGAGCAGGAGCACTCGCGACCTTGTGAGCTTTTAAACTGGCTTTATGCTCCTCCAAAGGTATTTTTTTTTTCAGTGTTTCTCATTTTTCATGCTGCCCAAGGTATCAGGGAGTGTCGTCAGGGACTTCAGTGCAGGTTTTTCCTTCTGGTTGGAATGGGAGCTCTCTGAGGCTTTTTACTGAAGCAGAAAGCCTGGAGGGCACGTGGAAATGGGAACTGCTGAGCCACCTGCTGTGGATTCGCTTTGCAAGGCTTTGGGGCACCCGCTGAGCACCACCAGCGAGCTCAGTGGGTGTCCTTGGGGGCTGAGGACCTTCAGCATCACCAGACCAATTTCTTTGAGCTTAGGACTTGCTTTCCATCTTGGACGGAATGAATCCGAAGTGGTGCCGATGAATTCAGTGGAGTAACTGAAATGTAAAGAGAATTAAGGCTGTGGGGTTTTCTGTTTGGTGGCTTTGGGGTTTTGTTTCCCCTCTCCACCCTGTCCTTTTGCCCTCCTACCTGTGCAGGAGATGACGCCTGCCTCTCCGTGTGCCTCTCCATGTTCCTCTGGGCTGCTGCAAAGGGCTGAGGACAAGCCCCTTGCCCAGCTGATGCCCTGACCCCCTCCCAGGACCCATGCAGAGAGCCAGGGAAAATACTTATAGAATAGGAGCACTCATCCTTCTGGTACATCCAATTTTCTTGTGTCTGTGATGCAAAGGAGCCCCAAAATGACTCCGCTCACATGTGTAACCGCCGTGCCCTGCAGAGCTGTGTCCTTCCCGCATCAGGAGAGCTTTGGAGGAAGAGGAGCTGCCAACCTGCACGCCGGCTTTGCAGACCCTGAGCTAGAAGAAAGAGCACCATCTCCTGGCAGCTGGGGCTGGCTGGCACCGCCTGTGCTTGGGGGGAAGCTGGGCTGCAAGGAGCCCTCTGAGCTCCTCACCTGCAGCATCCCCAGGTAGCACAGCTCGGGGCTGGCAGCTGGCTCCGGCTATCCATGAAGGCCAGTCCAGGCTGGTGTAGGAGTTATCCGCAGCACGGTGACAGAAGAGCTCTCAGAAATTTGGGTTTTATGCTGTGTTTGAACCAGCCTGCAAGCACCCAAGTGTTTGTGAGGTTTGCCTGGGCGCCGAAGTGTCTTGGGTTAGAATTTGGTAGAGAGGGGTCACGTAAAAATCGAGCGTGTGGCTCCCAGGTGGTGTGCTCAGATATCCCTGGGGAGACCAGACCCAGCCTGCTTCAAAACTTTGTGTTATTTGTCATCGGGCTGAGGGATGTCTGCCACTGGGGTGTCCTGCTGGGAGCAGGACCAGTGAAGGGCATCTGGAAATCTCCGCAGTTTTCCTGAGGCTTGAGGTTGGGCTTGAAACCAAGCAGGGAGGGAGAAGCAGCTGGGCTTGGGTCTAAGATGATGTGTGCTTGGAATTGGGAGAGGGACTTGGGGCTACCAGTCTGTGTGGGTACTGCAGGATGGGGAAAAGGGATGAAACATTGAACATCGGTACAAAAATTCTCCAGAGAACATGGGAATATCAATTTTAAAAAATTAGATTTTTTTTTTTTTATTTAAGAAATGATCATATATGAAGGTCAGAAGAATAGGGGAAATCTCATCCTCTTTATTTTATTTTTTGCACAGAAGCATTAGGAATAAGAAGCAGCAAAGGTCAAACACAGGCTTGTGGCTTCCAGCTGATGCCAAAATTTTAAGGTTGGTACAGAAGAGGCAGGACTGCCTAATAGCTACTGCTGTTGTGTGCTCGGCAGAAGGCAGGAGGATGTCTCTGGGATGTGAGAGAGGAGCTCGAGCAAGGATTTGCTTTCTGGGTGCAGGTGTTCAGGTGGTGGCAAGGTCTGGCAAAGGGACTGAGGGTGCACAGGGAGTCTGTGACAGGTCGCTGGGGTCGGACAAAGTCAGCATTGGTATGAAGTCAGATTTTTGAGGATAGAGGGCAATGGTACAACAAAAAGGTTGGCAAAGCGCTCGGTCATTTCCTTGAGCCTTTGAGACAATATTGGATATCCGATTAAGAGCCAGGCTTCAGGCTGAGTGCTGAAGGGAAGGCGCTGCCCATCCCTGAGCTCTGTGCTGCCTTCGGGAGCCCTGGAGCAGAGCAGAGTGAAAGCTGGAGAATGCCGATTGTGTGGTTTTGGCAGCTCGGCTGTCTGAAACCTCTGCGTGACACCCAAAGGTGCTGGGACCCGGCTGTGGCACCTGGCCCAAGGGACCTCCTGGCAACGTTTGGACCAGTTTAACAGCAGCGGTCCCCTTCTTCATGGGGTTTGTGTGTTATTGTCTCTACTTCAGAATTGCCCCAAGTTGGAGAGTGCCCAAAGGGGATGGAAGGACCTCGGTGCATGGAGGCTGTGATCTGTGTGGGCATGGGGCAGGGCTGGAGCCCTGCAGCCTGGGGCAGCCAGGATCATCTCCCGAGGCTCAATATCCCCAACAAAAGTCAGAGCCAACTGGTTAAAGGACCTACGGGAATTTGCTGGAAGCCTCCTGCTGACACTGGTCTGCTTCTGTCTGGGAAAGGTCGCTGGAGCCTGGACTCCTCAAAGAGCACCTGAAGATCCTTCAGCTTCTTGGTGCAGCTCCAGGCTGTAAAAATATCATCAGCTAATTAAAGACCAGTTCCCCCTCTCCTCTTCTGAGAAATAAACAATTCTGACCGAACCACTGGCACAATAAGCACTGAACCTTGCATCGCAGGGTTGCCACGTCCCACATTGGTCTGTCCATGCCACCAAATGTCCCTGGAGCTGTGTGTGGTGGTTGTGAGAGGCAGCTCAACACGGGGACTGCTCGGCATCCGGGTGACTTCAGGAAATTGAACACAATTTTTGGAAGTGATGGATTTGAAGAAGACTGAGCCAACTCTATTTTTTTGGAAAAAAAAAAAAAATCATTCTCATTTAAATTAGCTGCTTTTCTTGACTATTAACCTCAGCTAACTTCTTGATTTCTTCTTCCAGTGTGCCGGAGCACCTCAGCTTTCATTGATCCCAATCAGCCTTCAGCTCCCTTCCTTCAATGAAGAGTTACCCTGCGTGGAGCCAGCGATTTCTTAATTTTATTTTCGTGTGTCAATTGCTAAACCCTAAATCTAGCGCTGCAGGGGAGGACTTCTGGAGCGTTCAATTTCTTATTCCGGGGAAAGAAAACAATCATTTTCCAAAAAAAAAAAAAAAGAATTCTTTGCAGTTGATGAAAATGCACGCAACGTACCGAGATCTCAGCTGTGCTCAGAGTGGCTGGAGCAGACCCGTTACTGCTTCGCTGCCTGCAGGAAGGGAAATTATTTCCCGAGGGCTTGTGTTACAAGCAAACACGGTGGCTGCTCTCAGCACTGAATAGCTTTGCTTTACCTGAATTGGCAGGCAAGTTTTCGGGCGCGTTTGAGGGACGTGCACTTTTTAAAAAAAACCCTTTTGTAACAAGGGTAACTTCAGAGCCGATACTGCCACCCGTCAGCAGTGCTATTCAAGGCGTCTCCTTCCCACGGATATTGAACTAAATAAACTTCAAATCGGGGAGGGCATTGCTTAATCACCGGGCTCTGAACTCACCGTTCTGCAGCAAAAACATGCTCAGCTATTGCAGGTTTCTGTGTCTTTAACAGCCAGCCTAATAGCTGGTATATTCACACTTCACCACGGAGAGGCATTTTTACCCGTGGCTTTAAATCACTCCCTGTGGAAATGCGGAGTTGCATTAAATCCTCGTAATTAGGCACTTTCAGCTGTCTTAGAGCTTTTGACTCTGCGGTTGCCTTGAGAGCCAGGCCCGATCCGTCCTGCTGACGCGAGCCCTTCCTGCTCACGCGTGTGCAAGGCCACGCTCAAACACCCTTGAACTCCTTGCCCTGAACCCCAAAAGAAACACATTTATTGTTTCACCAGTGTTTGCAAAGCCGCTGCAATGAAAATAAAGCAGGGTTATGATTGATGAGTCCATTTTAGGTCTGTTCTTGTGTTGGATAAATCCATAGCACGGCTTTTCCTACCCCTAGTGACTGTGATGTTTCTTTCAGTGACCATTGCAGGCTTATTTTTTCCTTTCTGCTCAGGGGCAGCCAAGAATTAGGATAGCATTTTCCTAGGCTGCCCATGTGAGCACCCAGAGCACCAAGTATTGCCCAGCCACCTTGAGCTGATTCCAAGCCACTCAAAATCAGTGGGATTTTTTTTTTTTTTCCCCAGTGATCTCGGTGGGCTTTGGATCAGCCCCAAAAGGCACTGAGGAACCAGCTGATGAAAGAGCAGCCCTGAAACCTCATGATTTAGACAGCCACTCACCCCGCACAAACAGTAAATTACAACCAGCACGTACTGGCAGCAACAGGCACGAATAGGCTGCAGTCAGCAATTCACAGCCTGAAATATGTTGGCATGAACAATGCCTCAGATAATTTCAGCTAACCAACACATTTGTGAAAACCCAGACCTGTTTATGGATAATTTTCAAAAAGGCTAGCTCAGCAAGAGAAATACGAGCGAGAAAAATAACCTGTCCCTTTTTGCTTCCTGATGGCTTTGAGATGTTTTTGGCATTTTGTGTGGACGAGCTGTCCTTTCGAGGCACCAAATGAGCTCAGGTAGGACCTGATGAGGTACTGGGCAACGCTTTCAGGTTGCATTTTCTCTCTGCTACCACGTTTCTCTTTGCAAAAGGGGGAGCACGCCTTTCCTGCTGCAAAGGCAGCCTGGGAAGGAGGAACCGCGTGCTGCTTGCAAATCATCACAGCGCTGAGCAATGCAAATATATGTGTGAGGGAGCTGGTCATTCCGCCTTTGTGCAGCGCTGGGACTGTGTGTGTGAAATCCAGCACGGCTGAGCAGTGAAATAAAGCCTGTGGTTGCATGCTGAGTCGTGCTAAGGGGAAAAAATACTGCTCAGGCTCACTGTATGAGCTGCGTGCGCCTCATGCACGGAGTGTGGTGGGACAGAAGTAGTTGCAACTGTTTTTAAGGATGGTGTCGTTATGCATATGCAAAGAGAAAGAAAATAAACGTGCAAGAAGCTCTGGAGCTTTCTCACTGATATTTTGTAGTTTCTGGCTTTGCAGCTGCAGCAGCATCCCCTAGGGTTGCTGTGAAGGTTGCCTTGTGCTTGGTAGCCCAGGGACACATGGAGAGGGCTGGGAGCTCCGTATTTCCTGCAGGGTGATGAGCAGAAGGTGCGCCAGAAGGGGAGGGAGGCTGTGGGATTGCCATCACCGGAGATTTTTATGCACAGGCTGGGCAAGCAGTGGCCAGGAACAACGTGGTCGAGCCGATGACAAACTCAGTCTAACATCGCCAGTGGGCACTTGTGGCTTTGCAGAAAGACTGATGGCTCTCATCTCCTCACCATGTCGTTTTTCTGTGTTTGCTTTAGGTGTCATGGCATTGTCACACCTCTTCGACTACAGCTCCAGCGCTGCCAACGGGGCCGACAGCTCCTTCTACACCTCTCTGATCTCCGATGTCCACTACACCACTCCCCGGGACAGCACCTACTTCACAGGGATCTACCAGCAGGAGAACAGCCCCATTCCCTGCTCGGGCAGCACGGAGGGGTTTAACACGCTGGGGCATCCTGTTCAAGACATGACTAGGTTCGAGTACCGCGGCTTGTTTAGCTCCGATTCGGGAATAGAGATGACTCCTGCAGAGTCTACCGAAGTTGACAAAACCTTAGCAGATCCCATGAAAGTAGAAGGTTATAAATACATGGACATAAGTAGATCAGAAGAAATAAAACACCAAGAAAAACATGACCCAGAATCAGAAGATGAAAGCCCGGACCTTATCGATGAGTACCGGGGAGCACCCATTGGGTCCAGCCACGCTGCCGAACCTCTGAGGACGCCGACTTTGGAGGGCAAAGAGGCTCCCAAAGAGCAAGCCCCTCTTGAAGACAAAAGGTCTGGGGACCAGCAAAGTGCCTCCCTGGTGACAACCCCTGTCAAGATCACGCTGACCGAGATACCCAGCACTGGGGAAGCTCCCAGCAAAGAGGCGAGTCCCACGCAGCCGGAGACCGGCCTGAAGCCGAGCCACGAGGTGGTGCCCACGGTGACAGTGTCAGAGCCAGAAGATGACAGCCCAGGGTCTGTCACACCGCCCTCCTCCGGCACAGGTAATGCTGCCACCAGCATCTTTTTTCTGCTCTTCAGCAAGTGGTTGCAATGTTAGCCCTGTGTGCTGTGGGATCTGTAGTGTCTCACAGGTAGAGTTGTTTCTACTCTGCTCTTGCACCTCTTTGTGGGGGTGCCATCAGGGCTATCATCAGCCAGGCAACAGTTTGGGTCAGATTCCTTTGATTTTGGGGTCTTCTGGTCACCCTAGCTGCCCGTGCTCCACAGAAGAAATGGGAGCATATGGGACCAGGGTGTTGTGAATGGCTGGGTTAACTTTTTAGATTTTAATGGTTGCTTAATGCCTTTTTGCCCTAGTAGGACATTGGGATGTTAAAAGGAGCACTGCTTGCAGGTGCAAGTGCTGCTCCTAGAAAATGCTGGTGAGGGAAATGTCGTCTCATTTACAGAGGGACAAAGGACCAAATTCTGTTAGAGGTTGCTGATTTCTACTCTTGGGTGTGGGGGTGGAAGGCACCAAGATCCCTCTCTTATCATTTCTGTCACATTTTCTTATCATCTGATTACTGCAGTGGTATATGATATCTGTTCCTCGTTTACCACATTATACACTGCTCTGCACCACTGAAATTTGGGAGCAGTATAACATGTGAAAAAGGAACAAAATTCTGTGACAGGAAGCAGAGTTTTGGGGCTCCAAGTTAAATGTCAGCATCCTGGATCAAACCCCTGATATCTGACAATGAACATCTGCAAACTGAAATTTCCACTGCTTTGATGAATTCTAGGAGCATTTATAATTCAGGAGGGATTTCCATAAAATGGCAGTTTGGGATTTCCACCCACACTAACACCTACGCTTAGAGAAACACCTTCCAGAACTGAGCGTGCATTTGCACACTTTCCGGAAAAAAAGATGGAAGGAGTTCCCAGCAGCTCTGAATTTATCCTGCCTGTGTTAGCCAGAATCTTTAGGTAATATATAGCCTTTAAAGCATCCCATTTTTCTTCTTTTATTTGGCTGGGTGACATCACATGCTACATCTGCAGTGTTCCTGTTTTTATTGATTTACACTTTTGGCACTAAGAGGCAATTAAGAACTTCAGGCGCTAATTATTATTTATGCGGTCCTTGGCAGCTGTAAAAGGGCTGAATGGCACTTGATAACTGTATCTGATCGTACCGGGTGAACGGCACGTGGCATGCCCTGTCTGCTTGGTGGCGTGGAAACATTGCTCTCCATGGGCACAGCCGATGTCCAGCGCTGCCTGAGCAGCACAGAGTCCCATCACCACATCCCGTCGGGGTGTTGGAAGGCCAAAAACATCACTTGAAGAAGCAGGCATCGTCCCGTAGGGGCTGGCTCTTGCAGGGCTCCACTTCCACAAGCAAAGAAGAAATGTAAAACCTGCCCTTACTATTTCTACCCAGTAGAAATCTGCGCACGTGGGCAGCACTGGGGTGAAGCAGAGGATCAGGGCATTGCTGTGCTCTGAGGGCTGATGGTCACATACCTGTTTGGATGTGTCCCGGATTAAATCACCTCACAGCAGCTCAGGGAGCAAGTACTTACGTGGTTTAATGCAGGGGAGCTGCACGGCTCACACACACGTCCTGCAGCTGGAGGGAAGGGATGCTTGGGCTCCTGCTCAGCATGTTGGATGCAACAGGACCTTCCTGGCATCTAGACAGCAGTGTGATGTGGCAGTCCCAAACGCCTTAATCCTTTCTGCTGCCTGTCCCTGGCTTGCAGAGGGACTTTCTCCTACAAGATGGGTGTGTTACAAGCGAGCTGTTGTGTCAGCTGAGTTGCAGATCTGCTCGTGATATGGCAGTACTGATGCAAGTGTGTTAGCAGATCACACAATCCAAAACTTTTTGGAGGGCAGAGAGGAGGTAATTCTTCTTGCCCATCTCCCAGTGGGACATCATGGCTCAGATGCTGTCACTAAAACCTCTCTGTTTCCCAAGGAAACACGAGGGGCTCTTTTTCTTGTAGGTTTAATTGAACAGCTAACACCTTGTTAGAATAATATTAATGAATTACAGTAGAAATCTGAGTCTCATTCTCAAACCCAGCTGTGATAAGAACAAACAGAGAATTTGCCATCACCCCCCACTCCCCAAAAAGCCACCCCCAAAAGGCAGTTTGAGAACATTACTGGTAACTCCACATGGGCTGTCACAAACAGGAGGGTCAGGAACCCACCGGTCCCCTTGTTCCTCACACCTGGGGATTTTCCTGCTGAAAGCGCAGATTGCTGAGCCACTGGCCAAGCACTGACCACCACCGCCTTGTTCCTCAGCTTGTCCCTCACTAAATGATGATAATGAAACTACTTTTGTAATGAGAATACGCATGGAAATGCTCTGTAAGGACAAGCTTTGATGACTGTTATCAGTCATCGAAGTCATCAGACTTTCTGCCTGTGTTACCAGCCCTGCTAAAGGGCTCCGTGCTGGTGTGAAATTTATTGTTGGTTCCCCAAGCAGCCAAAAAATATAGTTTTATTTTTATTTTTAATTTTTTTTCTCCCTTTCTTTCTGTGTGGCAGAACCGTCGGGCTCAGAATCGCAGGGCAAAGGCAGCCTGTCAGAGGACGAGCTCATCAGTGCCATTAAGGAAGCAAAAAGCTTCTCCTTCGAGACGCCGGAGGCGCAGCGCTCGCCAGCCCTTTCTGCCGAGAAGCAAGAGCAGCGAGGCAAGCCCGGGCGCCCTGCTGTCCCTGCACCCATGGATAACGAAGCCAGCAGCGCCGAGTCAGGAGATTCAGAGATCGAGCTGGTGTCGGAGGACCCGCTGGCCGCCGAGGAGGTGCTGCACTCCAACTACATGACCTTCAGCCACATCGGAGGGCCCCCTCCGTCGCCCGCCTCCCCGTCTATCCAGTACAGCATCCTGCGGGAGGAGCGGGAGGCTGAGCTTGACAGCGAGCTCATCATCGAGTCCTGCGATGCCTCATCGGCCTCCGAAGAGAGCCCGAAGAGGGAGCAGGACTCCCCGCTCATGAAGCCCATGGTGATGGACATTATCAAGGAAGAGAACGGCTCGCGCGCCGACGCCTTGGATTACGAAGCCAGTAAAACGACGGAGAGCAGGATGAACAGGGAGAACCTGGCAGACTCCGCGTCCTACCTGAAATGCTCCTTTGTTGCCCCGAAAATAAGCGCTGAGCCCCCGACCTCTGCCGTCAGCACGGAGGAGCTGAAGGAAAGAATAATCCTGAAGAAACCCATCGAAGAAACTGTTGTTAACCAAAGCAAAGTGTCTTCCAAGGACTCTGGGAAAAGAAGTCCCTTGGCTTCACCCCTACTGCCGTTTTTAAATAAGCAGAGAGGTAAATGCAGATGTTTACGCTGATTTTCGCAGTGCTGCTGAGAAGAAGGGGGAGGAGGGAGAAGCTCCTTGCAGGGGAGGTGTTAGCACTGCTGACCAGGGGATGCTGCTGGCACTTGGTAACCGCAGCTGCAAGGGTCAGGCTCTGGTGATTTGGAGGAGGAGAGGGGTTGGGGTTTGGTGAGTCTGGGTGTTTCTGAAGCTGGTGGAGCTTCAGTATCTCCATGGTGGTGGCTGACCCCTTCCATCCACAATAAACAGGGTTTTGTGTGCAGCTCTGTATGCCTCAGGGGACATCCTGGGGCCCCTCTGAAAGCCTAATTCAGTGTGCCCCAAGATTTGCAGGCTGGCACAGCAGAGAGGGACTCTCCGCCGTCCCCCTGGCTGGGCTGGGGGACAGAGGCTGTGCACAGCTCCTCCGTCAGCTGGGGGTTGCAGTTCAGAGAGCTGCAGCTTCCCTGCAAACAGCTGGATACAGGTCAGGGGGGCAGCCCCCTCCCCTGCTGCTCTGCGAGCATCTTTGTCATCCCTCCGTGTTTGCGCAGACGTTAGACCACATGATGGCCTGGAGACGTGGCGGGCATGTTTGGGGCATGCTTTTACAGCTGATTTATTTAGCGCTGTGAACCCAAGCGTGCAAGTCTAGTAAGGAAACAGCCTGAACTTTCACAACGTGCTGGGGAGCCCACTGCAGGAGCTGCGGTGCAATTAGGTATGCTAATACTGCTGTTCCTAGCGATAATGAATTGATGACATTAATAGGCTGAATAAGAAACATGAGTATTGCTTTTTGGTGTGTTTTCCTGCCAGGCTCTCAGAGCACACAATGTCGTGCTGTGCATCTCTTAGCTCTTTCAAAGGTGGGTGAGCTCCGGTCTTTTCTCTCCTCCCGTCCCAAATTTTTCCTCTTGCAGGACTTGCCCAGGCCCTGCCCAAACCCTCCAAGGTGCAGGGCTGGGTGAATTTCTCTTGCACACCCCTGCTGCAGTGTCCAATGTTGGGTCTCAGCTGACCTCTGGCACCATGACATGTCGTAATTTGTCTGTCCTGGGATTTTGAGATTTCAGGGCCCAATAAAATTTGCCGGGATATGTACGCTTATCAACAGACAGGCTTTCCTGAAAAATCCCTCATGCTGCCTTACAAAGCTTAATGCAGCTACACACAGTACGAATCCAGTCCCCCTTGATCATATTCATGGGTTTTGGCCTAACTTTTGCCTTTCTTTTACTTTCTGTCCTTATTTCAACTGATGCTAGCAGAGGCTTGTTCCCATGAGGTGGTCAGAGAAAATCCCATGTGCATGACTCTCTCCCTGTGTCACAGCGTCTGTATTTCCTACCTGTGTTCCTGTAGGTCAGCAGGAACTGGCAGGAACGTTTCTTTCAGGACAGATGCTAATTACTGTTTGGTGGTGCATCAGAAAGCCTATCAAGACGATTATTGCTAAAACTTTTTTGTTTGTTTGTTCTGTTTCTGTTTTTGTTTTCTTTTGAAACAGGTTTAAAGGTAGGGGGAGGTGAGCTCAAGGTATGAAACAGTGGATGATCTTGGGGTCTGACTTAAATCACCTTCTTGTTGTGGGTTATTTGCTGTACAGGTCACTGTGTCTGGGCGCTGGTTAAATTTTTTATGTTGAAGGAAGATCGTGGGTCTCTCCTGACCTGTGAAAGGAGAGCTTGTCCCTCATTTGGAGAATTCATGGGAATTCACATGAAGCCCTTCAGCTGTTTTTCGGGGTCATTAGAGGTGAACTGGGGCCTGGTGGAACCACAGCATCCCCACTGTGTGCCGCCTGGCCCCGTCAGCCTGAAGCTCCATCAGCTGGCAGAAAAATGTCAAGGCAGAGCACATCCCAGGGGGCAGCGACTGCCTTCGTAGCACTGAATTGAAATCTTGGCAGAGCTTTTCAACAGGGGCATCAAATAACGTGCCCTACGCCAGCTTCGATTCACCCGCCAGGCATTTGGCATGGACCAGGCTCAGCCGGAGCGATGGGAACAGAGGGAGGTGCTGCAGTGCCACTCAGTGGAAGTGCAGCAGAACGATGCCACCCGAAGCAAGAACAGAATCATCATTAACAGAATTACCTGAATTGTAGGTATCTATCATTAAGTGAAGACTAACGAGATGAGACTGTTTAGATAAAAGACGGAAGACAAAAACTTCAGTGTTTCATGTTACCTCCTTGCTACCTGTCACCTTGTGAGTGCTGTGCCCCTGCCACACGTTGTCATTAAGACAAAATGGTTTCAGTGAGGTTCCCAGAGTCCAGGGGGGGTCTCACTGACCCCCCTGTGGCCATGCCAAGTCCCACCTGAGCTCTGGTAAGTGCAAGCCCAGCACTTCTGGAGATTCATAGGAATGCGATGGATCAGATGAAGCTGTTCGACACGCTTGGCTGTGCTTTGGACACCCAATTTCAGATCTTTCTGTGGCCCTTGACCAGCTCATAGCCAGGTATATGAAATTTAAAAATAGCCAGCTGTCAGCTTCGTGTGTAAGCATGAACTATCTCACCATGTGATACTGTGATTCCTTCAAGGCAGAGTGCAGCAAGTGGACGTGAGGTTTGTGCAGTGATAACTCAGTGCCTCTGCTTAACAGCTGTTGCCATCCAGTGGCAATAACAAAAACGGAGAGTGGCTGCCTGCCTCCATTTTACATGGTTGGAAATAGAGGATGGAGCTATTCCCGTGCCGTTAGCTGCTAGTCAGCCTCTCTTACTTTTTGCCGTGGTCAGAAAAGCTGCAATCCTTGCTGCGACACAGGCTTTGCTTTGGCCAGAGCTGTGCAATCACTGCCTATGTTAGCGTTACCAATTCCCCTGCCTCCTGCAGAGCAAAGAGGGGAAGGCAGAGCTACAGCAAGACATTTGCTGTTCAGCTGTCATTGCCCCCACATCTCCTCCCAGAGGTGGACACAGCCCGTACCCAACAGGGCTTGGAGCCCGTCTGGTTGTGGTTCTCTGGGAAGGAGGTTGCCAGCTCAGCTTCTTTTTGTGTGTTTGTTTGTGTTTGTTTTGGTTGGGTGGGTGGGTGGGTGGTGTTTTTTGTGTTGTTGTTGTTGTTTTGTTTTTTATTATTCAGCCACAAAGAAGTAAGACCAAATGTATTTGTGCATTCCAGCAGCCAAAGCAAGAGATGCGGATTTTTAGGTTTGTTCTAAGAAAAGCAATAGGTTTTCACAAACTTTGGAAAATAGCATGACTGATTGGTACGGCCTACACAATGCTGTGCCGTTGTGTAGCTCAGGTGATGCCCAGGCTGGGTTTGCACATGGTCTGGGCATGTGGGGAACTTCAGAAAAGACCTGCTCTCCTGGGAGCGCATCTCTTTTGGAGCAGGGCAGTTTGCAAGAAGCCTGAGAGAAGCCTGGACCAAGACAGACAGAGAAGAAACATTTTGGCTGGGTGCTTTTGTGCCTTCTCTTGCTGTCCTGTCAGACTCTCTGTGCCAGCTCGGGGTGGCCTGGCTTACTGCAGACTGGTGACCAACAGCCGGGGGGCTTTGTCCTGGTCAGAGATCTCCCTGGGGCTGGGGCATTGTGTCTCTCTCCAGCCTCTGCTTCACTGACAGTGTTAGCAGATTCCTTCTGCTTGATTGGTTTAATGGAACATGCAGCAGCTTGTTGCCCTTCTGATCAAATGTCTGAGCCCAGGTTTAAAATAAAATAAAATATGGGAATTCATAGTAAAGGTCGCAGAAATTTGCCAGTGTATAAATGAGCATAATTTGACCATGCATAGGAACATATTTGCAACCTGCCGTATGCTTAGATTTACCATTTTATAAATTAAATTTTTGTTGCACTTCAGCTCTTCTGTGGTCAGCCAGGACTACTGACGTGAAACTGTGGACATCTCTTGAGATGCTTGGGCTCACAAAACCTGCAGGGGATACGTCAGGCCTCTCCGACAGCCATGCGCAGGTTTGCCTGTGGTGCAAACAAAGAGCCTGACACTGCACGGGTCTGTTGGAAATGTGGTAGCCCTGGGAGTTGTTCTTCTAAACCGGTCAGTTGCTTCTGAATGACCAGGAGCAGAGCCAGAGTTGTGTGAACGTGCGTGGTGTTGAACATCCACTGGTCTCCAAATTTTCCCCAAGCCCCTCTTCTGTGCAGTCCCAGCAGAGGCTTGTGGTGCAAGTTAGTGGCCGTGCACAGAAGCTGTCTGTGGTTTTGGGTGATATATTTAGTTGCAAAACACTAATGAAATACATCTACAGCGTCACTTGTGCCTTCTGTTATCACTTCAGAGGTAAGTCGTACCTCTAGTGTGACCACATTCACCTTCTGGCTTGCAGGGGGATATCATAATGCTCTGTGTTTACTTTCCTTTTATATTTTTTGGCAATTCAGTGTAGGAGAAGGGAACCCCTGGCCTGGAGCTGCACAGTCGTGCTGTCAGTCACACACTAGATGGCACAACGGGCAGGGCCAGGCTCCAGGCAGGTCCCCAGCCAGGAAATACAGTCAGATAAAATTCAGCATTTGAAATGCACACCCGTTTTGTGCCACCTTTTGTGGCTGCTCTGGCTCCAAACACCCATGAGGGACACCAAGGCTGATGGTCACCCGAGGCTGGTGGCCCCCAGGCAGTGTCACAAGCCACAGTCAGAACCACTTCTGGCTTTGGGGTAGCACAAATGCCCTTGGAAAAAGAGCTCGTTCCCATCCTCTTTGGTGCCTCCTGTGTCACCCCGTGTTGCCCAGAGCTGTCACAATGGACATGCACAAAGCAATGTGTTTTTTTTCCCTCTGTGTCCACCTCTGCTTGCTGCAGCAGAGAAGCACAACAACATGATTTTACACAGTGTCTCAAGGAGATTGTTTTCCAGCAGGGATCTGGGAGAGACCTTAAGTTATTCTGAATGGGTTTTGTTCATCAAAACGTAGCCTGCACCGTGTTAGCGCATCCCTGCTGTTGGGGGAGTCGCTGGTGAGGCATTTTTCTGTGGGAAGGGGATGTTGGGCAGGGTAATTTAGTGAGACGAGGCTCATTTCTCATCTGCGTGTTTTCACCAGGCTGGCTCTGCAATCAGCAGCAAGCCAGGCCACGGCTTAAGCATACGGTAATGTTAGTTTAATATTTGAGTGCCATCTGCTGTAAGTGCCTCCACACTCCGGCCCATCTGTTTTGCCTGTTTCAGTTTGCTTTTTATGGGGCTGCGATAGCTTTGCAGCCTTTGAAAAGTCCCTGCTTGGAAAAGGCGTGGTGGGGAGGGACGTCGGGCCTGGGGCCGGGGTGTTTTCACACCTAAAACCTGCCGGGAGAGGTGAACGCTTTGATCAAGGCCTGGCCTTGCCTCACAGTTGTGGAGCACACCCGTGAACCTCTACACACTCGCTTCCCACATGAAACAATTTAGGTGGGAAGGGACCTGTGGGGGTAATGCAGAGCAGATGAGTCTGGGGGGGGGACTGGCATTTTACAAATGGGTTTTGAGACTTTTGGCTATGCTCTTTCCCAAGAACCATGAACAGATATGAGTGAAAGAGGTCCTGCAGACATGGACTTTTTTTTTTTTTTGCTTCCAAGCCCATCTGACCCCACAGCCCGCTCAGTTCGCAAACCTCCTCTTCTCCTCTTACTTTGCAGTCGCAGCTCAGTGAAACATCTAAATAAAGAGGGTCTTGCAGGAAGAAATGACACCTGCATTGCTAAACCCTATGCTGGGGCCACACCTGGAGCCCTGGCAGTCAGTCTGCTGGCCAGGCCGATTTTTTTCCTTCCATAGCTCTGCCTGACTGGCCTGATGTGAAGTCAGGGATGAATTTAAGACCAAGGCAGTGGGTAGGAGACAATGCAGTTAAGGTAAGCTCCAATCTTCTTTTGTCTCTCTGCTCTTCTTGGTCTTTGTGGCTTAGCTATCCACAGTTACGGTAAAAATGGCTAAAAATAACTAATAAACAGTAAGAGGATAGTTTTAAGTGAAAGTATCTCGGCATGCAGACCTGCAGCTGGGAGTAAGAGGTGATTTTCTTATTGAAAATTGTTTGATACCAGCAATCCATGTGTTCTTAATATTTTGGGAAGTTTTGCAGTAGATTGGTAGACAGGGTGGTTTTGAGAACCAGTTGCTTTGCAGTTCTGCTTTTGGTTTAGTGGGTGACATTGGTGGTAGGGGGGTGGTTGGACCAGATGATCCTGGAGGGCTTTTCCAACCTTAATGATTCTGGGATTCTGTGATGGTGTGCTGGGGCAGTAGCTGGGATCAGTAACCACCACGGGCAATGGTGTCTTCTTATGATCAGCACACTGCACGTACACCAAAACATGACCTTGATGTGACCTTCAGAAACATCTCAATAAGTCTCATATCCTTCAGGTCTCAGCTAGTGTTGGCCATAGCTTGAGCAGTTTGAACCATTGCACCTCTGGTACCTGTTCCCTGATTTTTCGCTGTGCTCTTGAAGATTCATCCCCACGTGTTGGTAAGGCCAAACTTGTAATGCCTGAGTGCCAAAGCATCTTAAACACAGTGGCTGCATACTCAGAGGTGCTTTTAAAATTCGATGTAGCTTAATGTAGGAAGATCATATATCTTCTCTCGGGACTGTCATCTACTCTACTGCCTGTGCGTGAGCTAAGTACAGAGCTATAAAAATTTATAGACCTTATCCTTCCGTTCTCATATATCTTCCCTTTTAGAGCAAAGGACTGCCTCTGAAGAGTCATCAAAAGTCAGAGCACTCAAACGCAGGTATGCAGACCTCCCCGAAAGATATGGCACAGAACAGAGTTTGTAAATGTTTCTGTAAGGTCAAGATTATGAGATTACCTCCTGACCAGTAAAAAATAAAATTAAAAAGAGCTACTTGTGTGACTGTATGCAGGTGCTGGATGGTTACGTCAAATATTTCAGTATCAGAGACATGAATGGCAGAGTCTAAGCCAAGGGTATCTGTATATAAACAGGAACGTGATGAGAACAGGTCCAAGGAGTAAAGATGCTTCACGTGTGAAGGTCTCTTTCCCTGCAGGCTGGGCTGCACAAGCCCCCTGCTTGCTCTGCCTGTGTCCATGCCCTCCCAAACTGAGCACCCAGGGATGGCTCAGTCCTGCTCCTGGGAAAGGCTGCAAGGAAAAAGCCACTCTGCTCACGAGTGATTTTCTGTTCTTGGGGACAAGCCTCAACTGCAGAGTCGCTCATAGATGAAGCAAATTTTATAAGCTAAAATCTTGACACCATGTCCTTTTTGGAGTCTCTTGGCATCAGCAATGACTCAGCTTTTGGGCAAGGTAATTTTTTAAGGCCAAGTTGCTTGTTTGTTGTGGCTGTGACATTGATGATCTGATTGCAGTG
Organism: Anas acuta; assembly: GCF_963932015.1. Classification (NCBI taxonomy): domain Eukaryota; kingdom Metazoa; phylum Chordata; class Aves; order Anseriformes; family Anatidae; genus Anas; species Anas acuta. Next base: position 5,909,319 of record NC_088983.1, on the reverse strand, counting down.
ACAGTTTTTCCCAGATGCCTCGGTGTAGCAAAGCTTTGCCTGGATATTCTGGGCAGATCTCAGAGAAATCTAGCACTTACTGATAGCTTTTCTGTGGCTATATATATGACAAAGAAAAATACTTATATTGGTTGTAAAGGAAAAAAAAAAAATATATAAAGAAGTTATACCACCTGCAAGGCTTTTTTTGTAAATGATGTTGAAGAGCTTTCTCCATAACAATTCATGCTTTTAGCTCTGACTGTGCTTAAGGGAGTTTATATACTATAACAGAAATTAGGAGAAGTAAAAAGTAAAATATACGATTTTGGTTTTATTAACACAGAATATTTTGCCTGTTCATATGATTTTATTATTATTATTATTATTATTTTTGACGTAGTGTTTTGCAGGAAATGTTTGGCATAATTTGTTTTCTTATTTGCCAGAAATGCTGCTTCTGAACCTCTGCAATGATTTGAGAGCTGGGAATCATGGGTTTTCACCAGTTTTATTGATTAATTCTAATGAAGTGTTTAGACTCATTTCGGGTCAGATTTAAATTTAAGATTAAGGTCTGGTAGTAGAAAATACAACCCTAGTTCTCATGATGAGGTGAAATATCAGCCTGTTTCAGGCTTAATCCAGTAATTCTTCAGATGTAAGGCAGAATAAGGACTTCCCTGGATGTTGTTATTTGTCTGGCAGGTAGCATGAGGTTAAAATTGATGTGTTTGATTGCACTGAAGGTCTGGAAGGGGGTGCGTGATGGGAGCTCCCCTCCACTGGGAATAAAACCTGGAGGTGGGTATTGATTTTACTGGCACTTTTCCTTCGCTTCTGAGAGTGCATTGCTGACTGGGACATAATGGCCATGTTGACTGAAAAGGGGATTTTATTTTCTGGGGAGGCTGCTGTGTTCGTATGAATTCAGAACCACATAGGAAATAAGAGATACACAGTGATCCAACAATTGAAAGGGCTTGATTTGTTCTCTGAAGACACAGCACCTGGTGTTTCTGTCATTTTGACTCTTAATCTTATCTTGATTTCCACTTTCTTTTGTTTAGTCCTCTGCAGTGATTTTTTTTTTTCTAACTCTCTTGACCTTTACCCAACTCAGGTAATTTTGCCCACTGTTTTTTTTGCAGGTAGATATCACAGATTTCTTCTCTTTTCCCTCTGTCTCCGACAGCAGCTCAGTGGTTACTGGAGAACTGTAGCAGTGAGACGTCATTTTGGTGTTCTGCTTTCACAGCACTTCATTTGAGGAATACAAATAGGTATGGAAGAAATTACTGTTACAAGAGGACAGGTTGCTTTGGATGGCAGTAGCCACCTACCTGCACCATGGGTCTGCCAGGGGCTAGCCTGGCTGTGGTGGGGACGTTTGGTGATGTCAAGGTCACTGAAATCAGCTCTAGCAATGACAACAAAGGTTTGTCATTTTGGTAGCGATGACAAATTTTACAAGTGCCATGAGGCTGGGAGGCTTCTGCTCAGCATCACTGATGAAAACCAGGCATACCTGGATCCTCATGCTTCTGCAGCAGGCATTCCTCCATTCAAGAGGACTGAGCATTTGTCTCCTGCATATTCAGGGCTTAGCAGACACGAAACATTAACATTTTGCAAGCGACATCAGGTGGCAGTGAATAGTGCATGAGGAAAACCCCTGGCAGTGGGATTGCTTTTTGCTTTCCCAGAAGCCTCCTTTTTTGGGTTTATTTTCCTTGCAACTTCAGCTTTACTCACAGCCCTTTGATATCACCTGCTCACAGTAACCCTTTCCCACCTGGTGCCACGTTATTTTTTATGGCATCAGCAATCTCGTCCAAAAGTTTCAGCTGATGTTGGAGTTTCTTACACCACAGCTCCCCTTAGGAGGTAAGGTGGGCACTAATTAAGTTGACCCAGGTGCTGCCAGTCCTCCAGTACTCTCGTGTGGTTCCCCAACACCTCTGGAAAAGACGTGCCAGCTTTTTCACAGTTCATGTGGACACAATCCACAGCTCAGGTCATGAGAGTGCAAACTGCTGAGAGGTAACCTCAGGAGTCCTCTAGAGCTCGGGTAATTTGAGAGGAACAGAAAGGATACAGATAATCAGTCCTGCCTTTGCAAAAAGCTGTGTCTTAGAAAGGGAAGGCTTTCAAGGCAGCAAATTGAGCTTGCATTAGGGCTTTGACATCAGTCCATCCAAATTGCTGGGTAAAGTAGGTATCTCAGTAAAGACCACCCCCCTCCAAACTGGATCCTAAAGAATAATTTGTCAGGGAAACAGCTCTTGGCATTGCTACAGCACATCTGGCTAAATATAAACACTGCCGGGGCAGCACATTTCATATAAACGTGCAAAATGGAATATTTTAAAATTGCCTCTTATCTCCTGAACAGCAGGTGCATGAGACTGCAGAATTTAAAGGGAAAAAAAAAACAACCGCAGGTTTCCGAGGTCTGACAGCACCCACAGCCTGGCTGGCATAAACCTCTGCCGTGTGCGAAGTTCCTTGGGATCCGCAGTGGTGTAAGATCAAAACCCAGCCTCTGACAGTCCCGGAGGCACTGTTTTCACAGCGTCTCATTTAGAAGCAGCCTAGGAGCTACACTCGCTTGGTGAGTGCTGTTGGCAGAGTCAGGCATAGCACAGACAGGGCTTTCTGCTCTCTCTTTTAGAGAAATATAAAGTGCTCCTTACAGAGGCAGGGGGGAATTACTGCATACGTCCTAATGAAATGCTGTCAACATCCACAAAACAAAATCTGTACCTGGGCAACCAGCAAGGAGCGGGGTATAGAGCTTATAGAAAAGCCAGCAGAGATTAATAGCCAGGATTTCTGAGGGTCACTTTGCCAGCTAATATATCATAGAGACAACAGCAGCTAATGCTTACTCGCTTAGGCTGAGTGGGGCACCTTTTCTGGAGCACGGAATTGACTTCCTAAATCACAGAATCACAGATTTGTAGGGGTTGGAAGGGACCTCAAGAGATCATCAGGTCAAAACCCCCATGCCAAAGCCGGTTCACTAGAGAAAAAAAGGGAGAGAACGGGCTGCATCCATGGCTTGTCTCAGACAGCTGTGCTGGAGCTTTGCTGCTGCTGCTGAAACTGCAGGCCTGTGTGTAACCTTAGCTGAAAGCACAAGGTTTACGGCTCCAGCCAGGGAGTTGTAAAGCGTGGGATTTAATAAAAGCCGTAGTAGCAATTGTGCCTTCTGAAATGAGCCCTCACCTATACGGTTTATTTGCACAGGCAGTTACGGCGGCTGGATGTGATGTGCTGACTGTGCTGCCTGGTGCTCTCAGACGCGGTAATTGCACACACAGCCCAGGTCAGAAGTTGTGTGGGCAATTATGGTCAGCATTCAGAGAAACAGCCCTAATTCCTCACAGGGAAAGGGTCTGAGTGGAGCAATTTTGGCAGACTGAGAGATGGCTCCGTCCTGGTGACAGCACTAGTGGGTTTTATCCATATTCACAGCCTTGCTTGTTTCGGTGCTGCTGGTTGGCAGTGAAACAACCTAAATTTCCAGACAAAGCAAGAAAGGAGATGATATTATTTTTATTTTACAGATGGGATGCTGAAACACATGCACACCCATCTTACAGCCCCTTTGCCTAGGAAAGCTGGTTAGGAAGGGATTGTGAATGACTAATTTATCATATGATTAATGGGTTCATTGAGTGTGGTGAATTGATTTCAGTGCAATAACACCACGAATACACAACAGAACTGGGAAACGACCCCTCTTTTTCCCAAATCCTGCTTTGTGAGCTCATCCTTATTGCTTGGTCACTGACCCTTACATCCACTGGATGTCTGTAAAAAAACCAGCAGGTTTCACCATCAGTCAAAGTGGCAGTGACCATGCATCAAGCAGAATGGTGAGCAGCACACCACTTCTATCCTATGGACGATTTCCATATATATAGGTGTATTTCCATATATCTGTGGCAATGTGCTTGCCACTTGTAGATCTTGCTCCTCCAGCAGCGGTGAAGGGGAGATTATGCTGGAATGCAGTTAAATGGAGAAAAAGAGCCAAAGAACCAATCCTCCTAAGTGCCCCGTCGGCTTTGACACGTGCTTAATGGCGCTGAATTATTCATGGAGCTGGCTGGCCAAGCTGACATTGCAAAGGGAAATAAATGAGGGTGCTGGAGAGAAAATGCCAAATGACATGTCAGCCAAACGGCCCAGTGTCACGGACTTCATGGAGGGTCTGGTGTGGGATCCCACCCCTTCCATGCCGGTTGCTGCCTGGTGCAAGCCCTTTGTAGGGCACCGTGAGCATTTTGGCCATGCGTTTTGGTGATGCTCGTGGGGCTGGGTTAGTTCTCCTTGCGGTGGGATGATTTTCCTTGAAGGGAGGTGTTGCAATGGGCTGGCCCCATTGATGGGACATCTGCAATGCAGCAAGTAAAGCCTGAAGTCAGAGATTAACTCCTGTCTGCTGCATCTCTCTGAAGAACTTGTCATCTCCCCTTATTCCCTTTTTAAAAAGTCGTTTTCTGCTGTTCCTGCCCCACTGGTTAAACATCAGTCACCCGTTGTGCAGTGTCACTGCTCCTGCTGGAGGTGAGAGCCCCTTCGTGTTTTTTACATGAAGGAGTGCCTGGGATGAGCAGTCGCTACCTAGCACGTGATAGATGGCTGAAATGATCAGTGGGATAATCTTGGGCTCACGAGCCAGCCTACGTGGTGGTTTGAGCCCTGCCTGCAGAGCAGGATTGTTCCCTGGCACCCCTCTGTCTGCTAAGACAGAAATGTTGCCTCAAACACCACACAAATGGCTCTAATACATATGGCTGAGCTCTCCTGGGTACTCTGCAAGAAAATATTCAGAGAACTTGGCTTCAGCTTCTGTTGTTGTTGCTCTGATCTGGAAATGCTGGCAACTGAGATTTGGTGCCCTGAGTCAGAATTTATTCAGATGCTGGCTTTGCTTTTGCTCCGTGGGCAAGGGTGGAGTTAAATCTGCAGTTACTATTCATGGGTCTGAATCAGACGGGTACATTCACTATACGTACAGGTATAATTTGATACCAAGGCCTTTCCATCTCCTCTTGCCTGCTCTGTGCCTGCTCAGTGGGAGGGTTCCTGGTGCTGCCCCCAGGTGTGAGCTCGGTGCCTCTGTTAGGCCTCCATTGCTGAAGTGCAATGAGATTTGAAGAATTGAATCAATGGAGAAGATTCTGCCGCACACTTTGGTTTTCTATTTTTTTTTTTTTTTTTTCTTTTTTACAAGGTTTAGCTGTGGTAGTTGGATTCTTGTTGAGAGCATGTTGGGAGAACGCAACATGCTCGCAGCTGCATAATCCTGTGGGATTTTGCTCTTGCTGACAGAGCTGAAGAATCCATAAAATGCTGAGGTAACCCCCGTGCATCCTTTCAGTGCATTTCTAAATGAGAATAGGAAGGAAAGGGAGGTAACTATTTACTAGAACTGTGGATTGGACAGCGCCCATGTTTGGATACATGTTTGGATAACCTGCATTGCAAGAGAAGTCAGGGGAGCAGCAGGTGACTTTGAAAGGCTGTCAGGCTGTCGTGCTAGGCACGTTTGTTAGCACACACAGATTGCTCCCTGACTTCTCGAGGAAATAGCAAGCCCTGCGCTTATTGTTTTCAGACCTTATTTCAGTGGTAGTGTCTGGAGGCACGGTCACAATCAGGACCTTTGTTTGGCCAAAATACATGAAAACCCTTTTGGCCCATCTCTTGTTGGCGATGCGAGCAGGGGATGTTATCTGCAACCCTTGCACAGCTGCCTGGCTGTTTGCTGTGCAGTAATCGGGGCTGCCTTGACTCCTCAGGTCCCTCAGCAGCCTGATCTGAGGATGCTCAGCTTCTCCTTATACCTGCACTTGGTGTCAGATCCACCTCGTGCAGCAGGATGGGGTGGTTTTGGTAGGAGATGAAGCACAGCCAGCCCTTCAGCTGTACATTAGAGGAATGGAAATACGTAAAGGCTGGCGGACCAAATGGTCTGCTTTAATTATTCATCGTTAGAAGCAGCTATTATTAAAAATATACCCTTCTTGGTCTGAAGTAATAACTGCTAGCCTGTTTCTTTCCTCGATTGCTACCGCCCGCCATCCTGCTGCACTCGCTTTTGAAGCAGGCCAGGTCAAAGGCCTCCTCCATCAGGTCCAGCTCCAACCTATTGCCACCCCTAGCAACCCCAGCCCTCCTGGAGCACCCCTTAGACCTGTTCCTTGTAGTAATTCATGAGAGCCAGCCAGTGCTTTGCTCCTCGTGCTGGTCCCAAATGGGTGCTGGGCTTCCCTTGCTGCGTGCTGTCAATTCCCCCTGAGCCTGACTCAGCTGCTGAGTACCCAGGGGAAAAGTTCCCATGGCGGTGCCAGCACGCTCACTGCCATCCCCTTTCCTCTCTGAGAGGCACAGGCGTTGTTTACTCTTCTTTTTAATAACACAGATGGGTTTAATAGTTCTCTGCCTTCGCCCCCAGTTCCTTCTCCTTGTCTGTAGCCTGTTTAAAGCTTCCTTCTAAGTGATGGCTTTGTCACTTAATCTCATTAAAACTTCTCTTCATTGAACCCCGTGAGCTGCTTATCAGACCGTAAGCCTAATCGCCCATTTGTAATTAATTTGTTCTGTGCCTCCTACAATTCGGCACCGTTAGGTAATGGCATCAGCCTCAAGGTCACGGATATGCAGCGCGAGGCTGCAGCGCTACCTGCCCCGCGAGCCTCCCTCCTCCTGCCTCCTCCCTGTGCCTCAATGCTTTATTTCACTGACAGCTTTCTCCTTTTCCCCGAGCCAGTTTTTGCTGCATTTTGGCTGCCTCCTGTCCAGCTTGTGCTGCTGTGTGACTCTGCAAATCGATCTCCTGCACTGCCTAGAGGCAAACACTTTCCTGATATCCTCCGGACTCACCCGCGCCGTTTTCCCTCTTGCCTTCCAGTTGGTTCCTGTTTAGTCCAAGAATTTGGGTGCACTGTTCTTCCTTTGCTGAGTTACGGGTTGTAAAACTTTAAGTGCTTCATCATTTGATGGCTGTATTTAAAAATACGAACAAATCCTGGATCCCCAGGATGGCAGAACCTGCTACCACCAGCCCATTCCTCTTGGTGGGATGCAGAAGGAAACCAGGCACCAACTGGAGTGAAAACCAACCCCGTGCTGCTCCCTGCACATCGATCCTTCTGCTACGCTGGTACTCGGCACCACCACAAAGTTTGCCTCCAGCTTGTGTATAGAGGAGTTTTGGGGCCCTGCCCTGGCTGGGTCTGCTGGCTAGAGATAAATTTCAAGGTTAGGAAAGGCAAGAATGATACCTTGGGTGACGTTGCTGTTTTCTCATTGGGAATTGCTGCTACAGGGTTATCTTGGACCTTTGTGGGCTCTTGAAATAGGGTCAGTCCTGCGCGAAGCTAAAGCACTTCATTTTCCCCAACAGATTTACTTTCATCTCATCTATTTCCCTGTTCGGATGTAGAATCTAGCATACTTGAGTTGGTTTGGCTCATTTCTTCAATTTTGCTGCTTTTCCCCTGAAAACCACCTACTGAACTTAAGTAATAGACCTACCCAGAGCTGTCATTAGATCAGAGATATCAGTGCTCAATACAGTATTGATCACAGTGTTCACAAATTCAGCATTCAGGCAGCTCCACTGAGCAGCTCCAAACCCATATAGTTGAGTCTGCAACTATAGATTTGTAATTTGTAGTTTTTGTAAGTCCGCTTAATTTATTATTATTATTATTATTATTATTAGGCTTGATATTCAAGAAAGAAAAAAAAATGGTGAGAAATTCTGCTGCCTCTTGGGAGAAGGCAGCCAGCCATAAAATGGATATATTTTTGGGCAGGGGGGAGTTGATGCAGGAAGGACATTTTGCATTTGCTCCTGTAATGGCTGCACACATATCAGCTCTGCTGCCTCGCTGGGAGCCGGCGAGGCGCCCGGGCACATCGAGCTCCGTCGCTCGAGAGGGCGCAGCATTTTGGGCAGGAGGCAGCTCTTACCCGAGGAGGTGCGGTAATTGCTCCCAGTGCAGCATGCCTGGCTCAGCAGCACGATGCAGCGTGCTCGCGGGCTGCTAGGATCGGCGTGTTTGAATGAAGTTACACCTCGAGATGCTAGTTAAGGGCAGGGAAACTTTGTGTTTCTGGTTGTAGTCACATAAAGTCACGCTGTTGCACGGAGAGGCTGTGGCTGCCCCATCCCTGGAGGCGTTCAAGGCCAGGTTGGACGGGGCCCTGGGTGACCTGATCTGGTGGGAGGCGTCCCTGCCCATGGCAGGGGGTTGGAACTGGATGATCTTTAAGGTCCCTTCCAACCCAAGCCATAATTCTGTGATTTTATGATAAGTTTCTGCTTGGGGGTCACATCAATAAGACTGAGTGACTTGAGGAGACTCACTCCTGAGGTCTGAACCAGGTTTGGATCAGCAGATAAATCGTGTTTCCTAAACCGTGCTCATTTCCCAGACCATCCTCATTTCAGTCTCTCTCTGCAGTACAGTCCTTCAAACCATGCCGAAAACATCTTTTTAATCCATTTACATAACTCCCTTTGTGCGCTGCCTTTCTCTGTGCTCACACAATCATTACACCGATGCGATCAACAAAAGACCACAAATCATTTTATTCGGCGCATTCGCCGTTTCCTCTGAGAATGAGCCAAAGTTCGGTCTCGTTCAGCTGTAATGTGCTTGGACCCCGCAAGCACCATTGCAGCACTGACTATCAGCTATCTGAAGGGGCTTTTTTTTTTTTTTTAATTTCGATTTTGTTTTATTTTTAATGATCCATTTGTCTCTTCAGGCTCGGGAGCAGGCGGCGAACTAGCTGCGATTTGCAGCCGCAGGCTGCCCGCTCCCTCCTCTGCTTCCATGGAAACACGTGTTGGATGAGGCGAAATCAGGCACAGGCTTAGAGCAGATGATTTCCAAAATAGTTGCTTTTCCTTGCAAGGAGTCATGCACCTCCTGTTTGTGCAAAAATTTGGGTGAGGAGGAAACCTGGTTAAAGGGAGAACTTTGCGAGGTGCCCGGCTGCTGTTGCTGCAGGGCTTGGAGCATCCTCCCTGAGCCCCTTTGCTGCTCAGAACCCGATGCACAAGGGGTTTGGAGCTGCTGTCCTTATGGCCAGGGCATATGGGGTTGGGAGGGTTCAGCTTTGATGTAATCCCTTTGCTTTTCCTTCATCTCCTCCCTGGGGAGGTGGAAATCATCCTCTGCTCTGCACTCCGGCACCCTGAAGCTACCCAATTTGCTCCCTGCATCCCCTGGGCAGCCTCTCCCCTCCTGGGTCACGGTGAAAAACAGATTATTTGCAGTTTGAGGGCAAAACAAGGGAGGGGTGAGGAAAGGGCAGGGGCTTACACAAGGCTGCATGGCACAGGCTGTGCCCAAGACAGCTTTTGCAGGTGGCTGGTGTGTTTTGCAGGAGAAGCGATTCAGAAAAAAAATAAGCTTTGGGGAGAAAAAGGGCCTTAAGCTGCAGCTGCCAGGGCTTGGGTAAGCATGGGCACAGCTCCATGGGGACTGATCCTGCTGTGGGACCCCAGGTTCTGCTGAGGGCTGAGCCCAAGCCCTGGCAGCAGCACAGCCCATGCCTTCTACTTGCCAGCGAGGGGGCAAAAACGCTTGGAAAGGCACAGAGGCGAGGGAGGTGCTGAGTGGGACCTATGCGAGGTGTCTCTCCAGGATGGAAAAAGCTGTGTTTTATCCTCCATCACATGCAAAGCGTTCAGATTTTGAAGGTTTCCTCTCTCGGTGGCGGCCCAAGGACAAAACAGGGTGGAACATCATCTTCCGAGACAACCCCTACGCCAAGTCCTTCTGGCTGCAGCGGCCGGGAAGCTCATCCTCTTCACCAAGCTCTGTCTCAGGTGTCAAGAGGTAAAAATAAATGTTGGTCCACACTGCCTGCTGGTTCCACACTAATCAGAGCCCTTCGTTAGTTATTTAGCTTCAGGGAAATGTGCCACAAGAGTTCTGACACTTCAGATGTGCAAAGTAATTGCTGAGTTTACCTCCTGGCTAATTGGAAAGCCGAAATAAATTGTGGTGGGATGAGCAGTGGTGCCCGGAGTGGGTGGGGGATTGGGGCTGGGACCTTTCTGCCCTTGTGTGTGGCTTCACCCAGAGCCCAAGGGGTCTGCCACGGCTGGAAGGGCTGGGGTTGTCCCCCTGTGTGGTGGCATGGGCTGGGCACCTCACACATAGCCGTGGCCACCTCCATCCTCCCCTCCGTGCAGCCCTACAAGCAGCAGGTCTCCGTGCATCACTCCTCCCCTTGCTTTCTGCACACCCCTCTCCGAAATAAGTAGGTCTCGTCTGCAGGTTTGCAACCTGGGGAAAACAAACAAATGCAGAGCAGCGCGGCTATATTTATCTGAAACTCAGAGGCTGTGCTTTGCAGGGAACTTTGATCACTTTGAATGCGAGACAACCTGGAAAAAAAAAATAGAGGGAAAAAAATTAAAAAGCAAGTTTTGGAAAAGGTAACAGCTGCGGTTTCCAAAATGAAGTCTCTCGTCTCATCTCTCCTGGCCCCAGTACCAGACATCCTAATCTAGGGGGCCATTATCTCCTGGCTTTGTGCTGGGGCTGCTCAGAGGCTGAGGTTTCCAAAGCCCAGAGCCACGGGTAGTGGGGCCCAGGACCAGGATGGCATTCAGAATCAGCTGCCCTTGTCTGTCCTACCTGTGATGGGAGAGGTCCATCCAAAGCAAAATGCAGCACTTGGGGTTTGGGTTTGTTTGCTTGTTTGTTTGTGTATACAAAGATTGTGGTTTTCTTGAATTTATCATGATTCAAATTAATGTCACGTCATTTTCTCCCCAATTCATTTACAAAAAAAAAAAAAAAAAAGAAAAATAATTTTAAGTATCTGGCATATGAAATGCAAGAGGATGGGACACAGGGATGTGGTTAATTCAGAACCTGGATGGTTTTGTTTAGAGTGAAATATCTGATAAGTTACAAGCATGAAGTGGTACCTGTCTGAGCTGGGTGTTTCATCAAAACCTTCCATGCTAAAATGCTTGCAAGGACTGAAATACGTGGGGTTTTGCAGCTCCTTAAGTCGCCGCAGACCTTTTGCAATGCTCTCCCCATCCTATTTTGCTATTTTCTTTGCAATTCCTCAGTTTCTGCAAAACCTGTGGCAGGGAATTCAGTACCCATGCAGAAAACACGCTCTGTTGTTCTGCCACCCCGCACTGTTCACATGCAGTGCGCTGGGACAAGGGCTGGGGCTGTACCCCGTACACCCACAGTGCCACTCGGAAACTGCTGCTGCTTCTGCCATACCCACACGCTATTCGGTATCGAAGCAGAGAGGTTAGACATCCTGTGATACAAGGGGAATGTTTTCCCTTTTTCAATTTTGTCCAGCAAACTCCCATCCTGCCCATCCTCACAAAGATAGCAAAATAAATCCATTTTACATATTAATTCAAACTCACTCAATACCTCCTGTTACATATTCACCCTCATCCGGAGCAGAGGGTTATCTTTTCTTTGCAGAAGCGATCAGGAAAATGCGGTGTGCGGTGTTTAAAGATGTCGTCGGGCACATCTGAATTCCTTCGCCCTTTCAGCTGGCTTTTCTAAACGGGAAATGGTTTTGCCGATGTATCTTTAATCCCTCGGCCTTGAGAATGGAAAATGAAATTGTCCTCTCTCCGATACTTGACATCAGCCTCCAAATCAAGGCTTTCTCATTGTGTGCAGAGAGGGGGAGTGCAGAGAGGATGTGTGTTACTTGAGTACTCAGAGACGGGATCTGTTTTTCAGAGAGAAACCCACTTCCACAAATTCGGTGGATTATTCTGGACTCTGCATTTTATTTTCCTTCTCTTTTTCCTCATTTTGTGTCTCCGTGTATAAAATGCCTCGTTTCAGGGATGACTGATGTTAAGTCCCTAATTAGCTGGCTTCAGGGTGTGGATTTGCATTGCATATTTTGCAGATGTGATGCTGGAAGGAAGCTTGCTTGACCTTCCTTATGGTATCTTCTGACTCCCTTTCCCCCTGACCCTTGTGGGGGATGTGTAGGCAGGGCCACCCCCCTATATTCAAGCTGTGTCTGTTTTCCTGCTTAGCTGCTGTTTCAGCTGATAGCCTAAAATGTCCCACAAAACTAATTTCCCTGCACTTTTCCCAGCAAACACAACTCTAACCACTTTCTTGGCACATCGTTTCCCGATGCAATTCTTCTGATTACCCTGGGCTGGCTGCCTTCTGACCTGTTCCCCCTCCTCAGCCACTTTTCTTCCTGTATAACAGCTGAATCCTGTGCATCCCCCCAGCCTGCGAATGGGCTCAAGCAGCATCCCTCCCTGTGCAGAGAGCATTTTGGTCCCCAGGTGCCTGCGGGCAGCAACAGGGCTGTGGGATAAGCTGGGGCCGTGGCTGCTGCATCCAGCAGCGTGTTCATGGTCTGCTGCTGTTTTCCAGGGAAAGCTGGGGTTGCCATGACAATTGTGGGATGGTCGAGTGGTGCTTGCGTGGCCACAGCATCTGCAGACCTCTGGCACCAGCGCATTTATCCCGCCTGTCCCCGCGTAGCGGATGGGGGAAGCGGTGCAGAGGGGTGGGCAGCTGAGGGCCTGTTAAATGACCCCATTCCCCAGAGAAAATGGCTTTTTTGGGGAATGGGAGCTGAGGTCTGCTCTGTACCTTCACCTGCTCACTGGGGTCAGGCTGTCAGGAGGGCTGGTGGGTACAGGAGCCAGCAGAAATGGTGCAAACCACGGCCCGTTCACCAGCACCCCTGGGTGCCTGCGAGGATGCCAGCCTGAACTAGAGGTTTGTGGCACCGCTGCAAAAGAAACCTCTGTCTCCTGAGCCTCTGCCTTTGGGATATTGGTTTAATTTGCAGTTGTGTTTGCACAGCTCCAGCATCAGCCCTGGGCACCATTCCACCTACAAATGGTGATGGAGACACCCACAGGACAAGGCACTTCGGGAGGTAATGTGTCCTTCCCTTTTCTGCTGGGCATGCTTGGCCAAAGGGGAGGCTCCTCTGTCCACAGCACCAGGCAGGATTTCACCCCTTCCAAGAGCCACGCAACCCCAATTCGTCTTCACCATCTTGCTTGGTCTCCGCTGGCCCAAGAATGCCAGCCAGCAACACTTGCCTGCAACTTGTTTACAAAAATGCACGAGGCTGCTTCGCTCAAGCAGCAGATGTTGTGCCAGGTGCTGCAGAAATAAAGCTTTAAAAGCAGATGATGACCCAAATTTAAATAGACCAAGCGGACCCAGAGACCCAAGAGAGAGGATTCCCAAGGTCACGCAGGAAGCCTCTGGCAGACGTGAGGGCTGAACATAGATCTCCCGAGGCCCAGCCAACGCTGTGGTCTCAGGACTGTCTTCTCTTTTGTCTTCCAGTCCATTAAGAAGATCAGTTAATGAAATGGAATTAATAATGCCAGCTGCAGCACCAGCAGTGCTGTAAGGGAGATGAATTTAGCAGTACAGACTTAAAAGCACGGGCTTGAAGACAGGGGTAGGCTGCAAGCGGTGCACGAGCCTGCTCTGATGGGGGAATGCAGGAGGTCAGCCAGAGTTTTGGGGTCTCGGCAGCTTTACTGATCATATCTTGAAGAAGGGACAAAGACGTACCAATTGCCTCCCCCAGAGGAGGGAGATGCCCAATTTTAAGGTTCCCAGCACTTGCAAGAAGAAGTCCCACTGGAAAGAAGCAAAAGACTTTTCTAGGTCAATGGCAGGAATAGAGCCTTCATTCTTAGGATCCTTCTGGTTCAAAAATAGCATTAAAGAGCTAAGAGAAACCATCCACTGCTGAAAAGCCAGGAGTAAATCACAGCTGATTCCTACGTCTTAGACGTGCTGTCACCCGCATTAGTCAGCAAGCTCTGGTGGCACTGCAGGGGCGCCAACATCCCTGGGATGGTTGGTGAAGAGGATCCGTTCCCATCGGTGGTTCAGAATCCAAAATGGAAAACTGCTTCTTAATAATAGACCCAAATCTCAGGGTCTCCCCCCTATGGCTCTTCCACTAGGATTCAAAGGAAGGCTGCCTTGCTCCCAGGCAGGGAAGCAAGTGCAAAATGTGTTTCACCTGATTTTTCAGCCACTCTTTTGACTCGTGTCACAGGGCCGTTGCCTAATGCCTTCCGATAAGCTCAGACTTGGAGCAAAAATGGGCATGAGGAACAGTTGTACTGAGCAGAGAGCAAAACAGAGGCAGCAGAGCAGAAGCTTAGCTACACACCTCAAAACACACTTCTTGTCCCTGCGAACCCCCCAAATATTTCAACTGATGGTTTTAAAAATCCTGATAAACCCAGGCACTCCAAGATATCTCCAAAAAATAAAAAAATAAAAATTGCAGGGAAGCTGGAACATGATGTGATGTGCTGGGGCACGGCATTTCTTTTGTTGCGAGCATTCAGCTCTAGACATACATTTCAGCACTTTGAGACCATATTGTCTCTTTAACAGCTTATCGATTCCTTTGGTGGCCTAAAGAGCTGAGAAAATAAGTAATTCATCACTGTACAACATCTCCTAAGAGAAACATCAAAGCCCAGGGCAAGAGACACAAGGACAAAGCTGTCCACGTACCACCTAGACTGTGAGTGGTGATGGACCTGAAATAGCCGGCAGCATCTCCCAGCTCCTGACCTTTTCACCTGAGCTGCCTCTGAGCAATTCTGCAGCCCAGAAAATGTGTCGAGCACGAATGAGAGCAAGACAGCAGAGCCAGGATCTGGCCCATCCCTCCGCTATTGACGGCCTCCTCGCCAAAATGTGATCGCTGGCTGCCCTTGGCTTGGAGCACTCGGGCAAAAATTCCCCACTGCTCTTTAGAGCTTTGAGGTATATTAATGGGACTTTTAAAATAGCATCCTCTGTATATTTGTTGCAAATCATCTAGGAAAAAAACAAACCGAAAAACAACAGAAATGTCCCTTAATGCTCTTGTTCCCCCAAGGGCTAAGCGTTGGGATCTTCCAGCACCGCGCTGCAGCCCCGGCACTGTCCCCAATGTGTCCCGCAATGCGCTGACGTGGAGTGATGCAGAGCTCTGCTCTGAAAAGCATCGTCAGTCCGAAGTGTCTTCAAAGTCACTGCACTTCGAGCAGAACCAGTGACAATTTTAGCTCTATCATTGAATTTCTTCTCATAAAATATTCTTTGAAATCGGTGCTGATTTCCACCCCTGTCCTCCAGCAGGGTTGTTAAGGGACAGCCCTGGAGGTTAAGGCTGTGTCTGATCCTTCTCGTGGTCGAACACGGTGAGTCCTGATGCTCTGAGCTCTTATGTTGATTCACCTATATCAAAAAAGCCATAAATATTGCTAATCCTGAGCTCATCAGAGCTCACCATGGAAGTGAGAGGACCTCTGGAAAAGAGCGAGATAGGGCTGGTAGAGAACCAGGTTGGGCACAGGGCTTGTCGTGTCCCCATGCCCGTGGCAGGGTGCCCGTGCCCCTGGCTGAGCTGCAGCCCCCACCCCGTCCAGCACTCCCTGTTGGGGCCGGAAGGATGGAAATAAATGAGGCAGATGGCAGTCCTCTACTCATGAATTACTTGAGGTTTCTTTCAGTGCAGGGTTAGGAGGAGCTGAAAATACACAGATAATTAATTTTACTGAGTCCTTCCCCCTAACTTCATCATATGTGGATCGTTATCTCTAGCAGAGATACGTAACAGGCAAATGCTGATGAGCCCACTTGGCTCGTGCCTGTGCCATCAACATTAAACTTCAGGTGACCTCACTAAAACATCTAAAGACCTTCAGTCATTCAGTAATGTCCTGCGGCAGGAGGAGGATTGCTGTAGACCATGCTCTGAAGGGAAGGAAGCTCCACTTAGTGCTTTTAATCCTGCTTCTGCTCATGATGACAGCAAACTTCTCCTCCAACACTGCACTTATCCAGTGGCTCGTGCCAAGAGCTCTGACCTGTGCACGTCTCGCCTTTTTTAGATCCAGGCAGGCTTGTTTGTGCCTTCCTCTCTGCTCAGTACAGATTTAGTCGATGGCCCTGGTTTAGCTCTACTGCAAGGAAATAGTTCTAGGAAATAGCTCCTCGGTCTCTTGATGGCCAACTGCTTAGTCCTAATTCTGGCTCGCTCCTTACCGAATGCATAATTTAAATTCTCATTATAGAGATGCATTTTTTATCAATTGCAATTTTAGCTCTGTTTCCAGCCACTGCTGACTGTGATCCTGTTAAACTTTGTGTGCAAGTCTAGGTAGACACACGTACGGCGTAATGCCAGGTGCCGCCTCTCTCCCTCGCCCAGCTCAGCACTGGAAGCTCCCCGGATGAGTTAGTGTGCACCACAAGATGTTCTGATCTCATTTCTATTTTCTAATTTGGTTCATCTCACAACACCAGTTGGGTCCTGGTTCTGACACAAGCGTGTTCTTCTCACTCTTGATAAAGCAGCAGGTTCTGGTGCCCATGAATTAAAATAGCCCTGGAAGTAGTGTGGGACAGGAACTACGTGGGCCAGGTCTGAAGAGACATTTTTCCAACAGGAAGCAGGAATCAAAGCAGGAAACTATGGTAGGGTTCATTTTGGTAGCCTGGAGAATCACAGAATCATTCAGGTTGGAGAAGACCTCTAAGATGACCTGGTCCAGCCTTTAACCTAGCACTGACAAATCCACCACTGACCCGTGCTACTGAGTTCTACATCTAAATGTTTCTTGAAGTCCTCCAGGGATGGTGACTCAACCACTTCCCTGGGCAGCCTGTTCCGCTGCCACACAGCCCTTTCTGTAAAGAAATTTCTCCTAATATCCAACCTAAACCTCCTCTGGCACCATTTGAGGCCATTTCCCCTCATCTTATCACTTGGTGCTTGGGAGAAGAGTCCAATCCCCACCTCACTACAGAACCACAGCCTTCTTTAAGGTAACCTTCTTTGTAGGTAAGCCCTACAACCTCCTTTAAGGTAACTGTAAAGTACAACGAGGTCTCCCCTGAGCCTTTTTTCTCCAAGCTAAACAACCCTGTCTCCCTCAGCCCTCCTCATAAGACTTGTTCTCCAGAACCTTCACCAGCTTCACAGCCCTTCCTTGGACAAGAAGGAGGTGGAGACCTAAGTCTGGGGCAAGGAAAATCTCCGCTGACAATGAGGGAAAGGAGGAATCACCACAAGACCAGGGTGTTAAAGGTACAAGGACCACTCGTCTGTGCAAAGGGAATTAATTAGTCTTTCATAGCTGGCTAAGAAATGCAGGTTACAGTGAGATTTTGTTTCTCCTTACTGCAGTGTTGCTGGTAGTCTGTGCACAATAACCATCGGTTTCGTTGAACCATTCTTGGAGGTTTCTTTGTGTTTCTTTTTTCAGGGACTCCAGGATTTAGGAGTTTCATATGTGTGGTTTTCATATACGTTACTTGTAAATGCCTCCTATTGTGGGTTGGTGCTGGGGACCTTGTTGCAGGGCAGAAAGCAACAATAGGGATGTTTTCTGCTTTTGTGAAGGCTCTAAACCAATCAGACCATGTTGGGAAATCATCCCTTGCCAAGTCCTTTCTTCCTTTTTTTAACTAAGCCAGGAAGCCTGCAAAATCAGGACTTGTAATAATGTTTGTAGATTGTTTAATCTTACTACATGCAATGACAATTGAAGCCAGTTCTGCACCAATTAGTTAATTATTTCTCTGTTAGGGGATTTAAGCTGAGCACAAGCCGTTCTGGGATTTCAGAGATGCTTTTGAAATGCAAGCAATAGCTGCTGCCCTCCATAAACCTAGCAGACCTCCCTAGGTAAAGGTTAAGATATAATTGTGGTGAATTGCTCCCTAAATTCGGGCTTTCTTCTGGGGGATGAGTTACCTGCAGGAGGGGTAAGTGACCCAGTAGTGCCATTTGGGGAGATCTCTGTTAACTTAAGTGTTAAAAATCTTCTAATTTCGGAGCCAAAAACACAGATACGTTCAACCTCAGTTCCCCATGCTGATGGTGTGTATGGGACCCACTGTCTCTGTGTTGCTGTCCATTTCCTTATTAAAAGCATAAAGTTAATATAATATGGCTAAAATAAAAATATTTAATAAATTAGTAAAGCCTGCCAGAAATCTGAAAAGGCAAACAAGCTGGGTGAATATAAAGCATTTATTTTCCCAGTTTTTGCTGAGTACCATGTGGCCATGGCTTACGTGTGACACCCCTGTGAGGCTGCTTTTTAGTTTCCTGATGGGGAAACTGAGGCAGAGTCAGCATCTTCCCTGGGGCAGGAGTGCCAGGGCTGGTGTTAACATTCAGCCAGCAGTGTGCTGAATTACTGCAGAGAACTTTTTCACAAATTGTCCCATAAACCTGCTGTCTCACCCCCTGAGTCCTGATGTATGCAGCGTTTTGGGCAGCGTTTGCAGCCCGCATGTCCCAGCCCAGGAGCTGTGCGCAGCATCCCACCATAGCAGGGCTCGGTGCACGGGGTGTGGGTGCTCTGCTATTTCTTGCTGTTTCTGGAATAGTTTCTGGGGAAAAAAATAGCAAAATGGGGGTTGCTTAGATGGGATCGGGTCGCTTTGATGGGATCGGTTCCTGCTTTTGGTTTTCTCCTGCTTGCTCCGAGACCTCACCCAGCCAGGCAGGGGAGAGGGGCACCAACACCTGGGGGTAGACAGGGAAATTTGGCCCTCCCCAAAAAAATGAAGAAAACACCAGATTTCATCACTCCCAAGAAATTTCTGGAACATGAATAGTCACAACCGTGCAGCCGTATAGGAAACGGTGCCCCCCCCCATACCCCCCCGCCTCCACCCACCCCGAATTTGTTTTTATTTCTCTGCCGTCAGGTTGCCTTAACCATTTCGATGGCTCGGGAGGCTAAGCCGCCGAGCCAGCGCCAGCTTTTGATTTGAAAGGGGACCGCATCCCCTTTTTCAAAGGAGCCTGCTCCCTAGGGCAACCACATCACACCGCTGATTTGCTGCAGTGGAGACCGCAGCGCGTACAATATGCCCTCCCCCCTCCGCCTGTGCTGCTTACAGCATCAGTCCGGAGCCGAGCGGGGAGACGGGAGCGATACCCGCTAACCCAACCCATGCTGGGGAATGCCTGACTGCTAACAACGCAGTGCCTCCGACCGCAGCACCGGCCCTTCCCCAACCCTCCGAGATGCAAGCCAGCGCCGACTCCACCAAGATGGACTGTCTTTGGAGCAACTGGAAATGTCAGGGTATTATATCTGTTCGAGTGTTGCATGCTAGAAGGACTGCATGGCAGAGGAGGCAAAGGCAGGATCCATCCATTTTTTGCATTGTTCACCTGTGGGCCTGTGCATGCTGTTTTATCTCCCTCCCCGCGAAGCTTTTATTTGGGGGTAATTTAAGAAGGAAAGGACGAAAAAGCCCTTAATTGTGTCGTTTGAATGTATTTCTCCCATCTCCAGCTGTCTCGCCCTGAAAGCATCCAGGATACAGGACCTTCCTTCCCACCTCACAGCTCATTTCCCAAGCATCCACCCTTGCCGTTAGCGGTGTCATTCCTCACCCCGGAGTCTCTGGCAGGATTTTCAGACCTTTCGGGCTTTAGGAGAGCCGGGCGATGGTGAATTTGTGCCGGCTGGGGCTGGCGAGGGTTTGAGGTGGTTGCGTTGGGTGCCTCGGTGCCTCCTGCCCACGGACACACCCATGGCCAGGGCTTAGCCTAGCGTCGACACAAAGAAAACGCAGCCCCGGCGAGACGTGCGATAGCACCGCGGCATCGCCACCCGCCTCGTACTTTGCTGTAGAGTTGCTTTTTTTTTTTTTTTTTAAAAAAAAAGCCTTTATTGTGCTTTCAAGCACTCCTCTGAGCCCCCTTCATGGGTAAAAATATTGCGATGCTGTGGTCTGCTGCCGCGTAGGCGAGGGGAACAATAGCATCTCCCTTTTGGGTTTATTTTCAGCTTCTTTGGAGCGGGTCGGTGGCTGCGCTGGGTGGGGCTGGCTACCTTCCGGGGCGCCTCGGACAGCTTTTCAGCCATTTTTAGTCGGCTTCACACTTCCCAGCTAGCATCCAGCCTTTGTTTTGATAAAAGACAGTCTCTGTGACGCTGCTCGGTGGGCAGATTAGAGGGAGAAAGGCTAGCGGCTGATCCTGCCGGGCAGCCTGCTCTCTGCTTTGGGCAGGATTTGTTGGAATGTATTTTATAATTTTAAGGTGCGTGTTTACACTGAATAGATGGGATATGATGCTCACAGCAGGGTTCCTGTGAGAGAGACTCTGTAGCATCATCCAGGATGCTTGCAGGCGTAGTTTCATTAAGGCAGCGACATGTAACCGAAGGCAGAAAACCTTCCTAAGGTGGTTTGGGGCGGGAGGAGGCAGGGGGAGACAGACATTCAGACCCTTGTCTCTAGGGATCTTGATATTTTTGCAGTCTTAATTTGGTTATGGTCTGAGGTGTTTTGTTTTTTTTCAGGAAAACGAGTAGCAGGAAAGTAAACAGATGCACCTGTTAAATGCCAGCCTGCGGCAGCTCGGGCTTTCCATACCTTAATCAAGGGCCAGGGTTTTCTATAGGATTGTGTGATTCCTTAAGCTTATACAGGAGAGCTACAGCCAAACTTGGGAGCCTTTTCATCTGAGATTCAAACATGAACTTCCTTGTTAGATGGGGTTCTGTTTTTTGTTTGTTTTGTTTCCAAAAAGGCTAAGTATTTTGCTGATCCTTCTAAAAATATTAATTTGCTGAGTCAGGTTATTGAACCACCTGTATTTAGAGGCAGACTGAATCTGTTCCTTTTTTAGCAGAAAAAAATATTTACTCACAAGGTTAAAAAAGGGGGGATGACAAAGGGTGTGCTGCTATTGTTTAATTAATAATTAATAATCAATAATAATAGTAGTCTTTCTCTCCTTCTGTGTTCTGTTGGAAATCAAGAGGCAGATTTGCTGGAAATTATATGACACAATCTGACCCATGCTGATTTATAAAAAAAAAAAATCTGAAAAAAAAACGCAGCTGAAATAAATCACTTGCCTCACTTCCACATCATTTGCATATCTTTCTTTTTCTTGGGTGGTGCTTTATGCTTTAAAAATGATCCTGCAGAATACACAAAATAGACAGAGTGTTATTTCTGCCACTGAAATTCTTTGATCAGTCCGAGATAAAATAGAAGAAATTTAAAATTCAGGGGAATGAAGACTAAAGGCTCAATGCACTGATTCTTTTAATATCTGTTATTCACGTACTCTCCGGCTCAACCTAGAATATCAGTTTCATGAAAATCTGGAATTGTATAATTTTGCCAAGTTCATTATCAATGGAATTATGGTTCCTCCCTGAAAACTCTGGAATATGGCTGTGAATGTAACAGATGCAGTCCCAGACCTCAGTAAATACTGAGCATATTTTTACTGAAATTATGGAAATAAAATGTTGAGGTTAACATAAGCTTTAATTAATAAACAATCATGCCTGCGACTAGCTATATCACTGGTTTGCCCTTATACAACTGAAAATTGGTGTAAAATTTGGTAGGGGTCTTGAGAAGCTGCAGGGATGCTTGGTGAGGCTTTGGCTTTGCCCCACTGAATCTACATATCATTACTCTCCTCTAAACGAAGCAACTAGTGCTGCTAAATACATTTAAAAGATTGCAATGTGTTTTAGCGACCCATGCATCAAGTAAAGCATGATGTGTCAATGGTAGATCATGACACAGCCCCTCGGGGAGACTGGGAGAGTAAATCGCCCCTGCTGGGCATCTGCTTCATTCAAAATATTGTCACGGGAGGCTTTGGGGAATGGCAGCTGCCTTCCACACCCATCTTTTCGCACTGCTAGGCGGTGCATTTGAAGTAGGCCGGGATGGAGCCAAGCATGAGGCATGGGTGTGCGGAGAAATGTCTCCAGCTGGGCACGCTGGTTGGCCTGGACCTTCACACAGCAATGTCATGGTGCCCGGCTCACTGAGGGGAGCTGTGGGATGAGGTGGGCCTCTGGGCTCGGGAGGCTGGAGCAGGTCTCCTTGCCTAGGGACTAGGCCCAGCTCCACAGGCCTCAGCCCCATGCCTTGCTGGAGAGGTTTCTCTAGATTTACAAAGGTCTTGGCACTCCAGCTCATTGAAGCTACTTGGTGCCAGTTCAGTTGTCCCCACGAGTATTTCCTCTTCCACTGTTTCTCCTACATATCAGCTTTTGGGTGGCCTGCCTAAGTGCCACGCTTGTTCCTGTAGTGTCACCACCCTGCAAGATGTATTAGGAAAGAAAATCTCAAAAGATCAAGAGAAAAAGGCCTGTGAACTGCTCATAGGAATGATCCTAAATATTATCTGCATTATGATATAAACTAATGTGGAGAAGGACTGCAGATTTCATCACATCCACCTAGCTGACGTAACTCCTCTGGAACTGGAGTTGTTGAGTAGTGTTGTTTTTTTTTGACAGCTGTTTCCAGAGAACCGGCTTCCTTTCTTGATTGATATACCGACTGCTTTCTAAAGGGTGCCAAGAAGCTCCACCAGCTTTTCATGGCAACAATCCCCACTTCTAGAGTGACAAAGAAGTTCAATAGCAATCATACGGATGCGTGCTATTAATGTATAATCTTATTGACAGTTCTGAAGTCTGTTTAATTATAGCTATCACCATGAAAGCATAATTTCAGCCAATCGGTACCTTCATACTGTCAGTGCTTTCCTGAAAGTATGGTGGGCTAAACTTGTAAAGTATTGTGGGATCACCTTGTTTAGCTCAAATGAGTGCTTCTTCTTTGCAGCAGCTAAAGATCTGTCCCAGAAGTTGGTTCTTTTGTTGGACCTTGGTAAAGCTAAAATATTGGAATGAATTTATCATTTGATGTAACCAATTTTCACAAAAAAACAGAACTAAATTGTGAGTAATTGACTTCCTGATTTCACAGCTGATTTCCTGTGAAATTTGAATGAAATTTGTCAATCTTTTTTCCACTTTCAGATTCGCTTTCATTTTTTTTCATCAGTCCTTCCTCAGGCACACTCCTGTTGCTAGCAACAGGACTGCAAGATCGAGAGCTTCAGTCTAGAGGATAAACTCTCTTAGATGTGAGCTTCATGCCAACCATCCCAACAAAAACCTTGACTGAGGTGGTATCAAAAGTGAGATTTCAATAGCTCTGCCAAAACATGTTCTGTACACATCCTGTGTCATGTCATGTCTGAGTGTATTGTTTGTTTTTTTTTTTCTTTTAAGAATAGATAAACAATATTCTTCCATTGCCTTAACAAGGAGAAAATTCCCCTAAATTAAGATTATTTTAATATGTTCCTTATGGAGTAATTTAAGCTCTATGAAGAAGGTGATGATAGGGCAGTAGCTGAAGGAAGCTGACGTAGGTGGAGGTGCTTTTGCTTTCACCAGGTCTCTAGAAAGTTTAACAGTGAGTTTGATGGAGCTGTTTTGGCATCAGAAGGGATAATCTCTCCATGTCATTCTCATGACTGAAGTAGGTCTGAGACACTGATTTTCTGCAGTTTTTCAAATGTTTTGGTAGAGTTAGAAAGGGTCTGGTTCTGTTATTTTGGTCCAGGAGCATCTCAAAACAATCTTAACATTTCCATAGCATCATGCGCATTCAGAGAGTGCATTCAAGGACTCTGCTTGGTCTCCTTGTTCTCTGCTCTCTTAAGGTAAGAGCAATAACATCCTTCATGGAAGCTGGCAAAGGCAAGTAGTGATATGGTTTGAAGAGCAGGAGGTGTGTGAAGGAGGCTTTCTCTTGCCTCTGGGTTAAATACTGCTCTCGATCCTCTCTCACGTGAAGATAATAACAAGTCACAGAAGACTCATGTGAGGAGAGGTTGCAGGGCTGATTTCTTTATTGCCAGCCTTGTTGTGCTTTCTTCTGTTTACCCAAGCCCAGCCTGGTGCCTTATTTAAGGCCAGAAATCCTTATTTTTTTGCTCACATAAGGTAATCCTAATCTTGCAGATGGAGGAGGATATGACCTGGAGGGCATCTCGTATCAAGAATTTCCTTTTTCCTGGTCCTATCCCATCTCCAGGTCTTCTTTCATCAGGAACTGGGGAGCAAGAAGGTCTAAACTTTCAGGTTGAGTTTTGGAGCAGAGAGGTGATAAAGCCACGCTGAGAATGGGAAGTTCATGGACAAAATGTGTACAAGAGGTAGAAGTATGGAGAGATCGCTCAAGACTGGCGATAAAGACTGAGGAGAGAGGCCTCATAAAACAGCACAAATACTCTGTCTTGGCTCTGCTGTTAATCACAGCAGTCTCCTGAAGGCACCAGGCTGCTCAGTAAATGTTGTATCCATCTGTATTACATTTGAATCAGATCTGTCATGGGGAGCAGAGCAAGGGCCACGTTGGATCCTCCAGTGGGGAGAAGAGGGAAAGCCTGGCTCTGCAGCCTGTGGTGAAAGCT
This sequence comes from Anas acuta, assembly GCF_963932015.1. Lineage (NCBI taxonomy): Eukaryota > Metazoa > Chordata > Aves > Anseriformes > Anatidae > Anas > Anas acuta. The sequence goes on along the minus strand of NC_088983.1, from coordinate 5,885,007 downwards.
GCAAAATGACATTTCTTTCAGCATGAGCAATATTTACTTCAATTCAAAGACTCATCTCCAGCAGTCCCATTTGTTAACAAATATTGTTACAACAATGCTATAAACAAGACTGCCCTTCTTAAATTGGCTTTCCCAGGCTTTTCACTGCCACTAGGCCTGAGACATGAATCATGAAGTGCCTCTATATTACACTGCACCATATACAGAATTGAAGGCTGCATGTAGGCAGCTTTTTCTTACTTCTCATTAATACTAACATTACATAAAGAACGAAGCTGTACAACCCATTGATTTTACCTCCTAAGGAGGCCCAGTGGGGCCTCAATTGTAGGGAGGGCAGCTTGATCACATCCAAGGGCATATTAGTATGCTGAAAGCATCTAACCTTTATTCGATCCTCAAGGTCCATGGGCCTCATTTGAAGGCTGGACACAAGGTTTTTGCACACACTTTTTATACTTACTACCATATGAATGCTGCTTCATGCATGCTTATTTTTCATGCAGTTGTTGCCGTGAGGAACAACTTGCAAAGTCAGAAGGAGAGAATAAAGATTTTCAGAGGAAGACAGGGAGAAGCTGTGGAAGATGCAAATTGCCCAGCCTGTGCACAATTAATCTTCATGGATTTTCATCTTAAATTGCTCGCTTCAAGACATGGAATGAAAAGATCCTTGTTTCTCTTACAACAGTATTTTTCAAAAACATAATCATGCAGAAGTCTGAGGGAAGGAGGGCATCTCAGCTACAGGTTGGTTTGGATTTGGCTTCTCTAGAATCATCTCCCAGGAGCAGCTGCCCCACACCACGATGCTTCTGGGGACCACATAAACCACAACAGCCCAACCCTCACTGTTTCCACCAGAAGGGATTCAGAAGCATCACTTCTTAGGCTGCCTCAGCCGTCTCAAGCCTTCCGTCCCTTGCCTTCAGCACTGCCCTATCCAGCCCCCAAGTCTCTCTGCTGGCTTTTGTGATGCCAAATATCCAAACGTTTTCAGCTGAAAACTGTGATGTGAGCTGGGTGAGCTTTCAGGCACCATACTGGCAAGCAGTTCCTTGCTGGCACAAGCATTGCACACTGCTGGTTACTTATATTTTGAGAGGTTACTTGTAATTTGCCTCACAAACACTGGCTGCTCATACCCACAGGTGGCTGCTTGTATCAAAGAGTTTTATCTTTGTGCATCATTAGTCCAGGGGATGGCCCCAAATGGAGAAGTCCAATTCATTTAATGAGATGGAATTATACCATGAATTGTAGCTGAGATGCTGCTTGGCATCCTTAAAAGATTTTTCTTTCAGATCCAAGGCTACTTGACTAACATTTTACAAAATCTGCTGTCAGTTAAAAAAAAAAAAATATATGGACAGGCAATGCTTTCAGATAAATAGCTCGTCAAAATGCATTTCTCCAGAAACACTCTTCAAAGACGGTTGCAGTGACCTGCATCTGTCTGCAACGTTGCTTTCTTAGAGATTGCTGGCAAGTCCCCCATAATAAATACAAAGACTTTTGAGTCTGAGACCGTTCTGGCAAAACCCAGAGTCCTTTTATACCTCCACAAATGAGCCAGAGCTCTGGTGCATTGTGCTGGAAAGAGAGCAAAGTGACCGAAGGAGGGACTCTGCTTCCCTCCTTCCAGGAGGTTGAAGGGAGATCATGGAAAGCTACAACCGAACAGCTTCTGCATGTTAATGGGCATGCCCAGGACTTTAGAGTTGGGATTTTCAAAAAAGAAGGTTTTGAATGAAACAGAGGCTGATTTCAGTGCCTGTTGTCCAAACCCCTGTTTGCAAATACTCGCTGCGAGCCGAAGGTGCTCTGAAGTCGGCGTTTTGGCTGTCAGAAATGTGTCTTGCTTAGCCAGACAGATTGACCCCCTGTCCAATTGCATGCACATCACATATCGACAGGCTCACATGGCACCAGCCTCCTGCTTCATGCATATTCAGCGTGCATCACTCAGAATCATGCCATTGTAGTTGAGGACAGGCACACGCACGCACGCACGCACACAGTCTGCAACATGCCCAAGGCTTGCAGGACCTTTGCCTGCACCAGGACCTTTTATTCTTTCCCTGTGGGCCAATTTTTCACTAAGGATTGACCAAAGCATCTAATTATTACTTCATTAATTCATGCCCTCTCCTCTGATTTCCCTGGGGACCGATGTCCCTGTGTGAGAGCTGGACTCGGAGCCTGTTGCAGCCTGGCTGAGCAGAGAGGTGGGTGTAGATGAGCAGCTCCAGCTCAGCTCACACTCGATGTGTTCCCCATGCACTGGGGAAGCCAGCCTGAGCCTGGGTGGTCAGTAATTTGGCATACGTAGGGATGAACAGGCAGCTGCCCTCTCTTAAAGACTCAGGCCACCGTTTGTATGTCCCAAGCTGTTGAGGGGAGTAAACCCATGGGGCCAGCAAGTGTTCGAGGTCACCATTTGCTTCCTGAGTCAGCTTTATATGAACATAGGATGAGATGAAACATGACACAGACACATAAATGTGGCTGACAACTTCACCTTTCATTTTCATCCTCATTCAGAACAAACACTGGGGTGTGGAGGAGGTTGATGTATCCAGTCTTGGGCTCACCTGATGGTGAAGAAGATTTCTCATTGCTTTGCCTCTTGGCATCTGTTGACAATGCCAGACACCGATGGGACAGGTATTACCTTGGCACCAGGGCAGCTGTGTAAGAACCCTTAAGCCCCTATCTCCCTCCTCCTGGGGTTTCCCACCTAGCAGTTGGCATGTTGTTTTTTTTCCATGCACATGGGAATACTCGATTCAGGTCTAAAAGATCCAGGATCCCTCCCTCCCAGGTCTTGTTTGGCTGGTGAAAGAGGCCAGCTGCCTTTCATCTCCTCTCTCAGGCATGCACACAGCCCCAGAACTGTGTCATTTGGCCTCTCTCCATCTCACTTGGAGTGGTGGCGAGGCTTTCCTTGCTGCAGCTTAGTAAAAACCCCAGTCACCTCACAGCAGGAAAGGGGCAGGTTGCAGGATATATACACACACAGACAAGTCTCTCTTGGGTCATTCAGCACCTTCCCTGCCAAGAGGAATGAGAAAATGCAATTTAGAAAATCTCCCGGTCTGAGGGGATGTGAGGCAGAAGATCCTAGAAAGAAGGTGAAAGTGCTTAGTTGCACATTTTGAGTCTTATCGGCAATTGGTAATAACTCGGGAAACTCCACTGAAATGGCCTGCTGGAATTTTGTGGCTCAGCTCTCATTTGTTTGCCTGTCTACTGCCTTTGTGCTCGGTGCGTGACCTTTTGGTTTCATCAGCGGATGCTATTCCACATACAGCACCCTGAGCTGGCTCACCTGTGCTCACTTCATTTAACACGAATGTATTTTGTGGCATAAAATTTAAGTGCCTCAAAATGTGAGATTTGCATAAATTTCCAATGCTGTCTTCTGACAGGAATTTTTAAGCATAAAAATGATGAAGCTGTGAATAATACCTCCTGTCCAAATGCTCGCGGGTGAAAGCACACCAGTTGCCATGCTGTGCTGCAGAATTTTGCAGCATCCTCGCTGAAAAAGAGTATGAAGAGTGGTAAACACCACACACTTGTCATCTGGATGCCATTTTGTAAGGATGCTTTGCAAGCCCTGCTCTCCAACCTGCAACCCTGCAAGCAACCTGTGGAGCTCCAGCTGCCTGTGTGGACACAGCTGGGTCTGCTCCACATCTCCGTGGTGTGGGTGCATGTCCTAGGCTGTAAGTGCATTTTTGGAGCACCCATGCCCTGCAGTATGGGCAGGATGGAGACATGGCCATATGACTGGAAAGGCTCTGGCATGGTCGCTATTTTATGTACTCACACCCAGGACCCCACCATGTACCACCCATCTCGTTGTGTGCACTTGTGATCACAGGTCCAGGGCTGAGCACTGACACGTAGAAATATCAGAGTTATTATATTGTGTCTATGGATGCAGATTGTAGTAGGACGTGAACGTTGCATGAAGGGACCAGAGTTCAGGAACGCAACAGCAATTTCTGCACTCAAGCCCATTACTTTGAAAAGCAATGCTAATATGTGTAATAGTAATGAGTAATGGCTCATTGACTCAAGGGAAACAGGCAGTGGTGACTCACAGTTTCTGGAGATTAGATGATACGAACTACTACGCTGGATTAATTTTGCTTCTTTCTGTGTTTGTGAATTTTCTTTTGACAGATTGCATTTTTCCTGAATTTACTCTTTGTTCAGAATTATTTGACAAGTGGCATCTTTGAAATCTGTTTGGCTGGTGTTGAGCTCAAGCTGTTCATGAGGACAGTGTGTGAAATTAGCGCTGCCTTGTTTAGATTGTCATGAGCCTGTTCTTCAGCTGGCTGAAAAGCCTGCTTAGAAACGGGTTATTGGTGCAAATGCATTAAATTTACCTTTGTGGACTGGACATTCTATGATCATGTCTTAACACTTTGCTTTTATAGTGCCTATTCCTTCAGTAGGATAGTTCGCTGGAGTGGCTAGGATAAGTTATACAACTGGAATAATGGTCAAAATGAACTCTTTTGCAAATGCTGGAAAATGTTTTTCTACACTTGCTTTGTTCTAACTAACACCTCCCCTGTATCTAGACAAGGAAAGTTATCAACAAAATAGAAAAGCTTTTAAAATATTTCTGAAATGTTCAGATTTGCAGCAGCAAGAAGAATTATTCCTCATTTTAAGGTCCCATATGTTCCTTACCCATGTAACTAAACGGTTTCCTACACATATAACTATTAAGAGGTGGCAAAATCAGGAGTTTTTTCCTTTCTCATAACTTCAGAAATAACAAAATTATATTGTCATAAGTTTGAATGGGAAACTGGTTTATTATGGCTAACCCCAAACTATCTCATTCATCAACAACCAAAACTTGAACATGTTTTTATCCAGAAGTGGAAAAAAATTGGCATTTGGACTTGTGACCAAACAAATAATAACAATTCAGAATTTTAATGTACGATAGGAACTTATTTTAGATGGACAGTAGGTAAATGCAAGTTGGGGTGCAAATTTCCATGCAACCCTACCAACAACACAAACCCCAGTTTGCATTTGCCTTGCCCTTGCAAGATTACCACCGTGCTATGATTGGGGATAATCATCCACTTTTAACACAAGTGCATGAAATACAAGGATTTCAAGCAGGTGATCGATCCTCATTTCCTCCATGCATCCCTGAAGTCAGGAAATTCAGGAAATTCAGACGTGAGCAGGACCATCTCCTCCTTTTCTCGTCCAGCGAAGGACCCGAGCATCGCAGCGGCCTTGATGCCCTCCCAGCTCCTGCCTTTAACATGTTGATCTTCTCTCCCCAGCTATCGATCTGTTGTACTGGCGCGACATCAAGCAGACAGGGATCGTGTTCGGCAGCCTCCTCTTGCTGCTCTTCTCCCTGACCCAGTTCAGCGTCGTCAGCGTCGTGGCCTACCTGGCCCTCGCCGGCCTCTCGGCCACCATTAGCTTCAGAATCTACAAATCGGTCCTACAGGCCGTGCAGAAGACGGACGAGGGCCATCCCTTCAAGTGAGTGCTTTGTAGTTGTGGAGGATCCATTCCTTGTGGCAATGCACGTTTCTTCAGCTGCTGCTTTTATACCAGATAAAATCCTTGCTCATAACAGAGGAAATATTTTGTGCTGCTGTCCAGAGTCTCAAGAGCTGTACGGCAATATTGGCTTAGATTCTGGGGGGAAAAAAAAGAAAAAAAAAGAAAAAAGAAAAAAAAGAAAAAAAGAAAAAAAAAAAGAACAATTACAAAAGCAATCATCCTCTGAGACACAGGCTTTTTTTTTTTTTTCTTGAAAGTCAAAAATCATAAAAATTATAAGCAAATGGAGAAAAGGAGTTTCACTAGAGCTACTGATAATACAGTATCTCTGCAAGTAGAAGGAGAATCGCTTCAGGGCATGCTTTATTGGGCAAGTAGGGGAACTGTTTATATCTTTTCTCCAGCCCTGCTAGGCCGTGATGGTGCTGGTTAAGCTTTCCCCACCCTCTGCAGGGTCTGGGCTGTTTGCCCCCACAGTAGTGCTTTCTCCTCTGCTGTGCCAATGAGCAGTGACCTGTGAACCAGGTCAGCTTTGTGGGGAATCGCCCCAGCTAGGATTTGTAATCCCCTTTGGGAATAATAAAGAGAGAGAGCATCCAAACTGGGCTCTGTGTGTGGACAGGGCATGGCTGCAAGGAAACAGCCCCAGCACAGAAATTGCCCAGGGAGACAGGTCGTGCACGGCAAAAATGGTGTGTACTGGTGGCTCTGTGCCCGCAGGAAGGGGACACATTGCTCCAGCTGCAAGGAAATAAGGGCTGGGGAGGAGGGAGTGATGGGGAGACAGGTATGAGTGTGCAAGGCGGGTGAACCTGGCTGGGTTTGTAACCAGACCCGTGTTTCTGGCAGAGCCTACTTGGATATGGAAATGAATCTCTCACAGGACCAGATCCAGAAGTACACAGACTGTCTCCAGCTATACGTCAACAGCACAGTCAAAGAGCTGAGGAGACTCTTTCTCGTTCAGGACCTCGTGGATTCTTTAAAAGTAGGATTGCTTTAAATATTTTTAACCCCTCTCTGGAGGATCAATTTACATTTCAAAGTGCTGCTTCCCTTGTTGACACTGTCCTTATAAAACCTAGTTTTGCGTAGCTCCAGATATCAAAGTTGTTCTCCTACTTGGTTTCCAATCTGCTCGCTTCCAGTACCTCAGAGGTTTGGCAATCTGCAGTTGAAGTTATTTATCCGTAATACAGGAGTTACAAAAGGTGCAGGACCAGCTTAATGCCACTGCAGGTCTGGAAGCATCTCTGTTTTGTGCTCTCTATGACCTTGCCACAAAATGGTGTGTTCCCCTCTAATCCCTTTGGCAGTCTGGCTTTCCTCTAATGGTGGCCTTTCCTGCTGTGGAGGAATGCCCTCTTTCCCTCCCTGCTGAGATAGCAATTTATTTTCAGCCTTACATCCAAACAGGTGTTCTCCAGAGCAAAGGGATGATCATTAAGGGAGCAGACATGGGTTAGGCTGCTAAATTACAAAAGGTTTTTAGAAAAATGTGCCCATCTCCCAGCCCTCAAGGCTTTTCAGTCACTGGGATTATCACTGTGGGGTTGTGATTAACTTGTGTGGGATGACCCTTGCCTTCATCAAAATTAGATGCAGGATCCTAAATGTATGCAATTAAACACTAAATATACAGGAAAGCTCAGCTAAGAGAGTATGAAGCAGTGATCTGCAGGAGGGAAAATGGGTTTAGACACTCAGAAAAAGTACCTAGTTCTTAATGTGCCTTACTTAACAAGTCCCTTTACACATTAAAAAAGGCTAATGTGCCATTATGTTAGCTAGTTAAGTGAACTCATTTCTTCTTACACTGACACTGGAGGTGATGTAATGATCTGTCCTTAATTTAGTTTGCAGTACTAATGTGGCTGCTGACTTATGTGGGAGCCCTCTTCAATGGCCTGACTCTTCTGATAATGGGTAAAAATTATCATTTCTTTTTAAATCTATTTTTAACTCTAATTCCATGGTGATTTTTACGTAGGCAAAACAACCTCTCTTTGTTGTGCCTTCCCCACAGTTAAACCATCAGCTCGTATTTTCTCTTATTCATTATTCCTATTCTGTTGTCTGTCCTGCTAGAACCAATTTGCATTTTACGGTTGTGCAGCTACTGGTCCCAGAGAACTGGGAAAATCCGTATTTGGGAGGTTTGAGCAAAGTTCATTTTTAATAGGAAGATCCCTGGTGGATCAGCTGACCAAGTGGCATGATACGTGTTTGTCCCTGCTCAAAGTAGGTCTCTTCTCTGGAGGGATCTGATCAGCAGGAATTTAACACTGTGCTCTTTTTCTCCTCAGCTGTGGTGTCTATGTTTACTCTCCCTGTTGTATATGACAAGTACCAGGTAAGTCCACCCGCAGCTTTGCAGTCCGGGTGCATGGGTGGTTGTACATTCTGGGTGCCTCACTGACTTTGTCTCCTTTTGCTCCTTGCAGGCACAGATTGATCAATACTTGGGACTTGTGCGGACCCACATAAACACTGTTGTGGCAAAGTGAGTTCAAATGTCCTGCTGTGAGGTTGTGGTATGCCGGGGTGGCTAAGAGCTGAGTGGTCCTGGGGACAACGTGTCCCATGAAGGATGTCCTCCCCAGCTCCTGGCATGCAGGAGCCTGCAAGAGGGTAAATCCGTGGAGGAATACAGTCCTCCTCAGATAAGTGTAGGTTGAGGCAGAGCTGTGATCCTGCATCCTTCTCTCCCCTCCCCTGCCCTGAGGGATGAGGATGGAGCAGCCCAAACAGGGTCTGATGTCTGTACCAGACTGGACCCCAAGAAATGTGTTAACTCTTCCTCACTGACTGCCCCAGCCTCCCTGTGTGCATGCAGGGATGCAGTTCATTAGAGATAATAATAATGTTAATAAACAAAGTGGGAATTAGAACAGCACCCTGTTAGAGGAAACAAATATCTGGAATCACCGTGACCTTGAGTGTCGCAAACCATCACAGAATGGTCAGAACTGTATGAAATTGTTGATGCAGTCTGCTCTGGGGCCTAATGCATTGCCTAGCAAAAGCTTTTGTGGGATCCATAAGAGGAGAGTGAGGGTCTAAGCATAATTCTTAACACTTGGGAATAACTGAAGCAGGATGGATGGACTGAAGGGTGGATCTATACATCTCAGCAGCTTGAACACATGGCTCTGCAACAGTTGACTGAACAACAGGTGCCCAGTGGAAGGCTACAGGATGGTGAGGGAAAGAGAGCAAGTGGCCCACATGGAGATGCTGAGGAAACTGGGCTTGTTTTGCCTGGCAGAGTGGGAGCTAAGTGGTTATTGCATAGCAACCTGTAATTACTTGATGGGAAGTTACAAGAGGATGGAGCAAAACTCAGCAGAGGCAAAAGTTATAGCAAGAAGCAACAGCACAAATCTAGCTTGGAAAGTTGATGCTGGACATTTGGAGAAACTTCTTCTTTCAGAGGTTAATATAGCACTAGAGCAGGCTGCCCAGGGAGGTGCCAGAACTTCCTTCCCTGGAGGTTTTCAAGATGTAGCAAGACAAAGCCATGGCCAAATTAATCTAGCATTGGCGATAGTCCTGCCTCAGGTAGGAGACTGATTCAAAGGCTTCCAGGGGACATTTCCAGACTGTATTTTTGCAATGTTGCAAACCCATAGCCTTAGGCAGGACTAAAAGTCTGTACTGATTAAAAAAAAATAATTAAAACTTCTTTTCTGGCTTCCAGTAGACAATAGCCCACAGTAGGATAAAAAAAAGGGTGGGAGAATACCACTGAGGATATCCCATGAAAAAATGGGGAATTTACAACTCATGGCCCCTAGGAGCACATGGATGGACATCATCTCTATTTCTTACTAGACCGTAGCCCACCTGTTGCAACAACACACAAAACAGAAGTCAATAAAATTACCCTTTACTAAGACTCCAAGTGGGGATCCATTGGAATGGAATAGCTGCCTGACCATATAAACCTTTTTTTTTTTTCCTTATTTTCTAGGATTCAGGCTAAAATCCCAGGTGCTAAGAGAAAGGCAGAGTAAAGCAGACATCAAGAATTCATCAGCTACAGTAGTGAATAATGGGGGAATCTGGAGTGAAACAGCTCTGTTCTTACACTTTACTGCAAAATTATTGTTCTTTTTTTTTCTCGACACCATAATATTAGAAGGATAAAACTCGGAAGCAGTGCTTTTCCCCTGCTGCTTCTGCACTTAGAATATTTGCAATCACTTGTGTCAAGCACTAAAGTATAGTAAAGAGAAAAGTGTACTAGATGTGGTTTTTTGTGTTGCTTATAAAGTGCATGATGGTGAGAGCCTAAATAATATTGACCTTTTTTATTTTATTTTTTTAGTGTTTTTCCTTCTTCTATTGGCATTGCTTCTATAACTTTTAATGTTATATGTGGCTAGGGGCTTTCCTGCTTAGCGCACTGATGCAATAGTTAAAATTGCTTCTACGTCACTGGGTTGCTGGTTGGATTCATCTTTATTAACTATATAGAATTGTAGACTGATGTTTTAGTGTTTTCCAGCACAAATAAAATAAACAGTAATCGGTACTTATGGTAATCAGTTTTGTATAACTCCAAAAAAACGAAAACAAAACCCAGTACTTTTGTCGTAAGGGATTGACAGGCTGATTTAATGTATGGTAACTGGAAAGTTCCAGCTTGTTAAATTTATTACAATTTGTATTACATTCTCTGTAGTTCCTAATGGACTTAATTATGGACTCTGAATATTTGCACTTATGTACTTGATACCGAATGCAGAAATAAATGTTACTAAATGTAAAAAGTTCTCCCTCTTGTTGCCAATGGGATTCTCTTGACGTTTGCAAACTGAACACATCCACACACGCCTTGCCTCAGAAAATGGTTCAGTCTAACATGATCGTCTGCATTACATAGCTTATTCATCAGTTTCACATCTTGATAAGTAAATAACAGAAATTTTAAAAAGATCTTAGTACATCTTAGGAAAAGTTCTAAGCCCAGAGGCTGAGAACTGAAATAAAGATTTGCTCTTGTACAAAGGTGAAGGCTTTTAAATGTCAGCATCTGTATAAAGTTCTTCAAAACAAATAGATTGGTTAAGTGCTGAATGATTTTCCAATTTGTAGAACATACCAGTGGAAAATCTTTTATTCTCTCTCTCTCTTTTTTTTTTTTTTAATAAAAATGTGAACATCAAAACCTTTTCCACCAAATTGCATTTATTTTCTAACACCAAAGTGAAGCTCTTATGCAGAACATTTTTTTTTTCCACCAAGAACTAGATCCTTAAACATTTATCTGAACTTTCTGAATTGAAATCTCTTGCATTTCTTCATGTAATTCACCTTCATCTGTTCCACATGGGTATAGTGACATTTGTCCTAGGTCGGGCTGCCTTGTTATTTGGCCATGTACAAGTGTATAACAAAAATGCTTAACAGGAGGTGGCAGAAACATTGGTTTAGCCGCAGGCTAGTTGATTCTTGTGATGTGTCTCAGATGCCCTTTCTTTCATTTAAGTTTTATATTTAAACATTCTTCTTTGCTCTTATTTGAACACCTCAGTGTGACACCTGTTGCTTTTGAACAAATGGAATTTGTTTGTTTTAGTGTGTGTATTTTGCAGGCAGGACTTAAAATTCAACACCTGTCCCAAGCTTTAACTGCCTCTTACAGTTCCCTACTAGTGCATTCAAGTGGACAACATATATCCTGTATCTCTCAGGAGATAATTTTGACAATGACAACATTTAATAGCCCATCTCACTGGTCCTATAAACGTGTTTTTCCCTAACACCCTTAATGCAGTTGTACCCAAGACAAGCTTTTTACAATAACAAACCCTAAGCAGGATTTAAAGGCTAAATCTGGAAATAAAAGAAATAATATTTGGAAATGAAATAAAACAAAAGAAAATTCTGGCAGAGTTCAAATCAATAGAGCCCAAGATCCCCATTCTTGTATCCTCCAGCATCACCCTCTGTCAAAACCCCCAGCCCTCTGCTCCAGGCCCCATCACCCTGGCTACAGCCCTGCACAGCCACCCCTACAACCCATACCCTTTACTTTTCTCTCTTCTCACACCATGCCTCTCCCAACCGGCACCAAAGCTTCCTTGCAGCCACCCTGACTTTCCATATATTTGGCACTAACAGCCTGCAAATCAGCAAGTGGTGCTGAGCAGCTGGGAGGTGTTTGTGCTGTGGGTGGAAGCAGTTTGCAGGACCGTGCTGGGATGCACTGGAGGACCTTGGACTGCTTGTGCTGCCTGCTAGCACTGCCCACAGCCACTGGCACTGTACTGGGACCACAGCAGGACTTTCCAGGATATCTTTGATGATGGGAGCATGCAAAAAGCCATCGTGCCTGAAGCTTCCATAAGACTTGTTGCAAACCTCTGCCAGCTCTTGGTCTTGCTACTCACAGTAACAGAGGCCCTGCACATATAGGGAGGGATAATGGGAGGGGCTGTACCAACATCTCTTTATCTTCAAACAAGTAGAAAACAACAACGCTGAGCTCTTGTTCTGTTCAGTTGGTTTTTAAAATATTTCAGTATGATTACCACGGGTGGCTGAAGATACCCCAGTGACCCAAAGACATGCGTGGCTCAATTCATTTGCATTCGAAGTGAAGAGCAACTTGACAAATAAAAGCAGCAAATTTGCCAGTTTTAGGCAGGTGAAGCTGGGGAAGCAGCTCACACTACCTGGACAAGATGTGCCTTGGAGGGTGTGTGTGTGGACATTAAAACCAATCTTGTCTCTTCAAAATGTTCCTCACCAGAAGTGTATGGATGCTTTGAAGACCCACCAAGGTAAGTGAGGTTGCTCAGGTGGTTGGAGTTAGATGTGTGCTGGCTGCCTCACCCAAGCAGTGTCTCTCACCTGCTGCTTCTGGGTGGTTTGAGATGCTGATACTCTCTTTGGAGAGAGGAAGCTGAGAGGTTTTTACAAATTTCAGCTGTGAGGCTTGCTTCTATGTAAGGACAGGTCTGAATGAAGTCCCTCCCTGGCTGGGAGTGGCTGGCCAATATAAGGAAGTGTGTTTTGCTCTGCTAAACTTGCTGAGCTTGCCTTTGAAAGCCAGCCCAGGTGACTGCACTGCGTTTGAACTGAAGTAAATTTAATTTGGGCTTAGGGATATGAAATCGTAAATGGCATGCTGTTGGGAGAAGAACATTGTTAGAACTTCTACATCTCCAAATGCATCTTTTTTAGGCACTATGACTTTAAAATACATTCTCTGCGGTTTCACCTGTATCTTCCAGGAAATGTATAAGCCTTCTCCTAAGATGCTACCTATTAAGGAGAGGTTTGAGAGTTACAGAGGAACTGTCAGTGCTTTATGTCACTTGACTATGTGTCTGTAGCTTGAAATGAATACTCCATCAGTGATTTAATGCAAAGTGGGAATACTCTAATGTCTTTAGTTTTGATTCCCTGCTTCTCAGTGCCTTAGGACTATTTTACTCTTCTAGCCCATGTGTTTACCTCTGAGCTGATGCTGATCTCTTTTATGCTTCCTCTGCTCTTTAATATTAATCTAGTTGGAGTAGGATCACAAAACACATTAGTGTCAGGAAAGCCCCGGAATTTGAAGGAGATAAGAATGGTACAATATTCTGTGAGCAGATAATCCAGTTAAAGAGAGACTGACTCCTTCCCCGCAGCTTTTGCTATCTCCCTGCATACTTTCAGATGGCAGCTGGCTCCCATCCCTGTCCTGGTGGGTTACAAGCCGGTCAACTGTAAGCCCATCAGCTTTTCCTTTTCCATATGGGCCCAGTGAAATATGTGGCAAGCTCCTGTGTTTACCCAGTGCGACTTTGTGAACAACAAGTCCTCGGTATTTCTTCCCAGATCTTCTTAATGTTGTCTTCTCAGGCACAGAATTAAAAGGTGCTCCATCAGTGACCTTGCATCCAAGCTTCCTGGGTTGCAGGCAATCGGTGGAGTGAGGCTGCTGGCGTGAGGGAGGCTGGTGGCACTGGCTGGCACACGGAGGCACTGCGGGATGTACGGTATTTGGATAAGGGTGAGACAAGCACTGAGAGTAGCTGCAATGTCTGGAGAAAAACAAAAAGCAAAAAAAAAAAAAAAAAAAGGAAAAAAAAAGGAGGAAAAAAAAAGATGAAAGGCCTCTCTTTCTTATGGGCTTTCTTGCTGCTCAGCACCTTTACTGGAGGATAGGGGAAAGATACTCAGATTGGACAATCCTGCTCCACAGATCTGCATGGAAATGATAATTGACCATAAGTAGGTACTTGGGCTTGATCTCTCTCTTACTTGAACTGAGCATTTCTTTGTCTGGCACTTGGTTGTAAGCAAACTGTCAGCTCCCCTGCTACTCGTGTTCTCCTCTGGTCAGCCTCCAGTCCAAGTAGCTGCAGGTTAGCAAGTCTGATGCCTGGGAAGTGCCACTTCAACTGCTCTACCTTCTTTTCCATATCGGTAGCTGTTAGGGGGGCAGGATAGGCTCTGAAGATCCAGGACATCCCCTGAACCTGCTGCAGTTGCAGCTGTATCACCACTTCTGCAGCTGCCCTGAAAAAAGCACTGCAGCTACACAGAGGTCAGGTTTATATGCTGGGGAAAATCACCATCTGTGTGCAAAGCAAGCTGAGGTTACGTGGGCAGGCAGGTAGGTGGGTAGGCTGACCAGCACTCTGGCAAGTCCCAGTTGTCTGGGATCTGCTCATCTCTGCATTGCCCATCTTCTTCTCATCCCTTTCATTCCTGCTCTGCCTCCACCAAAATGCTGGGTGATGCAGAAGAGAGCAGGTTGAAAATAAAGTGATAGGAAATAACTTCAGAAAGAGTCCATCTACAAAAGTCGAAAGATAAAGTGTGCTTGACGTGCTTTTATTGCTGCTCCCTCCTGTCTGCAGCTGAACAAGCAACTCGTACTCATTGCTCGTGTTCAATGAATATCAAAGTGATTCACCCTCAAGGCTGCAATTTATGCAGCCTCATGGCTCTTTTTGTTTAAGTTGCAAAATAATTCAGACCAGTGAAGCTAATCGTCATTCACAGTAAGGCCCTTTTGCCTGTATTCCCATTTATGGGGAGCTGTAAAGAGGATATTAGTTACATTTTGGCTTCTTTTTTACAGCCCTGCAATATAGCCAAAGTGATGTAAAGTAGCCCACACTAGCCAAAAAATGTCTGTATTTTATAGGTGTAACTTTAACAACAACAACAACAAAAGTAATAATCCAGCCAGTGGAGTGACTCGAATAGCAGATGTCTTCATATAAAATATTCTGCACTTGCCAAGTTAGACATGAGGCCCAATTTCATTCCTCCTAATTCCACAGATGCTTGCTTGGAGAAAGCAGCATCCTCAGGATTATTAGCCTGTTATGCTGAGTGGAAAAGCATCACCTCTGGCACAGAATAAATGTAATTACTGAATGGTTACCAGCCGAACATCAGCTTAATTTGTCATTTATCAGCAAATTTGCAGCAATTAATTAGGAAAAGGTGAGAGACCTTCTCAGAAGAACACATTTGGGGAAGCACCTCTCCTACCCCTTCTAGTCAGAAATTTTGTCCTGGAAACCTCCCTCACCTTTCCATCCCCTCAAAACCTAGAGCGTTTACAGCTTTTTCAGCTGAAATCTAGAGCTGTGATGAACTCAGGATATCAAAACTACCAAAAAGTATACTTCAAGTTTTCATGTCACCTTAAAAAACTTAAGGAGTATAAAACCCTGATACTACTAGTGTCACTCTTGAACACTTTCAGGAATACACTTACATTTAAATTCTGACATCAGGATATAAACAAGAATCTCTCTTAGTCCCAAGTGTTTTATCTCGCCCACTTTTGCAATGGCAATCACAAGTCTATGACTCAGATACTACGCCAATAGTGAAAATTAAAAGAAAACATTGTCTACTGCCATTTAGCCGAAGGTACTCCTACAGCTCTCCAGTCACAAGAGACTTGAGTCAGTCTTCCTTTCTCGATAGTGAAATGCTGTGGACTCTGTGCAGGTTGAACTCTGTTATTGTAAACTACTTTTTGTGAAAGAAATGAGACGGAGAAAGTGCTACAGAGTCATGTACCTGGAGCCTCCCATATGGTGCCATGACAGAAATTACAAGTAAATCAGATAAAATGGTGACTAATAGAAGATTTTAAGGAGATCTTCTAGAGCAGATGGCAACTGATAGCATTAAAAGGAGAGGTCATTAGTAAAGTATCCCAAATACAAGACATATTTTAAATTTTTATACAAAAAATGAAAAAGAAATAACGTACCCCAGTTACAGAGGATGCTAATTACCTTTGTTAAAGATACAAAGTAGTGAAGTATCAGGAGACAAATGGGAAACCATGTGGAAGGAACTGGACAATCCTGAAGCCCATTAAAAATAAGATGCTATCTTGCATTTCAAATACAAAGACATGTCCTTGGTTGATAATAGAAAATTCTCTTGTTGGCTACAAGGTCACTGGTTAGAAAGAAGTATTGACGAGAAAACCTTCAGTGGCCTAACAGAGGGCTGAACAGAGGATGATTGTGCTCAGTGGGACAGAGAAGTGCTATTAGGGCATTCAAGGGAATGTAGGGACCATCACAGGAAAGGAGCTCAGAAAGGTTTGCCTTCATTAAACTAGCAAAATGAAGGCTGGGAAGGAGGATATATTTGCTCTTTGAATGTATATCAGGCTAAACACCAGTAAGGCTGAACTCTATTTAAGCTAGTGCTTAATTAAGATGCTTAATACTGATACAGGAAAAAAAAATTGCATTTTGCTTGGAAACTAAAATGAATCATTGGTGAGGAATACTAGCTCCCAAAGAGGAGTTAGAAACAAGCACTGTGAATCTAAGAGTCATTCAAGGTAGGATATAGTTTACACACGATGCTGATTGCCGTGTTGATAAAATCAGCAGATGGCAGTTCCCCATGTGGCTCTTTTTGTGCTGAATGCGAGTTTACAAGAGATGATTGCAGGGACTCACACACATATTTTTTTTTTCCCCAGCAATTATTGCACTAATGCATTAACCATTAGCACGTCCTGTGTTTATTTAGCAGTAAGAGAATATAACAGATGCTCATTGGATTTAGATTAGTAGATCTGCTGAAGCCAGAGCAGTCTACACATGGTCTAGTCTCTTTAGGAAGAAAAGATTGTCTTTCCATTTAATATTAATTACAAATCTTTCTGATCCCAAGAAAGGTATTCCAGGTTCAGCAGAGGCATCACACACCTGTGAAGCCATCACTAGACATTTGACAAAATTTTAAAGGCTTGTCAGACATGGGGCTTCATGTCTCCCCTTATTTTCTGGGAGCTAGGAAGATGCTATAAAGAAAGGTTGTTCTGTGTTTCCCTGTATGAATCTGGTTTGCTATGATACTTCTGTGTGAAGGGAAAAGGGCACCAAGATTTGAGTATATTCAGGTTATTATGGATAGGATAAGAAATGAATGAAAAACTTTTTTTTTTTTTTTTCTGGTATACGCAAATACGGGGGAAAATTTACTAGAATTCTCTTCTTAGTTTTTACCCTCTAATAAACTTGTCAGGAAGCAAATGATTTCTGAGATATGAACCTTTCATTTATGTTGAAATAGTAAAAGGAATAAGGGTGCACATCCTCATAGACAACACTACCTCTGCTTACTCAGACCTAATGTCCTGAGCTAATATCCTAGCTCTTGCAAGCTAGTGCAGCATTGTCTTGTTCCTCTCACTGTAAAGCTGGGCAGGGACTTGATGTTCCCTACTTGGTAATCAATACAATAGCTGAATTTATTCCTGATACAAGGCACTGATACATTCCTAGAAGTCTAGAGCTAGTAATCAAAGAATCTCATAGCTTAAAAGACCTGCTGTGGTGGTAAAACCATCCTCATTTATGACCTATCCTTTGCTCAAGCATGTGCTTTTTATGTCTGTACCACATTTATTACACTCATCTTTGACAGGAGTTCAAAAGCAACATTTGCAGATAAGGTCTTGCTGGACTAGCGTGGGCAGCATGACAAAATCAAAAAGGTGTGTCTATAGGAAAGGAGACAGCCCTGTGGACTTTTCATGCTTGAGCCACTAGAAATTTTCAATTAAGTTTGAAAGAACTTGGAGTCCTTTGCAACTCAGCAGAAGTGCTTTAAATTCTGCTAAAGCCCTGCTTTGAAATATCTGCTGGAACTGAAGTTACTATATCACATCAGAAGTCCTGATTCTGAGGCTGTTTCTGCAGGAAAAAGAAAAAAAAAAAAGTATGATTTTTAGATTAAAATCTGTAATTCCACTGATACATTTTACCATACGTATCACCAGAACTGCGGGACATAATATTGGGGGGGAAGGGAGGGGGGGTGGGGAAGCAGGAAGAATGGGTAAAATAATACCTAGAAGTGCTTAATTGCCTGAAAAGAAAATAACCTCTAGTTTTTCCATAGTTAGTATAATTTCCAGTTCAGGGGCTAAATACACTGAGAGAACTGAGAACTTGCCCCCAGTGCTTTGGCATTATAGAAATCAATGTGTTTATTTGGCCCAGAGGTGCCTGAATTTCAGCAGCTGGCCAGGTACCAAATTGCTTACTCTCTGGAACCAGTAAGTTTCTTGAAACCTGCCTAAGACTTCAAAGGATTTTCAGAAAGAGAGGGCCCTTCCTTTCTAATCAGGCTTTACGTTTTAGTTAACAAATTAGCTGTCATGCAATGTACAGACAGCTTTTTATTAGCTGGATGGGATAGGTCTCCTAGAAGCCCAGGTCTATAGATAGGTCTTCTACTAGTCCAAGGATGACCAAACAATGCAATACTGTTGTTCTGCCTGCAGAGAAATTAAGACTGCAGAAATTATCACCTATTCTAGGAGATAACTGGAGGTACTTCGCACATTCAAGCTGCAGAAGAGCATTACCAAAAGTGTGCCACAGCTTGCAAGGCAGCATACACTGACTGCCCACCTCTCCTGTGAACATCAAGAGGAGGAGAAGACGCTCATCTCACTTGGGATCAGGTTCTGCATGTGTATATATAAGGTTAACAGAAGATCGTTTAATACATAGCAGTCCTTGGCAGGGTTCAGTTTCCAGAGCAATTTCTCAGGAAATCAGAGGTGAAGGATGGCAGCACCTTTGCTGACTGTCCCTTGCTGAGCCATAAATTGATACTGATTGTAAGTGAAGAAGGTCTCCAGTAATAGCTTGGCAAGGTGGCAGCAGCCATAAATATGCGGGAAAGAAAGGGGCCATCTCCTAACATGCTGGTTATCTCCAGAGGAAAATTGCAGCACTTCCTATTAGACTTTTAGATAATTAAAAAGAAGAGATGTTACCCTGCTGATTATTTGTATCTTTGAGCTTAGTTCACATAGAAATAATCAGCCGTGCCAGCTGATATTCACTCACGCAATCGTTATTCTATCTTAAGTTCTGAATTGACGATATTTGTTGTTTTTACCCTGTTTTTACGGTGATAAGGCAAGCACAGATAACTGCATTTAAAAAGATAGTTTTTAAATACCACAGATCCATAGGGAAGTTTCAAAACATAACTGTAGCTCTGAGCAAAAAATAAAGTCTAAACTTTATTTATAATATTTTTAAATCTTCCATGTTTTAAAAGGTTGGGATGCCAGCAAAACCTCCAAGGCCAGAAATTATCAAGTTTAACTGCTAGAACCTATAAGTACAGTATGTGCTGGGTTTGCAAGAAAGTCATTTAATATGTGTAATTAATTTGTCCAAGACTCTTCTTGGCTTATTACAATATTTTGATCTCTCTCAGAGCCAGTCTGAGCTCCATGGAGTTCTGCCCTTGGCTCTACAGAACCTGTTCACCTGGCAACAGCGAGGCCCAGCCTGGCCACCATGTTGAGGCCCGACATGGCTGCCATGTTGAGGCCTGGGCCAGGCACTGTGGCACTGGTGCCCTCTGAGGTGGCACCAGCTGCTCTCCACCGCCTGCAGAGCCTGGGTGAGCAAGTGCAGGGCCTGGGGGTCTGCCGAGGCTCCTCCAGTCCACCATGCCAGGATGTGGGTTCTGCCGTATGGAAAGGAGGACTGGTCTCCCTGGGGACTGCGACCCCCCCAGCCCAGGGTGGGCAGAAGCAGGGAAAGCCCAAAACCTGGCACTATGCCTACATTTTGTACTGTCCTGATAAGGGAGGTCAGGGCTTAATAGCATTTTTTTTTTTTTTTTTTTTTTATCAATGTTTTCTGCCATTTTAAATATCCACCTAAGAAAATATGGCTAACATTATCCCCATGGCTGCATTGGCCATGGACTGTCTTCCTGGTTACCTGTAACCTAGTTTACTAGGGTTGGTATAGGAGATGGAAAATCTGAAGGAAAGAGACACCGCAAGTGTTTGGTGGAGACGAGCTTTGTGTAGGCCGTGTGTTTCTAAATGAGATGGCTGCCATGGATATTAATGCATTTCCTCCTTGTCTTTTGGTTTTATTATCACATATGTGGCCATCTGGTTCCTCTGTGGGACTCCCAAGACTTTTTGGCAAGCACATATGAGAAGATGTCTAGGGTTTTTCTTCAAGCCTTTCTACTACATCTTATTTCTGGAAACACTGCTTAAAAAAGAGTTTTCACTGACAGTTACAGTTTCTACCTGTAACACAAACCTCCTCACAGTGCTGATGTTGTGGAGCAGTGTTGAGAAAAGTCTTTGTTCAACCAGAAGTCTGGTGGCACATTAAGAAAATAAATGTGCTTTGCACAGTGGTCAGGCATGTCAATGCACTGTGGCAGGTGGTGCGAGACAGATGCTTGTAGTCCCCTCAGCCTCCAAAGTGAGAATGTGGCATAGTATTTGAAGGGAGAAAGAAAATTTAAATACGCTTAGATAACAAATTCATTCTTTTCAGTTCTTGAGAGATTATAAAACCCTTGAATTGTCTTGAATGTTATTTTTTCTTGGGCTGTATCAGACAAGAACCTGCTTATGGAGCTGTTGGGCCTTCTTAGATGATAAATTTCACCTATAGAATCACATTTATCATGGTGCCTCTTGTAGGAAATGCAGCCTGCTTTCAGGGTAGCTGGATGGATTGCGGAGATGCAGAATTGGAACAATTCAGCAATCAGCAACTTGGTGCAAAGGTCTTCACAAAGGAGATGAAGCGATGACTAAAAACAGAATCAATTTGCTTTAGAAGGAAAGATTAATCATATTGCAAGAGAAGGATTGCTTCAAGTGTAAGCAAGGAAATTGTGCTAAGAGTAATAAAGTTTTCCAGATAAAAAGCACCAAATAAACTAACTAACAGGAGATAGATTTCAGACAAGTTTTATCTGGGTCCAGAGCACTTCTCTTTGAGAAGCAGGGGCAGACATATTAAGGCTGAGCAATCCCAAAGGATGGATTCCATGCTGGGGGACATTGCCTCTGGTTATCACTTCAAATTTTCCGATTTCAGAACATTCAAAACTTTCCATTGCTGTCAAGTCTGTTTAACTGTGATGGAAAGTTATTTTTGTCTATCAAAACTGGTTTCTTATAAATAGCCAGGATTGGGCACAGCCTGTGGTTACGGATGTATATCGCAAAAACTCACTTTTGGAAGCTTGAGCTGTCAGATGAGGGAACAAGGGCCTGAGCTCCCCCATTACTTCTGAGATTTGTTTTAGGGCATTATCTCAACAGCTTAGTTTCAAAGGCTGTACAAATATAATGTTCCTAATAGAGCTTAAAACCTAGAGGTCAGAAAAAGCCATGCACAGATGAGACGAATGGCTTGGAGTGACATAAGCCATAGGAAGAGATCTAATTTGATGTGGAAATACTCCACCAGTGAATGCCTGTGGTCACAGTACTCTGCCCTCTTGGCCGCTGCCAGGCTTCAGTCCATCACGTGCCCTAAGAAACCAGGGGATTTGAGGAGGGATTTCAGGTGTGACAAAGCAGTGACACTGCTGTGTGGAGGGGATAAACTGTGACTGATGCTGTTTTGGAGTGAGAAGCTTGTGCTTGTGGCACTGAATGAGAGAGGTCAGGAGAGGGGCTGAAAATAGATAGCTGACATTTTTTACATGTCACCTTGCTTGACACTTTTAAAAGGCTGAAAGGTTTGATGAAAAGAGTTTTGGAAGTGAAGTAGTTGTCATAAAAGGGTGAATTTGGGAGCAGCATGTAAGAAAAAAAAAATGGCAAGACTTTTCAGAAGGATCATTTTTTTGATAGAAAAGCTGTATATGAGAAACTATACATCACTAATGTCGGCTTACATTTGGTGTTTAGTTTTGGTTTAATAACTGACATGGGAGGAAATTGAAAACATCTGAATGCTTTATCACATCATTTTTTTCTGAAGGAGGTCTTTCATCTAGGAAACAGATTTTGACGGAGAAAATAAAATAACAAAAGAGAAAATCAAATAGATAAAAAGAAATCAAGAGGCTGTCTAGAAGAGAGATGACCTAAAGGATGAGGAAAAACAAAACAAAACAAACAAACGAACAAAAAAAAAACACCTTCACAAGTAAAACATAGATTTTAACATGGATTTTTTATTTTTGCACAATGTGCCCTAAATTATATTTCTGAAGAAAATAGCTAATAGTTCTGTTGATTTTAAGATGGTAAAAAGACTGTGGTTTCAGACTGCTGTCATTAGAAAGAATTGTCTAGAATTACTACTAAATGACAAAACTGGGGCAATTCTGCCCTTAAACAACTCACTCCACTGCTTGCTACATACATAGGTTTGTTTTCTGACATCTCTCCTGCTGAGAGCCATAAGTTACAGAAGGTGCCACACTGATAGGTGATCATCGTCAGGTGTTGAAGATGGGCAGGTAAAGCAGGGGTAGTGGCTGCACATGGGCTTTGTTTACACTAATTCAGGATAAAGAGCCTAGTGAAATAAGACAGTTGCCAGTATACAACAAGTCAGTAAGTCAAACTAAAAACAGAGCTCTCTTCTCAGCAGGGTGACTGTCTTGTCTTCACTCCAAATTCACTTATGCTTAGATTAAGTATTTATTTTCTCCACACTCCCCCATCCCCATGTGGATTTAGTCTCTTTTACAAAATGAGGGTATAAAAAAATGTTATGCCACTGTAACAGGTACAACTATCTTTAGGATGAATTCAAATCACAGAATGGTTGAGGTTGGAAGGAACCTATGGAGATATCTGGTCCTACGTCCCTGCTCAAGCAGCGTCCCCTGGTGCACATTACCTGGGATTGTGTCCAGATGGCTTTTGAATATCTCCAGGGAAGAACAGCTTCTCTGGGCAATTGTTATTCTAGCTCAAACTAAATTAAATTTAATGGTAAAAAGAGTGCCTCTGTAGTAACATAAATCTCACTTCAGACTTTGATGAATCCAGATTAGTATTTTTGATTGGAAAGAGACATAATGAAGCCATGGCTACTTGGAAAAATTCTGAAGATAAGCTACACCCTACTTAACAGGAAATTATTTTGATCCACAACTTTTACTGTAGTTTAATAGCCCCTGAACTTCCCTCAATTACTGTTTTAAAAGATTATTTCTGCAGAATTTAATTTGGAACCATTTTATGACTAAAAATTTTATTAAGTCCCATGGACCTCATATGCCACTTGTGCATTTGCCTTTTCTGTGCACAAGGAGAAGTGTGAAAAACACTGACAACTTAAGAACAGGGCAAAAGTGATTCAGCAAACACTTTTAAATCAAAAATCCTTCACATCAGAATTATTTTCACAGCACAATAAAGCAATGCTTGAACCTTAAAACGCATACATTTTTATTTTACTGTATTTCCAATTTAGAAAAACACGTGAAAAATGAAGACTATACATTCAGTGGGGAAATCGTGCAGCATCTTGAAGATACTATTACTGCTATTAAGAAATTGGTAAGAAAACATCATGCTTAGTTTTAGATATATGGCAGATAAATCACTTGTAACCATCAGATCAGTCTTTTAGGGCTGTAATTTTATGAGTATTCTTTATGTAAGTTATATTCTACCTCACAAGAGACAGGGGTGGTTTGGGGTGAAGTTGGGGGGGTGCCCACACGCACTTTGCTGCCTGCAGAAGTGTGGCTGTAATCAAACAAACCAACCTGAGTGGAGCAGGTCACACAGCTGGTCCAAGCCTCAGCTCACCTACTGGCATTTCAGTGTGGGAACAGTAGATGCCTTTCTCACTAGGGGCTAGTGAAATTTGAGGCCTACCCAGACTTGTGTTGAAGTCAAAAGAGGCAGGGTCTTATACTCAGCAGAGTAAGTTAGGACTTGGGGTAGGAGTGTGTTCCAAGCTCTGTCCTGTCTTCATAGGTTGCTTTTGCTCAAGAGATGGAAGCTCTAGGCCAACACTGGCTTCATAGCAGCATCACAAAAATCACCTGAAGGAAGCTTGTATGGAGCCTTTTTCATCATAAGGGCCTTAATGCTGTCTGTGCAAGGGAGAAATTGAATGATTCTTTCTTGGGGATACTGGGAGGATACACCCAGTGATCTCAGTGAGTTCAGTAGATGGTACAGGGTCCAGCAAGACGGTGGTTTGCCTGCCAACCAGGTCCAAAGGGATTGTTGTGGAACAGCTAGCCTTTCTTTGAGACAACTGCATTGTGTATGGTAGTAAGAGATCTTACAGCAATTATCAGCTAAGGGTGGCTGTTCATGGGTAACTAACTTTTGCTGTAAGACCTCAGAGGTCATTAAAGCCAGAATAGCTTCAAGCAGGTTTTTTAACAAGTATCTCCATAACGTGTTTGTCTAGGTAGGTGTAAATCTTGTAAAAACTCTCCTTTCTCCTTCAGTAGACCTCTAAATCATCTATTTCAGACCAGCTCTGCATGAGTCTTATGAGTGTTTTACATAACATGCTGAAATCATAAAGCTGTTTTCTTTCTCACTGCTTCAGCTAATTGAGGATGTAATTCATATGAAATTAAAAACCTTCTACACATTTATTATATATCTCTAAATATTTCATCTTCTCAAGGAAGGGCTAGTAATTTATATGCATGCATATAGAATTTGCTCTGCAGACAGCAAAATTCAACAGCATCATTTCTTCCTACAGTGTCTTAGCTGGTGATTTTAACTGCCAGTAAAAATGAAGGAGAAAGATAGGTTTAGTTTTATGCATAAGCTCTGGTGCCCTTGGTAGCATCTATTTAAGAACTGATATATTTTCCCAGACATTAGGGGGTTTTATCAATCCACTGACAATTCTCAGTCACAAAACTTTGTGTTTTTTTTTTTTTTTTTTTTTTTTTTTTTCCAGTTGTTTGAGGGCTCCTCCCACCATTAATGCAGTCTTCAGGTTTTCTCTTGCTCCACCTTCACCCTAAGTGACCCTTCTTGTACCAGCAATTATGAACCAGCAGATGACTTTCTGGTGTTTCTGAAGGCCAGCTATGGTCTCCGTTCTTCAGTATAGCTTCAGGCCACATGGAAATAAGGCTCTTCTGTTGCTTTAATAACACCCTTCATTCACAGTGGCAGAAGCTGACAGCTAAAATCTTCCCTGCTACCTCAGCTTTTGCAGCAGAGACGTGGGCAACAGCTTCCTGAAGAGTGTTAACAGCCAGAAGCCAAAAGTTTCTAGAGATACGTAGATTTGGTCAGCTACCTGTAAAAGAAGTTACTTGTTATTTTGAAGTGTGGAAGAAAGGAGGAAAGAGCAAGTATGAGGAAGGGAAATAAAGTATTTAGATGTGGAAAATATTCAATATCAAATAGCTTAAAAACAAATATGAAAAAAATGGTTTGTAAGGAAGAAGTGCTTTTTCATCTGCTGTTGTATTACTTCTCATTTATGGGTTTGTTAATTGTTAGGAAGAAATTCGAAGGCACACCATTGAATGCCTAGAAGAAGAGACTATAAAAAACAGCAATCTTCGCTTCAGATTGCAGAATTTTCCAAGAGAGATCACTGAGGAGATGACAGGTAGTACTGCTCTAACCAGCTGTAAAAAAGGAGAGAATTGAATTTTCCATAAATTTAAACATGTTTGAAGTATTCTATAAAATGAATCTTACCGCTAAAGGTAAATTGCTTTTGGTAACTTCTTAATGAAAAAGGTGGATGTTTGTTAATGTGTGACACCGTAAGGGATTATTCTCTTACAAAACAGTGTAAATGAGAAACATCTCTACTGAAGACTGTGCATGAGCACTGGAGGAGTGACTGGGGAAAGGCAGCATTCAGTTCTGATCCCAGCTGTGCTACAGCCTGTCTCTGGTACTTGCAATAGAGCACTTGAGTGCTCTGTGCTGCGAGTTCCCTCCTGTAGGGTTAACAATGATATGACATTACTTTTGGGTGGGTTTCATCTGGCCAAATGCTAATCAACTGGCTCATATGGTTGGTGAAGAGAAAGAGGCACTTGGAAGCATGAGTCATCTCATCCTAGAATAGATGTTTAAAAGAAGTCAGAAGAATCATGAACTAGAAGTGCTAAATGCTAAAACAATAGCAGGTGTCTAGAAGAAAATAAATATTGAGCTTTATTTCTGTTTTGTTTGTTTGTTTGTTTGTTTGTTTGTTTTTTTCCTCAGATGTGGTTTCATTTTTGAGATGAATATGCCAAGGCATGCTTTGCTACCTCCCTTCTAACTGCACTGTAGTCCCAAAGGACAGTGGTCAAGTATCTGATCTAGATGAATACTGAGATTTCTTCTTTTGGGGAGGAGCAAGGGAGTTGAGTTTGTGTATCTGGATAGCCACGAGGCTGCATGGTTATAGGTGTGGGGGCTCAGGAGGAGGGATGGCAATGAGACAGGGGAGCAGGACGTCTTTTGGTGTACTATGGAGTTATATCAGCTTTAGATTCATTGTTGAACAGCAGCCAGAGCTTTGGTATTTTTTTTTTCCATCTGTATTCTGTGTTTGTTGGTTAGTTTCTTACAGCAAGTTTCCTCCCTCACCTCTCTCTGCCTATAGCACTGGTTGCTATGCAGTCGGTTGTTTGGACTAGCTGCTGCCATTCTGCACCGAGTGTTTTTTGCGTGGGTGGATGTACACTAACGTGGCTGTTATCTCCGAAGCTGAAAGGATGCTGTAGTACAACGCCCATGCACAGGAGAGCTTTATCCACAGCACCTCTTCATGCAGGCTCTTCAGTTTCACAAAGCTGTGGCTCTTTGAGGAGAAATGCTGCTGAATATTGAGCAAGGTGCTCCTGTTCCTTCTCTCTGGCTGCTAAGGCTGGTTGTGCAGGAGATAGTTGTTTTTTTTCAGTGAAGTAATTTTTATCAGCTCACTGTACGTCTAGGGAATTTTGTAGACATATAATATGAAAAAGAGCAATTGTTCTCTGAGAACACAGCAGACTTTTTCTTGTTGATAGATGCAGATGACTTAGGGAAAATGTGATAAGACTAAAAGGCTGAAATAAAGTGTGTGATTTAGGGGATGTTATTGAGTGAGTGTCTTAAAATCACAGCTATCCCTTGCCAGGTGACAGTATCTGTAGTAGTGAGCTAAAGATTATGAATCAATCCCTTTATGCGTTACCTCTGATATGCCTTTTTTTTTATATCTAAGAGGCTTGTGTGTGTTTGCTATTTATTTTGTAGCTCTTGTTAATGCAGCACGCGAATCTAGTGCTGCTCAGATAAATCAGCTGCAGTCTGCATTGAAGAGCATTGCTTATGAAATTGAATTGCTGGATGAGAAGCAAACCCTTTGTGAAAGACAGAATGCTGCACTGTGGTATGTATTTATTTGAACAAGGAAAACCATACTGGCAAGATGATTAAGGCGAATTGAAATGTTATCAAAACATGGTGAGTAGTGCTTGTCCCTCACCCCTGCAGCTAGCCGCAAATGTTTCTAGGCAACTCTTCGCTGCAGCAGCAAAGCAAGCCTGATTTTTAAGATCTTGTTTCTTGAACAGCAGAGCCTGCTTGCTGCTGCCTGCCCCCTGTGGCCCTGATAAGCTTGCTCAGAGAAAACTGGCTGCAGCTTTGCTTCTCACGCTGGCAGGGAGAGTTTTCTCTTTCAGCAATTTATGTTAAGGAACAAGTACAAAGATTGTAATTGGCAGGTTTGGAAAAAAAATAATGTGGAAGGGACTCTGAATCAGTAACTGTGATAGCGATCCCTCTTCCTCTTCAAGACTTATCTGAAGAGGATACAGAGACTTGGGAGATAGTTGTTTTCTCCTTGCCAGATTTCATGTTACTGTCACCTTCTGGCATGCTGCTATAGAGCTGTTCAAAAATAAGTCACAATGCATTTTCTTAGGGGAAGTCTTCTTCATTCGTTTGGTGCCTGAAAACAGCCCTTCCATTTTTAATAAAACTCATGGAAAATAATCACATTGGAAAAAGTAAAACTGCATAACTATCACAATAAATAAATGAAAGCTGCTCCATTATAATTAAAAGTCTTAGATGGTGCCAGTGGGTGCCAGCCCTTTATATATTTAGGGCTATAGCATGAACCGAGTTACTAACACATGGATAGGAAAGTATTGAATTCGACAAACATTTGAACCAAATATCGGAATGAATAGTAGGAAGTATTATATGCATTTTTATTTTATTTTTTTCCAGTGAGGAACAAGAATACTTGCAGACACAGCATAAAAGAAGAGTAGACTTGCTGAATGAAAGGATGGCAACAAAAATTAACACAAATGTTCTGTTAATTGAGACTTACAATAAAACAAGGGAGACAGAAAGAGAAATAATCAGGGCAAAGGCAGCATTAGAGGAATTAAAAGAAAAAATAGCTGAAAAAATAAGTAAACTTGAGAAAGAGAATGAAGAATGTGATGAAAAGGTAAAGGTTTTGAAATGTATTTCAGTTTTACAGATGGTTATATAGTGCCAAAAATGAAATGCTCTTTGGAATTGTGCTGAATGTTGGGTTTAGCTTTCTCATACGGAGCTCACTTAGATCTCCATAGCAGCCAAACACAAAAATGACTCTTGTCATTGGGAGTGCACAGGCACAAACTGACTCTTTTGACTTCTGCGTACACGTGTTTGTGTATTCGTGTGTGTGTGGTGTATATGTAGACACACAAACGTGCACATCGAAATCAAATGGTACATGGAATTTGTTTCCTAGTAGCGCATCTCAGGATGTCATGTCTGTACTGGTTGTTTTTACTGGGTGTAGGATAAATAATCATATGCTGGAATTTCACCCCTCCAGACACACTTCTTAAAATAAAGGTACCTATATTTACCAGCAAACTCTGTGATAAGTTTTCACTGTTTATTTATTTATTTTATCCTGCCCTACTTTCGGTTGCATATATTTGGTATCGTTTCTGAATGCTAACATAAAAATAGATGAATAGATGAAAAGAAAACTTCCAAGTAGAAAACATTTTTCTGCAGAACAGAACTGTAGCTGTGTTCCTAGGATGGTATAACCTGTTTCCTACACTGAAATAAAATCACAAAAACTTTTGAGAGAACAGATCCTAATTTGCATCTTTTATTAATTATTGTTTCTTTTTCTTAAAGAATTTACTCATTAGGTATATAGCTGTGTTTTCTTTTTTTTTTTTTTTTACATATTTTTTTCTTCCACTGTAAATTTAGTGCTTTAATTTTGGAAGGCTCCAGATGCTTTAGTATTAAATTTTAAACAATGCATAGCTAATTGTTCAGGGTGAATTAATCGTATTATTTTTAATGTAGAACAGAGAAATGAAAAACATGCTTGATATTCAGGAGGCAAAAACTTCAGCAAAAAAGGATGAATTTGAAAAATTGAATATAAAATTAATGGACCTACAACACTTGATAAGTCTGAATTCAACAGTAAGTTAAATGCAAAATAGTTTTGGTTCATTGTTAGTGCAAAGATCAAAATTTAATTTCATAACTAGTCAAAGTGAGGGGAATTTACAGTGAAATACCAACTACCTTTTAAGAAGAAAAACAAGCTTATACGGTATCTAATTGACTGGCATTATTGACTAATTTCTCATTTGTAAATCTCTGTTAAAATAGAAGATCCATATAGAATGTTTTTTACCAATTTAATGAAATAGTTTGCTACTCTCTGTGCTGGTCAATTTATTCATCAGGACAGACTTATCGGGAACTTAAAAAAAAAAAAAAAAAAAAAGGAGGAAGGGGGGCAGGGTTCAGTGAGAGGATTACTTGGCCCTCAAGTCAGCTATTTGGAGCTAGCTGAAAAAGAAAAACGACAGTCGAGATATTTGGTGGGCACAAATGTGAAAAAAGGTAATTATAGTAGTTCAAGGCTGACATAAGGGGAAGAAATTTAGAAAAGACTTTTCTCAACTGTTGTGAAAGGGTTTGCATTGGAAGGTGTTGAAGAAATTGGAATGAGCAAGGAGCTCGTGGGGATGGTTGCACAAAATTTTATATGAATGCACTGACTAGAGCAAGGGAGTCCACAGTGGTGGACATGATAACTTTAAGGAGGCTTAAGATGTGGACAGTGAAAGCTTACAGTGCTAAAAACAACTAAGCTTTCTTTGTCTTCCATTTAATATTGGCTTCCAGATCAACCCTGCCTACTTTGGAACTGCTTTTCCCTTTCCAGTGGGATAACTTATGAGAGAAACGTAAGGAAAGATCAGTGTCCTTATCTTTCCTTTTATGATTTCTTACAGTTTTAGCTCAAACTGTGTGCGTTCAGTTTAACATCTGCTGAGTTACATGAGCGCTACTGATAGCAGCCGTACGACAAAACTTAGACTTGTGTGATAAGGTGATCCAAACTGAGACTAAAGCATAATTTTCTGCCCTAGCTTTGCCAACGTCTGTTAGAAGCATTGCTGCCTTTCCAGTAACAGTCATTTCTGCCTATCACGTTAGTGAAAATAACAGAACTGTGCATTGAGGTGCCCTTAAAAGACAGATTTCACAGGCTTATTTTTGGAAGTTTCTTATCTTACCAACCTGCATTGATTTATTTATTTTTAACCCCTCTAAGTGACTAAATGCAATAAATGCAGCCTTAACCACTGTTTCTTCAGCATTCTTGCTTTGCAGGCAGTAGAAATTTTGGCTATGAAATCTCAGACTAGCTAGAAAATAGTAGAGGAGAATCTCATTCAGATGTTATGAAATACCATTATTAAAAAAGACCAGTGGTAGTAAAGGGATTCATTATCTGCTATTTTGAAAAATTATTTTATTTTGGCATAGTCTGCTTTTTCTTGCTTTTTCTTTTTTTTCTTCATAGGCTATATATAACGAGAGAAATCTCATAGCAAATATGAAAAAAGAGAGTGAGCATTTGGAAGAAAAAATTGAATTTAAAAAGAGAGACATGCTGGGAGTCTTGGAAAAGAAGTAAGAGTTATTAGATGATTTGATTTGATCTTTCTGCTCTACCTGCATCAGTGTTTTCACTGGAAAGCTTTGCACTAGCCATGCTCTATAAAGCACCTGAATTATTTATACTGTAAAATAGCTAACAAATCCAAGGTGTCTCTTGATAAATATATTTCTATTAGCTTCAGTGGGAATGCCATAAAGACTCAGAAGATAGCTGGGGTTAATCTGAATTAGCTATCAGAGAACAAATATTCACTAACGGTGCCCTTTGCACTAGAGCTATGCTCAGTTATGCAGTGTATGTGATGGCTGTGTCAGCTGTTGCTCTCTGCACATGCTATCATCTTCCTGTCAGCCAGAATACTTATTTGCTATGGCATAGAGACTATTTTTTTCTGTATGTTCCCTGAGGTGCAAAGTGTAGCAAATGATGTGAATAAGCAAAATAACCTGAATGTCATTCTATGGGCTTGTTTACTACACACGTGGAGCTCAGTGTGGAGATCCTTAATAGAGCATTATCCAGGCTAGCTCCATAGCTGCTTCTCCTCTCTTCCTCTGTGTCAGATTCCTTTCTTGAAGCACTTCTTCAGGTAGACTCGTGCTTCTTGCATGGCTCCCAGTTTGTATAGTAGACAAAGGAAATGAGTATCACTTGTACTGACTGCATCCATTAAAACATACTTGCATAACGTACATCAGAATTGTAAATCCATGCTCAAACTTCCCTTTTTTAACCTGTAGATTGTTGCTGGTAGGATTTATTGGTAAATAAAGAAGGCCTGCCTGCTTGCTCTTTGAGTACTTTTTCTATCAGTTTGTGTATAGAAAATATTGCCCACAAGCCTTCCTTGGCTTGTCTTTTAAGATCTAGCAATAGAGAGCCTAGTAGTAATATAGTAGTAGTAGTAGCCTAGTAGTTCTGTATGTCCTTACCTTCTTTCCAGGTTTTGTTCTCATCAGATATATTAGAGGGAAGTAATGAATAAGGATATCTGAATGGAATAGAGCTCAAAAGCATGCAGACGTTGATGTAACTTACATTCACACGAGGGGCCTGAGAATAAGAATGCATAGTTTTTAATAATCTTGTGTTAATACCCCCCTAAATATGCCCATGTTGACTTTGTTTAATAGAAATCAGCTTGATTCTGAATTACTGCTTTTACAATCAAAAATTGCACGAGAAAAAGAAGATTTTGATAAGGAACTTGAAAAGGTAAGAGATCTTTATTCTGGCTCAGAGTTCTTACTAGGCTAGGTCCCGAGAAAGCTTTCAATAACAGGCCTGTGCAAAGTGTGTCTTGAAATGCTTTAGGTGCTTTGATTTGGCCATACCTCTGTGTTTGATGGGTGCAAGCAGGTAGAAGAGGCACAAACATTTGCAGGACATGCAGTAGCCTTCTGCTCCGGACTCTGGGGCTACTGCTGGAGGTAGCGGTGAGATCTGCTCTTCAACTGAGACCATGGGCAGGTGTTGAGATACTTAAGGGGCACTAAGAAGTGGGGTGAACTTGAAGGTGTGGTCTTGTGAGCTGGAATGCAGTGAAATACAGAGAGGTGTGAGATTAGGATGTTGATTTGGGAGGGAGTATACGCACAATAAGAGAATGGGCAGATAGATGGATGTAGGAGAGTGGCGGTGAGATTTGCTTACAAGGATGAGGATGGTATCCTGGTCTGGAAAGTTGCATGTGGAGTTCTCATAGTGATTCTTGCTGATTTACTCTATGATTCCTTGGATTGTTATTAATTTATTTTGCCTGTGTGGAAAAAGCCACTAGTGGTGGCACCCCATCTGCCAGAGCTGTGAGGGAAGGAAGGGCAGCTGCCTAGGACTGTTGTTATGCAGACTACACACACCTTTCTGGGGCTGGTTTGCAAGTTACGTTCATGAACTCTTCTCCAGATATGCACATGTCAGAAAAGGTATCAGTCCATTAAAATCTCTGCCCTGCTGGCACTAGGCAGTGCTAGGTGGGAGCCACATTCTCCCCATCCCATACACACCTCCCCTGCACTTTACTGCACTCCCGCTGCCACAATCCAGGACCCCAGTCACCTGTTTCCTACCTCCTTTCTCTCTTCTCTTCCTGCCCATTCTCCTTCAGCCCTGACCCATGACTTCCCTCCACTTTGATATTGCATTTCTGTGATATTCTATAATACTCATGTCTTTATTTCTAGGCTAAGGAGTATCTACAGAATGCTGAATGCCTGAATAAAAAACTTAAATCGGAAAATAAAGCTGCGCGCCAAAAGTTTGAACAAGCACTGAAAGAAGAAAAACACTGGGCTAGAAAAAGGGACGAGATGGAGGCAAAGTAGGTTTCAACTGTCAGCTTTTGGATACAGATATTTTAAGTTTGTCATTTTATGACTAATGCTTTTCTTGCTACATTGTGCGATCATGTTTCTGATGAAGAATCTAACATTTTTTTGTTTTCTTCTGGTAGATTGAAGCAATTATCCACTTTGTTGAATGAAAAGCTTGAATTTCTGGCAAATCTTGTGGTGGAAAAGAAGAACCTAGAGATGGAAATCAAAAGTCTTGAAGACAGCCTGCTGTATGTAATCTCTCAATATTGACAATAGTAAATGATTTCAGTGCCATTTACTCAGGAGCAAAGCTGGTGTGAGAGATTCTGAAATGTAACATTCAGTAGGGAAGCTAAATGGCTTTATGAACTATACAAACAGGCTGGTGTGAAACTTTATACAGCTGCCAGTTATTCCAAGTCAGTCTGTGGTTTCTTATCACCAGGAGAGGCATATACAAATAACAACGAATACAGTGCAGTATGTGAAACTTCACAAACAGTGGTTGTGACTGCAAACTCCATACAGGTACCAGGTCTTGGTCCAAGCCACTACCATTTGATGGTTGTATCTGAGAAAATCTGCTTTTACTCAGAAAAATCTAAATAAGCACAGATTTGCACCATGCACAAGTGCCCTAAAAAATAAATCTTTGGGTGTGTGGTCAGAGCAGAACAGATTTCCTGTGCCCTATGCAGTAGCATATGGCTGGGAGGAGCATGGCCAAAGCACTCTCTCTTAGCTTGTAGCTGGTAGAAGAGATTTTGGACTTTGCTGCGATACATGAGGGCATGCCCATGTGTACTGACCCCAGACATTCTGCACTGGATCCAGTTTGCCTATTTGCTAGAGAATCAGGACAGGAAGGCTGAATGTTCTACCCTAATAATCAAATTCTCTCATGTCAGAAGGGTAATCCTGGCAAAGGGGAGAGCTTTTCTTTTTCTCTCTGCTGGAGAGTCATCCTTTGCAAGGTAAAGGGAAAAGGTTCGGCCAATTAATGTCCCCCAAACATAGCAGTGCCAAATGTTTGCATACACTCTGTATTTTGAGTGCCACCAGTTGTCCTGGTTCTGTGCAGCATTTCATAGTGTGGCACTAGAGGGGCTGTGCTCCTAGGGTCTTTCTGTTCTCTCTCTAAATCCTCCTGAGGAATGTTTTTGTTAATATGGAGTTGTCCTACTTATGAATATAATTATAGATGAAATGTGAGAAAAGAATTGCTCACCTCCCTTTTCATACTGAACACGAAAACATACAATACATTCATTCTGCTTTGCAGGAAAAGAAGTACGTTTCTATTTTGATAGGAGCAGTGTCTTCATTTTTCCTGGCAAAGGAGATATTGTTGCCATGTAAATGGGGAATGCGAATAAGACCATGAGGTAGCCATACACTGCTGAAGAGTACGAGAACTTGTAGTGAAGTGCAATGAAGTCTACAGCATATAAAACTAAATTTAAAATATGCTGAGGTGAATAATCATCACATAGTATCTTGACACTAATTGGATATCTACACTAATGATGGAAAGGAAAGGGTTTTAAGAGTTTTCTCCCAGAGTCAATCAACTCTTAAATTCAGACTTTTAAACTGAAGTGTATCAAACTATGCAAAATGTACCACAGCTCTGACCTCTTAGAAAAACTAGTTGAAAAATCCCCTTTTCCCAGTCCCTGTCATACTTCTTTAGATTTTTATTTTATGTTTGTATATAGTAGCCTTGTTATTTGACTCTTCAATGGCCTCCTGAGAAAGAGCATCTTGATATATCAAGTCCCAAATAATTTAACTTCAACATACAACACACAGACCTCCCAGTCAATTTTACAGGACCACCAAAGAATTATTTGGGGCACATCTCACTACTGTTGAAATGTCTTGGAATGCTGGTTTGATAATTGTAAGTTTTGCATTTGGAACAATAAGACCTTTAGAAGAAACCCCTATACCACCTCTTTGTAAATGCTTCTAGGGTTTGGAGCAGGTGCTTCCCACCACATTTGTGTCATGAAGGAGTGAAAATCACTGTTTTCACACTGCTGACCTTTTTTGTTGTATTAAACTCTCTTGGAATGTGTTGAATACATATTAAATTCATGCATTTTAATTTTTACCACACATAATACACTAAAAAATGCATACTAAGAATTGAAAATATGTTTGTGCATCTGGCTGGAAGTTCTACTTCTGAACATACTCTTCTTTACTATTTACTACTAATACATTAGAATAATTGTTCATTTCTGAAACATCTACTCTTGTGCTTTTGGATTTGTTTATTGTTTCTGACTTGGAAAAAGTCTCCTGGATTTGCCTTGGTTCCTATCAGGACACTCTTAATTTTAAATTGATGTTTCTAACCAAAGAAACAATATGTAACACACAGGTATGGTTGAACATTAGTATGTATGTATTTTTGAGATATGACCTGCAGGTACTATCTCCAACTTGCAAGTGTTGAAGGCTGATTGGTGGGAAGGAAATTTTGAAAAACTCCAGTAAAAATTTGAGATAAAGTGCTCTGCAAATGTTCAGCATTATTTCTGAAAGTTTCCTTTTTTTTTTTTTTTTTTTTTTTTTTTTTTCCCAGAATATCAAAGGAGATATATGCAAAAGAACTGGCATCTCTAGAGCAAAATTTGAAGACAGAAAATAAGATGAGGTACAACTAACTAGTAATTGGGCATTGTGTTCTTAAAAACAAAGCAGCACATTAATGAATTACTACACCTTGTTACTGCTCTTATATCAGTGATATAAACCCGAGGCCTCACTCTGTAAATATCCAGTGATATAATGGCAATAAAAGCACGTATCCTCAAATATACCCATGGTTTCATTTGAATAGTATCACTCTACTGTCAAGTGGTGAGAACCACTGAACTTTGCATGTATGTGGCTCTTAATCATTATATCATTAAATGTTCTACTTAATTTCATAAGCTATCTGAGAGTTGCCAGCATATGGACATTTCTAAAAACTGTAAAACTGTCTGTTGTTTATTTTAATTAATTTTAAGTGTAATTAATATTCATTGGTAACTAAATTGAATATAACACCATACTTTTGTCTCCAAAAAACAATCGCACTCAATCCAAAAAGCTGTTTTTGCTTTTCCCCTTACTCTCATTAAAATGTTACTCTAAAATCTTTCTCTTTTGATAGCCAAGAATCTTTTCTTGACATCTACTTTGCATTTTGATGTAGATAGTTGTTTCTACATCAGTGTTGTCATTTTATCCTTTTCATAGTTTACAAACCCTAGGGATTTATGAACATTAAATCATGTCCCTTCCAGCCTTGCAACTTTCTAAGCAAAATTAGCCAAATTATATGGTCCAGACTTACATAAGTTAATTTTAAGTACCTTACAGAAGCACTTAAATGAGAGTAGTCACCTTAGGATTCCTCCTGTGTGTTCAGTACAGGCAATTTTAAATAGAAATTCAGAGGTGTTTTTTTTGGTTGTTGCTGTGTTCAGTCTTTTTATGCATCTCTCCTAGATTCTGTCAGGATACCAGATTTCTTGCTGAACCACTTTGATCATAGTCCTGAAGTTACAGTAGATATGTTTGAGTTTTCCAATATCTTAAATGAGGCTTGCTATACCTCTGATAATGCTATGTCTGCCTTCAGTGTTTTTCACCCGGTTTCAACTTATTTTTGCTTATGTATCTGTCACTAGAGTAATGCTTCAGTGGAAGCTACTGTACTTAAAAAAGCAGAGAAAACTCTTTTTCTCAGAGGAGGAGAACATAAGCAGAGAAGCGAGTGAAAGGATAGAGGCTCTTAGAAAAAGGCATGCTGAACTACTTCTGAAGGTATGTTAAACAGCAGATATTATAACCCATGACGTTCAGTGATATAGTAAGTTCATGCTGTACATTCGGAGTAAACTGGCACTGAAGTAAGTAGCCTCTAAAGTTCATTGTAAGCTATTAAACATGATATCAGGTCTAATGATCCTTGATTTCTAAAGACAGGTCTGGACATAGTGCTAGGCAACTGGCTTCAGGTGGCCCTGCATGAGCAGGGAGGCTGGATAAAATGACCACCAGAGGTCCCTTCCAACCCCAACCATTCTGTGATTTGATCTTAACTCCAATTAATAACAATTCAAAAGCAATTATTTATCTCAGCAGATACTGTGCTTTAAATGCAGACTGCTCTTTCCTTGTTCTGATTGCTTATTTCCTAGTGGTCCAGGTAGACACTATGTATTTTAGAAATTACTCACCTTTGTTTTGTTTTCCATTACAAGACTGAAGACCTTGAGAAAGAAATTCTTCAGTCTGAAAACCGAATCAAAGCACTGAGTGAAGAAGCAAATAAGAGGGAAAATGATTACAGGAATTATAATGAAGATTTCATTAACAAAATGAAAATTCTGGAGGTAAGCTTTGCTAGTTTTGCCTTTTTTTTTTTTTTTTAATTAACCTTGGAAAGATTTCTGGTGGATGAAGTATCAGTGTTTGGTTTACCACATTGGAGTGTAGCTCCAATAGCTATGCTCCAATGTGACCCATCTGTCAGTAACTGTTTCAAGAAATTTCTTTATTTTTCTTTGTTTGTTGTTAGGAATTTTTTGATTGTTTATTTAATGCTCAAAAGCACTTACGATGAGACCCTCAGATTATTGAGACCCTGGAAGCAGCACACATCCATATGTATATATTCATGCACAATATGAGCACCAGTCTCAATAAAATGCCATGCACTGAATATTCTTCTCAGAAAGGTTGCTTCCCATTTTGAAATAAATATATGTGTAGGACCAATTCAGTCATGAAATGCATCCAGTTTAGCTTTATTGTGAGCTACCCGATGTGTAAGTTGTTAATGTAGAAATTGTTCTGTCATTTTTGGGTAAACAGGCTAACATTCATGGAAACACGACAGCTTGGTTTTAGACATTTGTTCACATTCTACTCTGAATTATTGTTGTTGAAAATCTCTTGGAGTGATTGGTGGTGTGCGATACATAACCCAAGGCTACTTGTTGTTGGTCTTCTTTAAAACACTGATGAGCTTTCTTTCCCAAGAAAGTAGGGCATGGAAATGCTGAACATGAACTATGCAGAGCTTTCAGAAATTTCAAGTGCTTCTCCGATCTTTGCTATGCAGCATATGCTCTGTCCCCAGGGAAACTGTCTGACTCCTGGTCAACAGTGTGATTTGAAATAGGATAAACCTGATGCCAGGAACGTAGGAAGTATTTATATATCTTACGTGACAAAGGTATATTTAGAGAAGGCCTTGGGGATTTTCATCGTTTATCTGGTGGAGAGGTTATGATGCCATATCACCCAAGACAGTTTGGGCCAGTTTGTTACTGAAGCTTCCCTAAAAAACAGGCCTGAGATTGTCACTGATAAGTAAATACATGTAGTTGTGCTGGATTCATTCTCCCACTCTTTCTGGAAGTTGAACTATTCAGAATATACAAAGTCATTGCTAAATACATTGACTCCCATTCTGCCTTTTCTTTAATATAATCCATACTAAAAGAGTTTTTCCTACATCTAATACAGTGTTGAGGAAAACATTATCAGAGGGTTGCCCTTCCTTCCTGACCTGGATAAGGCAGGTTTGGAATAATTGTAACTATTATTTTCATTCAATGATACGCTCTACCATTTTCTCCTTTTTTAACTTTTTTTTTTTTTTTTCTGCTATGCTTTCATTTCCTACCATTTTGATGAAACAATTGTAGCTGCTTTGTTTTCTTCCGTATTTTCCTTTTGGGGAATAAATTCCTTTATAAATGCTTTCAGAATTTTCTTGCACTTGTAAAATGATTGTTTGACTGTTGTCTCATGGAGGCAGCCTGTGTAAGGGGAATAATTTCCACTATAAGAGTAATGACAGATCCTATGCTGATTTATTCTGCTCTGTCAGGAGCATCATGGTGATGCATGGTGTCAAAGTGCTCTGTAGAAATGAAGCTTAGATCACCTGTCTTTCTCTGCCTTCTTAATACTCTAAGGGTGCCATTTCCATTTTGTCTGTTCTCCTCTGTACTTTCCCTTTTTTTTTTTCATTCTTTTTATCCATCCTTCTGCTACAGTCCATTATAAAACAGCAACAACAACAAAACACCACCAAAACTTATGAGTATATCCAAACATCTATACTTTGAGATTTTTCTGATATTTCTACTCTTTGATCACACAACTAGATATGATTTTCCTGACTTCAGAGTCTCACAGGGACCAAAAACATGTAGTGCAGCATTTGACATGAATGTCATGTTAATAAAAGTTCAGTGTCCTGATGTTATTTCACATCCTGGGCCCAATTTAATTTCTAGTATGGCTTTATTTCTCGTGTATCATCTTGTCTTTCTCTTAACATCGTTCTTCAAGTCCTTCTGTCTGTATAGGATGTTCCTGTTCTCCCTTTCCTTGTTTATACCTATTGCAGCAAAAGAGAATAGATGTATTTTTCTACTGAAAAGTAACTCAACTCCTGACTTGCATTCCTTTTGCCCTAACCAAGATGAGATTCCACAATGCCAAGAGATGTCCATATACAGATGCTTCAGATTCAGGAGCATATCATTACATTTATCTTTAGCAAATATTAATGTGATTAAAAATTAGGCTTATGGTTGTGCATGAAGCAACATGATATATGTTAAGCTGCAGAATTAAATGCTGCCAGGAAAGCACGTGTGAAATAACATGAAAGCACTCCATATTGGCGGTAAAAGGAAAAAAAAAAAAAAAAAAAAAAAAAGTTGCATTTGTTTTGCTTCATTTATGGGTTAGCAGAATCAATTGCCTAGTATAACCAATGCCATTTAGTGTAAATAATGCTAGTATCAGAAAGGTAATACCACAGGCTAGGATAGGGAAGGAACCAGTTAGCAAGTGTACCGAGAGAACTCAGATGTGTTCAGATCATCCAAGTCTGACAAAATTCACTTTCAGGCAGTTACATGTAAGTTGCTGAAGCCATTTCAGTGCTGTTCATGATCTAAATGCACATCAAGAACAGGTGAAGCTCAAATTATCTTCAGTTCCCAGAATAGCCATGCTGGGTAACACACAAAGTTGATCTTACTGTCTTCTGCAGTGAAAAATAGTGCTGCTTGGAAAAGTAATGTAAGAACAGTCAAATATAGAACAGCCCTTCTTCCATAGTATCTCTATGACAAATGAAGTGTCAGGAACTTCTTTGGATGGAGATGGTATCTGCATTTAATAGCTTTTGATGGGATTTTATGCTATGCTCGATCTTCAGGGTAATATTCTTCTGTCACTGATTGATAATTTTAGCTCACGTATACATTTATCCTCCACAACAACGTATAATTTGTTTAATAATAAAAAAAAAACTTTTCAGTTTTAAACCTGCCGTCTTAAACGTTTATCATCATCTTGCAGTTTTATGTTGTGAGAAGCAGTGAATAGCTGCTGTCTTCTCATCTTCTCCAGCAAAGACGTGATTTTACACACCTTTCATTGTACGTCCCCTCAGTTGTCACTTCTCAGGGCTGAAGAATGCTGGGTACAAAAGCGGTTGGAAAAATTGTCCTAGATAATAGTTACCCATCAGTTACTGACCAAACAGAATAATGGTCTCAGTTAGTTTGAGGGAGTTTTCTCTCAGATTGGAATTAATCTCTATTTTCCTTAATGACTCAGGTGATAGGGCCGAGAGAATACTTATCGCATCTGCAGAAGACAGACTCGATAAGAGTGGGAGCACCCTCTGCAGGACAGAACTAGAATTCAGAATTATTTTAGCAAATCAAGGAAGTAACGTAGGGGGAAAAAAAAAAGAAGGCAAAGAGAAAAAGTTATGATAAAAAAATGTGTATTTGTATGTTTAGGTGGAAACAGTTCTGTACAAATTCATCACTGGGGAGGTCTTCAAGCCTAGCAGTGATAAATAGGACTAAGGTTGACAAGTTGAACGTAAGTCAGCACGGATGTGTAGTAATGAAAAAGAGAAATATCAAACTGGTCTCTACGAAGTGGCATATAGACTGGCACGGCATATAATGAAAGTTTGCAGCTCCAGCCAGTTTTGTTAGGACACGCGTGGAACACATCATCTGGTATTGATCACCTAATTTAAAGGAGGACATAGATTACTTGGAGATCCAAGGGGAGTTAATAAAGATGATCAGGGGAAAAAAGAAAAAAAAAAAGTTGAAAAAGTGTGCAGTTTTTCCATTCAAAATAAATTAATCTAAGATAAGACGGTAGCTGCCAAATAAATAAAAACTGATAGCAAGATGACAAACTTCTCCTTGTCCACTTGTTGAGACAAATAGCAGGCAACAGAGCAGATTTAACTGAAGAAAAAATTAGGGCCTAAGAAAACACTGACAGCACAAATTGCAAAATCCTGGAATCAATTGTCTGAGACTCGGTATCTCTTCCACCAGGGTTTTTAAGGACAAGTCAAACATCTGTCATAGGTACTTAGGTCTAATTGATTCTGCTGTAGAGCAGAGAGATGGACTAAGATGACCTCTTGGGATCACTTCCAGTATTCCTTTCTCTGTGTTTTTTTCCCCTTGGTTACATTGAATTATTTATGCATTAAATGCTGCTTAGAAAGATTATTGATTAATATTTAGTTTCATTAAAGAATGACATCAAAACTGCAACTGAAAATCTGCTTAAAAAAGAACAAGAATTAAACGTAAGCAGGCTAACCTTGGAAGAAACCCAGAAAGAAAAAGAAGAGAAGTATACAAAATATGAAGAACTGAATAAATTGTTTTCAGGTAAGTGTTAAGTAGCTCCTCTACATGGCTGGGTTTTCTCTTGATATTTCTGAAAACAGCATGTCATACCCCTTTGTCTGCCTGTAGCTCAAGTGAACTATGAAACAAGTACAAACCGAGCTCCTGGCAACAATTAGAATCCATAGACATGGCTATAACGTAAATATGAAGTATTTTGAAATGCCAGACCTGGCAAACAACTCACTCACTGATAGAACCTAGTTTTCTTTATAACAGTTTAACTTTAATGTTCAGTCATTATACTGTCTTAAAAACCCTTTCCCTGCTTTGTAGAAAAGAAAGATGAAGAGGTAAGAATCAAAAGAGCCATTCAGCAGTCAATCAAGACTACTAGGAAGCTCAAGGAGGACATGGTAACAGCTTAAAACTTAACTACTAATTCTGTAAATTTTCCACCCACAGTTTTTTTAATCCCAATAAAAAACAGGCACCCATGGAGATGGGAAGACAGGCTGGGGCTGTGCCTTCCTTTGTCTTGCCTTGTTCCTATCTGGTGGATGCCTCAGACCTCAGCATATGTGGTCCAGCATTTGTGCCATGCTGGCTTTAAGCTTGAGCTTGCATTCCCTAGGCACATGAACAGGCCAAAAAGAAGCTGTTGAGCTGAGACCGATTGTGACCTTGCTTCTATTCAGATGCTTGCTCACTGCAGGGGCAGGACTTTCCACCACTTCAGTAACTCGTATTTGAGAAATCTTCCTGTATCGTTGCCTCTTTACCTATCCTTGTTTCTGGCTTCAGGCATTCAAGCAGCACCAGTGTAAGGAAAGAGAAACTTCTGTTGTTGTGGGGGTAGTTGCATACAGCTCAAAATGTCTGAGGCATGGTGGCTCTGTCCCCAGACAGTGTCCCCTCAAAGCTTGCACAGTGAATCTGCCTGTCAGCCACCTTCAGAGCTGTACAGCTGATGAGTCTGGGCACAGTACCACAGTGCATTTCAGACCTGCAGAGCCCTCACTGCCCATTTTTACAGTGCATGCACAGTCTCAGTGTGTAGCAGGGCCATTTGTCTAGGGCTATGTCAGAGCCGGTTCCTTTCTTGTGGACCATGAGCTGTCGCTTGCCCTCTCTGTGTCTCTTCCTCCTTGTTGGTTAGAGAGTACAGATTCCTGTCTCAGATGTTATTCTGAAAATTTTAAATGAAAGGTGCCACGTAGTAAAAACTCTTTTCACTTTAAGTACAAAAATCCTGTATAAAGGTCAGGTAGCAGTGAAGATTTTGTTATTTGCAGCTGGAGCTAAGAAATAAGCTGCGGATCACGCGTGATGCTGCAGTTAGTCAGCTGAAGAATCACACAGAGAGTATGAAGTTGCTGGAAAGAGACATCTATGAGATCAATAGAAAACTTGACATTGTGAACATGGAGAACTGCAGATTCAAATCAGTGAGTATATTGAAGCTTAACAGTGTTCATTCCCAATATGAAGTTCTCTGTTCAATTTTTATTTCACAGAGAACTATCCACAGAAGACGATGAAACACAAAAACCACAGGGCAAACTTTGTCTTGTAAAGGAATGTGTAGATCTGTGTTTACTTGGGAAGGAAGCAAAGAGGAATATCCAAGTGCAAGGCATCTGCCTAAGGCGTAATCAATATCATAAATCTGCTGCCTTCAGTCAGGGATTGTAGGAAAAAGCCTTCCTGCCACATGAGGTGAAAGTGAGATGTAGAATAGGCCTTTTTTTTTTGGAATACGTGCTTTTGGAAGTATTTTGTATACCTTTCAGACCCTGGGCTCTCAGAGTAGTACAATCTCCTTCCCCATAAAATACAGGAAGGATTGTAAAAGTGGTCTTATTGCCAGCTGTTTTCAGGCTGCCGTCGAAACTTGAACCCACATTTGCACAGCCATGTGGACTGAATTTCTGAGATGATGTAAACCCTGTGCACTGTTTGGTGCCTGCGAGCAGAGAGCTCTACTGCTGCAAGTAGTGAATCTGTGCATGCTAGCACTGCAGATATTGGGTACCAGTGACTCTGTGGCTCTGATTATATCCTCCTGGACTAAAAGGCTTCACTCAGACCCCCGGTTATGCTACAAATCTCCCTCTCCTTATGTTCCGTTCGCTAACAGAAGCTGAGGTTTTTCTGATGCCTGTACCGCACCAGGAAGTGCTGTTTGTTGTGTCTGACCTGGGCTAACACATTTCAGCCAAATCTGGGACAGCACAAGCTGAGTGCCAGTATTGATCCAATGCGAATGAGCCCACCTGATTTTGGGGAAGAAAGGAAGAAAGAGTCCCAGTTTGGATGTGACCTGTGCTGTTCTGTCTGTTTTCAGCATCATAGCCTGTTTCACTTGGTAGCATAGACATAGCTGGCTTGTAGTGATTTTGACAAATGTTAAAATTTAATCAACAAGATGAAATGGATGCTATTGTTGAAAGAAAGCATGTCCAGAGGAATACATTAGCCTTTGTATTTCTGTAAGTTAAACATCAGCTTATTCTTGCTGGC
This sequence comes from Anas acuta, assembly GCF_963932015.1. Lineage (NCBI taxonomy): Eukaryota > Metazoa > Chordata > Aves > Anseriformes > Anatidae > Anas > Anas acuta. The sequence continues at coordinate 5,840,706 of NC_088983.1, read as the reverse complement.
CTCTTTAGAAACAGTGAAACTGATTGGAAGTTATTTAGAAAAGTTGGAAACTGTGGCAAGTACTCAGCTGTGATTATTTTTTTACAGTACAATCTGCAGATGAAAGAAGATATTTTTGCAATGAATTCTGAAGCAGAAAACCACAAGTCAGCAACAGTCAAAATTCTGAATGACCTAGCAGTGCTTCATGGTAACGTGTTAATAACTATGTCAAAACAAAAAGTAATATTTTTAAATAATATCTTTAAGTCTTTGTGTCTTACCGTAGTTTAACTGTTGACTCTGTTGTAGATCTTCTTCTGAAGGCATGGTCAGAAGACAGCTTTATTCAAAAGGTGAATTTCAATTTTCTATCACACTATTTTGCATAAATATGTTTCACTTGTGATGTAAAAATGATTTCATGTTGCAAATAGGGCACTGCAATTTTTGAACTCATAGGGGGCAAAGTATTAAACCCATGGTTTCTAACAGTATATATATATTTTTCCTGATACTGTTCCTTTTTGCTTGTCTTTTTGATCCTTTCTTAAACTGTGCAGTCTCCCTGTGTCTGCTAGCATTCTTGCTTCTACCTGCTGATCAACAACCTTGTAATGTTTTTCCAATTGGAAATGGCCTTGAAATTTGGCAATTGAAAATTTCCAACAGGAATTAAACCAAACTATCATGTAAGGAAGTTTTTCACAAGTTCTTCCATTAGAAAGGCAAACTTTCCTCCTTTCCTCCCTTCTGTCCTTCCTCCTTTCCTTCAGGATTGGATCATTATTGTAAACTTTCCTTTGAAAATGGTGGTCTGGTGGCTAGTCAAGCTGTGAGAAAACAAGATAACATAAGTTTCTCAGCATGCTGTGGTTTGTGCTTTTGTTTGTTGTTTTTGTTGTTGTTTTTTCACTTTGAGAAAAAAGGAGTTTTATCCCATGTCATTACAGGAATTTCTGGAGAATGAGCAGGAAATTCTGAATGCAGTGACAGCCCTAGCAACAAAAATTCAACATCGAGAGGAAAAGATTGGTGATATTAATAGCAGGCTACAAAATAACCTGGAAGGACTGGATTCTCTGTTTGAAAAAAAATCTAGAATGGATGATCACTGTAAGATACACCAAACTTTTTCCCCTAATTTGTTTTCAGTCCCAGAGGAGTTCTGTTAAATATATTAATTCTTAGTAGCCTGTGACAAAATACAAGTAGTACAGCTGTGTTAAATCAGCTCACTCTGCTGTAGATTCAGGTTTAGTGGAAAAGTTAGTGCATTTTTTCTTGTTAGAAGAACTAGCCATGCTTTATCACACAGCCTGGATATTAACTTTAATTTCCTCTTTCTAAAGGCTTGTGATAACCACAGTGAGGGGGCTGTAAAATTGTCTGAGCATCACTGGTCTTTCCGGAATTACATGTTTGCTTTTCCACAAAGGATAAATAAAACTAACAAACTCGAACTCCTGCAGCTTGTTGTTGTGTGGTTACCACTGTAGGAATACATGGTTAATTAATGTTTGTGTTGTCTAGAATTTTACCTGTGGGCAATTTGTACTGCTGTTTCCATTTAAATGCATGCCATTCTATACTGCAGTATAGCAGAGGTGTGCGGTAGTGTTATTACACAGGGGCCCTAGATGCATACACGCCAAATTGCTTGCTTCAGGTCCTCATTTTAACTTGAATCCTGTAGATTTCTGCTCTCCTTGTTGGTTCATAGAGGCCTCGTTTGTAATGAGTCACAGGTTTGTCACTGTATGACATTGCCTTGGTACCGAACGTTGTAAATCAGAAGGGCTGCAGCACTCAGGATGCTTTGAAGTAATTGGGTCTGGGTTATATGACAGGAAGCCAGGAAGGGGGGAATTTATAGAGGAAGGGAATCTCCCTGGAAGGAAGCCAGGCGGGGGGGGGGGAGGATGGTGAACATATAGTAGGAGTCCCCTGGTTCATCTGAAGGCCAATGTCAGTATTATTTTGTGGGTGAAACGTGCAGGGCACGTTTCTTCATAAGGAGCCTACAGAAACGTTGCTCAATCATTCAAAACTGCAAGTATTTATTTAGCTGCATCTGTTGAACTCCTTGACTGTCATTACTTTTTTTTTTTTTAATTATAGTGAGAGAAGAGGATTAAAAAAAAAGCTTTTAATTTGCATTTTACATTCCAGGTTTTGCTGAAGGCTAAAACCCCTGAGGCCAGAAGGAAGGTCAGTGCTTGGTAATGCCATGCATGGGTCACAGGCTTCCTATAAACTCTGCTTTTAATAAGTCCCTGATTCTCCAGGCTTTAAAATTAGTACACGATTCTCTAGCCCGACCAAAAGATGTACTCATTAGTACAACTAATGTTACCTCGGAGTCGTCATTACTTTTCTTTTTAAAAATACATGGCCCAACTTTTAAACCTAACATATGTAGTCTGTATGTGGAAACGCACATAGAAGCATACAGTCCTCAGGACTGCACCTCTGCAGAAAGCTTTTCCTGCACTGGCTGCTCACACGCCTTCTGTGTATGTACTGATGGGGTAACCACACAAAACTAGACACAAAACTGTCTTCAGGACACTTTAAAGAAAAACACACCTTTGAATCTGTCAGTTATGTATCCGGTATCTTAACACATGGACTTTAAGAACATAGGTTTAGTTCTTTCCTCTATGTTTATATGGCTGCAAACTGTATTTTCTATGTAGCAGCGTAGATAGAATTTGATTTCCTTAAGGAGATCAGTTATTTCCTTAATCCTTATATAATCCCTTACTTCTGCATACAAGATGTGGTTTGTTTGCATGCTATTTTTAGAAGCGGCAAACCTGTCAACTGGCAATGCACAGAGCAAAGTTATCAGGAAATGTGTATCAGATGTAAGAAATTAAAGCTATGGAGAAAGGTTTTTGAATAGAGCAGCGCGCCACCTTGAGGAAGCCTTGATTGCACCCACAGAACCCCTGAGCTCTCGGCGGGCTCTGTCCCTTTCCACTGAGCCACCAGGGGGTGGCTTAGGGGTGGATCAGCCTCAGCAGTGTCGGTAGGTAATCGACTAGAAAAGGCATTTCTGCCACAGTTAAGCATGGAAAGATGCACTCTTCCTGCTACTGCTGCCAACAAATTGTTGTTGAGAAAATCTGCCTAGAACTATTCCTTCAACATTCAGTCCTTCGGTGCTGCTCTGCCCCTTCTGGGCCCGCTACAGCACTAAGTGTTCTGTGATTAAATTACTGTGAGTTTTAGGTGTATTCCCATACAACATACATAGACAATAAATGGATTAACAGCCATGAAGCACAATCATAAGGGAAGGTTAATGTGTCTTGTAAAAGATGTGAAGAAGGCTCCATCCATTTGTAGTTACCCTGGCTCACAGCCTTACCTGCAGCAAGTGCTTTGCTGACAACAGGCGTAAACTGCTAAGAAAAGAAAGTCTTTAACCTGATCCTAGATGGGAATTTATAGCCAGGATATAAGAAAAGGGCGTTAGTGGGAGAAATTCTACTATTTAATCGTTTACAGAGGAGGTCTCCATACTTGAACCAGTACACAGAACATAAACTATAGAGAACTTCACAGTGCTTTTTGTCTTCTTTCTCCTAGAAGTCAGAATAAAGTGCAGTGAAGAAATCAGGAGATGCTTCCATCATAAAAAACACATCTTGAGCATAATTCCAGTGCTTATCTTCAGCCATCTGAAAGTCTCTTTCCCCTCATGGAAGATAGAAGCTAGAATGCATGATGAGAAAACCAAGTGCTCTGTTTCATTCAAGCTCTGTTGTTCGATGTACAAGCGTTCCACGTTTTATTTGAGCTCTGTTTCATTGAAACTCTATTGAAAAATAAACTATTGTTCTTCTAAACACCACCTAAAATATTGTAATAGGAAATAAACATATACAAGCAAAACTCTGTACTAGAATGTGTCAGAAGCTTTTTATGCAAATTCACAGCAATAAATACAGACATTCCCTTTGATCTATACTAGATGTTTGTGAAGAATACAAAGTGCAGCTTTTCAGTATTATACAGTCTCAGAAATGTTTCACCCAGAAGTCTCGTACACAAATGGCTGCTTCTAAACCAGAAGTTTTCAAATGCATACCAAGCACTACACTTGCTTACTCCAGGTTGTTGTAGGACAGCGCTGTTGGCACAGGATCTTCCTAATGTCCATTCCCTCCCTCTGAGAGTATGCGCGAGGGCTCCGTGTACTTGGCTGTCAGCACGTAGAAGAGGGCAGGCGCAGGGACGAGGGCAAGCAGCGGCAGGTCCTGCTCGAGCTTGTCCAGTTTGGAAATGGAGATGATGCCGTAGGCGTGGAGCAGCCAGTGGCTGACGAGGACAACCAGCCTTTTCTTCCTGACGAGAAGGTCCTTGAAAGACTGGCAAAATGAACACAACCTTCTGTTAGCGCGCTGTACCTGATGTTTAAGGCACGTTATATGTAGTGCACAGAGACACTGCACAAAGCCGCGGGGACTGAAACCTTTCCAGCACATAGCACAGTTTCTCAGTAGGCCACAAGGGGGAAGTCTTACAGGAGCTTCCTCCAGCTAAGAGGAAGTCATAAAGGAAGATGCTTCAATGCATAAAACACGGCTGAGACAATGCAAGAGAGCAGTCTCTGCTCATTCAAGTATTTTGTTATGAGTTTCGATACAGAAAACATGTTCACCTACCTCCACTTCAGAAGCAGACATGTACACAGCCAATGTAACCAAGGACAACACCAGTATGATGTATGGGAAGGCGTAATCTAAAGGCAAATGTTAAACACATCATCAGGAAAAATGCATCATTATACATTCAGGGGAGACTGGAGGCCACTAAGCTACCACAGCACAGCTACTGTCAAATGTGTAAGCAGGAAGGCTCAGACAAACAGAACTAGTCAATGCTTCCATCTTAGGATCCCAAATTCAAGCTAAATCAAAGATCAGCTGAGCTCTCCAAACTTGAATTAATTTCTGAAATCAGATGTACTCTACCTATGCAGAAAGCTGAATTAACTATCTGAATTAACTTCCTCTCATACCCGACTCTGTGCCTTTTTGGGAAAGGGGCAGCCTCTAGCAGCACAAGCAAAGAGGAGGCAGTGCTGCTCAGAGCCTGGTTAGGACAGGGCTACTAACCAGCCCCTCTTCAGCTCAGGCTCCTCACAACCTGCAGAAACCTTAACAAAATCCTCATTCACAAAGCAAGAAGCATCATGTCCCTTCTCTCCCTCCCCTAAGCCATTTGTTACTATGTTTATGGGTACATTTATTAGCGTTATTAGGACAGAACTCACAGAGCAGGCCTCCTCCAACCGCCTGGAGCACCGTGAGGACAGGAAAGAAGTAAAGTGCTGCGTAAATGCTTTTAAATCGATCGGACTTTCCTAAGCCACAGGCAATCTTCTTCACCAGCAGAGGGCGGAGTAGCATCATGAGCACAAGGCAGAAGGCGTAGTATATGAACACGATGGTGTACCTGCAAATAAAGAATTTCTTATTTAAATTCTTATTCTGTTAAAACATGCAGTTTGCTCATCCTGCAGACTCAACTCAGAACCAGGAAATCTGGAGTTAGGTAGGGAATTCGCTACGGAATTTACAACCAAAGGACGTGACAGGAGGGGGACGATGGACTGACTTTGCTAGGGAAATCGTCAAGATGCAGTGAATGGGGAAAAAAAATGAAGATTAATGCTTCATAGCTTCATGTCCTAGACTATGTCACCTTCTTCGGTGGCAAGAAGGAACAGATCACAAAATGCTCTCTGAAATACTTATTTGTTGAGCTTCCCTGCTGCACATTGAGGCAAGAGGAAAACAAAGGAAAAGACACTGAATTCACAAAGTCATTAAATGTTGGTGTTTCACACAAAAAACAGCTCAATGCACAAAAAGACTTCAGGGGTTCTGATACTCATTGGTCTAAGCTGGGTACACGGGAACAATTTCTGCCGCTTTGAGAAGAGGCGTGGGCAGAAACAAACACGTACAGAAGGAAGAAACAGCTCTGAGGACAGAAACCTTTTCACTCACAGGGGATAGACGGCTTCGTGGGTGCAATGCACTGTGGTGATGTAATCGGGGCTCGGGTTGTAGAGCATCGTGTACCAGTCCGAAAGCTTCTTCACCTTGCAGGATCGGATGTGCAGGGAGCCAACGGGGTCACTGACAAGCAGCGTAACAATCGCCGCAACGCTGCACTCGAACAGGGCGGTGATGTGCTGCAGCAGCGCGCTGGAGCTACAAAGGTGAGAAATTTACTTCTGTTTTATACCATTCAAGTAAATCTAAAGGCTGACCAAAAGGTGTAGGTGTGTACTGGACAGAAACTTCTGCAGGGTTGTGACTCACTGTGACCAAGGACAGGACAAATAATAACAACATTCTGCTCGAATAAGAAAATCCAAGTATTTTAAGCTGAGTGTGAAAATTAATTCATATGATCCCAAATGATTTAATGCGTAAAATAACTGGGAACCATTCCAGCTTCTTATACCAAAATCTGCTGTAGTATGGATAGTAGAAAGTAAGATCAAACCATCACAAGAAGTATTCTCCTATGTACACCGATACAGGAATGCTAGAAGCAGGAGCTGCCCTCCAGGAAAGCACAAGGTGGCATCAGACTAGAAGCACAAAAAGCAAACAGCCAAGGTGAGCATAAAACACAGCCGTCCTCATTACGTCTGATACTCCACAGAGCTGAGCTATTCCCTCCTGCAGCAGCACAGCTCCCCCGTGCCCAGCCCAGGGACGCGTACAAGCAAACGCAGCACAGGCATGAGCCTCCTGTCAGGTAACGGATATCAACGCTCACGGTGCTGCAGTCTCAAAGAAAGCAGGTGGAGAATAAGGCACCACACATCTCAGTAACATGTGACATCTCAATAACACTGTGACATACGATACAAGTTTTCACAGCTGAAAAATTATTGGTAAAAATGGCACATAACCAGGCATTAAGCTCTCTCAGGCCCTCGTTTTCAGTGTTCAGTACACTTGAGAAACATGACTTCTTTAAAAATCTACAGCCAAGCTCCTGATGGCCACATGGAGCTGTGATTTTAAATCCCTGTTTTTACAGAATTTTCTTGATGCACCCCACTGAAGTTAAGGTACATCAGCAGTGCTGTCAGGACCAAAACCTGCCATACGCATTCCTAAAGAGAAAAGTCAAAACCATTCTTTCTTAGGGCCTCCACAGGTGGCGGGTCAGTCTCATGGAGAGGGGCTGACATGAGGCACCGCTATGGCCTGCCACAGGGAAACCTGATGTGGGTTTCTCCATGGGGAAACCCATTGTGGGTTTCTCTGCAGGCAGAGAAGGGCCAAGATGACTGCTGTAAATAAAAACATCAACCAACTGCCCAGAGCTTCCGTGCTGCTGCATCGGCTCAGCCAACAAATGTGGTGCTAGACAGATCAGTTCAGCATCTCAGACTATGCTTGTGGTTAGTACATTTTTGTAAATACCTTTTTTTGAAGGAGGGGGATGCTAACCTCTTTTTTCCTGAATACCACTCAATGAAGAACCAGTGCAGGACCAAGGGCAGCATGGCCATGAAGCCGAGGTACAGCCAGTCATAGCGGTCGGGAGACCCCACGCATTCCCGGCAGATTTTGTTCTCGTCGGTCCGCTGGCCCCTGGGGCACACCTGCGGGAAGCACAGCACGGGGGTCACAGCGGAGCCCAACCACGAAGCGCTGCACCCACCGGGAGCGGCCGAGAGAACCAAGGGCAGCGAGCTGGGAGCCCCCGCACCTACCCCGCAGTCCCCGTAGGTCTCCACGGAGCCGTTGACGGCCAGGACGGTGCGGCCGCAGTACAGCCCCAGGCAGGCGGGGTGGATGGCGACGGCTGCGGGGAGAGCAGGAGCGTTACGGCACGATAAATTACATTACATTACATTATATTACATTACATTTCGTTACGCTAAATTACACGACGTTAGGTGAGGTTCGGACCCATCCCGGCCCGGCCCGGCCCGGCCCACCCCGCGCAGCCCCGTCCGTACCGGAGCCGATCATCCCGCTCCCCTAGCAACGAGCCCTTCCGCCTGACGTCACTTCCCCTTCCGCCGCGAGGCCGAGCCCCGCCCACTCCAGAGAGCGCAGCGGTGGAGGCGGTGACGTAACAGTGGGCGTGGCTACAGGCGGTGGGCGTGGCCACATTCAAGTGGGCGTGGCCACAGCGCAGCAGGCGGGGTTCTCTAACCAGGTGGGCGTGGCTTGGTGGCCAAGTGGGCGTGGCTTACCGCGAAGTGGGCGTGGCTTGTGGCTCGGGTGGGCGTGGCCTCCGCTGTTTTCCCGCGCTGATGGCGGCCGATCCCGCGGGTGCCGCCGATGCGGGCAGAGCCCCGCGGCTGCCGCCCCGCTGGCTGCAGGCGCCTCTGCTGCACACCGTGGAGATGCACACGGGCGGCGAGCCCCTGCGCGTCATCCCCCGCCTGGAGGCGGCCGAGGCGGCGGTGGCGTCGTCCGGGCTGTCGCTGCTGGCGCTGCGGCGGCACGTGGCGGCCACCCAGGACCACGTGCGGCGGGCGCTGGTGCACGAGCCCCGTGGCCACCGCGGCATGTACGGGGCGCTGGTGGTGCGCGGAGAGGCGGCTGTGGGTGACGCCGACCTGGCGGCACTGTTCCTGCACGGTGCCGGGTACAGCGCCATGTGTGGTCACGCCGTGCTGGCCCTCGGGCGCTTCGCCCTCGACTACGGGCTGGTGGCTGCTCCGTGCCGTCCCGAGACTGCCATGCGCCTGCGCTGCCCCTGCGGGGTCGTCACCGCCTTCGTGCCGTGGGATGGGCGGCGCAGCGGCAACCCCGTCCGATTCCACAGCGTGCCCGCCTTCGCTGCTGCCACTGGTGGGGCTCGAGATGGTGGTTTTGGTGTCTGGGGGGCTGGCAGGGCTGTGCTGGGGTGCTTGCCCCTCACTGGGCAAGCTCACAGAGCACGGCTGGGTGGCCTCAGACTGCTCAGCACCGTGCCCCCTTCTCATCGCTCTCCCTTTCCCTGCACAGATGTGCCCATCGATGTCCCCGGTCACGGGAAGGTGGTGGTTGACATAGGCTACGGCGGCACTTTCTACGCCTTCCTCAGTGCCGAGCAGCTGGGCCTTGATGTCTGCTCCTCGAAGACCAGAGACCTGGTCAGCGCCGCGAGCGCGGTGACGGAAGCGGTGAAGAAGCAGGTAGGGCACTGCACTGCTCTGACTGCTGCTGATTATGAAGTGCTGCCTGTGTTCACAAACCTCCCTGTGCCGTTCCCAGTTCCCGCTCCATCACCCTGAGAGCGAAGACCTGGCCTTCCTCTACGGCACCATCCTGACGGACGGGAAGGACGCCTTCAGCGAGGAGCCCACCACCAACATCTGCGTGTTTGCGGATGAACAGGTACAGGAACGGGCTGTTCTCGGGTGCTCCAGGCACTGCCTTTTTCCCCTTCATACCCCAAACCTGCATATTTTGTCTTTCCCTTTGTGATATATCCTGATTTTTAACCCCCCCCGGGCTAGAAGGACTTCCCCCTAAGCACAGTATAAAGGTGAGAGAAGCAGAGCTGCTTCATCTTCTCTTGTAGGTTGACCGATGTCCGACCGGTTCAGGCGTGACAGCTCGCATCGCCCTGCAGTACCACAAGGGGCTCATCCAGCTGAACCAGAGCAGAACCTTTCGGAGCAGTACCACGGGGTCCTTGTTCACGGGGAAGGCAGTGAAGGCAAGTGCTTGGTGCTGGAGCTTCCCCCTGGCTCAAGGACTGCGGGGAAGGTGCTGTTGCTGTGGGTCCGGGGAGGGGCAGAAAAGCCTTTCTGTGCCTGGATGGGGAGGAGGGAGGTGCCTGGGGGTCTTGCTTTCACACAAGCAAGGATTTTTTATTAGGGAAGGATGTAATGGTAAGACTTTGTGTTACATGGCTTCACTGCAATTCCTCAGCCATCAGAAAAGGCCCGGGTGAGATGCATTTCTGATGCTGATGTAGATAAATCCACGTGGTTTATCCTCCGTGTCAGCGGGGGGTGGGTTCCTCTTCCCATCCCCTCTTCCCCAAGTGAGTGTGTTGCTCTGGGACATCCTGACCCTAACCCCTCCACAGGAAGCCAAGTTTGGGGACTACAACGCCGTTGTAGTGGAAGTCTCGGGAGAAGCCTTTTATACCGGTACAGCCACCTTCACAATGGAAGAGGAGGACCCGCTGAAATACGGCTTCTTCTTCAAGTGACCGGAGCCTCTCGGTGACGGTGCTGCGCTTCTGCCTGCACATTTCTGCTCTGCTTCTGCCCACGGCTCGCTGCAATGTCCCAGAGCAACGGGACCAGCCTTCGGTGGCACGACAGTGCCTGCTGTGTTCTGAGATAACAGGTCGTGCTTCTCTGCTCTGGCTATTGATGGAGGTCCAGGGCTGCTCTGGGAAGCCACAATCTTTTTTTAAAATATTTTTTCACAGAAAATGGAGCTGATCTTTGGAGAGCTGTCTTTGAATTTATGTGCCTTCTCTGCTTCTGTAAATTACTAATTTCTAAGCCAGATTCCTATTAAATGCCAGCTGGAAACACTGCCTTCCCCTCTTGTTCTTGCTCCTGGAGCTCATTTCCAGGGCTCTGCCAAGCGTGTCACTGCTGGTAGGACTGCCTGTCCCTCCCTGATGCCTCTCGTTCAGGCGTCAGCACTGCTCTGCCTCATGCCCCTGTGTCCCCAGTCGTGGATCCCTTTATCACTGCCCTGGTTTCATCCCTGCCAGAGCCCTGCCATGTCCCAGGTCTGGGCACAAACATGTGCAAAGGATTCCCAGCCTGCTGTGTGCTGTGTCCTCCTCACACTGCTTCCTAAACCCTGCCCTCTTGCTCGTTTCGGACCACAGTCCGCAAACACCGTGTGGTTAACTTTCAACGGGAGTAGCTGGCTTCAAAGGTTGGAGCCATTTTGACCTTTGATTGCAAACTTATTTAGTTGTGATTCTGTCTGAGCCCAGGGGCAGCTTGCCCAGCGGAGCGTGGCCAGGGCTGGCACCGAGCCCCGCGAGGGACGGCTGCTGGGGATAAACCAGGCAGAGCCCGGGCAGGCTGTCACGGTGGCAGAAACGGAGCTTCAGGCCACTCGGGGCCTGTAATTTCCTTTGTGTCTCTGGACAAAACGGTGTTGGTTTATTGGAGACACTCATGGGAATTTGCCTCATTAAATTCTTCTGAAAAGGAGAACGATTATCTCCAGGTGGCTCGTGCAGCAAGTCGGGCTGGAGAGCTTGGGAAAGGGTAGCATGGGGAGGACTGAGAGGAATTTCTTTTGTCAAATTGAAAATTACAACTTTGGAAAGGGAAGAAGCAGAAATTTGCAGGTCCGGAGAGCAGCTGTGCTGCCAGTGTGCTTTTTCAAGGCTGGCATTTGGGACTTCTGCTCCCAGCTTTGCCTCTGATTTCCTGCAGAAGTTCCCCTGCCCCGATGAATCCCCTGCAGCCTGGGGTGCCGGTGGACAGCAGAGATGAGCACGAGCACATCGTCTGTGCTTGCAGAAACAACCGGGGGGGGATTGGGCTGGGGAAGAGGAGGCTCAGGGCAGAGCTCGGTGCTCTCTGCAGGTACCTGGAAGTTGTGGGGAGCTGGGGGTCGGCCTCTGCTCACAGGTAACTGGTGATGGGACCAGGGAATGGCCTCAAGTTGTGCCAGGGGAGGTTGAGGTGGGAAATGAGGAGACATTTCTGCTCAGAGAGCAGGCAGGCGTTGGGACGGGTTGCCCAGGGAGGTGGGGGAGTCCCCGTCCCTGGGGGTGTTCAAGGGAAGGTTGGGCCTGGTGCTTGGGGACATGGGTTAGGGGTGACATTGGTGGTAGGGGGATGGTTGAACCAGATGATCCTGGGGGGCTTTTCCAAACTAATGATTGTTGGATTGTAAAAGACACCAGTGTGCTTATAGCTTGTGCAAACCTCCTTTGGGATCTCTCCCCATACAAACACTCCAGCTGGGTCTCGCAGCCCAGCCCTTCAGCCATTAACCTGCAGCCTCCAAAAACCCTTCCCCGGAGCGGGGACGGGGTCGAGATGCCCATGAAGGGCAGCAGGCTGGGACCCTATAACCGTGACGGGGAGCGGGGCCGTGAGGGGGATCAGGGCTGTGAGGGGGCTCCGCGGCCATGGGGCTGCCGCTGCCCCCGCCCCCGGTGCTGCGGGGCGGGCCGGGCCGGGCGGGTTCCCCGGGCAACCATGGGCGGCCGGGAGGACGTCAGCGGCTGGGGGGGGACGGGCGGCCGGGCATGGAGCCGCTGGCGGCGGTGGCCGAGCCGGGCAACCTCTCCCGGGGCGGCGGCAACGAGAGCGGGGAGGCTGCGGCCGCCTCCGGGGCGGGGTGGTCGGCGGCGGCGCTGGCCTCGCAGGCGCTGGCTCTGCTGCTCATCTTCGCCCTGTCGGCTCTGGGCAACGGGGCGGTGGTGCTGGTGATCGCCCGGCACCGGCAGCTCCGCACGGTGACCAACGCCTTCGTGCTGTCCTTGTCGCTGTCCGAGCTGCTGGGAGCCCTCCTCTGCCTGCCCTTGGCTTTTCTCAGCTTGCTCAGCCGCCCGCCCGGCGCTTGGCTCTTCGGGCAGCGCCTCTGCTTGGCCTCCGCCGCCTTGCACGCCGGCTTGGGCATCGCCGCCACGCTCACCATGGCGCTGCTCTCCTTCGACCGCTACTGCGCCATCGTCCGCCAGCCCCGGCACAAGATGGGGCGCCGCCGCGCCGCCCAGCTCCTGGCCGCCGTCTGGCTGGCGGCCCTAGCCCTGGCTGGCCCCTGGTACGGGCTGGCGGGCGAGGGGCGTCGGGAGGCACGTCCCGGGGCGTACCGCTGCATCTACGTGCTGCCCTGGGGCTCCTCGCGGCTGGGGCCGCCCTACGGAGCAGCCCTCATCGTGCTGTGCTACCTGCTGCCCTTCGCCCTCATGTGCTTCTGCCACTACAACATCTGCCGGGCCGTGCGGCTGGCCGAGAGCCGCGTGCGGCCCCTCACCACCTACGGGCACCTGCTGCGCGCCTACGGGGAGATGCGCACGGCCACCACCGTCCTCATCATGATCGTCTCCATCATCTGCTGCTGGGGGCCCTACTGCATCCTGGGGCTGGCCGCCGCCGCCGGCCGCCTGCCCTTCTCGCCCACCATGGACGCCGTGGCCAGCGGGATGGCTTGGGCCAACGGGGCCATCAACCCCCTCATCTACGCCGCCCGCAACCCCAACATCTCCGTGCTGCTGCGGCGTAGCCGTGAGGGCGGCTACAGGACTAGGAACAACGTGGCCGCCTACCTCTCGGCCCCGGGACGCCGGCCGGAGCCTCGCAGCCGGGCTGAACGCGTGCGGGAGCGCTACGTCAACCGGCACAGCGCGCCCCCGGGCAGCGCCCCATCCTCCTCCAGCCCGGCGAGTGGGGGAGAAGTGGCCATGTGGGCCTGCAAGAACCCAGCCGTCCTCTTCTGTCGGGACGGGCAGCCGGACACCATCTCCGAGGCCGCCATGCAGGCCAAAGCGGACACTGTGGACACCAGCCTCTGACAGGGTTGGGGTCCGGGATGGAGGCGTTGGGCCCCGTGGCCATCTCCCTGAGGACTCAGCGGGAGCCCCAGCTCTTGCAGCGCTTTGCAGCCAGGCTGCCGGGAAAGCGGAGAGACGGGACTGCAGGAGCCATAGTGGGATTTCTTCTCCATCTTGCGAGCTCTGGTTTGGCGACCGAGTCTCCAAGCAGCGAGAGATCCCAGGGAAAGGGTGTGCCCCTTCTATTTCAGCAGGCCTGATGCACTGGTGATAGCTGCTGGGCCCAGCCAGCCCAGGAGTTTGGCTGCAAGAACAAAGCAGCCATTGCTCCAGTCCTGCAGCAAGCGCCAAGCTGAAGCTGGGGAGCAGACACACAAACACAGCCCAAACCGACGACCGACTGTGAGCTGTTTGTTAAGTGCCAAAAGAGCAATTGAAAGCTGCACACTGGCAGCTGGAAGACACTCTGAAAACACCACACTGTGAAAACCGCATCATGGCAGGAAAATGTTGCTTTAACCCATTATACGTGGAAGTGCCGAAAGTCACAAAATGTTGGACAGGCTGAAAAGTGATCTGTGATGATGATATTTTCTTAAACTCCCATGCATAACAAAACAGTAATTGTTGTGACAGACGTCTACGGAGAGGGAAGATGTGTGATACTGGGAGGGAGGGAAAGGAAGATTAAACTTGTCAGCATTTCAGCAGCCTTTTCTTTTTCTTTACAGGTACAGTCAGCTTAAAATACTATGAATGTGAGAAATGAGAGCTCTTCAGAACTGAGGAAAAGGGTGTGGGTGTAGACTTTGGTATCACTGAGCTTGTGCACAAGGTGTACGCTTTCTTTTTGAGCTCATCAGAAGTGTCTCACATCTCTAACAATTTAACCCTGTTTAGAGGAGCCGTGCAAGAGAGGTGAGTATCCAAAGGAGAGGTAAAGCAACGCCACGTGTTCTTTGTCTGCTTAAGCATGTGAAAATGTGTATATGCAGAGAACAGATATCATTGCACCAATGGCAGCAATCTGATACTGGAATGTAATATTTAAAAAACAGCTCTGACACTGAAACAAAATGAAAATTACACCAGAAAGGAAGTGGAAGTGCAATTGCACAGCATAAATTCGTATGAATTTATCTGTATCATTTGTTTTTGCCCACAGGCTCAGAGGCCTAAAGCCTTAAATTAGTATTTTGAATCAGAACCTAAGATTGTCCTTCTTTATCTTTGCTGGAGTTAAATGTGAAAGATGGGCAGTGTTTTTCTTGTACTGTCTTTAAAAATATGTTACTGTTTTAACAGTTTTTTCAACTGTTTGTGACTCAAGTTAACATACGACCCTTATTTTGCAACTGAGACAAGAAATAAATTGTCTTTTATGCAGGACATTAAAGTGTCTCAGCCTGGCATCATTCTCAACCCAGCCTTGAAAAGGGAACTTCTCTTAAAAAATTGCTAGATGAATGAGAGTAGACAGAAACCTAATTGTGAAATGTGACCTGATTGTTTGTGAACTTTTAATGCAGCCATTTTTTATGCTGTAAGCATTATTCTAATCCTCTTTCTGTGATGCTCCTGAAGTCCACAAGGAAAAGATACGACCGGTGGATACCTCTCAGCACTCACATTTTGCCCTGTAAATCTCGGATTTTGCAAGTTGAGCAGTGCTTTTGTACGGTTTCAGAGAGAAGCCGGACTGCTTTCCATGGAAGCTGTTTGACAGCGAGCGAACACTGGTGACTTGTTAGAAGGGCAGCACAGGAACTGCTTACATTTTTGTTTCTGTGGCCTGCCTGTCTGCAGCCAGGTATGGCTCAACAGCTCCAAGAGCTTTTGCCTCAATCCCGCTAGTCACTGACACAGTAAGAGCAGACAAATTAAGGGATAGTTCTTGGCTTAAGAAAACAAGGAAGGTGAAGGTCCAGAACTGCTGTTCTTAACTGTTGGTGTGCCGTCCAACGTTAGGCTGCATTGATCTTGCTGCTCAGTGTCCCTGAAAAGGGTGGTCCTGCTCCAGCCACTCTCCCAGCCCAGCCATCCCTTGCTAGCCAGCTCAGGCACTGAACGACAGTAAGCCATCGATTCCCTTTTTTGCATGCTGGCTGAGGTTTCTGCTGATTTCGTGCCCTGACTGGCTTACCACAGGTTGGAGAAGCAGCCCTGTGGCAGTTGCTTCTGGCAAGGGACAAGACTGGGACAGCCAGGACTGAGGTCAGCCACGAGGCATCGCGGGAGCTGCACCAGGAGGGAATTATCAGGGCTTTCTAGGAAGGTGGAAGTGCTGCTGGAACAGCACAGATTTCCACTTATTTTTAACAAGCTGCGGCCAGTGCCTGTACATTAGTCTTGCATGTGCAGAGCTCAATGAGGGCAGCTGGCCTTTGAGCTGTCCCAAATAGCCTTTTTCTGTTAAACACTAACAGTAACTTAAACACCGTGGCATAGCAAGGGAAGATTGACCAGATCCATTTGCAGGGGCTGATACAGAGCTGGTAATCACAGCATGGTTGGGTAATTTGGGTACCTGAGTCTCTACAGCCACATTTTTCAAAGTGTGCTTTAAGAAACATAACCAAGGGGTGAAGCATCTTAAGCCAAAAACGAGAAAAACACCAACACAGAGAGAACAAATGCCAGAGGTTGCAGGTTGCCCACCAGAAGGGCACTTGTGCTGCTGCCTCTGTCCAACGGTGCAGTGATGGGGAGATCTCAGCCATGCTAACCGAGCCCATGGGCTAACTCTGCCCATTGTCACAGCTCGTTCCCAGGGAAGAAAATGTTGCAGGAGGTGGCTCCTGGCCAAGCCACTATGGGGACATCAGCTCCATACCTCTTACATGCCAGTGCTGGTGTGACCCCACTTACAGCTCCCCCTTCTTTGGGCTGGAGGGGCACGCAGTTGGCAGCGAGACACTGGGGGTTTGGACAATGCAAAAGCAGCTTTGAGGGGCCAAGCCTCCAGCCATGGCTCAGCAATCCTTCTGTCCTTCCTCCTCCGTTGAGGTGAGGCTGGGTGGGAAGCAAGCCATAATTTTGTTTGTACAAGGGCTCTGAAGGGAGTTTGGGACACCTTTTAGCACCCCAGCTCAAAAAGCATGTGGGTGATTCAGTGCAGAACAGTCAGCATTAAAGAGAGAGCAGTTCGCATGGCTTGAAGAGCAGCTCAGCCCTGGATACCAGTGAAAACATTCGTCTAAGTCAAATCTAAAAATGCGTCCTTAGGCTCCTTGGTCACTCAGCCAGCACTTCCCAGCACCCTCACGCTTTTTAAGAGTGCCATATTATTTGTGCATGCCACTGATACGGCCTATGCATTACTTCTAAGAAGGGAAACGTTAAGTCTTTAGGAATGGGAAGCATTTACAGGGTACCGTTCCAACTGCAGTCTGGAAGTTTTGCCATTGATGCAATCATCGGATTCATTCATGTCATTACTTCCCACTCCCTTCCTGAGCCCTGGATGGAGGCTGCATTCAGAGGGAATGCGCTGTGTACAGCTGACGAGCTGCAAGCAATTAGCTTGGCAGTGACAGCCTGATGGGCTCTAATAACTGATAGCGATCAGCAGAACGGGGATGAGATCCAGCAGCCCTGCTTCCTTCAGCACTGGCGTTGGGTTGTGTAGCCAGCAGATGCCAGCAGAGCTCTGAGCAGCCAGCGCAGCCTTTCCCCTAATAAGAAAAACCTACTAATGAGATCGATCGCTCTGCCTTCAGGACTGCTGTGCCCGAATTAAGAGCAAGGGCTACAGCAAATGCATGGAAAGGTCTACGTTTACCCCTCTGGAGCTTTGGAAGGTTTGTCACGGAGGCTGAAATGAATAATTCAGAAAGCACACCAGAAAAGCAGCATTTTTAACAGCCTGTGGAGCTGCACACGCTGCAGCCCTGATGCTGGCAGTGCCTGGTTGATCAGCGCTGCCTCTTCCCTCTCATCTTGGTGCTTTTAGTTGGTGGCTGATTATTAATAAATGGCTGCTCCTCTAGAGCTGCTTGCAGAGCAATACACAGGCACACGGTGGAATAAAATGGTCCCAAAAACCTGCAGGAGGAATCACAGGCAATGGGACAGGCCTGGGTAACCATGCAAGCACCACTATGGGAAGCAGGAGAAGCAACATGGAGAAACGAGCTGTTAAGTCCCTCCCTGTGGCACAAAATGGATGAGTTTAAAAAAAAATAAAGCGAAAATAGCACAAGCCCCAGGGCACAACACCCAGGGCCGGCATTGGTCTGGCTGGGGAGCGAGGGATGCTCTGCTCTGCTCAGCCAGAAAGACCCCAGGAGGGTTGGCTGAAGCTGGAGATTTAGGAAGGGGGGCCTCAAAGGGGAAGGGAACACCTGCATGATGTGTTCTGGGGAGCTGTGTATGACCCTACACTGCTTTCACTCCTGGTGAGAGTGGCTGTACCACTGCCCCGTGCCACGCTGGTGTGGGCATCGTGGCCCTGTGCTCAGCTCCACGCTCCAGTTCTCACTCAGCAATGCGTTTTTGGCTAAACCCTAGCCCCAGGCTCTTCCTGTGTGATCTAGAATATCGACAACCGAAGACCAGTCTGTGTTTTTTTTCTTTTTCTGCAGGGATGGTGGCGCCCATCCTGCCACCCTGCCTGCAGGGGCTGTGCTGGTGCTCACTGTGCAGGCAGACACCAAGCCCCGGGGCCTTCTTCGGGATGTTTGGGCTGGGTGAAGCAGCACAAAAACATGCCCGCAGGCTTGTGGGGTGGTTGTGAAAGATGAGCTGGAAGCAGCTACAGCTCGGCACGGGAAGGAAATGTACTCTGAGAGGAGCCATTTGTTTTCTGCTGTTTCATTCCTTGCTAGTGTGGAGCTCCTCCAGGTTTGGCTGCTTTGGAAATGACAGGCGTTGGCAGAAGCCCCCAAAACAGAGTGATAGCAAGGAGCTGCAGTCAGGGAGTGCACAGACAGCGCTACAGCATGGCATGATTTTGGGGATGACATTTTGGGATGTGATGCTCCTCTGGGAGAGTCTGGGAGGGGAAACATTCAGCATTTCGAGGAACATTCCTGCTCCTCGCAGGGGCCACAGCACGTCTTGCTTAAGGCAGCAGGGTGAGAATTTCAGCAACACCCCTGCAAGCTGGGGGGCTGCCTGTGCTCCGCGGAGCAAAACCCTCGGAGGAATCCTGCAGATTAAAAACCCTCAGGGTCACGGATGTGCACAAAAGCAGTAGGTGGCTTCTTCCAAACACCCTCACCCAGCCATTCCCTCACAACCTCGTAAGTGTAATTTGCTTACTCGACCTGGCAACTGCTCTCAGCATCAGGGGGAAAATGCCCGAGTAACCAGGTCACTAATTTCTCTGGCGCAGTCTGATGGGCTGTGCTAGTTTGTGCTTCCCTGACCCGCTGCCGGGCTCAGCCTGGTGCATTTCACACAACATTGGGCAATTCGCTGCCCAGAGGTCACGTCGTGCTCTCAAATCGCCCATCTGAATTGTGAATGCTTTCCAGAAAATGTAACTCAAACAGCATTCATCTCCCCTGCTATTAAACGGGGAAGATTTGCCATAGAAAGCCCATCTCGGCTGATTGCTTCGCTCTGAGCCCTCCAGCCCTGCTGTCCCGCGGCCCCGTGCTGTGGTGCACAGGCAGGAATGAGAATATTGGGCCGTGGGTCAGTAAATGAAGTTGGAGAAAAAGGTAATTTAGTGACTGATCATCACAGAGCTGCCCCAGAACCAGGAAAATGAGCTTTAACGCCAAGCTCATGGTACCTGACAACAAAATGCAAGGAGAGCTGGGTTTTAGGAAGGGGAGGCTGCTCAAAACTGGCTCCCAGCACAGCCCCAGCACTGGGACGAGTCCTGGGGGTAACCATGGTGGAGTTACCCTCACCGTTTGCCATGGCATCGCTTACCAGTGCCATCCAGATCACCCACAAAGGCGTTTTGAACTGGCTAATCTTGCACACGCAAGCACTTGCACTGCACACACTGCACAAACCAGTGCTCAGGCCTGGACAAAGTGGCAGCAAAGCCCCACGTTGTGACCTGTGCCTGTTTGACTCAGTGAGTGATGAGGGGTAAAATTAAAATTATCCCTCCTCAGCTGCGTTGGGGGGTATTAAGGTGTAGCATTTTTGACTGTTGCATGGCAGAAAGGCACCAGAGACAGCTTGGGCTGGCTGTAAAACCATGTGGCGTGGCCAGTGCCAGAAGCTGCTGGTCCCCAGACTCTGCTGGGCTTCCCTGCTCACCTGCACCAGACTTATTCAAGGCTAAAATTATAAAAAAAACTCAGAGGTTTGGGGCCAGAGCACTTCTGGTTGAAATGAGGCCATCTCCTTCTCACAGGTGTTTGCAACCCCAAGCACCAGCCTGCTCACACCTTTCCTCCAACACCTGTCCCAAACCTCAAATAGCCCTTTTTTCCCCCAAATATTCCGTTTTTCACCCATCCCCAGCGACGCTGAGGAGAGGCTGCTGTGCTGCTCTGCACAATAACTCGTGGCTCCGTGCTGAACACTCACCGGAATCGCTTTTCTTTATTGCATATTTCCATCTTAGAAAATGTACAGTCTCATGACATTACACAGCATTTCCCGCTAGCTAGCACTAATAACATTCTTGCACCTAACAGACTACCTTGGTCACTACGAAGCTACTAAGCTCCAAGACATATATTTCAGTTTACAAATTATTATGGATTTTTTTTTTCATTTTTGGCATTATTAAAAAAAAAAAATCATCTTTAAAATACACACCCAAGAGAAAAGAGTGGCTACTTACACCAGCACCAATCTAAAAGTAGTTTTTGACAATGGCACATGGAATTACCTGCACACAGCCTTTGTATTTATATATATAGCATCTTTTTCTTCTCTTTTTTTTTTTTCTTTTTTTTTTTTTGAAGAAAACAAAGAAATGGCAAACTCAGCCCAACAAAGAGGCTGCTGTAAAACAAAACAACAACAAAAACCAGGTCTGGGAGGGCAAGAGGAAATTTGTCAGAAAGGCCCCAGTGGGGCCGCGAGGCAGGAGCAGGGGCCGGGACCCCAGCAGGCGATCGCCCTTCCCCATCCGACCGCCTTGCGAGTTCGACGTGAGAAACCATTCCTTAAACCATCAGAGGCCAGACTTTTTTTTTTTTTTTTAACCTTTTTCATCTTTTTGCTTTGTTTTGTTTTTAAATCCCCCTCCCCCCCAAGTCCATTCCCTCAATTGTATCAGCCCCGTTTTTTCAGCCATAAATAAAAAATATAAATAGAGGCACTTTAGTTAAGGAATAGTATTATCATTACCTTTTGTCTTTATTTCCCCCTCCTTCTGAAAGCAAAGTGCTTAACTCCACCTGTGAACATAACCCGCAGGTTGCGCAGCTGCTTGGAAACGAGGTGCTGGACTTTTGCGCTTACCTGCTTGATTTATTACTGCTTTAATGCTACTCAGAAAGTCTTTTTTTTTTTTCTTTTCTTTTTTTTTTTTTAAATCTACAGTGCGTCAAAAGTTGCAATGAAGAAAAGAACAAAATGGTAAAACCACAGCTCTTGACAACTCTGTTTAGAGTGATATTTCACAGCTTTCACACAGCACGCAGACCCCGTGGCCTTCAGGTGCTTAGAACCATATTTTTTATACAAATTAGTTTAAACAGCACTTTCGCTATACAGTACATATAGTTCACTGACACCCCATACCCCATCAGCAATACCGATTATCTGACAAAAAAAAAAAAAACAAAAAAAAATTATTTCAAATAGTGTTAATATCTAGTGCAACAGGGACAAACTCATCTCTCCACAGGAAAAAGAACAAATAAAAAAGGATCACAAAAGTATTGGTGGTATAAAAAGGTTTTGTCTTGTTTCCTCAAAAAACACACCAAAAATAAATAAAAGCAAAAAGTAACAGTCCTTTATATACTCAGCATAATTTAAGAATAGAAATGTTAATATGTTAATGGCGTTTACTTTTTATTCTCCAATTTTTAATTTTCTAAACCTTTAAATTATTACTCCCTGAGAGCTTTGAATTCTTTTTATTATTTTCTTTTTTTTTTTTTTTGGACTGACATTTTACAGGTAGTTCTGCTTACAAATTTGCAAGGACACTGAACAGCAAACCAGTCAAAAAAAATAGGACACCGCGAAGAGACACGTTTCTTGGCATCGTTGCTTCTGGTGTCCATCAAAAAAAGAAAAACAAGAACAGAAAAGAAGGCGGGCACAGGTGCGAGCCTGCGAGTTTTGCTCCGGCCCCATTGTACACCGGCTGACCTTCCGTCCTGACTGACATCTACAGAGGATACAGTTTGTCCCATTGAACAGAAAGCAAGAATAAAAATTACAACACGAAAGTTTAATGCTCCTCGTCGCATCCGAGAACCAACCCTTCCCGCCGTCTCGGGCCAGGAAACGTTATAAAAGTATAAATACACCTGGGTGCTGTGTGAGCGATAAGCACACTCGGGGAACCTTTTCCTTTAGCAAGGCAAAAGGAAAAGAAGAGCACTTCCCAAAAGTGATGGGAAGAACAGCATCACCGGGAGCGCTCGCGGCACCGAGCGTGGGGACCAGCACGTAAGCACAGAAGTGCAAGTTTTGGGAATAACCACGACAACGAAAAAAACTCATCAAGTCCAGTCAACTTAGCTTTCTCCTCTTTTCTGCTGGGGTTGTGTGCAAGGCGTCCCAGCAAATGGCCCCGCTCAGTGCCCGGGCATCGGGGCGGGAGAGTGACGCGGAGCAGCTCTCCATCCCCTTTATGGACCACCACGAGGAAGGCGGTTGTCTCTGTGCTCAAGTCCTCTCTTTCTCCACGGACGTGACATTGTGCTTGTGCCTTGGGAGAGGCACTCGTCGAAGGGGACAGAGGGGAGGGGACGAGCACCCTCAGGGATGCGCAGCTCCACCTGACCCGACCGTACTCGTGGTACTTACACACACACTCGCCCGCAGGGAGAAAGAGCGTGCCACTGTTTCGCTTGGAATCGCAAGGCAGTATAACGAAAAAAAAACAATAATCCTAGCCACTTCAAAAAAGACTGCTAACCAGGTTTCTAAACTCGTGGTTTTCGTTGTTTTCCGTCCCTTCTGCCGCTCAGAAGTTGAGCTTGGTGACGGGCCGCTCGCGGCCGCTGTCGGCCAGCTGGTTGGCGATGCGCTTGCGGTTGCGCTTCAGCTTGGAGAGGTCCTTGTCAAAGACCTCGCCCGAGCGCAGGGCTGAGACGAGGTCATCGAACTCACCGCCCTCCTCGCCGCTCTCCTTCGCCTTCCTCGCCTTGCGCTCCCGCTCCCGCTGCTCCTTCAGCTGGCGGGGAGGAAGGACAGCTCGCTGTCATGCACGCATCCGGAACCCCAAACCATGAAATGACAGTGGTTTCCCACCCGTTATTTAACAAGCAAGAGCTGGGTGCTCTAAGCGTGCAGGAGCACCTTGCTTGGCCACCCATGCTCCCCGTGCCACCAGGGGATGGCACAGCAGGGCTGCTGTCCCCAGGTGTCCCCCACCAGGCAGTGCTGGACCCATGAATGTCTGCTCACCTGGGCCTCCATGCGCGCCCGGCGCTCCTCCTCCTCCTTTCTCCTCCTCATGTTCTCGTTCTCCTGCTTGGCCTCCGTCACGGCTTGAAGGAACTGATCGAAGATGCCGAAGAACTCATCGGGCTGTATTTTGTCTGTGTCTTCTCCAAAGTACTTCACGGCCTTGGAAAACTGGGGAGAGAGCAGACAGGAGGCCGTCAGGCTGGGGGGACACCCACCACGCCGTTGAGACCCCCATGGAAAGCCTTCAACCTGATGGAGCATCGAGGAATGTGTCCAGTGGTTGGACATAACGAAGAATGGAATTAACAGCAGGACTTTGATTAGTCAAACCTCAGCTTCAGCATGACATGACTCATCTGACATCTTGTTTTCTGTGCATAAGCTGACCTTTAAGTCCCCCAGAGAGGTCCCGCAGCCCTCTCTCCCAAAACACTGACCCTTCGCACCTCTGGCTCTGCTCAGCCCCCTCGAGCCCCCAGCTCGACTTCATTAACCACGCAGTAGTAAAAGCAAGGAAGCAAAATATTGTGGGACTGAAGACTGAAGACATAAAACTAATAGTAAACACGGCAGGGGAAGGGAAACTCGCACTTTTAAGTTTTCTTTGAAGTATTTTTGGGGTATTATTTATCATTGCCACATGCTCTGCTATTGAAACCAAATGTGTTGGTGAAACTTCTAAGACATTTCTGCCCAGGCTCAGACACAGCACTGGGCAGGGAAATGGGAAGTTTTCCAGCCTTTCGTGCTGTTTGCACACCATTAGTGTAAGCGAGTCAAATAAGGTTGTAGCAAAGGTCAGGACAGGAGATCCACTCTTTGCTGATGTGTCCCAGTCCCCAAGGAGCCCGCAACTCATCCTTGTGGGCTGAAATCCTTTGTTCTCACTTCCAGTTTGAAGGAGACTCTGTGCACAGAAAGTTCATTAATATGGGCATGGCGCGGTCTGGAGATAAGCAAGCTTTAAAGAAAAGGAAAACAAAATCAAAGCACAAACAGATTTCTAAGTTGCTTTAATTTTGCTCTGCGGACTAAGCCTGCCTGGATAATTAAGTTTTATTTTCAGGGGTGTCTCAGGCTCTTCAAAAGATATTTAGGGCATTTTTATTTCTTTGTTTATTTATGAGACTTAGCACTTCAGGATGCAAGGGGGGATCTGAAAGGTGCCCTGTATCAATCAAAACCATCAAGTTTATTCCTGTTGATTATCATTAATACACTGATGTTATCTGCCATTTCTCAGGAGATTCTGGTGGGGGAAAAGGCTGAAAATGTTATCCTCATGGGATATAAAATTTATAAGATTATTAAGTTTCTTCTTTCCTAAGAAAAAATGATAAAACGATTTGAACATGTGTTTCAAAAATGAAGAGCTGGTGCATTTTCCACAGCCCGTCCCATCTGATGACCATGGGAACAGCCATGCACTTGCTTCAAAGTAGGCTTTGATGGGTTATGGGGGCCACGACCAGAGCTTCTCCTCCAGATTCAGCCAATGTAGGATGACACAGCTTGCAGACACTTGTCACCATCTCCTAACTCACTGCAGGCAAGATCTGCCTGGCTGCCACCACCAATTCTGAAGGGTGGCCTCACCTCAGGGCGTAGGCACGGCCTCAGGAGGGCAGTGGTCACTCATGGTGCCAAGCACGGGTGGTCTGGAGGACAGCATCAGGTCAGCACTGGTACAACCAGGCAGAAGGAGGTGGTGGCACTTGATTACTTGATAAATTCTGTCTTTGGAGAGGTAGCTCATGCAGTGGGATAAGGATGGGACCTCTCTGTGTTGGGTCCTCCCTGCCAGTTCAGTTAAGATGAAAGCCAAAGCAGGGAGGAGGTACTGGAAGCCAGTTCTGGGAGGGTACAGAAACCAGCTGCATGCCCCTTTGCTGAAAGAGGGGAAGCAAAGGGTGCCTGGGAATCACAGATGTCTGCTGAAGGCTACCAATTTGCTTGGATTTTAGCCAGCCTGCTGGGAAGAGAGGATGATGTGGTGAGAAGTCACCGCATGTGGCCCTTGGTGGCTGCAAAATGCTCACCAAGGCACTGCTCTGGGGAAGCTGAACCTTTGAAGCAGCATCTCTACTAAGCAGGCCCGGAGCTGGCCTCAATTCGTGTCACTGAGCTCCTCAGACACAGTGGAAGGGCAGGGCTGTCCCTCCCCTGCTATCCAGATCTCAGGGAGTTTGGTGCCCTTACCAGCTCTTTCGCTTCTGCCAGAAGATCTTCAACATCCGAGAAGCTGAAGCTGGCTAACGTGATGAACTGGCTGACGACAGACACAAATTTGTCTCCCGTTTGCTGAACTTGAGACTTCTGAAAGTCCAGCTCCTTTGGGGAAAAAAATAAACAAATCTGGTCAGGCCCTGGATGATAGGGGACACAAACACCACCGGCCTCCATCAGTGCCATTGTGTGTGTGCCCACGACAGTGCCACAGGTGCCCCTGCACCACTGCTGCCTCCTGCCACGCATAAAAACCTCAAATTATCCCATTTTACAGTATCATGGCTGCTCTATGCTTTTGAGGCCAAATCCTGCAGGAGAGATGCTGGGAGCAGCATTATCAGCCAGACAGCGAGTCCTTCAGGATACCCCCACTGCTTCTTCACCTCTCCAGGTCAGCTGCCCAGCCCCAGCCCCTGTTCTCCGAGGTTTTCCAGCCAAGGAGACCCCACAGCACATCACAGGTCCTGCTCCATGCACATTGTCATTCGATTTACTTAGCCTCCCCTGGTGCATGAGACACAAACCATGCACATGCCCAGCCGGCCCTGGGAGGACAGGCACACGTGCAGGGCAGGAAGGGAGGACCAGCAGATCTCTAGGAAATGTGATAAAAGCAGCTTTGCTGGGAGCCCCCCCCGCGGAGGGATGCCGTGGTGCTCAGAGCCAGGCTGGACTGTATTTGATTTAAATAATACTTACAGCCTCCACCGCTCTCAGGCCGCTCCTCAGCGTGTTTATTTCTTTCTCCAGCTCAGTCATGCTGTTGGAAACGGCAGGACGTCAATTTTCAGCCTTCCCCAGCACATTCTACAGCTCTCCCACCACCACGACCGTGCTTTTCCACTGCAAAGACCCCGGTGCTGCAGACGTTGCCTCCTGTTTGCAGGCTGGCGTGTCTCAAGCAGCAAATCATCCTGACAGCCTCACAGCGAGGGCAGCTGCCTATCTGAAAGTGGCTGCAGCTGCTTGCTTTAAAGCGAAGCACTTTTCTGGGCTTTTAATCAAAGGGGCTGTGCTGAAACACCCCGAGCAGATGCTGATGGTGTAGCTGAGCAGGCAGCAGTGGGATGGAGGAAGGGGCGCTCCTCATTCCTGCCCCTGCAAGGTGCTGCCTTGAAAAGGCAGCTCTGAGGGGCTCAGCCCCAGGAGCTGGGAACAGGAAGGCTCAGCAAGCTCACCAGGCACCAGGAGGGCTGAGGAAAGCTCTCAGTGCCAGCAGAAGGTAATTATCCCATTGCACAGTGAGTGATTTTTGAGGGAACCACGATTAGGTGAGTACCCCACAAAGCATCCTTCCTACCCGACGGCGTGGAGCAGCAGTCTTTAACAGCAAGGCAACAAAGGGAGACAACCCAAATAGAGAGAAATAAAAATAAATCGTGTCTGGCGCTCAGGCTGTTTACACAAGGCTCAAGCCCCCAGCGAGCTCTGAGCTCGAGTGCTTACGGGTTTCCACCACCACGTCTGAGCGGGAGCTTTCTCACAAAGACTCGATGACCACAGGCTTGACGTCTTTCCAGGGGTGTCTATCCTAGGGCTGGGGTCCCTGGAAATGCTGACGCAAGGTCACGGGGCAAGTGTTCCTGGCAGGTCTAGTCTGGGAAAATGAAGTTTTGGGAGCCCTGTGCTCCAGCAGTTCATTAGCAGCGCTGGGATCCACAGAGGCGGCAATTCTGCTTAACAGCTGCAGGGCTGGGGGGAGTTTAGGGTTTTCCAGAGGGCTCGAAACTTTTTGGTTTTGCTCTAGATTGGACCAAACCCAAATCTTACATATGGTGTCCGGTTTAGAGCAGAACCGATAAAGTTCAGGGAAAAAAAAAAAAAAAAAAAAAAACCCTTTCTGCAGACGTTTTCTTTCCCATGCCTGTATCTGTACAGCAGCTGCAGGGGCACGAGCACGAGGAGGAAGGCGCCTGCAGCGGCCGGGGAGTGCACCCTGGGGCCACCTTCCCACCCAGCCTCAGCTGATGCCTGCAACCAGCAGCCACCCATTCCTTGGGCAAATATTTCGTCTAACCCTTACAGCCGAAAATTACTGTGTTTTTAGACACAAAATTATTGTGTTTTAGACACGGGGATGCTCGCCTCCCCAAATGTTTTTCACATCACAGATGTGCAGCGAGCGAACCGCCCTTTGCTACAGAAGCGCTTTGAAACTTAAAAAAGACCTGCAAGCCACCTAAAACTCCTGGCATGTTTGCTGTCACCCCAAAAAAGGTGCCGTTTAAGGCCTTTTTCATGTCCGTGGATTATAAAGGCGAATGCTCCCAGCCGCACGCATGCTGCCTGCAGAAATGTAAGATCTCTGACTCCCCGTCACAGGCTCAGATCCCTGGGGGCAGCACAGCACGTCCCCTCCTGCTGAATTTTAAAGCTGAAATAGAGCCCCCATTGATTTCGGAGGGACTTAAGCACATACTTGAGGGCTTTGCAAAGCACCAGCAGATTCCTCGTGCACTTAACCCCAAGCACGTGTTTAAGGGCCGTGCCGGGTGGGGGCCTCTCCAGACGGCAGCAGCCTGCTCTAAACAGGTCACAGAGAGGCATGCGGGGTCTGTAAGCATGTTGTGGACATCAGGAGCTCCACGTTGGTGGCAAAAGAAGGGCCAGGCAGGACCCCTCCCAGCAGTGCCCCACACAGCAAAGCCCCCCCAGCGCACTCAGATACGCAGCAGCCCTTTATCTGCAGCCACACCACAACCGCTTCCTACCAGATTACTTGACGTGCCATTAGAAATTAATTAAATGCTTCTGCGGTGAGATAACAGCAGGAAACGGCTGCTGCGAGCAGCTCTCCTCCCTCCGCAGGCTGCCTGCCCTTTAGCTGTGAGGGCTGGGATTTAAAGCCACGAGGTGATGCTTGCTGCAGCACCAACTTTGTGCCACTGCCTCCACGGGTGCTGCAGGTGAGTGCAGGGGCACGGGGGTGCGATGCAGAGAGGCAGGAGGCTGAAGCAGGAGGAGATGCACCCACCACGGACCAGTGCTGCCCCCCAAATCCCTGCTTACTTGACTTTGGCTGCCTGCGGGATGTCTTGCAGCTCCTCGTGCAGGCGGAGGACTTTGGGATACTTCTTCTCGACGATAGTGATGAGATAGTGCAGAAGAGTGATGTTCCTAGGACAGAGGAGCAGTGAGGTTAGCGTGGTGCTGGTTAAATCCCAACCCTGGTGACTGTTTGGGGGATTTCTGCAAGGATTCTGCTTGCTGTGTGGATCCCAGAGCAGGGGATGTGGGTTGGCTCTGTCCCACCACAGCCATGGTGCAGAGCAGCCCGGTCCCTGTGAGCTAGCGGGCTGCAGACCACAGCAAAGACCCAGGGGAGGTGCCCTGAACATCAGCATCCCCTTCCTCCATCCTTTCTGTTGATTTGTAAGGCTGGGCAGGTTTAAGACCTGACCCAGCTCCTCTCACTCCATGCACACAGCTCAGTGGGGTGGACACTGCAGTGGCTGTGGCAGCTTGGGGTGGCTGCACAGAGACGAGCCCCGGGACCCTTCCTCTGGCCACTGAGCCATGGCACAGCAGCTCCTGGCTTCTCCAAGGGGAAAAAACACTGGGAGGAAGATCCTCCCCTCTACCCTTGACTGCCCTTGAGCAGCCCAGAAAGCAAAGCCCCCATCCAACCCCATGTGGACCTCAGCTCAGTTCCTTCCAAACCTTTCATGCTCCAAACCCAATGGTTGTGCCATCGGACATGCTGGCTGGGCAGCAGGAGGGAAGGGATTCCTCTCACCCCCCTGAGTCCCCAGGGCAGTGCTGACAACCCTCTGCATTCCCCCAGCAAGGCTGGAGCCTGCAGAAGCTACCGAGGAGGAGGAGGAGGAGGAGGGCAGGGGCTGCTCACTTGTCAATGCTGGACTTGGTGTCCGCGATCTTGTTGAGGCTGGAGATTTTAAACCCGAAAGCGTTTCCCCTCTGCCCTTTGTTCATGTAGTTCCCGAAGGCCAGGACCACCTCCAGCAGCTGCTGGAGGCTGCTGCTCTGCAGCACCGCCTTGGAGCCGGCGCGGATGGCTGCAGGGAGAAAGGTGAGGGACGTCACCTGCCACGTGCCGGGAGCCCTCGTAGCCAAAAAGCGGCCACCAGCTCCCTCCCTCCCTCCCTCCCGCTGCATCTCTGCCATCTCCACGAGGAGCAGGCTGGGTGACTTGCCTTCCACCTTGGGCTTGACTTCTGCAACTCTCTCCGCAAACTTCTTCTTGAAGTAGAGGGACTGCAGCCTTTGCTGGTAATGGTTTATCCTGCCAGGGGAAAGCAGAGGTGCGGGCTGAGCTTTGCGTGCTCCAGGTGGAGCTCTGCTGCTCAGCTCTTCACAGGTGGACTTAGAAAGCATTCCTGAGCCACAGTGATTAAAAAATAATGACCATGTTTCTCCCTGAAACTATGCTCAGATGGGAAAGAAAATGACAATTGAAGCTGCACCCGTCACGGGGCGGATCCTGGTGGCTTTTTAAGCATCATGACTAAGTTACCCTGAACTCTGCAGGTTCAACAAGGGCATTTTTACACCCTGTTGGTATGAACAAACAGTTCATTCATGACCACTCCTGAGCAGAGGCTGATGACATCCAGGCTCCCCATGGCTCTGCAGTGAGGTGGGGCTGGAGGAACCAACGCATCCCAACCCAGCCCATTCCTGAGCAAGTTTGGGATGGCTCTGCTCACGTCAGTTGTATTTAGGCTAAACAAGATCTCACTTGCAAGCAAATGGCAGCCTGATTTGTGTTATTTGGACCAGGATCCATGGGAGAAGTGCTCACAGACAAGGTCACAGACCAGGCTGACATTGTACTAATTAGTGGTGACAAAGCCATCACACTCAGTTACAGGCCACAGGGCAAATTAAACAGCTATGCCTGAAATATATTTGCATCAGCACACTGAGCTTTCCAGAAGATGACGGCACAGGAGCAACATTTGGGCAAGAAACTGTGAAGATGGAAGGTGACCTGCAATAGGAAAGCTCATTCTGAGCATCTTCCAGCCCCAAGGGGCCTGAACTTCACAGCTCTGCCCTGCCTGCCTTTGACACTCAGCAACAACATGGTGCATCGCCGTGGGATTCACTGGCACGTTTCTCAGGGAGAACAGGAGAGCTGCTATTTTTGATCTCCTGGAGTGATTTTGGATTGGAGAACTCTCTGACTTTTCAAATGAGTGACTTGCTCCAAGTTCAGCTAAGAAATTCCTTGGAGAAAATTTCAAACAGCTTAAAGCTTAGTTGGATTTCGATAAGGAGCTTCAAGATTTTAAACCAGCACCCCTGGAGGATGTGCATGCAAAAGATAAGGTTATTCATTTCTCAAGACCTCTAAGTCTTCAGTGACTGCTGCCAGGATCAGGAAAAACTGACATTTGCTCTCTGTCTCATATATTCTTGTGAGGCCCAGGGACAAGTCATTTCTGGAGGTGAGGAGAGACTTACCTACACAGCAGGGCAAAATTTACATACATCAGTCTTGGGTATTTGTTAGGATATTGGTGTGGAGGGGAAAGGAGCATCGCAGTGGCACTGTTATCATTCAAGCAGCACTTCCCACCTGGACCACGACATGGATGATGCACTGTTTGGCAGAGCTGTGCCAGACTGAGCTTTTCTTCCCCAGGTGAGAGGGGAAGTGTGTCGGGAGATGCCCTGGGAGCCCACCACCTCCTGAGAGCACCCATCTCCCATCCCTCACCCTGCTCCACGCAGCTGCTGCTCATCTGGGATGCACAACCCTGATTTGGGGAGCACAGCATCACGAGAGATCCTAATGCACCTCACTGGTCCTCCCATCCATCTGGCTCACACATTTTGTGATGTGAAAAGCAGCAAGCAGAGCGTATTTCCCAGCCAGGCCCCATGAAACCCCAGGGGCCACCCCACCTGCTCATTTCAAAGAGGAACCGGTCAGCCTTGGCCATGCGGTCCAGCTCGTGCTTGTGCTCCTCCAGCAGGTCAATGTCACTCTTCTCTGGAACAAACTTCAGGAGCTAAACAAGGGAAAGCACATTTGTAGATATGAGCTCCATGCACGGTTCTGCAGTTTTTCATGCACGATGGTGATTTACTTGAATTTACTATTTCTCAATATGCACAAAGTGGCCCCAATGCACATATGAAATGTGTTTCTGCTGTCCCTTTGCTCTTCCTCCCTCTGCCCCATCACATTGGTGTCTCTTGCTTCTGCCCTGGCACTACTCTGGCTTTACAACAGCTGTACGAGGTCTATACCAAGGTTTCCATATTAACCCTGACACTTGAGATTACAAGGGATTGCTGCAACTCCACGTGTTGTAGATGGAAATTTTGTGCAAGGAATCCTTTCATGCTTCTGCTGAAGGTGCTATTGCCAGCCCAGTTTTAAGGACAGGTGAATAAAACGCTACTAAAGGGACTTGGAGGGGGTGAAAAATCAGATTCCCTTTTTGAGGACTGAACAAGTTTCCAAAAGTAACTCCCACCGGGCACAAACTTCAAGCTTCAGCCACCAAATGGTTTTGCTTCAGGTCCCAGGACAGATCCAGCTACCAGCATGGGATGCAGAGGCCATCCTGCTCCCAGGCTCAATGCTACAACCTAGCTGCTTTCCTGCTTCTCCAGACAACCCCTTTGAGTGGTTTTCAACATGTTGTTGGCAAATAACTCAGGGCACGATGCATGTCTCAGAGCCACAGTTTGATCCCAGGCACCATGTACAGTCTGCTTGCATTGGCAAGGCACACTGCCTACAAGGGAGAAGCACGGGATGCGCTGCCCACCTGCTCCAACATGTCTTTTGGGAGGTCCTCCTGCTCATCCATCGTCAGAATGGCTCGTTTGATCTCCTCATTTGAGAGTTTCAGCCTGGGAGGAGGAGAGGGAAAGAGAGTTAACTGCAGCCGTACACTCGGAAGGCTTGAGGAGCGTGTCCTCAGCCACCCACCAACACGGCCAGGAGACAGGGACAGTTGAGCTAATGGTCAGTCACATATAATGAGCGGGGTCACATAGAGCAGCACATGGTTTGAAGCACATGGTTTGAAGCAGCATGTGGTTTGAAGCACATGGCTTGAAGCAGCACATGTGAGACATGGAGTGGAACAGCACCACCCCCGATATTTCACAATATTTTATATAAATAATACATTATATGTGTATTTTAAAAAGCACGCATGTGTAACTCTGGCCCGTGGCAGTGCTGCTCTTGCAGTGCCAGCATCCCCGCTGGCTGTGGGGACAGCAGGGGTGGCACTGCCCGTCACCAGCACGGCACAGCTGGGCACCGGGGTGCAGCTCAGTGCTGCTTCTGCACCCACTTCCACAACCCTCAAGGAAAATTTGGCCAAATTCTGCTGCCCTTCTTGGCTTTCTGTGCTGTCTCCCCTACACCTCCTAACTGCTTTTGGATGGAAACTTCCTCTAGGAAGAAGAACCAGAAAAAAAAAAAAAGTTGGGCAAGCGGATGCTCAGCAGCCTGCAGCGAGCAGAGGCAAGAGATAGATAGAAAGATGCCCTTATCTCCTCCTGGGCCATTAATTACAGTTTAATTGGTCCACAGCACTCCCCGTGACCACTCCCTGCAGGGACTAGGATTGCAAAACCACAAATATTTTCCTTCATGTTTTTGTACTGCGGTCAATCAAATAACCTCGGTGTGACAGAGGAGAGCCTCTCCTTACCCCTGCCCTCCCTGGCGGCTCTCGGCCAAACATCCCCATCACAGACCTGGCTGTTTTCTTTGTCCAAGCCCTTGGCTGTTTTTTCTTCATTTTAGAGCACTGCTGCAGCTTCTAACAACTCTGTTTGTGCTCACACAGGTCAGACAAAGCGCTGCTTTCTGCAGCCTGGTGGGTATCCCCGAGCAAGAGGAACTGGGCTGAGCGCTACGAGCACCGGGCGGTAAGCTCGGATGGTTTCGGGTGCTGGTCTTACACCCAGCCCCAGAGCCGAGCAGAGATACAGGAGTAGTGTTGTATGCAAGGAGATGTCAGAAAAGGGTCTTGCACAGAAATTCAGAGAGCCAACATTTGAAAACTGAGCTGCAGAAGCCACCAGATCGCTGAGTGCAGTGTGGCAGGGAGGGCTTTAACGAAACCCATCGCCCTGGTTTTGGTGACCAGCACTGCCAAAGGATGCTGAAATACTGATGTGGCTCAAAGGAGTGAGCTGAAACTAGAAACACAGCCTGTGGTGGGATGTGAGACCTCGTGGACTGGCCTGTTCAGTGGACCAGAAAGAAGATCTCGAAGAGCAAGAAAGATCTCGACCAGTCCAGGTAATCAGAAAAGGAGGGAAATTTTCATCCTGGCATCTGCTCCGGTAGCACAGCAAGACCTCAGAGCCAGCTTTTGGAAGATGAAGCTAAAGCAGGAAGGGTGCTGGACCCTCTTGTGTCCTGGAGATGCCCTCCTCATCCCATATGATGGCGATGGCCAGGATGGACCAAACCTGACATTGGGTATGAAGTCTGCACCCAAGCAGAGGTGCTAAGGCACCAAGTGTCTGTCCTCACCCAGTGAAAACCTGATGCTTGCTGGTTTTATTAACATTAACATTAATATTTTGGAGGTCCTGGGGAGACAGAAATGCTCCAAGGAGAAGGTGGCTGGTGGGTAGTTATCTCTTCCCAATGCACAAATGCACCTGAAGCTCCCCTGTGACTGTCTCCGGGTGGGTGGTGAGGGGCGAGGGTGACTTCTGTAAGCCCTGCTCATTAAAAGCAAAGTCAATAATAAAATATACAAAAAAAAAAAAAAAGGCTAAAAAAAGTTTTCTCAGAAATCACCCAAACACCACGCCAAGAACAAGAGGCTGCTTCGGGATCAGCAGAGAGCAATCGCGGGGCGCCAGAAGCAAACAGCTTCTCAGACAATGTGATGGGAAAGGGGCCAGTGAAAGCTAGAAGCTTATCTATAACCACAATAATTATCATTGTTGGCAGCAGCTGTCGAACGCGAGCCGTCTGAGAGGAACGGGGTCACAGTGCTTGCTGTCACGGGGATTTAAGCCCAGCGGCTCGGTGATGCGAAGTGACAGCCCGGCAAGCGCGGGGCTCACTTGCGTGGCTTTTGTAGAGCCCGGCGAAGGATGTGAGAAGTGTGAAAGGGGAAAAACAAATTCCGCCGGGAAGGGGACGCGCCCTCTTGAAAAGCCACATTCAGCTGAGAAAAATGCTCGACACTGCCTCGCCGGAGAGGGGAATGAAACGAGCCATTCAGCGCCAGCACGCTCAGAAGGGGACGGAGCACGGTCCCGATTTGCATCGTGCAGAAGGCAGCGAGCTAAAAATACACAGACGTACACCCGCAGCGACGGCGAGCACAGGGTGGTTTCATTCAGCAAGACCCAACTCTGCACTGACACTGGCATAGCCGAAGTGCTCTTAAACAAAAAGAAAAAAAAAAAAGAAATCAAACGTTAAAAATATTCTTCTGCCGCATTACAAGCTGAAGGAAAATCCAGTGATCTCACTGTGCAGTAATTTCTCCCAAAGCGAGGCAAGCAGGCAAAAAAATAAATCTACAGAGAGAGATAAAGTATCTCGCTGGCCGTAATCTTTCCACGCTGCAAGCCAGACAATGGCTGTGCTGCTTACAAATGTCTGGGCTAAGCACGGGGCCAAGCGGGCAGGTCTTTCAGATGTCAAAGTCTGCTCGGCCCTGCTTCGCCCAGCCCCCTGCAGCACGGGGAGCAGGATGCTGCTGCTCTGCCCAACTCAGAGACGGGCAAAAGGTTGGCTGGAGAAGTCTGCTGGAGAAGAGTTTGCTGGAGAAGAGTTTGCTGGAGAAGCAAGGGCTGAGCGGAGCCTGCACAGGTCCCCGGGTGCAGGCAGGATGCTGGGCAGGGAGCTTCATCCTTTCCATTTTTGTCGAGAGAAAATCGCCCAGTTTGGGGAGAGAAATCTGCTTGTGGTCGCTTGCAGAGATGGGAAAGCTCTGCAAACGCTGGATAAATACCCTACGAGCAAGTCCCCAGCAGTGCCAGGTTCAGCAGAAGCTCCTGCAGCAAAGGAATGAACCCCGAGGCACCTCCAATGCCGGGGTCGGTGTCTCCTCTGGGGCAGGGCAGCTGAGGGCCTGGGTGGGTGCAAACTGCTGGCGACGGCCATGGAAACCACAAAGAGAGCAGCTCGGGATCTGCTGAGAGTCAGGGCTCACTCCCTGTTGGCTTTTTATATATTTATTCGGCTGATTATACCAGTGCTTAGGAAATGGTGATGCTGGGCAAAACCACGCAGCCCCACTCGCTGCTCCTAGGGAAGGACCCAAAGGGCAGGGGGGGCAGGCACTGGCCTCCCTGTTTTCCCATCCCTGTTGAATTAATTACTGGTGATTCGTTACCAGCCCGCTGCTGGGAGAGAAGGACTGGCTGGTGAGATGAAATGAAGACCTTTATTCAGCGAGGCACCTCAGATACCTTTGAAGTTAAGCACTCGAGTGGCTCTCCACACCGAAGGGGCTGTTTGTGCCCTTAACCTTCAGCTGCACGCCCAAACGTCCTGCTGAGTTACACCCAGTCCTGCTCTAATTGTGCCCCAGCCCAGCTGCTGTGCTCTCCAGCAGCTTGCCGACATAAATTCACTTATTCACACACTGCTTTAAACTCCTCTGTCACTGTAATCCTTCTCATTTTGACTACTGCATTTGAGGAAGTGATAAAATCCCTAGGAGCAACCCAGAGCAGAAAGCAGGCACCGTTCCCCACCCAGAGGTGCCGTTTGCAGGCACCTGCCTGCAGCCTGCCCAGATAAAAGCCCCGTGGGCTGACCCGCTGTCCAGACACCACAGAATTTGGGAAACCCACCCTGCCCACCACACTGCTAGGGGCAGGCTGGTCCTGGGTGCCACAGAAGCAGAGCAGCTGCCTGGTGTCCCAGAGTGAATGGAGCTGGGTTTTACTGCTGTTGGATCATTTTTTTTCTGGGTGAACCAGAAAAAAAGCTGCATTTTCTGCTGTTTTTTTTTTTTTTTTTCATGTACCTATGCTGCTGGTTCATCCTTCCTTCCACACCACCGCAGCCTGGTTTATTTTACCTGGTGAAAAAATGCCCTTCCTCTGAGATTTGGGGCTTGGATTAAATTGTTGCCCAGCCTGGAGAGAGCCATACCAGAGGCTGTCATCCTGGCAGCTGCTAAGAGGGGACACCTCTGTCCCAAAGCCATGTGGCACCCACACAGGACATCCAAATTACGCTGCCAACTGTGGCAGGGAAGCTGCTTGCAGTCCCCAAACACTGCACACAGGCAGCGTTTTCCCCAGCATACAGAGACCGTATTTAGCAGCCACCGAAGCTCGACCAAAGCCTCAGCCCTACCTGGAGAGGAGGATGTTGCAGTTCTGAGCTCTCCGGCCGTCTATGACCGAGAGCTCCTTGACTTTGTGTCGGGAGCTCAACGTGTCGTCGATAGCATCTTCCTTCTACAAAAAAATAGGGGAGAAAAAAAAAGCATGGAGAAAAACCCCGGAGAAGACATTTAGTACTCTCAGCACATACCAACGCGATACACAGCGGGCCCCCATTAATCAGGAGTGTCACCACGGGTTACGGGTAAAACCCACGGCCTGTAACTGAAATACAGTGAGCTGCTTCAGAAACCAGAACTGGCTTTGAAGCCACTGGTTAGAAATGTAAATATTTTCTCAGACAGGGAAGATTTAAGAATCTGCAAACACACAGGCGCTGGTGAATAAATAAAGCGGGGCTTTCTTCGCGTACATATTTGTGATACTTCATTAAACCCTCGCATGAAATGTTTCATTCCGGGCGGCTGCACACACTCGGTCCCTCTCCTGCTCCTGCACCCCAAACATCTGCAGTCGCCCTTCACGCTCCAGTCCGCAGTAACGAGTTTTCCAATAAAAACAACCAGCCTCACAAACCCAGCTCGCTGCATTCGCTTCTCTTTCAGGGAAATGCTTCTAAAACAAGGGATCTGAAAGCACAAATCCTTGTGGCACCTAAATCTCCTAAGCAGCTCGGAAATGTTATCATGTTCAAATGAATAACAACATGCAAAGGTGCAGCTGCACACGGATGGGCAGATCCAGGTAACAGTGATCTTGCAGGGCTGCCCACGGAGTTCAGGTTGACTCTGGTTTTAATTTACCATACTGCATGTTGTAGTGAGGTTAATAAATTAAAACCCGGCTATTCAATCCTTCTGTCAGGAACATAACCCAGAGCTGCGGGGTCCCACGTGCTGCAGATGAGCACTAAATGTTTCCGAGCTCGGGAGACGAGGTGCACAACCACCCTACAGGTTTAGGGTGAGCGAAGAAGTTTCCATTCCTCACTTCTTTTCTTGCATTGACCAAAAAAACCCACCTATGAGAAGTGGCAAACTGATGGGACGGGTGGCACAGGGCTCTGCTGAGCCCCTCCCACAGGTATGAGTTTATTTTTCTCAATCTTTTGTCCCTCCAGGCAGGGATTCCCAGCGATGCTCAGCAGCTGGAGCTCCCCTGAGTCAAAATCCACCCCACAGCACGCGTCCCCGCGTCCCCAGCCGCTCCAAGACCTGCGGATGCTCACTTACCTGCCGGGAGTTACTGCTCACAAAGAAGTCCTACAGCCATAGCAGAAGCATGGAAAAAGGCAGTAAAAACACATGCGGTTGAGTGACCTCCGCAGAACCAAAAGGAATCAAAGCACAGTTAAAGGGAGAGGGGGACACGCAGCAGGGTCAGCAGCAAGGGGGAACGCGCTGGGGTCTGCCAGAGCCCAAAAACGGGGGATGCAGGTGGGGATGAAGGGAGAAGGAGGAGGAGGAGGAGGTGCAGGAGGGGAGGAAGGGGGATGTTTCACGGCTGGGTCACGCCAAGGTGCTTCTGCGCTTTGGGGACGCAGGGGAGCTCCGCCAAGCCCTGCCAGGGCTGGCCCCAAGCAGCGCCGCTCGGCCTGCCGTGCCGGGGGAGGAAATTGCAGGGTTTTTGCGAGTCTGAGAGGACGAAACATCACCGCCAGTGCCAGGAAAAACAGGGCTTTCAAGTGGAAATAACGAGATTCTCATCCCGGAGCAAATCTCGCCGCAGCAAAACTTTACCCTTTGCCATGGCAACGCGTTTTCCCCTTCGCCTTTCTCCTCCTCACAGGGAAAATAACCCTTCTGCGGGGCTCGGCAGCCTGGCCAAACGCTACCCCGGTGCCCAGCCTGAACTTAGCTCATCCCGAGACCCCATTTGCCTGCCGGGCTCCCCCCACCCCGCAGCCCTGGCCGGCAGACTGGAAGCACGTGCAGCAAAGCCGGTACCGTGAGACCACACACACACAAGAGAGTTTTCCCTCCCCGTTTGCTGGGCTGCGCCTTTTGTTGGTGGTTTTTTGGCTTGGCTCAAGGTCCAGCCGATTGGTGATGGGAAGGGAGATAGCAAAGGTGCGTAAATTGTTTGTTGCTGTTGTGTTTTTTTTAAATTAAATAATAAAAAATGAAGGCACGCAGAGGTCTTCTGGAGGTAGGTGGACTCCAAACCCAGGTCATTTACAGCAGTGTTCCCTTCCAGCCCCTCCGCTCGGAGGGGACAGCCCGCCCACACGCCTGCTTCGGGTTAAGTCTTCTCCAAACATCACCACTGCCTTCTGCAAGGGAACCTTGTTTACGCAGGTTTTCCCCTGAGCGGCTGCCAGAGCTTTATCAGCCCAGGAACCGTGCGTGGGTTTGGGAGGGAGGATGGGAAACGGCTCTGTAGGACATCACGAAACGTCCCGGGCTCGACTTGCAGGGGGCTGAGCCCGAGCCCCCCAGTGCCCTCCGTCCCCGTGGCTTTTTGTGTGCGAATGGCTCCCAGCAGAGGTGCAGGACGAACAAGGTGTGAAGCTTCCCTGGAGAGCAAAAACGCTGTGGCCGAGAACAAAAGCAGAACAAAACGTGCCGGGAGACAACGAAACATCAGCCAAGGAAACAAGGAACCAACCCGTTCCCGAGCGTCCCGGGACAGCGGAGGTGCCAGGGCTTCCTTCAGCAGCGGCTTTGCAAGGAAAGGGGGGCCGACAGACCCTAAATAAAGACACCCAAGCTGCTATTGCCGTACTTCAGAGAGACCAGAGAAATGCAGCCCTACAATTCAGCTGGACACGAGAGCAAAATTGGACTCCACGGGCTGGTCGAGGTGGTAAAGGAGCGGTGCTTGATAAAGCAACCTCTTCCAAGCCATCCCCATGCTTGTACCTGCCCCGTGGTGCTGGAGAGCAGGAGGGTGGGGTGGTCCTTCTGCCCTCTGCCTTCTCCAGGAGAGCTCCCAATGCACAGGAAAGGCTCATTATGAAAAAAGAAAACACCTCCCTCTGCCTCAACAAGCCTCGTCCCTGCCTCTTTCTCTTGCACAAGCCACAATCCAGCCTCTGCTGAGGGATGGCAGTGAAAGGAGGAGTCATTTTGAATTTTTCCACTTGCCCTGGCTCTTTTACCACACTCGCTGTACCTGCCATGCCCCAGGACCACCCCAGCCATGCCGCTACCACTCACCAGCATCACCCCTAGCCTCAGCTCTCAAAACAGCTCTGACAGAGGTACAGACCCCTGCGCAGGGATCTGCTCTCCTGGTAGGTTTGGGAAGCAAACAGCACAGGGCAGGGATGCTCCCAGGGGTGAATCCAGGGCGCTCCTGTCCTCTCCGTGGGGCAGGGCCCTTTCCCGAGAGCTGCAGAGTTCTCCCCAAAGCCTGTGTTAACCTCCCAGCCTGGGACATGGGAAAAGCATTCGAGGAGATGCTTGGAACTGAGCATGTAATTAACTCTGTGCTCAAACGGGGATTTCCAGGTGCTATGGCAGTACAAGCAGCCAAGTCCATCCACACCAGAGCCACCACAGCTACTCCAAGGGGATCTGAGATGTCCCTGCCCCACGCACACCTCCACAAGCTGCCCCCAATGCACTGGAGCATCGGCGATGCCAGTCCTCAACAACAAAAAAGGGCAAACAGTGATGCCCCAAGCCCTATGGACATCTCAAGGGAAGTGAGAAGTGGTCAATGAGTTTATCATCCTTCCCCCAAAGGACAGGCAATTCTTATTGACTGAACTTGGTGGCCCAGCTGATGAAGAGCAGAGCTCTCATCCAGCAGACACCTTCCAGACACCAAATCTTCTTAGTGGTGGCAAAAAGCAAGGAGTATTTACAACTTTTAGGCACATCCCAGCTGTAATCATGCCAGGGTGCATACCCCAATAAAAGAAGAAAAGTGATTGTCTCGGAGAGCTGCATTTCTCATCTTAACAGCCCAGCCTCACACACCCGGGAGGCGCTCTGCAGTCTCTGGAGAGAACAAGACCCTGGTGGAAAGCCAGGGATTTCCCCAGGCACCGCCTGTGTGGCACTCCGGGGACTTGCAGGTGGGTGAGGACACGTGCTGGGGACCAGAGGCATGGTCACAGCACTCCACTCGCAGCACTCCTTGCAGCGTGCAGCATCTCCCCCTCCTTGCTGGCCCCACTTCACCCAGCAGGACCTCAGCCAAGCCAAAGTCTGTTTGGATTCCTGCCTGGCAGTAATCTGCAGAGCCCCAGGTGATTCACTGACTCTGGCCAGAGGGCAAGCTGTCCCACGGACACGCTAGGTTTCTATTCTTGCCTCCTTTCCATTTCCATCTCCTCCTCAGATGAGCCCTTCAGGACGCCCTAGTCAAGCTCCAAAAGCACTGGGGGAAAGAGCCAGCATCGTATCACCCGTTCCCAAAACACCCCAGGGCAGCACCTAGCCCTGGGGGGTCACTCTTGATGTTTGCACTGCTCTAATCTGCCCTGATCTTGCCCTCCATTAGCCTCTGGAAGAGATTAAGCTCTCACGTTGTCTAAGGAGCTTACGTGATGGGTCTGCTCCTTCCCAGCCCGTCCCTGCTGAGCCTGGCGAGAGCAAACAGCCCGGCCTCTCCTCCCTGTGACGCAGCCAGACGTTCAGCAGGTGAGCACAGTGTTTGCAGCCTCTCTCTTACTTCCTCTCCTGCTTTTCCTGAAAAAACTCACGGCTTTTGACCACTAATGGTCCTGCCTGGGGTAAAACAAGTGTCTAATTTTCTTCATGGGTTTTGATGCCTTCCAAACTGGGGCCATATTGCTTGAGAAGGAGATTAAAAAGCAGAGACTCTTGTCTGCAGTGTCATTATTTTGGTTTGGGACTTGCTTTTTGTTCAAAGCTCGCATTTTGCTCTGGGCTTACTACAAAAATAAAAGAAGAGATCCACCCATGGTAGATGTGGGCAAAACTGAGTCCTTCTTGGCCAGAGAGGGATATAAATTTTCCACCCCATACAGACATGAAGCAGTCGCTGTTAAGAGTGATCCCAAAATTACTCAACCGTGGCCACATCTGGGGGCTATTTTCATGCATTCCCTGTCATTTTTGTTAGTTTTGTGATCCATCTGGGTGCTGGCGCGGCGACACACGCGGTCAGGTACGTGGGCAGGGGCGAAATCGGTCGCGTCTGGCTGCGAGCTACCATTTCCAGGCAAAGGCACCGGCATGCAAATGAGAGGACAAACCAGATCGAGTCGATCTGGCAAACGGGAGTGAAATAATGGCAGGAGGCACGATCCGAGACCACACGTAGAACCGAGCGACCTCACGACCATGGCGTCTGCCCCAGAGGCCTGTGCAGGGCCCCGGCCAGCCGTTACCTGCTGTCTTTGGTAGGCGGAGAACGTCCTTTCCAGGTCTTCGAGGTCCAGGACTTTAAACACTCTTGCATCATCGATGTCGGTCCACACGGTGCCTGCCAGCTTGTTCTGAAAGACAGCGGGAGCACAGCAGGTTGGGGTGCCTCCTTTGGCACCTCTGGATTCGCTGCCTGAATTATTCTCCTCCTGCAGAGCACCGTGGCCCTCTGAAAGCACAAATGGGGAACCCCTGGCTTACCTCTGGCAGCTTGGACCAGTTGAAGGACTTGAGGGCGTTTGTCGGCTGCGGGATGCTCTTCTTCTTCAGGGCAAAGCCCAGAGGTGCTCCTGGAGGGGGCATCACCCCATCCAGGGGTGGGGGGCCGGGGGGTGGAGGGGGACCACCCGGAGGGGGCGGCGGTGGGGGTGGTGGTGGGGGACATCCCCCCGGTGGTGGTAGTGGTGGGGGTGGAGGGGGAAGGAGGGATCCTGGAGCTGCAGAAGGTGAAGGGCCACCGGGAGCTCCTGGTGGCAAGGGAGGTCCTCCAGGGCCGGCAGCACAGACCGCTCTCTGAGAGAGAAAGAGAGGAGGAACTGGTCATACAGAGGGAGGGCACCATCCCAAAATACCTCATATTTAACCAGCATAGGAAAAAAAACAAAGGCTTTAGCACACTTGACTGAGGTACAATGCAGCCAGAGAGGTGAAATCACCCCATTCCCAGGGATGGACATGTTGGTGGCCCTCCCAGCAAGCACCGTCTGCAGCCCTCTGTGCAGCCTCCAGAAACCACCCGTCAGCACTTTCAGGAGATGTGGGACATGGGCACAACGAGGAGGAGGTTTGGGGCCTTACCCTGTTCATCTCATGGAGCTGTGCCGTGAGATCTGCCACCTGCTGCTTGACCTGCTTGTGCTCGCTGGACTCCTTCTCCAGCTTCTCCTTCATCTTGTTCAGTGTCTGCATCATTTCTTCCTTCTCCTGGGCCTTGGCATCGCACTCCCGCTCCTTCTTCTCCAGCTTCTGCTGAAGCTCGCTGTGCTCTGAAATAGTCCCCAAAAGCAACCCCTGAAACCACTTTTGGGTGATGAACACTTCAGTATGGCGAAAAACAACAAGCAGTGTTATAAACCCTGAGCTACTTAGGAGAGAAGTTGTGCAATAGGAGAAAAGGAGTATGTGCTGGGCACATCAGACTCTGGCTAGGGCTGCCCCCGTGCCGCAGACCCCATGAAGAAATTAGTAT
This sequence comes from Anas acuta, assembly GCF_963932015.1. Taxonomy (NCBI): domain Eukaryota; kingdom Metazoa; phylum Chordata; class Aves; order Anseriformes; family Anatidae; genus Anas; species Anas acuta. The sequence goes on along the minus strand of NC_088983.1, from coordinate 5,797,707 downwards.
TTATTTCTCTCATAAGCCCTATAGCATGATACAATCTTGGCCACTCACAGTCTACACAGTTAAATATATAAATTGGAGCTGTTTAGTTTACCATACATGCTCAGGTTCAAGTTAGTGCCTTTCATCTTTCCATCGCTCACCTTTTCGCATTTTTTCCGCTTGCTCTTTCCACTGTTTGACTTCATTTTCATTGACTAACCTAAAAGGAGGAGACAAGCAGCTCTATGAGACAACCCCGGTGTAGTCAGCGAGCAAACACCACCAGGAACAAACACAACTGAGAAGCACTGTGCAGGGGACTAGGGGCTGTGTGGGGTGCAGCTCCCGTGTGGGTATTTCAGACACCTCTGCTCTGCCCCCAATGTCTCCTGGCCACGGGGTTTGCGTGCTGGGATGCTCTGCTGCCTCCACAGCTCCAGAGACCCCGACTTGTCCAGCCAAGGAGCAGAAACGTCACTGTGAGAGCAGTGAGTGATGAATAAGGAACAGTGACAGTCAAGGGGAATATCTCACTGAGCATGTCTTGTTGAGTAGGTCAAAAGGATCCGAGCCTGCCAGGGATGATTCCCAAACCTTGCCTCGCCTGCCCTCCCGTCTTGAGCAGACGAAGTCACGGCAGCAAGCCCCGAGAGAGAAGGACGAGCACTTACATTCGGACGACGTTTTTGATATTGAAGTTTTCCAGGGGAGTGGCGTCGGGGTCCTGCCCTTTGTCACTCTGAATGACGATCTGCTGGACGATCCTGTCCAGTAGCAGCCAGTACTGGACGGTGTTACCGCTTCTTTTATCTGGACAGGAGGAAGGGAAGAGGCTGGGAGGAGCTGCAGGGATGTGGTTGCCTCCCAGGCAGGGGACTTGGGCTGTGAGGTGTGAGTTTCTTGCCTCCCCCTGTACTCACAAGGCATTTGGAGACAGTGGTGCAGGATGGACATAAAGTGCGGGTAGGCCTCTGTGTGAGTCAGCCTCTTCCTCGTCAGCTCAAACATCTGAGTTGCGCTTTTGGTGTCTATGTGAACCTGTGGAACAGAGCAGAACATGGTCAGGCTCCAGCTGGGTCAGTCCCGTGGCGAGGGACAGCAGCACCAAGTCACAGCATCTGCTACTGCACCCATAGGCAGTCAGAATACGGCCCCAGTCTCCTAGGAAGCATCTGATCTGAGCTTCCTGAGTCTCACCACCAAACCCTATGAGCCTCCTGGCATGCAGATAGTCCCAAGTGCCCCATGAAGGGCAAAAGGCCATCAGGCATGGGAGAAGAGGGATGAAGCAAAGGAGCAGTGCAACAGGAGACAGATTTCCAACCTCCAAATCTGACCCAAAAGCCTGTAATTGGCCTGGTCTACGTAGGCACTTTTAAAATGAACTATGACATCAAGAGCCAGGCTCTGAAGCAGTAATGTTCACACTCACCAGCTCAAATCTTTTGGCAAATTCCAGTTCATCTTCATTTCTAAGCATCTCGAAAAAATCTAAATGCCTGAGGAAAGAAAGGAAAAAAAAACAGCTGTTAAAAGTAGATACGGATGTGACCATGCAAAGCAGGCAGCCAGTTTGGAACAGCTTCCAGAGCAGCCCACTAGCAGGCAGTGGTCCAAAGACAAACGAAACTTGAAACACCAACAGGATCTTCAGTCTAGAGCTCCTGGAGCTCCACGTGTTCATCCTCATCCTCGCCAGCTCGAGAAACCAATTCAAAAACACAGAGGGCAAAGTAATTACAGCCCTTCCAAGGAGTCTTTTGGAAGAGGAGAGGAGGAGGAGGGCTGACAGCACCCACCAGGATGGCACATCCTTCCCAGCTCAACCCTATGCTGGAGTGCCACAGAGCCAGGGTTCTTCCCCTCCCTCCTTGGTGACACCAAAGCACTTCCTCAAGAGGAGCCAGATCTATAATCTAGACCCATGTGGCTTTCCCCAAAGCCCATGTCCCAAAACCAGAATGCACTTGTGTAAGGAAAGGGGAAAAACAACCTGCAGGCTGCGGGTCACCACTCACCGGTCTAGGGTTGAGTTTTCATGCTCTCTTAGTTTGTCAATGACTGGCTGGATCCCAAGCATGAGAAATTCGTATCTCAGGTGCAGTCTGAAATCCAGGCTTTCCTGCCAGGGACAGTTGTTGGGTCAACACAGCAAGGTGCATTTCCTCAAAACCTTACTGACAAGCCCCGAACCCACCAAAAGACTACCCTGACCAAAAGACCCGGAGCTCACCACGCCTGCTCCCTGGCTCAGGACCGCGTTGATGAAGGACATGATCGCTGTCTTGAGGCTCACTTCATCCCGATACCGCCCCGTGCTCTTGTCCAGGTCATTGATCAGCGTCTGTCAAACCCACAAGGTAAGTTAAGAGCCCAGATGCTGCACGAGCTTCCAGAGGACACAGGCGTGAACAACTTCTCCTGGTGCTCTCAAAGCCCCTGCAGCAACTCACTGGTGATGCTTTCTAGACCAACAGCTGCTGCCTGATGTAGCCCAGCCCATCTGCACCCGTGTCTGCAAAAATCAGCCCACCCAGATGTGCTGCAGCCTTGCAGAGCTGCAGTCCCAACAACTCTACAACAGCAAGAATTCTTGAGGGAGAGCTGCTTTAAATAACAGTTTTCCCACTCTTTGCTCAGCTGTGGCTCTTCTCAGACAGGGCATTGTTCTGGGGTAATTCCTAGAGTATCAAAATTACAAATGGCCAGAACAAATCATGCACATGTGGCGTTTGGATACCCAGGAGGAGGAAGCAGCAGATCTACTCCCAGCAGCGGCTGATGAGATCTGCCCAGACCCAGAGCCGAATTTTGGGAGCCGAGGGGTGAGACGAGAAGCACCCACCTGAAAACGAGTCCGTTCGCTGGCGTATTTCTGGTAGTGCAGCATAGCCTCCAGTACCTTTTTGTGGCCGCCGGGAACCAGGCACACAGCGCCCATGATTTCCAGCACTGCCACCTTCGTCTTAATATTCTCCGTGCTCAGACTCTGAGCGATTACATTAATGCTCTCCGAGTGGGCCAGGACGTGAGCCCGGCCCAGGGAGTTGTTCATTAGTGCTTTTATACAGCCGATGAGCGAGGTATGTATTCGAGACTCTGCTGTCTCATAGTCCATACTTTTGAGGAAGTTCAGAATACACGACAAGCCATCCAGGTCGATGAACCGGGTTACAAACCTGCCAGAAGGAGGGGCGTTTTAAAATCAAATGCTGAAGGAGCACTTAACCCACAAACAGGGCTGACTTGTCTGCTCTTGCTAAACCTGAGTGCTTTTATATATTTTTTCCTGCAATAGATTTTGCATAGCAGAAAGCCTGTAGGATTTCTACTGGTCTTTTGGGACCAGTTTTGTACAGGAAGGGAAGCAGCTCCCTAGTCCTGGAGTTGTCTTTTCACCCATTGCAGCCAACCCACAGAAACCCCAATGTCAGCTGAGCCTGCCACCTGCCAGACCTGCTGCCTCCTGCTGCTCCTGCCTCACCACCTGCATCCTCCTCCTCCGCTGTACATCTCACACTTTTTTTAAGCAGGGATTTCAAATTTTGATGATGACTGATGCTTAATGCTGCTAAACTGAACACAGGCTGCAAATGCATGCAGTGCCTGCTGCAGATTCAGCAGAGCATGCAGACATAACCCACCCTCCTTCGCTGTACACCCCTCATGCATTTCAGGACCTCCCTGCCCGATGCCACCCTGGCTGGGTGTATTCTGTTTTGGAAAAAGGAGTAGGCTCGGACAGCAAATGATCCGAGAACCTCCCAGCACTAGGACAAGTTTAATTTAGATCCACCAGTGCTTATGTGCAACAAAAGGGATAATTGCACACAGTGAAAACCGATTTCTCTGCTTCAAAGCCCGCTCATACTCCAGCCAAAGTCAATAGAAAATTTGACGTTCATTTCCCTGGAAACAAAAGCAGGTCCAGAAGGTAAGGTTTTCTATAGAAACCTGCTGCATCCCCCTGATTTCCAGTGAGATGAACTCACAAGCCACTTTTAAGCACTTTGGAAAGTTTAATTGCAACCTACAACAAAGCTGGGTACCGCCCCTGCTCCCTGAGGATGGCAGGAGCCAGCGCCCAAGAGGTCAAAGCGTCATGGAAATCGGGTGCTCACCCCGGCCTTGGGAATTTCTGACCAAATCCCATTGCCAGAACCATTGCAAAAGAGAAATGGAAGAGTGCAATGCATCTGCAAACAAGAGCTGTGTCTTCCATAAGCAGACTGGGCAATGCATTTCTTAATGAAATGTTTTTCCATCCGAAAAAGTCAACCAAAGGCATCAAAAAGATTTTTTGGATGCATGCATGCAGACTCCAGAGAAACTTAGGAAAAACTAAAGACATTTACAAAGAGTCCTGCCCTTTCTTTATCCTCCCCATCAAAACCTCCTAGCAACTTTTTCTTTCCTGCATTCCACTAAAGCCTGAAGATTCATATGATTTTATTCCTTCTGAAAGCACAAGGAGAGTTGAACTTGAAACAAAGGGCTTGGTTGACCAACAAAATTTGGATTTTTTGGAAAAACTCTGGAAGGCATTTTTATATTCTGTTCCAATTAGAATGACAGCAAATTTGAGGGGGAGAAAAAAAGTGGTCTGCTTGCTCTGAACAGACGTGAAGGTGCTGATGGTTCCAGCCACTAAAAAGGCTGAAGAATAGGAACAAAATGACAAGACGGGATCCAAAAAACAAGTGTCATTTCAGGGCCTCCCAAGTCTCCTCATCCTCAGCGGGCCCCATTTCTATTTCTTTTCTAAACCTCCTCTGCCAGAGAACAGAAATCAAAAGCCATGACCAGAGCAATAAAGCAAAGAAGTGGAAGAGAATTGCCTCATTGGTTTCGTCCTCAGTGCAGTCTTCAAACTTTCTATTGTTTTGTTCCTCTCCTCCTCGTCTTCTTTTTCCAAAGCAATCAGCGATTTCCTCTGCAAAGGGAAAAAGAGTGGCAAAAATCTCAAAATCTCCCTGCATCCAGGATGGATGGGGCTGGATGGGACAGGGAGAATACAGAGGGTTAAAGCAACACTAACTGGGGGTGGAGGGCAGAACTGGGGGGTCTTTTAGCCTTCCCCAGTACCCACACATCCCATGTGTCCTTTGTAGGGGGGTGTGGGGATGCCCTGCAGCCCGGAGGGATGCAGCCTTGCCCTACAGGAACTGTATTTCCTACAGAAAACAGCTCTATTTTGGTCTCACCCGGCACAACAGCAACCACCCAGCACAGAGGGTGTTTTGGGAACGGGGTGGTAGCAGGGATCCCGCTCTCATTGCAGTTTCCTTCAAAACCAGCCCCAAAATTGCTGTGTGCCTTTAGCCTGGCAGCTTCCTGGCGTGTGGGGAGATGAAAGGTCCCCGTGCCTCGGAGAACGTCTCCTTTCTCCGGTTGTACCCAGTGGTCCAGTGGACAAAATAACCTCTCCCTGCATTCCACCTGGCTTAAATAACTTCCATCAGTGTGCTGGGGGGGGCTGCAAACTGGAAAGGCTGAGACGTGCCACATTACACCGCTGTGGCTACAACACTCGGCTCTCTCAAGCACAACACTGACCATATCACAAACTATCACGATATCACGACTGCTCTGCTGCCAGTTACGGTTTTCACAAGTGCCAAAGCACTGCAGAAATACTCACAGCAGCCATGGAGTTCAGCTGGTCGATATAAAATTCTGGCCAGCTGGTGGCTCCTTTATTTTCTTCCTGGTCCTGCAGAGAGGGGAAAAAAAGTGAAACAAAGAGAGTGGATTAGAAGAAATGGCATTAAGTTCTCCTGCCCTTCAAAACCAACCACCTGTGAAGATGCCTCGTGCTCTTACCTTAATTTATATCAATATAAGCTACATTTTCTACACTCTGAACTCACCACTGACAGCTCCAGGTACAGGAACATTACCTGATCTGCTGAGCTAGCACATTTTATATGCAAGGTGTCACACCATCTGCCTGGGACTAAGCTCTGCCCCAGTGACAGTGCATCAGTTTGGGAATTTTACACCCAAATTTCTCTTGTATTGAGTCTACAGTGCCCTTGAAGTTTCGGCTGTATGGCCTCGATGACTGTGCTTTGAGGGAAAAAAGAGTTTTTCCAAGCTATGAGGGGTAAACAAATGTGATGTGAACAAGGTTCCACTCCTGGGGGAGGGCAGTGACTTACCACCAAGGGAGTCTCTTGGCACAACAGCCAAGAGCCCGTGGGGGTTCGTTAGTTGTTAGGAGGGAACATGCCCATGGCAATGTCCCCCACTGAAGGACATCCCCCCTGGCCCAAAATCTATGACAAAGATCGATGCACAGCCTCCTTTGGTCATCCCAATTTACAACGTCCTGCGTCTGCTGAGACACACAAGTTGTTTTCAAGCTCTCCCATGTTCTTGTAGGGCATGACCAGTGGTCCACTGAGCACAGCTCCAAAAAATAACAGTGCATGTCCACAGGTAGTACCCGTATTTTGAAGGAGTAGTTCAAGACCAACCTTCTTCCCCTCTGTATTTTCCCAAAACTTATACCAAAAGAAGAAAAAGGATAAAAAAATAAATCTGCTTCAAGCTGGACCAGGAGAAGCAGCCCCTCCCAAGCTATTAGAAGGAACCTGAGATGTTTGTAGGGGCTGTCCCACACTGCAGCTCCCTGCGAAGGCCAGGGACAAGCCACCCTTCTGCTCCCACGCCTGTGCGTGCAGACTAGCGGTAGTCTGGCCGAGTTCTGCAAGTCAAAGGAGCAGAGTCCAAAATATTTACTGTGCTTCAAGAGGCATAAATGCGAAATGTTTGTGCATCCAAACTTCCCAAGCTTCAGCTTGCCAAGATGAGAAAAGAGAGGGTTAGCAAGCCCTCAGCGTGGGCGGCTATGGGATGGGGACAAGAGGAGTTCAGGAGCACCCAGGTGGCAGCCTGGCATCCCCCCCAGTGTACCAAGGGCTGAGAGAAGCTGCTTATCCATGCCTCTGGTCAAGTTTAAGGCAAGTGAAAGGACTTTCCTGAGTGAGAAGCCTGTAGTTAGACCGCCCTGCCCTCTGCTTTATTAGTCTGGGCTGCTCGCCCCTCCTTCTGCTGCCAAGAACCCAAGTTTTGAATGAAACACTTGATTCACCTTCCCTCGACATTTTTTTTTTTTTTTTTTTTTTTTTAAACCCGAATGGGAATCAGCAGGAATTTTTTTTTCCAAGATGTTAGAAAAACAACCCAAAAATGTGTCCTACCCACGCCAGTGCCAAACCTAATAAACCTGCAGGAGGTCCCAGCGCCTGCCCCTGTGCCGCTGGGAGGACCGCTAATATCCGTGCCCTGCCACTCGGTTTTTGCTGGCTACGAGAGGTCCCCCGGGACCATTCCCAACTCCGAGCCCGCCCCCGGGGGCAGAGGATGGCAGGGAGGGTGCCCTCTGCATCGGTTCTCAGCTGCCTGTGGTTACAGCTTCCCCTGTGGGATTTGGAGAGCCGCTCTCCCTCGCCAAAAGCTGCCCGGGTTTTTGTTGTCCCGTGCAGATGGGAGCGCAGGCACCAGGCTGGGGCCACAAAACGCCCCCAGAGCTGCTGCCAGATGCTTTGGGTCAGCCTCCAGCACCCTCTCGGTGCTGGACCCAGCACCATCTGCGTGCACAGGACACGACAGAGAGCACGGCTGTGTGCCCGAGGCACTTAAAAAAAGGGAAAGGGGCCGGGGATGCTGCAAACCCGGGCACATCTGCCAGCCCCTGCCTCCAAGGCATCCTGCTGTGGGAAGGCTCTGCACCAATCCTGCACAGCCTGTGGGTAAAGCTTTCCATCTTGCCAGCGTTCCCAGTGACTTTTGGAGGCTTGCAAGCAGGCTTTGACCAAGCCTGGCGGAGCTGGAGCACCCACGTGCGCCTTCACCACTGCCCCAAACGGGACCAGCTCCCTGGAGACATCCCTCAGGTCCTCCCCAGCACCCCCATAAGGAGCACCCCGCTCCCACCAGTGCTCCCAGCAGCAGCACTGAGCCTGGGGAAGGGCACGGGGTCCCCACCACGGCACAGCACCACGAGGTGACCAGCATGGCCCCGGACCTGCTGCAGGGTTGGGGCTGAAAGGAAGCGGCGGAGCGAAAAACACCAAGGTCCCCGGGGGGCGGGGAGGGAGGCTGAACAACAAAATTGGCTAAACTGCTCATTTATAATTAACCTGCTGCATTATAAATATTTCCCTTTGCTCGGCTCCCTCGGGCTCTTGCATTTCCTCCCTGAAACCCCCAATTTAAGGAGCGCTCTCAATTAAGCGCGGCAGAACCTCATTAATTCACAGGAGCAGCCGGGCCGGCTCGTCGGAAGGCAGCTTCCCATGCAGAAGGGGAAAGCACAATAAAGCAGCCAAAGATCAGGGCAGGGGCTTCCTTCAGCTCGCTGCAGGACACTGCTCAGCGGTAATTATTGCGGCTAATGGTCTACAGCACACCGATAAGTGTCTCCGAGCGCAGGCGGTGGCAATAAAGGAGCCTCCCGACAAAGCGAGGAGCCCAGAGGGAAGTGACTCATGCAGCTTTGCTCGGAGCCAGGATGAAGGAGGAAGCTCTGCGGGCACCGAGCTTTGACGGGGTGAATTCACAGAAGTCTTCCCAGCGCCCGGGCTGGGCTTTTTGGGGTGTGCATTTTACAGCCTGACCTCAGTGAGGGATGCGCCAGATTCAGCTCGCCAGGAGGGCCCATCATATCCTGCCCTGCGGGAAGTGGGGACACAAAGGTTTCCTAAATTCTTCTCGGCACCAAAGCCCTCTGCTCCCTCTCTCATTGGGAAGCTCAGGAAGGGAAAAGTGATGTGAGCAGGTAGGAAGCCACTGGGGAAGGAAGGCAGCAGCTGGCGGGGACAAAGTGTGGCCGGTGTGTTTCCCTTCCCAATGTACAGGTCTGAACGACCTTCAGGGCAGCTCTGTGCATGGCACGGCTAAAAACAGCCACCTGTGAGCCCAACGGCCTTGGGAGGGGGAAGAAAAAAAGAATAAAGGCCAGTTCTGCAGGCTGCCAAACACCGCTCTGCATTATAAACCATCACTGCCAGCCTACTGGGTGAGGAAACATCAGGCAAGCCCAAGGCTTGGGAAACCTCCACGCACGTTCCCTTTGCTTGCTGTCTTCTTAAGAAGCACCAACACAAGGGGCTGATGCGAACCCAACATGCTGGGTTAAGTTCTTTGAGGTGAACCCAAGCCAGAAAACAAGAGCTGGTTCGTGCCAGCCAGCTCCGTGCCAGCCCCAGGGAGACAGCTCTGGTGGTCACCTCCTTCCTGGGAGCTGTGCTGGCTGAGCTGGCATGCTCCAGGAGGACTTCCCACCAGGACAGCCGTAACAAAGGGTTAAGAAACTCTCCCCAAAGGGTCAGGGCCAGACCATCATGATTCTGGGGTAAGTGGGCAGCCTCCATCCCCTGTGGAGATCTGCTCGGGAATACAACTGCCGGGGCTCAGTCCTTCTAGAAACCTTGCTCCTGCTGCAAAAATAGGAACAAGTGCATCCATTTTCAAACACCCCCCTGACGATGTTTTTATTTTGCACCCGTCTTTCTGTTCTGTACAAGCAGAGCAAGGTAAAGCTCAGGGCCACTGCAGCCCACCCAGCTTCAGCATCCCCAAGGCGAACTGAGGGCACTGTGCGAGGAGCAGCCCTGCCAGGGTGAGAAACATGGGTGCTGTTTGCAAGGTCAAAAAAGAAGCAGGCAGCAGCACGGGTGGGTTTGGGATGGGTTTAAGCCGCCAGGTTTGCAGTTTCAACCCAGCGCAGCCCCACCGACATGGATAAGCCCTCGCCAGGTGTGCGCTGGCAGCAGCATCCACGCACCAAAAAATAAATAATGCAGCTAACGCCGCTTCCCCGTGCTCTGCCAAACGCTCATGGAGCAATCCTGCAAGCCCTGCAGCTGCTGGGAAGGGCTGTCATTTAATACGGTTCTATCAAAGCTGCTATCTCGGGTCCGAACCACCCCGCTGCAGCACAGGCCGTGCTGTTTTTCCGTAACGCTTCCTATTCCTTCTCCTCTGCGAACGCACACATGCCCTTGTACGTTTTTCCCAGGGTTTAAAAATTATGCTAACAATAAGCAAATATAGCATGACCAGATGCCTTTCATAGTCAGATGGCTCATTGTTTAAAAAGCTTCACTTTAAAATCCAAAAAGATTGCTAACAGATGCAGTTTTTGGCTGGAGACGGCAAAAAACCTCGCCTGAACAAAAGTGTGTTGTGATTGGAACTAAAAAGGGAATTACCTTTAAAGATAAAAACTATAAACATTTCCTATGGAGAACTACCCCCAGCCATGTAGACAGCCTGGTTTCTCCGCTGTTTGGTGGGAAGGGGAGAAGTATCAGCCAGCCTTACACCCGAAATGATGTTTCAACCTGCCACGGCCACGCTGCGGGCTGCAGCGGGGCTGGGAAACGCTGCTCGTGCAACCCAGGTGGCTGAGCGGGGCGAAACGCCAGGCTATTTATACCCCTTCCCCTGGTGGGCCACCTCTGTCAGATTCTGCTTAGCTCTGTTGCTGCAGAAAAACATGAGTAAAGGGAGAAAAAAAACGGGTTTAAATGAAGGAAATGGATATCAACGCAAGCCCCGCCGCGGGACAAAGATGCACGTGGAGGGGCGAGCTGGAAAGCGGAGCTCTCCAGAGGGGCGGGTGGAAGGCACAGTCAGACAGGAAAGAGGCCATCTGGCTGGGAAAAAACAGTATCATTGGAGAGTCATCACTCACTTCCCTATTTATCATGCGTTTTCCCCTTTCTTCCTGCAAGCACACCGCTGCTGCCTCGTCCCAGCGCAGAGGGACCCCGATGCTGCCTCTGACACCTGAGAAAATTGTCGATGTGATGCTGACTTTGGCTTGCCACGGGGACAGCTTCCTGCAGGAGAGAGCTACGCGCCCAGCTAACGGGTTTTCAGCACGGGCTTAAAGAATGTGGCATCGTTTGTCATCTCCGCGGGTCATTCGTCATCCCTGCACAACCTCTGCTGGGTTTTACAGATGTTCAATGTGAGCAGAGAGCTTTTCATCGAAAGGAAGGGGGGCACAGTCAGACCCTGTATGTATTTTACCTGATTTTAGCTATCAATCCCTTCCACGCAGTTATTTATGATGACTTTCTGCCTGAATACCCCCGGATCTATTTTTATTTTCAAAATCACCCCATGAGCTGCCCCAACAGCACGGTTACATGCTGGGGCTGGCAGGAGCCAACCCTCCTGCAGTGAAGGGGTGCTGCAGCATAAGCGCTAGGTGTTATTTATTATCTCCTTTTAGAGCTTCATCTCTGTTTAAGAAAGGCCATCCTGAGTCCCCCTTCATTTCCAAACTGCTTCAAACCCGCAGCCAAAGCCACACCAAACCTGGAAACCCTCCGGCTTCCTCCCCGCGCTTCCGAGCAATATCCTCTCCCGGAGAGCAGGAGCAGCAGGGAATAAAACACTTCGGGATGAGGTACGGAGCGAGTCATCCTCCAGAAATACCACTTCTAAAAGCAGATCTTACCCCGCTGCTAATGCCCCTCCACCTTTCCATCTCCTTGCTTGATTTCAGCCGAAGAGGAGGCTGATAACCTCAAAGAAGGTTTTTCCAACAGGCTTTAAATCCCCCTCCAGGTGTGAGCACGGCAGGGCTGCTGGATTTAAAGGAGGTGACCTGCCTGGGTCGCTGCCTCCTGAGTGCCCAGCCTCCATCTCAAGGTGCTTTTTCTCTTTCTGCCCCCAAGGACAGGACCTCGGGCAGTTTATCTAGGGCAGCCCTCAGCTCCAAGCAGGGCCAGGGCTGTGCTCCTTGCCAGGACAACCCAGCACAGCAATGTCTTGTTCTGGCCAGCTCTTAGCACATTTTGCCTCCCAGGAGAATGCAGAAAAATGGGTAAGAATTGGGATGTGCCCTGTGGAGCAGTCCTGAGTAAAGCTGCTGATGCTGGTGGTGCTGGGCACAGGGCATCTGTCTCCCCGGGCCAGGGCACACCAGGACTTCTTGCAGCATCACCTCTGCTCTGAGATGTGCCAAGGAAACTCCTTCCACAACAGATGATTAAAAAGGGGACAAGCAGGCTGCCCCAAGGATAACTCTCCCCTTCCCTTTAGGAGGATGGGGACAAAGGTTTTGTAGGATGAGCATGGAGAAAAAGTGTTGGCATCATGGACTGTAGCCACAATATCAGATATTTTGGAGCAGCTGCAGCTGGGAGCCCTGCAATCAGCAGGGAAACTGGAAAAAAAAAAAGCTAAAAATTAAGATTGCCCCAACCTGGGACTTTCTGACTCAAAGTCTGACCGAAGTCTTTTGACTCTTAACAGCTTCCTTCAAACGGGAGCCAAGATTGGCAGCAGAGGAAAGAGCAAAATCTGCTCAGAGGAATAATCTGGACCCTTTGCAACTCACACAACTGCCTACGACTGATGTCAGCCTTCGCCGGCTCCCCCAGGACCCACCGGCCGAAACGAGGGCTTACAAGTTCTCATGTAGTTCAAAAACCGACTTGCTATTAACCACGGACAGGCCAAAATAGTTTGTCATATCCCGAATTTCCTACATCACAGCTGCTGAGGCAGCAGCCGAGGCAACGAGGTAAGATCCCAGCCTTATCTCCAGCTCCTCAATCAGTCCAGCCCCTCAGTGCCAGATGTTGCAGGCTGCCCCGCAGGTGGTTTGTCCTTGTAAAAACAAAGAGGTACACAGGTAGGATTTCCCTAAGCTGCTACAACAGTCACAAATGTTCCTGTCGTCCTGTCTCCAAGTCCATCACGTGGGAGCACGACTGCCTGGAGCTTGCCCCACGCAGGGAATCGTTCTGCCAAGCACCTGGCTCCCCACGCTCCCCACCTGCCGAGCCGTTGCTGGTACGGTTTTGCTCATTTTTAATTAAAAAGCAGAACAAAAGCATTCGTCTCTCCTGCCAACCAGCCACCCGGCACATCTGCACGAGCCCTGCGGCTTGCCCAGATGGTTTCATGGCCGAGGACCACGAACAGCAGAGCAGCAGCCAGGAGCTGGCCTTGAAGGAGCGCGAGATGCGAGGACTTTAGAGGACGACACGGGGCACTTCTGCAGCTCCTTCCTTCATATGCACCAGGGAGCAATGACTTCCCCATTTTAAAAAGCCTTGCAGTGCCTGTGTGAGCACAAATAGGTGCTGGAATGGGAAAGGGGGAATATCAGTCCCGTCTAAACCCTACCCTGGGAGATTAGATAGCACGGAATCTCCCCACACAGTAACAATTACACGGCTCTGCTTGATTTAATTTCCTATTGTCTCCGCTTATTTAGACACACTGGAGTACGGCCACGCTTATCCTAGAGGCAGCGACAAGCGAGCAGCTTCTGCCCATGTTCTCCTGGATGAAGAGCAGTGCCTGTAATTTGTTAACATCTCCTCGCCCCTCCAGTCTAAATCTCGGACACGCCAGGCCTCTGTATAACAATAATACATGGATTTCGGGGGCATTTATGAGAGGCTTAAAACTTAATCCTACATGAGCAAGGTAAGCCTGCTCTTGGCCTGAAATGAGGCTGGAAAATCTGGTGCCATTGCTAGAGCAGGGGAAAACAGGCGTTAATAGCAGCAAGTGCCATCTGAGTGGGGCCAGGCCACCGGGAGCAATTCAGAGCCAACTTCTGCAGCAAGGTGGGAAGCTTATGGGATGCAGCAGCAGCTCTGGGAATGGCTGGCATTTCCCCCCATTGACAGAGATGCAGCTGTGAAGCTGAGCTCCTGGCACTGCTTTGCCCTGGGTGTGCTTTGATTGGTTTCCAAAATCTAGTATTTTTGTGCTATTTCTCCCCATTGCCATAAGACCTGCAGGACCTCTCTGCTTTGGGCAACACGAGGAAGGAAATGAATCCCAACACAGTCAGATGGGTTGGAAGTGGTTCTTCCAACCCCCAGGGCATGCACTTCTTTGCAAAGATACGGAGCAAAAGTCTTTGGTTTACTGGGAAAAAAGCTGCTGGGGTACAGGAAGCCCAGACCTTGAGTGAACACAGAGCTTGCAGGGGTCAGCCCGTTCCCAGTTTGGGAAATTGGGGAAATTTCAGGGAAACTGAGTGCCTCACAGGGAACAGATGCATTTCTGTGATGCCCCAAATACCACTTTGCAACCCCAGAGAGAGCTGCTTCTCCTTTCACATCTCCTCCTTCCTGGTACAGGTAAGAAAAGCGCTCAGCCCCGCTGGCAAGCAGACGTGTCTCTTACTTTTTTCTTGCTGCAGTAGATCTGCCACTTCTTTTCTGCCGGCAGCGCAAACATAGCTTCTCTGTGCTTGTCCGTGAGGTCAAGTTCATCCTGGAAAGGGGAAAAAAAAAGAGCACAAAAGAAGCAATGTGAGTGCACAGCCCAGAGATCACCCAGACACAACCCCCCGGGGAACTGATGTCCCAGCTCATCGCCCTGCACCTATCGATTTGCCGGGTCAATGATGCTAATTATCATCTTGCAATTGCTGACCTCTCCATGACTCTCGGGCAACAGCCGGCTGCCGGGAGGATGGGGCTGCAAACCTCTGCCTCACCCCTCCCAGACGCCACCTAAATTACTTGTTAAGGCAGCAAGCCTTTCAGAAAAGACCCTCGCGATGCCGAACGCCCCATACACTACATCTGAAGCTCCAGGAGGCTTGCCCAATCTTGCTGGGCTCGAGGGCTTTTTTTTTTGGCTTTTGGTTTGTTTGCTAGTAATTTTTAAAAGCTCCTAATATCTACAGTTCATAAAGATACTGCTCGGCGGAGGTAAAGCCGTCTACTGATTGAGGCCTTCACGGGTTTATTTGATTTCATTTTAAAGGACACATCCGTCGAGGTCTCTGTCAGCAGCGTGTCCTCCGCTGGGATGCCCGAGTATTATCAAAGCCTTGCTGCTTCCTGGTGCTAGATGTAGGTCAAAGCTTTTAACAGGGAAGGAACTAAATAAAGCATTCAGGCAGGGCTGTGAGGCTCGTTTCTAAAGCCAACATTGATCCTACAGCCACGGATGTCTCTATAAACCACCCCTGTCGATGACAAGCCTTTTGCTGGAGGGGTGTTGGTGCAGCGCGGGGAGCGCTGGAGATGCTGCAGACGGTCACAGGAGAGCCCTGCTGTGGCCTCCAGCCAAATCCCAGTCAGTGGACTTAATTGAGAGGCTCCCCATTAAAAATTATACACTTAATTCTAGCAACTAAAAAAAAAAAAGAAAAAAGAAACCACATGGAGACTCATTAATTT
Organism: Anas acuta; assembly: GCF_963932015.1. NCBI lineage: Eukaryota > Metazoa > Chordata > Aves > Anseriformes > Anatidae > Anas > Anas acuta. The sequence continues at coordinate 5,782,546 of NC_088983.1, read as the reverse complement.
TTTCCTGCCTGAATAATAGTGCTTATGAATTAGAGCAATTATGTTCACACAAAGGTCTGCGTACTGATAGCCCCTGGTACCCCAACCAAAGGTAAAAGCCCCTCTTCGTGAAGGCTGAACAAGATGCTCACGGGGAGACATGGTCCCTGTGCGAGCAAGCCCACAGGCCATGGAGAAATTCAGCTGATCTAATTAAAACTCTTGTTGCATCCAGCATCCACGGAATGGAGCCTTCAGCTACCTCGTAGCCCAAACCAACACAGCGCACCGTGATAGAGCCCTCGGCATCTCGGAGAGGACCTCACCTATATATCCACTGCAGGTAGTGGCTTCACTTCCTGATTAAATTACTCCTTACAAAAAAGGAGCTTTTTTGGTTATGTACACATGGAGGAGCTTCACTTCTTCCTTGGCTTTCTTCCCCCATGTTGACTGACCTTTCAAACTGATGTATGAGCAGGCATCCTGCCGAGCACGGCTGATGCTCGTGGAGCTCTGGAAGCAGGCTTGCGAGGTGACCTTACATGGGAAATACCCAGCTGCGATTCGGCCTCTTCAAACTTTAGAAAAGGGCATTTGGGCACGTGAGAGGGGATGAGGGATCCGTGCTGGATACCCACCTCCGCGGTGAGGGTCACCCCAGGCAGCTTCCCTGCCACCCGAACCCCAGAGGCACATCTGTGCTGAGGTTCTTAGAAAGATATTTATTGAAACTTGTAAAATACCCAAACCCTAAAAATAAGACTTGTACAAACACGAAGATTTATTAACCAAGAAAAAATATACACCGAGCTGAAGCCTCAGCAGGACTAAGAAAGAATACAGTGGAAGAACGCGTTGGGTGTTGGTGTATGACAGCGTGCAAACAAATCCAAAAAAGGTGCAAAAATCCTGCTAAGCCTCACACAGCATGTTTCACTGTGCCCCAGCTCTGACATGTTCAGTCATCACAGCCCTTCATCACTCAGAAACACCTACCTAATGATATCTTGCAGGATGCTTGGGAGAGGTGTTTAAATAAATAAGACGTGGCAACCGGTGAATACAAGGATCCTCCTAATCAAACAGTGACTAACCACTGTCATTCTGAGCTGTAACAGCGACTGAACCGTGAAAAATCGGCTCTTTGCTGTTACGACATGCATGGGAATTCCTGCACCCACCTCCAGCCTTGTTGGGTTTCAAGCACCACGTGTGCTCGTGGGTGAGTATCTCAGTATGCCCTGGCCCTGAGCAGGCTGCTCAGAAACTGTCCTTCAGACTCCAAAAGATCAGCAGAGGATGGGAAAACCAACCATTTTCCAGTCGTTCACAGACAACCGGACCAATGCTGGTCTAAGTCTTTTTGCAATCGCACCGCAGAGTCGTAACACGGCAGAGAAGCCATGTACGACCTCAAACCCATATGCACCTTCAATTAAAAATCATGAACTCAATAATTAGGTGATTCCAACTGGCAGTTAATTTTATAGGCCATTTGCAAGCCAGGCACTCCCGCTACAGCACACGACGCTGGTGGCTGTCGAAGAAGACAACCCCGAGGTCGGTGTCCATCCCTCCCCACCGCGTACCCACTGCCCTCACCCCTCAATCCAGCTTCGCCTTCACAGCTCTGCCCCTTTGCACCTGGCCGTCTCCCACGTCCAGAGCTGCCAACTTTGCTGTTTTAAATATTCTTTTGGAATCAGGTCAAAGGCACGTAAAATAACAGCCTCGTTTTGCCACTAAAAGGAAGTCTCTGCCCAGGGTGTTTTTACTGGAAAGAGATACGCTGCTCTTAAATATTTATCCCGTACAGTTAAACTCTTAACCTTTAGATCAGGAAACATGTTTCCACATTAAATCTTCATTTGAATATGATTTAAAAAAAAAAAACTCATAGGGGAGATTTGACTGAGTTTATGTGCTGTTTCTGGGAGGTAAAATACATCCGTGCCGCTTGCTTTGCTGACAGCTCACGGCTTCCTGCTCAAGCCAAGGGCAACAACAAATGAACATGAGCAACAAGCATCTAGTGAAGGCAATTCCATGCTGCTCTCCTAAAGCTACCTGAGATACTGGTGGTTTAGCCCAGCAAGCTGCGAGCAGGATCCCACAGACTGAATTGAAGTTTTCATCCCACCTTTATCCTGGAGGATGTAAAGTGGTGCTCGGGAGAGAGGTGCCCATGGTCCTGGCATCCCCGAGCCAGCACGAGGAGCCCAAGTAACAGGGATGCACGTGAGGATGAAAGGACCAGGTCTGGTGAGTAAAAACCAACAAAGTCCTGCTGAGTGGTGCAGGAAGAAGACCACCAGGCAGCTCCTCCAAGCAGGTGCTCGCTTGGATGTCTCCCTAGCGGGAGCTTGCCAAGAAAAGAAGTCAAATCCCAGCCCGTTCCAGCAGTGACAGCATCGAGCAGGCATGGTGTCTTGTGTGCAAGTCAGAAAAGGCTCAGAGAAACCTGGAAAGCTGGAGGAAAGCCTCGAGCCTGACCTCAGTGTAAAGAGAGCTGCGAGGTTTCAGGCTGGCTGAGGTGGAGGTCATCCGCTCCAACACCTTGCTCAGGCAGGGCCACATAGAGCTGCTGCCCAGGACCACGTCCAGGTGGTTTTTGAGTATCTCTAAGGGGGGAGACCCTGCAGCCTCTCTGGTTTGCAGTCAGTGCAGTCTCTGACCACCTCGTAAACGCAAACCCAGATCAAAGAGAAAAGGGAGGCACCACGGCTGAATTAAGTGATTGATCCTCCGAGCAGAGAGGGCATCGAAGTCCAGCCCCAGGCTGCGGCAGACACTCGTGCCACGGTGGAAATTGTAATGAGCATCCTCCGTGGCTGAGAGCCACCGGACTTTCACTGGGGAAGCGGCAGGAAGCGAGGAGCTGGCTGGGGCTGCTGGCTCCATAACACGGGGTCAGAGGGGAGAGCAGCAGGGTGAAACAGCTTTAGGAAAGGGTCAGGCTGGAGCACAGAGGTTTGTAAAGGGCAGTTTGAACTCTAAAGTTAGGCAGGACAGCCCAGGCGTGAAATTGCAGAGCTGGAGCCTGAAGTCTGAGTTTCTCCCCTTTGTTATTTCCCTACTCCATGGGGTGGGAGAGATGGGACACGACTTTGGGTGCTGCATCAGAGAGGACAAGCAGGTGGGGTGCTGCAAATCTCTGACTTCAGAAACAAGCCCCAGGATGGGCTCCCAGAGCTGAGCCAGCCTAAACACTGCCCACCCCAGTGCAATTGCCACTGGGTTTTCCACACAGATTCCTTGGTCCAAAAACCTCTGCCAATAGTGAAGTGCAGAGATCTAATAAGGGACAGTTCACTAGACAAGGGTTGGCACTCCCATAATATTTCAGAGGTGGTAGGAAAAAGGATGAAAAATTTATTAGTCTGATGTACCTTTCTGGCGGATTAGTTGTACAGCTGCAATACTTAGAGGAGGCAGGGGAGAAAGGGTGTTTTTCATTGTCATAATTGAAATAAAAAATCATGCAAAGGCTGCTGGCTTGTTTTGGGTTCATATATACATATCTGCATGTGCACATACATATGTATATATGCACATACAGAAAGACATCACAATAAATTAACAACATAACAAAAAGGAAGTGAATTAACTCCTGAGGGATAGATGTACAGCGTTTGGAAGCTCCTGTGTGAGGCTGCAAGGACACCAGTGGGACTACAGCACACAGCCAAGGTCTCCTGCATCCTCAAGCAAATACAGGGAGATCCATGACTGCTCAAAAACCAACCAACCAAAACTAAAACAAAAACAATAAATAAATAAATAAAAGCAGAGAAAGAAAGAAACAAGTGGGAACTTTCTGGCAACATTTGGCACTAACTGGTACAGCATGAGAATTAAAAATAAATAAAGCGCCTGTTGAAGTCTGCATCAGCTTCCTTTCTCAGGGGTCATAATCTCTTTTTCACTCTCTTCCAGGCATTCTTCTCCAAGTTCATCAATGTGATTTATCCAAGAATGTTGCAGTGTCAAGGGAAACAGCAATCAGCATTTTTCCTCCCGTCCCTCATCTAATCTTCTTCCGCTGAGCGAACGCGCCGCCTCGCAGGGAGGCTGCTGCACTCACGCCGGCGGTCCTGGCTGTGATTTATACTGGCGTGCAGAAAGCCTCGGCCAGATAATCCATCCTATTTATCTCAGTATTTTCTTTTTAAGCTGTTTTCTTCAAGGAACAGACCTACTCATCGATGGCCGCTATGGTGTGACTGCATGCAAACACGTAACCACCTTCAAAGGCAGCCTGGAGGTAACGCACCCAGCAGCACCGCTAACGATATTTAGACAGCTACAATTCTCAACACAGGCAGATTTAGCTCAGCTGTTTATTTAAAACAGGGAGCTATTTCCTTTTTAGTATTCCGAATAAGAACACCTCCTCTCTAGCATACGCCTTTCCATCCGCAGTGCCCTGAGAACATAAAAGCAACCCCCGCGACAAGCTGACCCCAGCCGGTGTCATCACTGTACATTTTCAATTTATTCGTGCCAGCCTGCAGCGGGAACTACAGCCCGTGACCAAAACCCAGCTATTTGTATTTAGTAATGAATAAGCATAACGGAGAGAAGATTCGTATTAATTTTGCCTTTATCATTTAATGAATTTTTTGAAGAAAGGAAATTGCCTACAGCAAGGCAATGAGCAGCAGCAACAAGGAATAACGTCTTCAAAGCCCTTGCAGCCAGTCGGCCTCCTCCCTCATTTAATTTTTATTTCTAGATTAGAAAGGACAGGCTGCAATCCATCCTGCTTTGCAGCTTTCAGTTATTGACCTAAACACATTGGGCAGACGTAAATAAAATATGTATTCCTTTCTTCTCCAGCAGGGAAGATTATGGCCGTCGATATCTGATTTAGCTCCTCAATAAGCTCCAGCTGCGGCTGGCTCACACTCCCATCAGTTCAAACACCTACCTGAGGCAGACAGCACGTACGGCTTTAATGCTACTTCATTTAATTTGTTATTTTAATTATCTAAACTAAGTTTAGATTTTAAGGGTGTTCATATTCCAATGCTGATGTGTTTTAAAAGAGAAATACCTACTTAGGTCTCTCAACCTTTTTATTTTTCTTGTTGTTGTTGTGATGTATAACTGCACACATACATAATTTGTTATTTATCGAGCTCAGCCTCCTACGACCTTTTCACCGACATCATCTGGAAAACCTTTCTCCCGTTTTAATTAAACACTTCTACATCTTGAATTATTGCACAAAGCACTCTAAAAGCGGGGACTGTGTTGATCTAAGCAGTTTTACCCAGACAGGCGAGCACTCTCAGATCTAAAGCCCTGCAGGTGGATTGCCAGAGCGCTTTTTCCACACAATTGGACAGAAGCCGTGAAAACAACAAAATAAGATGTATTGGCCCATTATTTGTTACTGTGATCACTACGATGGATTAAATTGAAGTCAGCCTCAGCTGAGCATGACTGCCCTTCGGTGAGTGCACCTGATACTGTAATAAAGCCTGGTGTTGGCATATAAATAACAGGAGGTTTTCAGATGTGCATTTCCCACCTATTTATGGACGCAAAGAAGCAGCTCCCTTTTCAATCAATTTTTAGATATCTCCTCCATTGCTGAAATCTGTGAGAGCTACTGAAGTCAGAAGTCAAGCCAATGGGCCAAATGTCACTTCAGATGTCCCCTGCCCAAAAGGGATGCTTACCTACGAGTGCTGTGCATGGTTGGTCTGGGGCTAAACCACTCCAGGGTTTCCTCAGCACTAGGAAGGGCACTGAAAAGGGCCTTGAGTACCTATTGCTTGGATATATATATATCTATGTGCACACACACACGTATATACATATGTATGAGGTAGATCTGCCCCCAGCAGCCAGGTTCAGACACTCAGCAGCTGCCCTAGATCCCAGTCTCCCCAGTTGCTGGCACTGGGATATACGAGTTCCTGCCTGCCACTGAGCCCCTGTGCTGCTCTAAGCCTGTGCAAATAAACCCGTGATGGGCTGGTGGCCCCTGTCACAGGCCTGGGAGTTATTTGTGCTCCCACCACTGTCCCTCCAAGCTCCTCTGGGGGTGTGCAGATGAGCTTTAGCACACAACCTAACAACAAATATACTCATTTGTCTCGTGCTTAACCAGTACCTTTTGTAAGTTAAGCTCCAAGCCAAGCCTGGGATGCTTTTCATAGGAAAGTAACGTCCCTCTGCTTCATATTGCTGATCTGCCATTTATCCTCCCTACAAAGCTTTGCTTGCAAGGAACCAAACAGAAAAGCAGCTGATAAAACCACTTGGTTTTAGGAGTTTTTAGGGAAGCTAATCCCCTCGAATAGAGGTACTGGTTCATGTGCTAGAGTCGATGGGATTCAGGGCTGCCAGGCACACAGGCAGGACCCTGCAGGCAACACGGGGCTGCTCAAAGCCTCGGAGGCACAACCTGACCTTGGCCATGGCTCTGCACCAAGGAAGGCACAGACCCTGCTTTTGGCAGATACCGCATCGGCACGGACAGTTTTTCTACCCATCTGCAAGCAGATACGGGGCAGGAACAGGCTCTTTCCAGTGGGAATGCTTCCCACGGAGGTTAGCAATGAAGCAAAATCCACGTGGAGTTCAAACCTGCCTGTAATTCCTGCAACACCATTCAGCAACAACACAATTGGGACAAGCAGAATGTGGCAGGTGCCACCAGCATGGCACCTCTGGGGTGACTCCTACCAGGAACCCTTGGAGCTGGCTCAAAACAAAACCCAAAATGCCCCAATTAATGTCACTGAAGCGTTACCAAATGAGCTATCCAGGCCTCTCCCAGTGATGTGGCCTCCTCTTTTATGAAGTGCAAAGTGGAAAGCACTTAGCAGGTAGACCATATATTTTTCCACTTTAGCCGTGCTTCTCATCGAGACAAAGGGTTTTCTTATTTGCTCTCTGCCTTCAGCCAGGGCTCACAATGTACTGTAACACGGCTCCTTCATAAAGTTACTGCTCGGGAACAGTGCGGCCTTTAGGGCCGGGCGAGCCCCCATGCTGGTTGTAGCTGTAACAGATCTTGCAATTACACGAACGCTTCGGCTGAAACACAGTGAATCCTCGGTGAATTATTTTATTCAAGTCTGTAGGACATGCGTGGGCAGAAAATCCCTATTTGCTTGCCGTGCAACGTCTGTAGCAGACGCTCACCTGCCAAAACACAGGTTCGAGGGATTACACATGAAGGCGTAACGCCATGAGGCGCCGAGAGCAAACGGGGCGGCTGAGGGGACAGCGGGTGGCCTGGGGAGGCCCCGATGGCCCGGCCTGCTCCTTCCTGACTGAAGGGATGACCGAATTGCTTGGTTTTCTTTGAAGGGATAACCAAATTGCTTGGTTTTCCTCCTTACAGGGGATTCATGTGCTGGAGGGAGCTTCTGGGAGAAGGAATTGGGGTAGGGTGAGGAGGTTAGGGTTAGGAGGCCGGCGCTGCGCCCAGCTCTGGGTGGGCTCTGCAGGAAGGGAAAGTGTTGACCAGGACACAAGGGCTGTTGCAGTCCTATCTCTTCTGGGTATCCACAGCATATTTGCTGTGGGGATACAGTGGAAGATGGCTTCAGCACTGCTCAGTGGTTCTCAAAATCCCAAAGTCCCTAACAGTGCAAAAAGACCAGGCAGCAAAAAAGGACAGCTGACCTGCGAGCGTGAAATGAGGAGCCCTGCTTTGCTGCTGATCCCTCAGCTGTTCCTTAAAAGCCGTGTTGTTTTGCAAGGCCAAAAACCTCATGCATTCTCCTTACTCGATTAGAAACCGGGGGAAAAGCACATTACTGAAGTTCCTAAGTAAAACCTAGCGATGAGTTCCCTCCTGGGCACCGCTACCACCACACCACAAGTGCTCAGGCTGACCACAGCACCCCTTAACCCCGTGGCAGCTCAGCACCCATGGGGGTGGCTGGGCTGTTCCTGGCACCCACTGCTCACCCCAAACACTTGTGGCACCATGCCAAGCTCAGATGGCTGGGCAGTGCCAGAGGAGATGGGCCAGGCCTGGCCTGATCTCCTCCCGCTGCTCCTGAAGGGCCTTCTTTATGGGACAAAGGGGTGAGAGCACGCATCTGGTTCCTGATACTTTCAGAAGAACTTCAGGCAGGAGTAGATGTTACCAAAAATGAAAATAAAAAATAAGGAAAAGGCAATTTTGAAAAAGCACAGTCTGCAAAGGCTAGAAGGGAAGGCAGCTCACTCGGGAAAGCGTTTTACCTCCACGCTATTTCTGCTTGATTTGTACTTACAGGCTCGCACAGGCACTGTTTGTCAAGCCGTACAAGAGCCCAGGTTCAGACAAAAAGAAAATACACCTGTTCCAGTCAAAGAAGCAATAAAACTGCACCTGGAGCATCTCAGCCAAATGCCCTACATTGTCAGCCACAGACAAATTCCCCGCTTTGAGCATTTCAAAGGCAATGTGGAGTTAATCTCTGAGACGGAGATGCTGCCTCCTAACAAACAGCCCGCACCCAAAGACCAGCTCTGTGGCCTCTGATGAAACGCATCAGTTGCCAAAAGTACAGCAAAATACAAACGCTGTAACAAATATTCTAAACTAGCAGCATCTTTTCTTTTGTTCCCCAGCCGCCCAAGTTTCCAAAACTTTCACGTTGTGGGAGGGGAAGGCATAAATCACAGCATGTAGAGAGCACACGTGGGTATCTCCCCTCCAGCAGATTCCTTTGAAGGCAGTCACAAACACCCTGCAACATCAGCCAGCTGACGTGTCACAGGGGGCTGGGGACACTGCACAGTCACCTGCCTCCTGGTGTCACCTCCACAAGTTTCCAAAACACTCTAATGGCTAGAAACTGGGAGGAGGGACCCAGGGAAGGATACCTGCTCTGGTTTTGTAGGTTTTGACTGAAAATAGGCTGCTGCACATCATGGCTGGGATGCGGGGCTAGGTGGAGACTGCACAAATTTCTTCTGTATTGCTAAAGGTAATGATGGAGGTGAAAAGTCTGAAAGCCCAATGGCGACCAGTCACTGGAATTTCCTAAAAGCCCAGTTATTTGGGAGGAAAAGCCTTGAGGGACAGCCAAAGCAGCATCACCACTGAGCCCTTCCCTCCACTGTCAGAGATGTAGGGAAGGAGAGAGGTGCAAGACCTGGGAGAGGTGGCACCTTGTGCTCCTGGGGTGAGGAAAGCCCTGGTCTAAGGAGCCACCAGAGCACTGCCAGGACGATGACACCACTGCAACCTGCCCTACTGGAAAGAGAGCCAGGTTATGGGGCAGGAAGGTGGACACAGCAACAGGGATACTGTTTACAAGCAGGCTGCCTCGTCCAACGAGAGTGATGGAAAGCACGTGTCCAAAGGTGTCCCATTCTTCCCACCCCTCGTGTCCTCCAAACATACCCGAGGGGTCTTGGGCCCTCCTGGGGACTGCCCAGGCTCTTGCTGACCTTCCCCGCCCGAGCTGTTCAGCCCCTTCGCTCCTCCACCCAGCCGTGAAGCGCGCGCCCCACGGGGCCGGGGCACAGCACCACACACAGCGCTTCATTAAAAGCCTCGGAGTGACAAGGAGTGTTAAGCAGATATAAAGGACATCAGTCATTTACCCATCTGGTGGAAAGTCTAGTTGCTGGCAGAAAATAGGGAGGATTGTTATGGCGAGATCCACCATATGGCACCATTATGCGGAGCTTTGCAAGCGCTTTCTCTGAGCATGCAAGCAAGATTTCAGCCTTTGAAGAAACGCTGTATTGTTAGCCTGGATACACAGGAGCCTCTTGAAAGAAGCTGTGGCAGATGGCACAGCTTTGTTCCCTGTGTTCGAAGGCAGCTCATCGGGCTGCAGACGTTTCCCCTTGCTGGAGCAGGGGACGGGCAGCCCCAGCGCCACGTCCCAGGGCTGGTGTTGGTGTCACTCCGAGGATGTGCCTATGCCACCGTGTGCCACGGCACGCCATCCTGATGGAGGACTGCTGGCTGCTGGAGGTGTAGAAATGGCCTAAATCCAGCGGATGCTGCCAGGGATGTGCCAGTGCCACGCTGCTGCATGAGCCCTGCAAGAGCTGCTGAACCTGGGGTGCGGCGGTGGCAATGTGGGAAAAGCCGTGCAAAGCTGTGAAGCCCCATCCCTGCAAAATCGGCTGCAAATCAGTAAATCCAGCTGAATTTCTCTGCTTTTGTCAGCGCCTCGCTGCCAGCACCTGCTCCTCCCTGGGTGGCTGAGCCTGGCCGGAGCCCCAGCAGGACAGGGGACAAAGGGAAACCTTTCAAACGGGGCCAGCGCCTGCTTGAGCGACATCCCGACAATACCCCCACGATAGCCCATTCAACCCTGGTGGGGGGAAGGAAGGGAAAGGGAAAAGGATCGCTCTGGGAGGAAAGAGTGATCATTCACTGACCACAGCAACAGCATTTGCATGCACTCGGGGGCCAGGGGAAAGCCACCGCCTGCTCCCGTTGCTGGCTGGGATGGGGCACACCATCCCCGCTGCCCGGGCTGCAAACGGGGCACGTTTCCCAGTTGCTCCTCTAAGAGAAGCACTTGCAGGGCCACAGAATAAAAACAAAACTATTCTGCAGAAGCTAAAAGTCAAGCAGCTAAAATCCAAAGTGTCCATAGAATACAGGGCAGGACATAAACACATGGTAGGAAAGCAAATCGAGCTTCTAGCTAACTTTGGGGACACGAGTGCTGTTCCAAGCTCCTTGGGCAGCACAAGCCCTCATCCTCTGTCACCAGGGCAATCCCAGGGCAATCACAATTTCTCTCCATGAGGATAATTGCAGATGCAGATGAGCAGGCAAACTTAGAAATGCCCAGAGCTCCAAGGAGCTTTTGCAGGATGGCTCCAAAAACAAAGAGTTTGCCCTTCGATGCTCACAGCAGCCTGGGGTATGCAGAGCAGGGACCTTGCTGAGTTACTGGTCTTTGTGGGAGGACTGTCCCCATGGGTGACCAAACCCAGGACCGAAATCCTCCCTGCACAGCTCTCCGAGCCCGGGCTGAAGGGAACAAGTGGTGCAGAAAAGTCGCAATGAAGCTGCAAGGGAAGAGTTGGCCAAGGCCCAACCCGAGCTGGCAAAGCCTCCAGGTGCCCTCCAGCCCTTTTTGACTTCCCTCACCCCAGTGACCGAGCCCACCGAGCCCTTTTGAGGCAGCCCCAGTCCCGCAGAGCGGGCACAAGCCGCCCTGTCCCAGTTGCTCGAGCGTGAACAGGGCCGGCAGCGCTGGGGCCACCGGCACGGGCTCCATCCGCAGGCAGAAAGCTCGGCCCAGCGCCTCTGAGTGCTTTCTCTGTCTCTCTTCCAAACGTTACACAGTGGGTTTATACAGAAACAGTGGGACACTTTCCAAACCATTTAGCTAATGCTGAAATTTAATACCCGGCACCAACAGGTTACGGAGAGCAAGAAGGAGCCGGTTGTAATGGGGAGGGGGTTTGCATCTTCTCTCCCCAGAATGCCATTTGGGGAAATCTGTCCTCTTACCCCCACAGGGATCATCTCAGCCTCTCTCTCCTTCCCATTCGGCACTGACGCAGGCAAAAATTTCATTTTTTGGGGGGGAAACCCAGGATTTGCAGCTGCTTGCACTGGAACGTGGCAAGGACGTGCTGCATGCCCTCCCGAAATGGCTCCAGGTCCCTGGGGGGCCAGCACAGCTCCTGCTGACCCCAATCCTGGAGCAGCAGCTGCCTCCCAGCCTTCTTCTCACCCACAGCTGGGAAAAAAAGCAAAACCTTGGCAGCACGGAGCGAGGGAAACACCACAGCACGCCCGGGTCCAGCTGGTCCCCACCAGTGCTGCTCTGCTCCCACCTCGCTGCACGTGCAGCGATACCCCGCAGTGCATCCCGTGCGAGAAGCATCTGCTGAATTTGGGGGAGATGCTTTGAAAATCATCCCCCCCCCTACATTTTGCTGCAAGAACACGTGCTGTGGTGCATCCCCACTGGGATATGCCATACAATGGGTGTCCCAGCCTGTCCTCTCCTACCGCCTGTGGAGGTTTCATCTGGGCAAAACCTGCTCCTGAGCAGCGTGGATCACCAAAATCACACTGCTGCGTGTCCAATGGAACATGCTATAGCATGAAGTGTGACCTCCCAGCTCCTGCTACACGACAAAACACCCTGGAGAAGCCCCATTTTCACTGCTGAACCCACTCAAAGTGGAGCATTTTTGGTCCATCCAACAAGCCACGTGGAAATGACAGAGCTTTTTTTTTTTTTTTTTCTGACTTTTTTGATTTTTCTGATCCATCTTTTTCAGAGTTTTGGTACTGAGGGACAAAGAAACGATATCCTGACTCTCTGAACATCAACTTAGACCATACCCAAGGACTCCTGCAAAGCAGACTGCCCAGCAAGGAAAGCCAGTTTGCACCTACAGGGGACAAGCTGCTTTTCCAGCTCTGACACTGCTTCACCCTGGACCCCAGAGGCAGGCAAATCCAAAACAGCCCCCAGACACTGGTCTAAGAAATCAGTGCTTTCCACCAAGAAAGGGAAAGCACCATCTGGCAGTACTTCAGAGAGGAGCAGAGCTCAAGGTTCAGCACAATGTCGCTCCCAACAGCAGCCCCTGATGCATCTCAGCTCGCAAATATGAAAACCTCAAGCCCATCCTCACTGGGAAAGATAGAAAGAAAGGAGAAAAAAGAAAAAGGAAAAAAGTGTTCTACTTACGACCAGCTCGGTGAACATGACATCCAGCTCCTCCACTGGAGGCATGGGCAGTGCGGGCTCCATGGTCTGCAGGGCGAAGCTGCTGTCATTGCGCAGGCGGTACGTGATCTCGGGGTGGTCGCTGCTGCGAAAGCAGCAGAAGATGAAGGAGATCCCCCGGCCGCTCCTCTTCCTCGGGGCCATGGCCGAAATCCTCCGCGTCCCTCCCTGCTGGGCACTAGATCCTGGGGAGAGAAGAGAGAGGAGGCTCCGGCAGCTGCCCCGCAGCACCGCGCTCCCGTCCCGCGGAGAGGAGGAGGAATCGGAGCCACCCACGCGCTCAGCACGGAGGGGAAGAACGGAGACGGTTTACATGCCAAATATTTCTGCTCAGATTTGACATTTACAGTCCTGGCAACCTTGAAGACCGCACGAGTTCAAAAGACGCCTTTGCTTGCCTTGTGCCGACACCGTCGGAGCGGGCAGCGGGGCAGGGGGACACGCCGGTGTCCCCGCACTCGCAGCCCCACAACAGGACAGGTCCTGATCCCCCGATACCGCTGCAAAGCCCTGCAAATCCCTGCACAAATCCCCACTGATGTCCCCGTGCTGTGCCGCTCCTGCCCGTCCAGCCCCATCACAGGGGGGGGCAGATTTGGGGTGCTGCAGCCAAGAGCAGCTGGATGTGCTTGGCGGCACCAGGGACATGGTCCCCAGAGCGAATGGCTCAGTGCTCGAAGACCTTATACAGCTCAAGAAGCCCTGAGCTGCGAGGCACAAAAATACCCTATATACCCCTGGTTTGCTCTTAAACGTGTCCCTAAACATCCACTGGCAGCTGCTGGTTGGGCGGCTCTTTTTCACGGAAAGTTTTGCTTGGCTTTAATTAGATAAACCCTGCTTGGAATTCCGGTAAATATTTACAAGACGCGGATTCATCTGATAAAAATCACACTGCGCCGGTAGCTCAGACTTTTCCTACGCAGTGCTTGCGTGGGACATTACTCACGCCGTTGGTTGGGTCGGTTTGGCTCAGTTCTCAAGGCCGTGTCGGGCACGATGCTCGTGGCAGGAGGATGAATGTTCAGCAGTGAGTGAGCCCGAAAGAAATGCCAACCTGTGCCCTGCCCGACGGCTTACAACAAGGACCAGACAAAAACTGCACCAAAACCATGGCCATCGAGCATAAAAGTCAAAAATACAAGGGGAGGAACGGCTATGAGGAATGAGGACAGCGAAGAAACATCCCAAGGAGAAAAATCAACCAGCAAAGCACAGTGTGTTTTGTTTTTTGTTTTTTTTTTTTACAAAAATTAAATATTTGACTTCTAAATCCACATATTAAACACCCACATATTTTATCTCTGCGAAGCAAGACACTGAGATGTTTGGAGAGAGGACAAAAAGCCGCACGCTGCCAAAGTTAATGCAGGAGGTTGAAATATGGATGACTCGGATTTGCTAAGAACATTAAGAGGAGACTTGTACAAAAGGTCAGCATTTCGACAGAAGTCTCCATTTCCATGGAGAATTCCCATTTCCATCTAACTACGTAAGTGTCAAAATACCCAAATGGCCAAAAAAACAGCTGCTGGGCACCACGGAGAGCCACCGCCGGAGGCAGGTTGGCATCAGACCTGTGCTGGGACCCTGCACCACCTCTTGCACAGCCGTGAGCAGCAAATGCTGCCTTCCCAAAAATAAGAGACCTCGCAGAAAATTCAGGCTTTGCTCCCTTAACTGAGGACCTGACCCTTGAAATTATTTTCGACTGCATATTTTTAGCACATGGTGTAATCATCTGCTGAAGCGGGAGCGACGGGAAATAGTCGCTCGGTCTGCATGTGGGATAATCTCTGTGCCCAATCTGCAGGGCCTCCCTTCTCGGCGAGCCCGAAATCTCATTTCACATCCAGCGCCTCGGATTTGGGAAAATGCAGCCACTGGAGGAATTTCAGCTGCCACGAAATCTCGCATGGCAGCTCCCAGGCAGGCAGCAGCAGAGCGAATCCATTAGCAGTCCGCTGGCACCCACGGGGCTTCGGGAGGGGTTTGACACCTGGTGGGCTGTTTCTTTCCTAGGGGGAAGGAGGGAAACAAAGAACTACGGAGATGTTTTCTCCAACAGTGAGAAAATAAAAAATGCCCTGCAGGTTTGGGTCCTGCAGGAGCACAGCACAGAGGGAAATGAAGGCAGGGAGGTGGCTGCATGGCTGTTTGTGCCTTGCATGGGAGCTTGGTCCCAACTCACACATGATTATCTGTGAAAAGCTTCGTTACTTGGTCTTCCTACCGAATCAGGGTACAATCCTGCTCCTGCAGCCAGGGTGCTTCGTGGGCTGGACCAAACCGACCCGTCCTCCTCTTCCACAGGGCATTTTCCAGCGCCTTTTCAGCACCACGTCAACCTCCTTGCAACTTGCTGCTGCCAACAAGCTCCAATTTGGGCTTGCAAAAATGCACAGAAAGCTTTTATCAGGAGGACACCTGCTCCTCAGGGACACCCCCTCCTGTTGGTGTTTTATGAGGAGCTTGAATGACCAAAAGGCAAGGTTTTATTTCGGGATCTAAAGCAGACAGTGGTGTAGTAACCAAGGCGAGGTATTTCTGAGCCGCTTCCAGCTCTGGAGCTATTGAGGTTCCTCATTTTCATCCCGAAACAATTAAAAGAAAAAAAAGAACGCCCTGTAACGCAGGCTGAGTGGGCTGTGGGTTATTAGCAACAAAGGCTAAAAATGGTTGGGGAAAGAATATGTTAGCTACCAGGCAAATAGCACGAAACCTCGAGAACACTGATGAATATTCATTACCGCGATGGATAAAAATCAAAACTGCTTCCTGGCAGGTCGGCGGGAGCGCTGCAGACAGCGCAGATTGCCTCAGAATACAGTCCAGATACACAGCCTCCTCTTTTCCCTGTAAATTCTGCAGAAATGGGTTATTCGAGGAGAGAAGAAATGACAGTTTCTCGCAGCCCAGTGGCTTGCAGTAAGGAAAGGGAAAGGAACCAGTTCCATGCGGCCCCGCTTGTTAAACAGCCTGCTCCCACCTCCCATCTATACGTTTGAGCACTAATTACATCAATAAATTCAAGTCAGATTGTGATCTAATGCTGCCTTCTGGCCTTTACTACTGAGCAGGCCAGAATAAATTAAATTTAATTGCCCCTGTATGTACAGAGCCGGGGAAGATAGGCTGGGAAGGGTCATCGAGGGAACTTCTCGCCAAACCCCAAATCCCCAGACAGGACCGATGGGGCTGAGTGGTTTCTAAAACTGCTCTGATTTTCCAGAAACAGGTAGAAATGTGCACAGGACGAGCTCGGCCAGGAAAGGCTGGGAGAGGAGAATGCTGATGGAGACCAGTCGTGCTGCCTGGCTCTTGTGCACTGCCTTGGGCCAAGGTCATCCCTGCTGACCTGCCTCAGGTGGGCACTTGTGCGGGTTTGTAAAGGATGAGCCTGATTTCTACTGCTTTTGTGCAATTGATGGGGATCGCCCCAGCTCCCCGAGGGCTCACAAAGATCGGTTTTGCCCAGGATCTTGCACGACTGACGGCTGTCAGCTCGGGCTGAAGCTGCTTTTCTGCAAGCTCGTGCCCCCTGTGGGACCCACTCGCTGCATTCCTGCTGCCTGCTCGCTCCATCACATCCCCACGGCTGGTTTTGCTCCCCAGGGGAGGCCAGATGATGTTTGGGAACGATACGGACAGATCCTAATTAATTACAAGAGATTTGCTTTTGGCAAGCTGGAGGAGATAAAGGGAATTTGTCTTCTCTGAGCTAACGAATCACTCCAGCAACCAGATGAGGGAACCGTGCCACTCTCCCCCAGCCACAGGCACTGGTGGCAGGTAACGGGGTACCTGTGGCAACCCCTTTGGCTGGCACCACAAGACACTGCCCCTTTCCACGAGATTTATTCAAGTTCTGTCCATTTCCTGGGTGGGGAAAAATAGAAGCTGTCTGTGGGGTCAGTTCATAAAAATCATGGGGCTGGGGAGCAGGAGGCAACATGTGCCCCAGGACAGGAGTGGAGCTTGGGAGGTGTCTGAGCCTTCGGCAGGTATAGGAGGAGAAAATCCTTCATGTATGACTTGGGTGAAACCCCGACACTCTGCAAGGGAACGGCTGCCAAGAGCATTTGCTAAATTTGGAGCTGACACTGGACAAAAGGAGAACGTTTGCTCTGACACAGCGACGTGTTCCAAGCAGCGACTTTTTTTCTTGAAACGAAGACAGCTTTTGGCTGTGGGGTCGTAAAGCAGTGATGGCAATAGGGATCTGGTCTTTGGGGTCTCTACGCCACCCAGTAAAAAATGAGTTCAGGAGCATCTCTCCTTGGCTTGTGGTACCCCTGTTACTTGGTCACCTCTTCTCCCACACCTCTGGTAAGGAGATGGGGGTCTCTGAGCTCCAGAAGCTGCCCTGGGGTCTGTAGCTGGCTCCTTCCAGGTGGGCAGGGGGATGCCTTGGCTGCACACCAAGGTGACAGGGCAGGTAAGGGGACGGCTTCCACCCGTCCCGTGCTGTTTTCTGCTCGTGCAGGCTGCTCAGGAGCCACATCTGTGAAGGACTGGCTGACTCCAGGGCAGGGCGCTTCCTGGAGGCTGGCACCTCGTCCTTGCGAAGCGTGCCAAAACCCTGCACAAACGTCACGACGGAGTTTGGACCGTGATAACAGCTCAGGGCAGGCGAGGCAGCAGGACACAGCCCTGGCTGTGACCGAAGCAGGCGGGATCCCAGCCCTCCTCCTCCGAAACTCCAGCGGTGACCTTGCCGGTGGCTCTGCAACTCCTGCTGCGCGGTGTGATCGCGGTGCCAAGCGGCAGGGAGGTGTTTTAATCCCAGCACCATCCCCTCCTGCCCTTGCTGTTGGGCTGGCTGTTGCACAGCTTCTTTTAAAAGAGGTGTAAAAGGCTGATCCAAGCGCTCCTCGCGACCGCTCCCTGCTTTGCCAAACAGCCATAAACCAGAGATGAAGGTGGGTGCGGGCAGGCGATGCTCCTCTGGAAATAGGGCACCCACCCAAAACAACAGCAGCAGCCACGGCTGCCAGAGAGGCAGCAACAAAGCCGGGGTGGGACGCGTTCACGTTCCCACAGCTCCCTGAAGCCCACGTTTGGGACCCTGACACGAGTGCCACCGTGACCGACCGGAGCGTGCTGCTGTTTCAGGTCCCCCCCCGTGCCTCACAACACCCCAGCATCGCCTTCAGCAGTGCTCCCATGAAATCAGTCATTAGGAGAAAATTGGGCCCCGGTGTTGCTTCCGCCTTCGCTTTAAGGAGAGGAGCACGGCAATTACAGTTTGCATATTCAGCAGCCTCCTTGGCAAGCTCGATCAGCCCGCATGGAGCGAGGTGCTGCCGGAGCCTGCCCGCCACCGATGCCCCAGCGAGCTGGTTTGAAGCCAGCACCGGCACTGCAGCTCTGCGGTCGGCAGCACCAAAATACCCAGCAAGGGCACAAACGCATGCAAAGGAGGGTGCGCGCTCCTCTTCGCACCCGCCCCCAAACCCACGCGGCAGCTAGGAGCTAAATCATCAAATATGAATAGCAGCTCGCTGCTTTTCTGGCTCCTTTCCCATCCCCTCCCCAAACGAGGAGACAAGATCCCGAGTGAGCTCTTTCCCAACCGGGAGCTGTATTTCAGCGCGTTTCACAAGGTGAAACTCTTTCTGGTGACGCTCGCTGGCCGGTTCCGCCGAGCCCTGGCCCATTTCAGCATCTCTCACCTCGCCAAATGTCTGCCCCCACCCTGGAGTTTCGGGTGGCGCAGGGTGCTCCTGCCTGATGGGCATTTTCTGACAATCCCCTATCACTGCCCAGCGGCCTCGCTTGCTGACGGTGGCTGGGAAAGGCTCTGCTTCCGTGGGTGATGTTGCAAGACCCCCCCTGAGCACCAACAGCACCGAGAAACGCCAAAAACGAGTTCTGATTTTCCACCTTACACACCCCAGAAAGCCGGCACCCTGCGTGGCTCTGCTCAATAATTCGACCCGCTGGGTGTTGATATCAAACCCTGTGAAACGTGCGTGTGAGGCTGTGCCCATCTGATCAGGCAGCACAAGCGTTATTATTTATTTATCAGCATTGTTTTTAAACTCGGGAAGCAATCCCCTCCCTGGGTGAGCAGCTAAGAAAGAGGATCGCATCGGTGGGAGCCTCCTCCCCTCCCACCGGGCAGCCCGGAGGACTGGAGCCCATCCCCAGCACCTCCAGCACGCAGCCCAGCGCCGCCCGGGTGGTTTCTATTAAAAGCAGCCAGGCTGACTTTTTGGCCACAAACTCCCACGCGCGTTTTCCTCAGACCCCTTTCTCAGACACGGCGCCGTTTTCACCCGCAGACTGCATAGGAGAGGAATGTTTGTGTTTGGGTAAAATACGTGCGCATCGGCAGGAGCTGGTTTGATGGTGTAGGGGAAAAAAAAAAAATTAAAGCCACAAAGCATTTGGCCCCAAAGCCTTGAAGCATTTGATGACTGGCTTTCCTTCCTGGATCCTCCCATGAGACAGAGCTCGGGAGCCCTCCCGTGCTGCCAGTGCTACACCTCTGGGAGCAGAAAGGGGCTTCCGAGTGCCTTGTAGGCACACCTGGACGTGGCCTTGCTGCTGTCGGGGAAAATCGGCTGCCAGAAGGAGCCTGACTCATCGTGAAATCACAAGAGCTGCAATTCCCAGCATAAGCAAATCTCAAATTCTTCAGTTTCGCGGATTTACATTTATATGCCAAATCCTAAATTATCCCAGATCCTCCTCCCTCTTTCCAGAGATCCTGCTGGACTCCACGACCCAAAAAAAAAAAGAGGGGGTTGCAGCTCCGAATTTCGCTCCTGCTGCACAATACCAGCATGATAGCTGCACGCCGCCTCTGACTTTGGCAGGAGCCGGCTGCAGTTGCAGGCTCCCAGCCTGGTCCCTGTGTGTCCCATCTGCCAGCACTACAAAAAAAAAAAAAAAAAACAGCACTCGCATAAAACGTGTTTACTGCCTTCTGTATTCTTTCCTTTTATTGTGGCATTCATCAAAAAACAGAGCGTACATCTGGGCCTGCTGCCTCGCAAGAAGACATTTTACTCTGCTCCCATCCAAATGAGCTCGCAGAGGCATTTCGGGGACTTGATGGTGAAATTCAGATTGCAGCATGAAAAATTAAACCAGTTTATTCACCGAGCCAGCACGCAGCTATATGTTCAGGGGCAGGGAAGGGATGGGTGACCTGTTTCACAGATTTGTAATACGCCAAGAAAAGCCTGCTTATTTTTTTTCTGCCTGCACACTACTTGACGACGCTGTTCAGAGAAAAGAGCAGCAGCTTCCACTTGAGCTTCCATGCGAGCGTTTGCCTGGCAGCATCACGGCACAGCTCCAGTCGCTTCTGCTGCAAGCGAGCGAGGATGGAGCGCCCAGCCCAGAAGCACACACACCGGGGGCTCCACAATCAGCTTTTCTGGGGAAAAGCACACAGCAGGGCGAGACACGATCTGCCTTAAAGCTCTCCAACTGAAGGAAAAGCACCGCCTGCTTTGGCAGCCCAGCAGAAATACAGATAAGGGTCTGGATGCTGTGGGAACATCCCTGTCTTGGGCATGGGAGTTTTGGAGAGGTTGGGTGCAAGGAGAGGATGCTTGCAGGGGTGCCCACACAGCCCCATCGTGGCTGCAGGGATTGATGCTGCTCAACGCACAGATGCGTCCAGCTAGGGAAAATGCTGCTGGAGCAAAACTTTGTTTAGTTTTCGAGGATTAAAAACAAACCTTGATGGAAGTATCCCAGACAGCCAGACAGCGGGCGGCGCGGCAACACCAAAAGAGGTCACAAGTTTGCCATTAAAAGGGTAAACGTAACCGGGGGTGAGCTCAGCACCAGATCCTCTGAATGGCCACAGACCACTTCCAACTGGAGCTCCATCAGATACACAAACATGGGCAAATGCCATTTATTTCAGAAACAAGGACAACAGGCGTGTAACCCCCAACAAGACCCAGTTTGGGAGCCTATATAAATATATATGTATTTCCCAATACTCACTAGGATGCTAGGCGACCCAATTCACAAACTGCACGTGTGCCTTTTTCCAGCAGACGGGCAGACCTCTGGTCCTTCTTTTGCTGAAGCAAACATAAAAGCAGGTGGCGGGAGGAATAAATATATTTCAACTCCCTTATTACACCACAACATGCCACAGCCAGCTCAGAGGGATGTGACAGCTCCATTGAGCATCCCAGAACAACAGGAGGTCCTGCTGCTGCCTCATCCCACCTCCATCCTCAGCACCCAGCGCTGTCACAAGCTGACATCCAGCCCCGCTCCATCTCCTTCCCTGGTTTTGCCCAAATTTGAGGTAAAACACTTTCACTAAGCTAAAAAAAACACCTCCGTGGGGCTGATAACATGAGATGTGAAGCCCACACCAGCATATCACGGTGACCAGAAAGCTCCCGACACAGCAGAACCACTTTCCAGCCAGCCAGCCCCCAGAAGAGGAGCTCCCATCTCAGTATTTCTCTGTTTACCCCCAAAGGATGTGGATCTAAGTCTGTGCGTTTTTGAGATCACCGCGGGCTCCAAGCACTTACTTTGATGATGCAAAGCTTTTGTCAATAAAAGCTGAACAGCCTGGCAAGTGGGGAGAGAGGAGCTGCATTTCCCACTGTTGGAGGATATTTGTTTGCCAATTAGCCTTTTCCTGGAGAACAATAGTTCAATAAAAGCCTTGCTTTATTTTAATTCCTTTTTTTCCTTCCCTTCTCCCCCCTCAAGCCCTGTTCTTCCAATGAATATTTGGGCTCTGACTTTGATATATCGTATGCAAAGCCTCTCTGCTGAACTTTCCATTTCACTGCTCCCCATTTCAGCGGTAATCCCCGGGGTGAGACGGGCTCTCCCGCTGTAAAACGGGGGAAGGAAGGCAGGTTTTTCCTCTCTTAAGCCTCTTAATTAATTTGGCACCACACACGGGATTTTTGAAGCCGTTCAGCAGCAAACGCCTGCCTGCAGTACAGCAGCTCAGCAACGTCTGGGGCCAGCACCACGGCAAAGGAATCGAGGAGCCACCGGCCAAGTCCCCGCTGGCCAATTTTGGGTCATGTTTGGGGATTTGGGGATTATCCATGCTTAAGGTGAGGCTTCTAGAGCTGCTGGTTTTTATGCAACTTGCTGTGTGCAGCGAGCTGGCTTTTGTGCTTTTAAAATGAATGTGGGTTGAAGCTGGTACAAACAAGAGACCTTACTGAAAGGGACCCTGATGGGCAGGTAGATCTCCGAGCAGTTCATTAAACTTCTGGTCCAGAGAGTGCCCAAAGCCAGCCAAACAGATTCATTAGATCCATCAATTGCCCTACATGCCACAAGCCATGTGAAATGCGTATTTCCCTTTAAAGATTTTAAAACACTGACATTAATCCAGAGTGATTTTTCCCCCTGAAGTATGAATTTGGGGTCGAGAATTCTTTGATAAAAATGGCTGAGAGCAGAAATTCCCCACTGGCAACTCTCCTTGCAGCACGGCACTAATACCTCCCACTGCTCCAGCAGATGAGCACTGAAAAATAATATACGTGAGCTCGCATCAGACACGACGTGATGCTGCACAACTGCACAGACATGGCTCGGGGAGATGAGAAGGGCTCCAGCGCTACGTCTGCTCCTAACCGGGTTGCTAAAAGCAGCAATTTTTATCACATTACACTAAAAGGCTGCTTGCATTTAGACATTTAAAAAAGGAAAATAAAAAAAGCAGGCAAAACCAGCAGGCAAGTCTAATTGGAAGGCTTGATTGAATTTTTTATGCAATACAATCTAGATTACAGCAAAACCTCCGCTTTGAATAGGAGGGATGTAGGCTTCCCATCAGAGCTCAAGCCCATCTCCTTATAATTCAGAGGAGCCAGCTTAATCAAGGCACAGTGTTTTAATTGCCTAACTACCCTCCTCTCACCGACTGCAGAGAGCAAGGGCTCACTCCGAACCCAGCCAACCTATCTGCCTCTAGGGATGGACAGGGTGATGGCCCTGCCTGTGCAGAGCATCCCGAGGGGAACGTCTGTCCGGTGGAAATCCCAAGGGGACGCATTTAAAAATCAATACTGGCCATTTTAATGCTTAATCCAGGAAAGTATCAGCATCAGCAGCATCAATATAAACCAAATTTAAACACACTGAGTATGTGCACAGGCTTCGGGTTTTTGTGCACTGATTTAGCCAAATCTGTTTTTACCCCATTCAAGTCCAAATGGGGCATCTGCAGCGCTGCTAATGCTTCAGGCATCCTGTCGGCCTCATCTCTGTAGCTTCTTTGATGCAATGATGCTGTTTAAAACCCAAGCCTCCTCTCTTCATAAGCAAACACTTCCAGTAAGGAACCCCCCCGTGAAGGTGCAAGATTGCAATGACAGCAGCCACCTCCCTGCCAAGGCTATGTACAGAATTTTGTACTATTCTTATTATTACTGTTTTTGCAGGTTTTCACGTTGCACTCGCCACAAATTGCAATACAAAAGTACTCACTCCTGTAGATATTTACACAGCAATCTCCCTGTTCATTAAATCTGGAAAACAAACAGCCTCATAACTGTGAAGAGATGCTTGAAAAAGTGACCCAAGGGTACCCCTATGAAGCTCAGACACCCTGAGAGAATATAACTGTGCTTGAAGCTTTTAATTTAAACTCATCTTTTGGAGATAGAAGACTCAGTGTTCCCTTCTTGAGACCAGCACCATTTCAGACACCGCATGAGAGCAGAGAAACCTTTCCAGCCGCCACCACAGGCACAAGCCCAAGCTCAGAAAGCCACAATATCACCAAGTTCTCAAACGACACAGCATCACAGTCTGCCCTCATCCATCACCCTGCCTGGGCAAATGCCTCTTCAGCTCTGCAGAGATGCCCCGTGGTGCAACACCCCCACTCTGCTCATCCTCACACATCTTCAAACCATGTTGCCGATGCCTTCTCGCTTAGGGTTGGAGTCCACAACTCCGGCCAGCAAAGCAAAAACCCTTCTCCTCATTGACACCAGGCCAGATAACTCGCAACCCAAAGCCAAAGAAGCTTCTTTGAGGGCTTCCACATCCTGGTGGTGGAGAGGTATTGTAGAAGTCCCTACACCTGTCCCCTGGGTAAGGCTTCATGGTACCAGTGGTGACCAGGAGCCTGGGGACGTTGCTTCAAAATTCAGAAAGGATTCCTGGCTTTGGGGCAATCTGTTGACTGACATCAGGTCTACCCAGCTCTCCAGTGAAAAAGGGTCTCCCCAGCTGCTTTTTTCCATTCACTGGCTCACCAGATCTTTTATTACAGCCCACACAACACCACTCATGACGAAGCAGGGCCCAGCAGGTCTAACCAAGCTTGAAACCCATCAAACAAACCTTTATTCCTTGATCTGAGCTTCACCATGCCCACGTCACAAGGGTCAGGAGCCGGCCATTTGCTGCGTTCGCCTGGCTCACACCACAATTTACAGCCCTAATAACAAAAAGGCCCAGCAAAGCGAGCGGAGTCACTGCTTGCTGGCTCAGGGGCTGTAACAGAGCGGCACCATCTCTGCTCAGGTACCCTCAGGTAACGTTTTTGACACTTGGCCAGAAGAAGGAGGTCACCACGGGGCCTGGCTGGGTGCTGCTGCTCTCTGCTCGGCCTAGCACCAGCTGGGAAGGCCCAGAGAGCCTCCGTCCACCCCTCTGCTGCAAAACAGGCTTATATTTACCTCCACTTCAATGTTTTCCTCTGTGTTCAGCCTCGGCAGCCCACTTCACCGATTTTACACTGCAGTTTGGATGCCCCAAACCCTAATGGCACACCTCAGAGAGAGAATTACCCTGAGCTCAGCCACTACCTCGTGTCAGTCCACAGGGGAAGTAAATTAAATGGCTTTTGAATAATAAATCTTCACAGTGTTTTCTAGCACGAGAGCTGTAACATCACCATGAGAGCTTGAAGAAGCTGCCCATTGGATTTAGGCACCCAAACTCCAGATTCACTCTGCTACAGCCAGAGATTGCCACAGCAAGCCAGCACACCCTGAAATAACTGCCTCTAAAGACAAAATCTTTCAAAATCCCATTAGTCAGGTTTTTAGAGTTGGCAAGAGCTGCCTGTCCCCATCAACTGCAACACGAGCTGTAAGAGCAGCATCAGGAGGCAGAAATAGCATCTTCCAGGCAATCACAGGCAATTTTTGCAGAGTGCCTCGTGGGGGGACCAACCCCTGCCCCAAGAGGAGCACCCAAAGCACACCACCAACTCCTTATTAGATTTCAATAGTCTTAAGGACACGTCACATGGATGAGGAATGAATGCTATGCAAATCCAGCCTGAGACTGCTCCCTGCCTAATCTACCTTTAGATTCAAATGCTTATTACCACGGCATCTAATCGGGTAATGCATAATAGGTGGGTTTAGCTTGGGCTCCAGACCACGGGCTGTGTTCTTATTTAGGAAAATGAAGTACGAAATGAAACAAACCAAAACAACACTGCAAAGAATTCAAGCTGTGGTGGAAAGCAGAGAGCAAAACCCAGGTGTGGAACAAAGTATTGACACCTACCAGTAAAAACCAGGCAGATAAGCAAACATTTGGCGGCTCACCAACACCACAGTGAGCACTGATTCCTGCTCACACCCTGTGGCATCCCTGCAGGGGTGCAGGTGGCTGGGCTTTGAGGGTCTCTCCCTTTTCCCTGTGGGATGTAAGGTGATGCAAGGCTCTCTCACACGCCCACACAGGACCCAGCAGCTGGCAGATGGCTCCCAGAAGCAGTGAGCCAGTCACAATGTGGCTTCCAGGCTACCAAAGCACCTTATGGCTGCTCTGGGCACCCATGTCAGGGCTGCCACAGCCTGGGTTAGACGTGCCAACATGGAGCCATTTGCTGGTTTGGGGAAGAAGGGGTTCCCCTGCTGCATCAGGGCCTGCAGCAGGATGCAGGGACCATGGGGATGGCATTCCCAAAAGCCACCATCTCCTTGTTTGCTGGCAGCAGTCGTGCAAAAGGGCTGACCAACATCTTCTCTGCCCTTACCTGAACCAAGAAGGAGGTTCATTTAACTTCCAAATCTGCATCCAGCCGGGCTGTCCAAGCTGTATGCCATCCCTGCTACTGCAAGGACACAGCCAACACCCCAACCTCTCACCTACACCGTGTGGCCATGACACGCACCAGAAGCAACCCTGGGACACAGGACTCAAGCTTCACGGGTCTTCCTCTCCATCTGCTGCTCATCAGCCATGCTAAGCCTTCCAGCGATGGAAGATGGCAAGGTTTTCAACACTTGTTTTCAACATTGTCATACAACTTCCACCTTCAAGACACCAAGTATAAGCAGCTTGTCCTCCCCTGCCTCCACGGCGTCACAGGTAATGGGGATGCAGGACACGCAGCATCCTTTGTGAATCTGTCCAACACTGCATGTATTAAAAAGCTCTCCTGCCAACAGCTGCTCTGCCTGCTATGACAAATGGCACACAAACCTGTGACCAGCTCCAGCAAACGGGTCGAGAAATGCAAATATTGTTACCGGCCTCTAAAGTCACTACAAGCCTGCATTGACTCTGCAACGCTAAGGAAACCACACCTGGTGGGGGAAGCAGCACCATGAATACCAGAACTAACACAGAGGAGGCTTGTGTCTGCGAGCCCAAGCAACATACAGTACATTTATATTAAGGCTGCAAGATGAACTTATGTTTATTAGGCATCAGAGAACCCACACGGGCAAACATCCCCCCTGCAACACCTACGTGTCTGTGCAGTCCTGCAGCGTGGGCCCTCCGGTGTCCTGTAACGTGGTAAATCCAACTAAAAGCACTCTTTATGGCTTGGATGTTCATAACATTTGTGTGTGTTCCCTGGCGGCCAGTACAGACTGAGTTTTCATTGCATCCCTTCCCTTAATAAAAACCTCCGCAACACCCTTCTGGCCCGATCCCTGTTTTGACAAACCTTGTAGCAGCTCCACATATTGGAGATGAAAATCAATCTGGAAGCAAAAAACCCAACGATGGACTTCATGAATTGTCAGTGGGGGGGGAGGAGCAGATGTACTGATCGACTTTAAGGCTTCCTTTCATTAGGAAACTACACTAAAACCATAGGTTAATTTTAAATGATGCACTTTATTACCGTGCAAAGTGAGGCAGCTGATATTCTGCCTCTCAGGCACATGTGCTCTGTGCTTCATAACTTACCGACTGAATATTCAAATGCTTTGAAAGAAGAAAAACAAACACAAAGGAACCGAAGGTTGCAGCTTAGAGCATTTTCACAAGCCTTTTCAGTGACCAAGATGGATGGTGGTGAGGGCTGGACCTTCGACTCTGCTCCTCACTACCTCCTCCAGCTCACGGCAGCACCCAGAGCAAATCTGGGGGGCTTTTTCCCATGCTCCTGCAGCCATGGTGACAGTGGGGAAGGTTGGATGTGCTGTGTTCCCATGCAGCCCAGCCCATGGCACTGATGGAAGAAAGATTTTGCCGGACTCCCCAGCCAAGGACGAGGTGGAGATGCGAGTGGGGACTCCTTCCTAGCACCAATGAACCACACAAACAGTATTTATTTTGTCATAGGGCTTAAACACCCCTACAATGTCATACCCACTTGTGAGCCAAAAGAGAAAAAGCTGACATTACCATATTTACAGCCATTTCCACTTCTGGACCTCTGACTACAACAGTCTCTGGGACCAGCTCATTCCCACAGATGTCTCAAAGAAGCTCCTTCATCCCACTGCAGCACAGGACCCATGGACAGTCCTCACACATGTATTTCCAAGGGGAAAAAAATCATTCAAAGCCTCCAAAGCTGCGTTTTTGATAATTTACTGGGGAGCTGTGGATAACACACATGCGAAGAGCATGGTTTGCTCATGAAAAGAACAGGATGGCAACCTACTTGAGATGTAAAAATAATTTGATGAATAAGTATATTTAGATTTATAACCTCACAGCAGCTTTATTTATAGGGATGCCAATCACTTTTACACGGATATAAAACGGGCTGGCAGCATGCCTTCCACTATATCCAGAAACCCATCTGTAACAAATCTAAGCCGTGATATCTCTGCATACATTTGGCCAAACAATAACGCTGCCTGCCATCTTGACTTTAAATGTACAGATGGACCGGGGGATAGGCTCTCCAAGCCTGCCACACGGCCAAAGATGGACACATTTTGCTTTCACCTACTAGAAACCAGTTGGGGAAAGTAGGAGACGAAGGAAAACCGGTCACCATCTGGGCCACGTGGATATTAACACTGACATAATGCTGGGTGGAAAGCGAGCCGGCGTGCAGCTGGGTACAGGTGAACCTCTTTCAGAGCCTCTCCTCACTGAAATTGGAAGCAATAAGCTGGGAAAAAAAGAGCCACTGGAGCTTTATAGCATCTTTGAAAGGCGAGAGATTAAGCTTGGGCTCTTGGGTATTGTCTTTTCAATCCACCACTCGAGACACGAAGCTAGGACAGAGGAAGATGCATGAGAAACTAATTGAAAGCCATCGCTTGATTTTCAATCTCAAAGCAGACAAGGATTTCTCCTGATGCTCCTCCTCTGTCACCACTGAAAACTTCATCTAAAGCCTGCAGATGTCGAGGGGAGAGGCTGCCATTGATTTCCACGGGTTTGGCATCACAGCCAGCTGGGGATGCGAGCCCAGGGCAGCCCAAACTACCCGGTGTTGTCGTGGTGGGGTTGGTATTTTTTCTTGTTGCTTTTACCATCTGGAGAATGGCTTTCATTCTGAACACTCACATCTGCTTCACAAGAAACTAAGCAAAAACTGCTCTGCACCCAGTGGTACTTCTGGGATCTGGTTGTGCCTGGCATCGGGAGAAGCAAGGGATGGCACCACGCAGGAGACCTTTCCCGTGGAAGTCGTGGTATTATGGCAAACGCCAAGGCAGAAAATGTTACTCTGCACTATCACTTTGAGTGGCTCTGGGAACAAACCCAGCATTCATTAACAACACTCATTCAGCAAATGATTTGAATAAGCTGAGAAGGGCTCTCTCACAGCCTGACAGCATAAGTTGATAGATTTCTGCCTCTGCTCCTTAAAAAAGTTATGAGAAAACAACTCCCAACAAACACGATCGCCTTCCAGTTCAATGAGCAGATTTATTTGACCCTGCTGTGGGGACGAGGCAACCTCTCGAGGTCCCTTCCATCCCAATTTCAATGCCATTTTATACCACAAACTGTTTACAGGCTGGCATTTGCTCTGATTCATACTCGGAAATAAATATGTCTAAAGAGTAATTGATGGAAAGGAAAAACAGAAACACAACAGCAGTTTTCTCCCCTCTCACAAAGAAAAAGCAAAGGAAAACAACCAGACGTGGAGCCATGACATCCTCAATTCAAATGTTTTCCAAAACATTTCCAAATGTTTTCCAAAACTTCCAGCTGAAGCTCTCACAGCTAAGCTGTGACTCTGTCAGGGCCCGGGGCTACGTTTGCAGCTCACGACGTGTTTCAGCACAGCGGGACGGTGTGCTGGGGCACGCACCAGGATGGTTGGAGAGGCTTTTTTGGCAACACAAACCTTGCCAAAACACAACCAAGACCCTTGTGCAGAAAATGCAGTGTTTCAAAGGAAAACTTCCCCTTTCTTCCAACGTGATGGAGCCCGATTGCCACGTGGACATCTGGGAAGAGTTGGTGGATGCACGTAGCCAGATGTCCTCACCTTTATGGCAGGCTTTTGGGTTTATTCCAAGCACCTTAGGAAATCATTTCTCTGCCTCTGATCAGAATGCTTAGAAAATTAAAAGAGAGAAGCTTACATTTTCTACACTTCGGCAAGAAACCCTGAGGTTCCTTCTGAACACCAACGTGTTTGTGGTTATCACACAACCAGAGCTAAGGCGTTTGAGGGAGGCGCTGGTCTGAGTGCCATGGGAGGAGGTGATCCCACTCCTGCAGCCAAACCTCCCCCCTGCTGCCACGCCGGCTTCCACCCGTGCCAAGAACCCTGTCAGAAATGGCAGGGTCCATAAGCCAGAGCCTCAGAAGTCCTTCAAAGTCCAAAGCTGATTTCCATCTCTTTCAACTTGCTTCTGGACACAATCAAACCCCAAAGGAGGCTGCTTTCCAAGGGAGCCCTATCAAGCGTACGTGGGCTTTAGATTAGACTTTCTGTAGAAAAGAAAAAAGCCTTGCTCGAGGATGATAAAGTCTAGACACCACAATATATTTTCCATCTGATGCAGCAAGCCTAAAAAGCCCTCCCTTGATCTCAGACTGCCATGATCAAAGCCATTATCCCATTCGGAGCCCTTCTGAAACTTTAGCTTCCAAATGTGCAAGTTATTTTTAAAATCTAAACCAGGCCAAGCCTCTTGTTTGGAGTTTTACGAGGAAAACGGGGTGTGCTCGTCCCAAACCTTCCCCCTGCATCCGCGAGCGGCTGGCGGTCGGCCCGCACACATTTGGGGGACACAGCCCACCTCCCCACGGTGGACACAGGAGGGAATATTCCCCTTCCTTGACCGAGATGAAAGGTTTTGGAGAGCACCCGCGTCAGACGGTGCCGCGTGGCGAGCGCCAAGCCTGGCATGCAGCAGTCAGAGGGGACCTGTGGTCGGTCCCCACAGCTGAGGCTTGCAGCGGCCAGGCTGGGAGACATCAAGGGATGGGAGTGACGAGGAGCCTGGGGACATCTGGAAGGGCATTTTGAAAGCACGCAGGTGCCAAGCTGCATATCCTGTGTCCCGAGGCAAAGACGGGTCTTAAAACAGATGGGGACAGGAGGTGACTCCCTCCATGGAGGGGAAAGGAGCAGTACAGAGCACTCATTTGCTCCAAAGCTATTTAATAGCCAAATTTATGTTCCTAGTGAGTGCCTCACTCATCTAAGCAGCTTGTAGAGCATTAGCACTATAAACAAGCCGAGTTGCCTCCATTTGCTCCCAGCACCCGCTTTGAAGGCACCGCTCACCTCTCTTCCCTCCTCACTCCCCGTTTCCACTCTTCCTCCACTCCCAGCACCTCTGTGCCTCCTCCCACCTCTCCCTCAGCCCAACCTCTGCCCAAACACCACCACAGCAGACCTGGGAAGGCCACAGTGAAGCAAGCAGGCAAGCATGGAGAGGGGCTAGAGACCCTCCATCCCCACTGGCCTTGGGAAGCCAACAGCAGTGCTACACATCGCATGTCATGGGTGCTTCAGGAGGTGGTGTCAGGAAGAGGAGCCCTCCACTGGCTTTCCATTTCGGTCAACATCATGGAAAAATTCTGGTTGACAGCCTTCCTTCAGGATTTTTCCATCACACTGGACATTTCTCACCTGAGCAGAAAGGGTGAGGGCAATTCGATGGGCTGGAAGGGACCTCACAGCCCATCGAATCCCAGCCCCTGCCATGGGCACAACCCCTGCCCCCAGCCCAGGCTGCCCCCAGCCCCATCCAGCCTGGCCTTGGGCACTGCCAGGGATGGGGCAGCCACAGCTCCTCGGGGCAGCCTGCACCAGGGCCTTGCTGCCCTCAGCATGAAAAACACCTTCCTTATAACCACAGGAGTTACAGCTTACCCGAGTTAGTGCAGAGAGGAGATGGACTTTGAGCTCAGCCTGCTCATGAGCAAGTTTTCCTGGCTCTGAAGGCACCGAGGCCAGGCAGATGCTGATGGCCCCACCTCGCACCGGCCTCCTCCCTTGCACGGGAAGGCAGCGAGCGAAGCCACGCCACGCATCCGTAATCCTCGACAGGGGCTAATTAAACTGCAGTTACTGACCTCAGGACAGAAGCCGGCCAGAGAAAATTTATGGTCTGCATCACACGGGCGAGCGGAGGAGCTGATGGGCCGGCGGCTTCGGGGTTTAAAAGGCTGCGGGACTGCATCCATCACCGGGAGCAGCGCGCGCCCCGCACCCTTGGCCCTGAGGGTTGTGCACGGGATATCTGACGCGATAAATTAGGCAGCTGACGAGCCAGCATCGTGACTGCTGACTGCTAGCATGGCTTCCCAAGAAAGCAAAACCAAGGAAAAGGGAAATTATCGAGCCCCACGCATTGCCCTGTGTGCCACCGCCAGCATCACCCTGGCCCCTCTGCACAGGCTGCTCTCGGGATCACAGTGATAAATATTGAAGGGAAACAGGCACATCATTCATTTAGGCTCTGTGCATGAATTGGGGGTGGCCCCAGCACCACACCTGTCTCGTGGTGAGCTTTTCCAGCCCTCTTTTCCTGTTTTTCAGTGTTTTTCTGTGTCGCTCTTGCATTAGGGAGGGGGGAAATACATACCCCACTGTCTTCCCTTCCAAAACCCTACGTGCAAATAAAAGCTGGAAACCAATTGGATCGCCAGGCCTGGGAAACTTGTAGCACTAATTCATTTCCAGGCAGAACCATGACTTTTATAAGGGACACCACCGAGTGAAGGAGTCAAAGGCATAACTGTACAAGGGAAAGCAAACGCCCTTTATTCCTGCAAAGACATTTTTCTCCCTCAAAACGACCCCGAGTAACACAGAGCCTGCCAGTTTACAGGGGTATACACTGAAGGCTTGGCTGAAAGCAAGCTCATTAAGCTGGCTGGGTCGTTAAGCGCCAATCAAAACAGGCAGTCCTCTGATCATCACATGAGGGGTTGCGAACCAAACACTTAAATCAGGGAAATCACCAGCAGGGAAAATCTTTCCAACCCACCCCCCCAGGCAAAATCTACCACCACCACCCTCTTTTTTTTTATTTACTTACATAAGCAGCATGACAGATAACTTGGAGGAAATCAGATGCTTAATGATTAAGCGACACTCAGGCAGCACTCTGCAAGATAAATACGCCCTTTGGAAACCCTGCAACAAAAACAGAAGGTATAAACAGACAGTAACTAATTATTCTGATTAAATCTTGGAAGACCTGAAATACCCGACCCGGCCAGACTGCAGCAGAACAAAGCCCGTGTGTGCCTGCGCGGCTCGCAAAAAAAAATCAGTCACACCCTTTCCAAAAGAATTCACAAAAATAAATGCGAGTGCTTTTTGTTTGCATGCGTGTTCCTTGAGGTCTGCGCCGGTAGGAAACCTCTGCAGTACCCCGGGGGGATCCGTTGCCATCAGCTAAAATTAGACATCAATGAAAGCAAAGTTCCCCGAGCGGGTAAACACGGGGTTGTTCCTCCAGCATGTGAGCGAAGCTCCCACCACGCGCTTTGGGAGTGGCACGCTGGGCTTTTCCTCCCCTAAAGGCCATCGAAACCAAAAACGGAGCTTTTTTTTTTTTTTTTTTCTGGATTAAAAGAAATTAAGGGAAGTAAATAAGGCGTGCTCCCGGGGAGAAGCAGAGGGGGCAGGAGCACACGGATGGGATGTGGTGTGCTGGGATGTGATGGGATGCTTGCTGCGGTGCCGGGGCACCCGCAGAGCTCCCCTGCAGCTTGCCAAGCACCAGGGGCACAGAGCAAGGCTCCTGATTTATCGTGGGCCATGAGCACAGCACCAGGAGCCTCTGTTATACAGCAGACACAGCATCCAGAACAGGGCAAGGGGATCTGCTCAGCAGACATCGCCCTGCTCTCCTCGCCTCGGAGGAAAAAACTTCATTTTCCTTCCCCTTTTCTCTCTGCCCTCCCCCACCACACTAAATACCAGCGAGGCTCAGGGGAATATTTAATCTCAAACCTCAGTAATCAATCAGTTCGCCCTTGCACGCGAGCAAGAGTTGCAGCATTAAGCACCAAATCCCCTTTCTATCCAGCAATGCCACGTTTTAATTACGTACATAAAATTCGCCTTTTAACATAAATCTCAAACGGATCCCGCCAGCCCTGGGCGGTGGGTGGGGAGGGACACGGGGACGGGGGAAGCACACGGGGACGGGGGGAGGAAGGGGAGGAGAACCCATGGTGGCAATTATTGGAAATGACAACTTTAAACGGCTGCTCCGGTTTGCTGCGGGCACGACGATGCTTTGACCTTGGGTTTGCTCCTCACCCTGGCGCAGAGGATGGGCAGAAAGCTGCTGAGATCCCGCATCCAGCCCCAGCACCACAAGCTGCATCGCCTTCACTGCCCCGCGCCAGCTCGCACGATGGAAAACGGGGGCAGCAAACACACGGTGGGCACACATTAAAAGGTTTGGGCCAGGCTGTGGTAGAAACAACAGCAGCAGTGTCTCTCCTCCAGTGCTAGGAGCTTACTCAGAGCCTCTCCAGCTTGGTTTGAGGAGGTTTAGGATCTCTCCCTGCTAACATTTGTACCTTCCCAAGTGTCATCGCCCAACCAACAGGACCATCGCAGGGCTGCCAGCACAACAGGCAGGCATCCCTCCCTGGCACCACGCCCCAAGTGACAAAAATCGATGTTAAAACCCTATATATTTCAAACACAAACACACACACACAGACTTTTCCAATATCAGGGAACAAAAGACGGGACATCCTGCTGAACCATCGTGTGCAGCTCGGCTGCTCTCTGCAGCGACGAAGGAAATCAGAACCAGAGCCCACGCGCACACCCGCTCACCGCGGCGTGTTTTGGCTCTGGGAACATTTCTGGGTCCCCCCCAGCGCAAGCTCTGATCTGCAGGAGCTGCAAAATGATCTTGCAACCCCCCTGACCGAGGAGCAGAGGGGCTCCAGGGTCCATAGGCAGCCTGGAACACCAGGCTCAGCAGCTCCGAGGTGCCCAAAGCAGCACCGCAGCACGAGGAGAGGACAGAAATCAGCTCCTGCACATGGCAGGGAGCTTCTGCCCCTCTGTGCAAAACGAAACACCCCAAAAAGCCACAGCGTACAGAACAAAGCAAGCTCAGGTCCTGGGGCTTGGCCGCTGGGTGAACCCACCCGTGACCGCCGCTCCTGCCCCGCTGGATTGCGATGCTCCGATAAGGCAACAGAAACAAGCTCGGGTTTGGGGATGGCGGTGTTATCTTTGACTTCTTTACACGGAGCAAACCTGTGGTTTTGAACCCTGTTCTTCCAGGCACGTCCCACAGCAGGCTCCTTAAGCACACATGCGTGTATCGCTTTCAAAGGACGCACGCACCCTGGCTCGCAGAAGCAGTTTTCGGAAGGGGATGTGGTGCGGTGCAACGGGAATTTTCCAATTCCTCCCAGCAGGAAATGCCACGCTGAGATCTGAAAGGCAAATTTACCTGCAACCGAGATTCCTGCGCCCCGGTTTCCTTCAAAAGGCGGCCGCTCCCTCCCCCCTTTATTTTTGGCTTCGCTTTCCCCGAGACTTGTAACATCAGGAATTGCTTGGCACAGGGACAAATTCCTCAAGCTCCACACGCATACCTAGAGAAACTGTTTCACTTACAGCCGCCCTGATCCCTTCAGCCCATGCTGGTAGATGCTCATTTTGGAGGGACCAGGCAGGGCTGGACACCCTCAGCGTGCTCCCCAAAGAGGCTGGTGCAGTTCAGGATGGAGACGCTCGGTATCCAGAGCCAGCTAAACCTCCCAGGCACAGAAGCAAGGATGAATTCATCGATTCGTGGAAAACGTCCTCCTAGATGACTTCTTTCAGAGCAGCAGGACTGGACAAAATGAGGGCTATCGGGCTGGGCTGGCAGCAGCGCTGCGGGAGCGTCAGCTCTGGAGAGCACTCGTCTGGCTGCAGCTTCCAGGTGCGTGCTCCTCGCCAGGCTGAGAGCTGCTGGATGCTCACCGCCGCCTCCTGACAAAGCGACGTGCTCTTGAATTTTTCAGTTTCTCGAATAAAAGGCAAGAGGAGCTCTCGTATTATGCACAGCACAAAGCGTTTTCCCTGGCTCCTGTGCATTTGTGGCGCTTCTGTGCGCTCTTACATCAGTCAAACCAGCCCCTTCCAACGCCGATGCCAGGACCCACGGGACCAGCACAGCCCCTGCTGCCAGCCCATCGCATGCCCATGGCCAAAGCTGCTGCTTCCCAAGCAGATTCAACATTAGAGCCTTTTGTAGCAGCGACTGCAGCTTACTGAAACTCAAACCACCATCCACAGCTCCAAATCACCTTCTGGAACCATTTACCGAGCCCCCATTTTCAGCTCATCTGCCAGTTTGTAAGTCAGCATCAACCTGAGATCGATTTTTTCCAGCATCAGCAAGGACGCTGAGTACCGATGGATGCGCTCCTGCAGGATTGTACCTGCAAGAAGTGCTGCGGGAACACCTCTGCCTCTTACAAATTCCCCCCCGCTGGTGATATTAAAACCACAACGAACTCCAGCGCCCTGTTTTGGATGCTGGGGAGGAAATGTCACCTGTACATAGCAAAAATGGAAAATTAAATACATCCGTAGCAGTGCAGCATGCAAACTCTTTGTGCTCCTGGCTCTCCAGTCTGAGAGCTTATTATTGCTCTATCATCACGAACACCTGAGAGACAAGGGACAGCAGCGTGCCAGGCCGTGTCTGGTAGCTGTGCGCTCACGTGATGGGAAGAGGAGGGTGGAAAGAGCAGAAAAAGGGATTAAAGATGGGGAGGGAAGAGGTGTCGGGGAGGAAAACCACAGCGCTGGGCTCCTGCTGTGCTCACAGAGGAGGGCACCAGGGACAATCGGCTCTGCTGCATTTCGGAACCGAGCAGGTGCCCGCAGCAGAGCAGAAGCCACGCTGCTCTCAGAAAGCCACCCCCTTATTTTCTTCACCAACTAACTCACACGAGGTGACCTTGCAAGGGCAAAGCCGATTCCCCCCGCATTTGTCTCTAATTTGCCTCCCCCACCCATTTTTAAGCCAAACCAAGGATAACGCCCTGCTCTCCCTTCAGGTCACTGGCTTCTCGTAGGCACCATGACGTGCGTTATTACTCATTTATGTGACACCCGCAGCTCTCATTGCCCTGGGTGGCTGCTGGCAGGGCTGGGGCTGGCACCGTGCTGCCAGCACACACACAGATAAGGGGTGACCCTGGCTGCCGAGGATGAGCGTGGTGACACACTCCAGATAAGCAAAGGGGAAACGGGGTTTCAAAGCAGGGCGCCGACACGCAGAGCAGGCAGTCACGGATGGCTCCCACCTCTCTCACCACTTATTTCACCACTTATTTAGCTCAGAAGTTGCCTCCGTCGGAGACCCCGAAGATGCCGCAGCACTTTTCACCCGCTGCGAATTTTTGGTCTCTCGAGGCCTCCTGGAAGCCCAAACGCAGAGGACTCTCGGATGCTATCCCACAAGACAAGCCTCAGGAGGTGAGCTATATACACGATATTCCCCCACTGGTGTTTATTTTCCCTTTTTACCTTCCCAGACAAAAAAGCCCTACCTCTGCTCAAGCCAACCAACAGCTTCTTATTCCTTTGCATCCTCAAATACTCCACTGCTACCTCTGGGAGGCCAGCAGAAACCTCTCCATCCTGCCCTCCCCTCCATCCTGAAGCCTCCAGCCGTGCCCAGGTAGCCACGGCGTGGCCACCAAACCCTAAAACATGTAATATCAACAAAAGGTGATGGCCCCACAGCAAGACCAACTGCTTCTACAACCACATCCCCCCGAGCTAGAGATGTCCATGCAGTATCAGACATCCCACAGCTTGGCCACCAGCACGGCCCAGCCACGGGCTAGCAGGAGGCAGCAGCGCCTTGCCCATGGGGTGTCCTCTCCCCACCGAGTCCCGGCATGGGATTCTCCTCCTGGGCCTGTTTGGAGCCGCTTTGCATAACCAAAATCAGAGCTGGCCGCAGTAACCACATCTTCAAGGGTGTATTTAACTCCGATGGAAGACAAAAAGGGTTCGGGTCCACCGCAGATTAAAGGAGCTCAGCCTGGTTCCTTCAGGAGCTCGCGGCCGCCCCGAGCACGTCTCAGACAAACGCGCTCCTTGCAGCTCGGTGGCCTCCGGAGGAGGAACAGACGGGCTCCTGCGAGGCTTTGACAAGGGAAACGCAGAGCGAAGAGGTGGTGGAGTAGGTCCAACAGGTTCCCCGAGCCTCGGGCACGGCGCAGTCTCACCGGGGTTGCTGTCATCCGTCTGGACCCCGCGATGAGGCACGGTGACCTCCGCGGCTCCTTCAGCCCCAAGGGAGGAAGAGGAGGAGCCGGGACAGCGGGGGGAGGATGAGGACATTTCCCTCCTGGTCTTCAGCCACTCAGCTCCAGGGCAAGGCCTGTTTTCCCTGCCTAATTTCCACCCGTAACGTTTCATCCGCCGGCTCCTCCAGCGCGGTCACAGCACACAGATGGGACCGAAGACAGGGTTATTTTTACATTTTCCCCCCCGGGGAAGCCACATCAAGTGCCACGTCGCGTCAGATCACCATCATGCTGCCGCCTCAGCCCCAGCTCCATCGCAGCCCAGCCGAGCACCAAAACCATCTCACACTTTTGGGTCTTTTTCTTGAGGTTTTTGGGCTTGGCCACGCCGAGATGCACCAAAGCCCGCGTACCGCATGAAGGAGGAGCACTGTGCCAGCGTCAGGGATTTCTTTAAACCCTGATCTCTGGGCATTTTTATACAGGAAGGAAAATCCCAATGCTTACATGAGTAATTGAAGAGTTTCTGTGCTTCACAGAGTCGTGGTGCTGTGATGCTCCTGCTCCGTGCCAGGGCAGGGACGTGGTGACAGTCGGGTGGCCACCAGGAGGGTCAGGATGGGGAAAAATGGATTTTTTTGAACAAAGGGAGCAGTTTGCCCAATGTTTTATTCCCCTCCTTCCCTTCAGGTAATGCTTGCCACCACCCGGGCACACCAGAGCAGCCTGGCGTTCACCAGAGCAGGTTCTGTGCTGCTTCTCTGCAGTTACTTTACAAACAGCAAAAACAAACAAAGAAATAATGAATGTCTGCACCCTAAAAGCATCCCACGGCCCTTCCCCCGCCAACACCTCCCCGAGCATAGCGCAAATCCAGCTGCTCCACAATCTTATCTCGACGCAGAAACAGTCTGGGAGGAGATACAAGGGTTCCCTGAAGGCACGGTTTATTAAAGGCATCTTTATTTAGCTGCTTTTCTTCAAAAACACTGCACTAAAGTGCCGCTCCCGGATGGGTTTTCATTGCAGCAGCAGGGCAAGCCAGAGGCAAACCCCACTGAGGCAGGGATGTGGGGATGGGTCCCCGCTGCCACCCACACCTGGAAAGCTGCTGGGCTCCTTCCCAGGCTAAAAAGCAGCCCAGAAACAGAGCCCACGGCCAGCCCACGGCACTTCCAGGCACCCAAAAGCTGCAGCAACCCCGCTCAGAGCCACCCGGAGCTCTGGGGA
This sequence comes from Anas acuta, assembly GCF_963932015.1. Classification (NCBI taxonomy): domain Eukaryota; kingdom Metazoa; phylum Chordata; class Aves; order Anseriformes; family Anatidae; genus Anas; species Anas acuta. The sequence continues at coordinate 5,743,799 of NC_088983.1, read as the reverse complement.
CGTGCACTGATGAGTGTTTTGGTGCACCACGGTAATGCAGCCCATGGAAAGCTCCCAGTTTGCTCGGCAGCTCTGCGTCTGTCCCCTCGCTGCGTACATTGGCTTTGCACACCCGTAGCCAAACGCACTTAATGCCAGGGTTTGAGAAACACCGAGCTACAACACCACGGAACAAAGAGGCACCGGTTTGCACACATCCCCGGGACCTTCCCTGCAGCCACGGCTTCTTATTTATCCAACACGCGATCTGTACACGTCGAGCTATTTTAATCCCTCCCGCTATTAATGGGCGGAAAAGGCGCTTGGGTGAAGGCGTTCGGCAAAAATCTCATTTAGAGATCAAGACAAGCTTAATTGGTTTCTAGCCAGACCCGCACAAAGATGGGTTACTCCACAAATACAGTTGCTAATCTGCCCATTATACTCCGTAAGCCCCCAACTGACAAAGAAAAAGGGGGGGAAAAAAAGAAGGAAAAAAAAAAAAAAGACAAGATGCACAAAGGAACGCGGGGTTTTGAGCACGCTACTTGGAACAAGGAGCAAATTTGGGGAAAAAAAGCTGCGGATCCTGCAGGAACAAGGGGGTTGCTCTTTTTTGGGGAAAAGGAAGAGCCAAGTAGTAAACAAGACAACAAAACCCCATCTAATGGGGATCAAATGTGTGTTTTCCCCCTCGCGCCACGCGCAGCCACCATCCACGTCGGGTTGGTAGGGAGCGTCCCCAGCAGCTATTGTCTCTGCAGGTCTGCAGCAGCGAGGGGAAAAGCCAACACGGCCGAGGAAAACGTCACTTCACGAGTGGCGGAGCTGAAAGGACGGAGAGCCTCGTGATTAAAAAGCGCACGGGACCCGAAACCCTGGAGAGCTGAATTCACTTCCTCACTCGGCTGCAAAAAAAATAAAAAAAAAAATAGCGAGTTTCCTGTGTGATCACATCCTAGATGATTTATTCACGTATCTGGTGTTGAAAACCGAGGGGAGGGGGGCGGAAAGGAAGCAGGAGGAGGAAGGGGAAGAGTCGATCCTGCGGGCTTTTAATAGGCTTGGGGTTAGCCGAGCACCGCGGCGGCTCAGCTCCCGGCCCGCGGCGCGGATCCTGCCCTGGGAATCACCAGGCAGGTGATGAGAGGGCTCGCTGCTGCCAGCCTTGTGCAACAGCCCGAGACTCCCTGCTCCAGCGTAGAAGGCCTGTTTATTTCTTCAGATGCCAGCCAGTTTTGCTGGGTGGGAAGAGCGGCACCCCAGGGACACCCCACGGCACGGCGCCGCCAGGTCCCACAGCCGCAGCCTCTCCTCCAGGTGCAGCCCAAAATGTGACACACGGGGAACAAGATGGGGACACGAGGCAACCGAGCCAGGACTCACGGCAGCACCCTCTGCATTCGAAGTGCTTCGGTCGAAGTACAGCAGGAGGCTTTCCCCACACGCACCGCAGCACCGGGCTCTCACACTCCAGCTGGTCCAGCCCCGGCCCGAAGTCAGCAGAGTTTCATCTGATGTCACTGCTGGGCACCTCCTGGAAATCCACCCGCTGAGCATTTTGAGGTTAAAGTCCTCCTCACTCGGTTTTTGCTCACGCGGAAATGCGTCAGGCTGTCGGATGGCTTGAAGCAGGGACAGGCTGCATTTTATGGACCTTTTTAAGGAAGTTGTATCATGACGACTACGGGAAACGCTCGGGCTCGTGCCTACACAGTCCACAGCAGACCCCATCGCACGTCATGTCTGAAGACACCACGATCACTGCTGCATCCCTCACAATGTAGAGCTGGCAAACACTGAACTTAGCGAGTGGAAGAGCAGCCTTTAGTACAGAAGTAAACGCACAAAACCCATGAGCACCAAGACTTGCCTCCAACTCCAGATCCAAAAGTAAGAAGCTGTCTGTAGGGATTACAGCGTTTAGCACACTCCAGAAATTTTTCCTGACATCTTCTTGCTCTGTGTAATGGGGAGGAGGGACTTCTTGCAGCTCCAGAGCCACCAGCGATTTCACGTGTGATGTCCCAGACAGCAGCCTGTGCCGAAGATAAAAGGAGCTGGAGTTTAAAAAGGGAACTGAGTTGTCCCCGGGGAGCCTCCAGCCGCTTTGTGGGATGCATCCGTAACGAGGGGACGGTGACGAAGGGAGCGCCGTGTGTCAGGTCTCCAAGCCAACCCCTTCCTGCCAGAGAGCTTCAGCAAGCAAACGCCTGACGTGAAGTAGCTGTCAGGACAGACATTTGAAGCGTCGCCTCTTGTAAACAGGGTTGCTCCGGAGGCACAGGGGATTAGGGCAGTTCAAACAGTCCTCGGCGTGACTTACCGGAGCGGATCTGCAGCTTCAGCTCTTCTGCTGCCCAGCTCTCTCCCAGCACTGCTGACAAACACCTGGGATCCCACCCCGAAACCTTCGACCCCACCAACATCCCTGCACACAAGCAGGGGCAGGGACGGTGATGGGAGAAGCCCCAAATTCCAGAAGAAAACCCCCAGAAGAAAACCCTCACCCCTATAAAGCACTGAAGGAACCCCCACCCCACGGTGATTTCCCCAAAACCGCCAAACACAGCCAAGTTTTGCTCTGGGTAGGGAGCCCGGCTGCTGCTGTTTGATTCAAAATCCCCAAAGCCAGGCTCTGAGCAGCACGGTCCTGGGCTGCCTTTCCCCTGCCTCCTGAGGCTGTTGGATTAACTAGGTCTTCCCCCTCTTTCTATCACCAGGGTTTGGCTGCTGATGGGTTGCTGGGAGCTGTGCACAACCCGTTTCCAGCCAGGGCTTTGCTCTCGCAAGAAGGGACGAGGAATCCCATTGCAAAACTCTCAGTGACAGCCTGGGAGTTCACCCTCTCGTAAAAATGCTTGAGCCTTGCCGGCACAGCCCGGCGAGGGGCAGCCCAGGTTTTGGGGCAGGTAAGCCGTGCACACATGATTCAGGTGAGCAGCACGTAGCTGGGAGTGCATAGCTAAGTGCTGCTCACCCGAAGGAATGCGGGAGGCGCAACAAGAAGCCACTTGTCTGGCACGGCGAGGAGCCCTGCAATAATCCGCGCCGCCCCAACAGCGCCGAGGAGCCCGGCTCTCTGAAGGATGAGGCCACCAGCACCACGATCCCACCAGGATGGGCAGCGGGCAGGCTCAGGAGGACGAGGACACCTCCAAACCATCAACACGCCGCCCCTCCCTGAGCACTTCACGCAGGCACTGCCGTGTGTCCTCGGTGCCAAGTCTGGAGGTTCAGAACCAAAGCTCCAAAACAACTTGGAAGCAGCCAAAAAATAGCAAGGCAACCACCCTGTCCTTCAGGAAGGCACAAAAAGTGAACAAATGAGCACCAGCAACCCAGCTCTGATGCTCTAATGCCATGCCACCAGCCAGCAATGCTGCGGTGATGGACCCACGGTGGCACGGACCCTGCCACCATGACAGCCCCTCCGGCGGGTGTCAGCAACATTTTGCACCGCCTGTCAAAGCCTGTCCGTGCAACCCGGTCAAGGAGCAGCTTATTTATTACCTTAATGACTCCCGATAATAATGACTCATCAATGAGCGCCAGCAGGTTGGGCCGCCCCGTCCATCTGGCCGATTTAGGAAGTGACTTCCCCGCGCAGGTGCTCCCGGCAGCACAAAGCCCTTTCATTCAGCAAAGCCAGAACAAAAGCCGGAGGCCGAGCACTGACCGCCAGAGGAAGCACTAACGAAGCCGGGGGAGCGCTGATTCATGTGGAGCACGCAGAGGTTGCTCCCGAGCTCGGCGCGGGGCAGGACACCCGGAGAGTGACCCCACCTAACTTCACCGCGAGGAGAGCCGGGGCAGATGCTGCTCGGGTGATTTCACACATTATTTTGTGCTGCTGTAACGCAGGTGGCTGGCATTCAGACCACACCGCTCACGGAACAAAGCCCTGTCGGCTCACCTCATGAAAGTCTCCAGGTAACCAACCCCGTATTTACGGTGTGCCAGGCTGCTTCTCTCATCTCCACCTCCTTTGTTTTCTTCTCGGAGGCCACAAAGATTTGAAAGTTTTATGACTCACTCGGCTGAGATTTTCCACGCTACCCCAGAACTCCTGGTTCTTCAGCACACTCCAGAGCACTGTGACACCCCACGAGGACAGCAGGCACCGGGCACAATCCACCTCCCGAGAGGGCAGGTGGGAAAGGTGGCACCGGCACAGCTTTATCCCAGCTGGGCTCAGACCAAGACAGCAGCAGGAAAAAGAAGAACCAAAGACAAAATGCAAATGCACTATGCAAAAAAGCTACAGCTGGCGTATTTAACTGCTTCCCAAACTTCTGCTAGCTGTTCCTCCCATCCCCTAGTACAGTCAGCACACAGAGTAACCTATATGCTAAGCCATATAGATTCAAGTCAGGGTAGACACTCAGCATTTTTTCCCCAACTTGCACCCTTTTGTTCAGATCACCTTTTTCAGCGCAGAGCTGATGTTTGTCATGGTGCAGAAGCGAAAAGTACACATATCATTACCTTCAAGAGGAAGGAAAAAAAATCAATGTGGACACAATTTGAATGCTACAGGGTTCGACTACCACGATTTGCAAAAAAACAGCTGTCCCAGCAGGTCATGCAAGCTTCATAGGACAGCTGTAAAATGCAAGATCTTCTTTCCCCTTTTAAAGGAGATTTACTTATATAAAATGTGTATTAAAAAGAAAAACACATGCAGGCTGAAGCCCTGTAGTTAAGGCCCACTCAATTACAGCAGAACGAGCGCGCCCTGCTTCACAGGGCCTCACCAGTCAATCCACGCAGCCGGGCTGAGATATTTAATTACCAGCATCAAGTCAGAAACCAAAGCACCCAACAAAATCCTCATTTGTGCGAGAAGCCTGCAGAAATCCCGTCGAGCAGGCTTTGGCAATCTCCAAAGCTGACAGCTGGACGCCCTTGCTTATCTCCTGCTGGAGCGCGCGTGCGGAAAAGCCCCGAATGCTTGCAGTGCCGAGCGAGCCGTGCAGGCAGCCCCGCCGGCCTCTTGTAAAGGCTCACAGAAATAGGCGAGCTTCATTTATTAATACTTCAGGGATAAAAGCGGCCGTGCAGCAGCAGCTCGGTGCGTACGAGTGAAGAAAGAGGATGGGCAGGGGACGAGCACGCGGTGCCCACCGCCAGCCACCCTCACAGGTACGCTCGCTGCCCGCGCAGGAGGGATCGATGCAAGGGTTGATCTCTTCAGTGGGATCCCTCAAAGAAAACCTTTCAAGCAGAAGCTGGGAGGCTGCTGGTGACCAACAGCATCATCACACCCACTTGGGCCCCCCGCTGTCTGCCCCTCGTGCTGCATTTCAGTGGTTTTGAAACTGGGAGCAAGCCAGCAATGATGGTGGGCACAGGTGGGACCAGGGGGGCTCCGGGCCAGCAGGTAAACCCCACCCAAAGGCTTTCTGCAAGGGAGGAGTCACTCGGTGGTGGTGACAGCTCAGGAGAAGAGGGGGAAGAAGCCAAAACAAAGAACAGAAGCAGGGGGAGATAACCGCGACCCGGGGCCGAGCGGCCGTCGCCCCCTGCTCTTCCCATCCGCGGAGCCCTTCCTGCTGCCTCCCAAAAACAAAGGGTCAGATAAGGAGCCGGCTCAGGTCGAGACCGGTCTGACTCCGCTTCCAGCCCAGGGCAGCGGATTCGGGGCTGCTCCTACACCTCACCCATCCTGTTTGCCTCCCCGGGGCGGAGGCCGGGACGCGGAGCCGGCTGCGTGCCCGGCCAGCCCCAAAACACCGCAGGGCCGCACGCAGAGACCCAGCTGGACAAGGAGGAGGACGAGAAGGAGGAGAAGAAGAAGGAGGAGGAGGAGGAGGAAGCCTCCACGCTTCCTGCTGTCCCACCTTGCCTGGTCGGGGATCCCAGACCCTGGCTCTCGCTCCCTTGAGCACACAGGAGGCGGGTGGCCACCGGTGGCGTCTGGCTGGTCCCCGAGCAGAGCGAGTCACTCATTAACCGAGGAGCGGCCAGGTGGAGGTCCAGCCCGCGGCCAGGAGGAGGTCGGGCCCGCGAGGCCACGCAGGAGGCCGGCAGGGGGAAAGGAAGCCGGTGGGAAGAGGATCACAGCCCGTGGGGCCCATGGAGCCCTCGCTGCGGGCGGGCCGGGAGCGCCGAGCGCTCCGAGGTATCGCCGTGCAGCCGGGCCCGGGGAAGGAGAGCGGGGCTGTGCTGCGAGGCGGCCTTCGTGCGAAACACCGCCGGGTTTTGTGTGCAGTATCGGGATCGACCTCTAGAGAGGGGGAAAAAAATGGGGGAAAAAAAGGGAAAAAAAAGGGAAAAAAAAAGGAAAAAAGCCGTGTCTGCTGCCCTTCTCGGTGCAGCGGGGTGAAGCTGGCTCAGTGCATGGTGGTGAACGTTTGCGACACTCGGGGGCCACCCGGGGGTCCTGGCACCCTGCTGCCCACCTGGGATTTGCACGCCCAGCTCCTCATGCCCTGCTTTGCAGCGTGCAGCCCCTTGTCTGAGCTGCTGCCCAAGCGAACCACTCGGCTCTGGACAGCGGGAGGGCTCTGGTCTGGCTTTGCCTTAAATCAACCTTGATGCAAGAAGGATGCCCAAAGCACCGAAAGGATGCGAGCAGCCCCCGAGGATGAAACCCCACCGCTGCCACTGATGGCTTCGCATCCACCCAAGCACAATCCGACCGCAACCACCGCAGCGGAGGCATCGCCCTTTCTGCGCCCCCGACCCAAATTCTCCATAAATCCCCCCAAAACCCTCATCCTGGAGGGTGACACAGCCAACCTGCCCACCCCCCCCCCGACCCCAACCCCGCTCCCCCTCCCCAGCCCCATGCCGACCTCCCGCTGCCCCTGCACAGCCCCGGGGGGCTCCAGCACCCAGCACCCTTGGGTGGGCAGCCTCAACCCCCCCATCGCCACCCGGCCCCGCTCCCCTCTCCACATAGGGACCCCGAGGGGGGTCCCCAGGGCTCGGTAGGGCACTCACCGAGCGGCTGCGGGCCCCCGGTACCTGCCGGTGCGGCGCGGAGCCCGCCCGGCCCCTGCCCACAATGGGCCGCGGCCGCCCCGCCCCGGGCCGCCCCTCGGCTCGGCCCCGCCGCCGCCATGGCGTCACTCGGCCCGCCCCAAGATGGGGGCGGCGGGGGTGGGGTGGTGCTGGGGGCTGGCACAGGGGGGTAGGGGGTGAGGGAAGGGATATAGGAACAGGGAGGGAATGGGGGGAGCTGGTATGGGGCATAAGTACTGTGAGGAGAGGGTGGGGGAGCTGGGGGGGTGGGCTGGGGAAGAGGGGGCTCAGGGCAGAGCTCGGTGCTCTCTGCAGGTACCTGGAAGGGGTGGGGAGCTGGGAGTCGGCCTCTGCTCACAGGTAACCGGTGATGGGACCAGGGAATGGCCTCGAGTTGTGGCAGGGGAGGTTGAGGTGGGAAATGAGGAGACATTTCTGCTCAGAGAGCAGGCAGGTGTTGGGACGGGTTGCCCAGGGAGGTGGGGGAGTCGCCGTCCCTGGGGGTGTTCAGGGGAAGGTTGCGATGTCCCCTGGTGCCTGGGGACACGGTTCAGTGGTCACGTTGGTGGTAGGGGGATGGACCAGATGATCCTGGAGGGCTTTTCCAAACTAATGATTCACCCCAGCAGTGCAGAACGGGTGTGGGAGCACTCAGAGGAGGGCACCGGTGCTCGTCCTGCAGGTCTCTGCTCCATCGTCACTGGTGGTGGGCACATGGGGACAGCACAAAGCGCACCGGGGAGTGAGGACAAAGCCCTGAACCATGCGGGTGGGCAGGCACCGAATGGGCTCCTGGTGAGGCACCCAGTGCCCTGTGGCTGTCAGCACCCAAGGGACCTTTGTGCAATGCCTTCAGTAATGGGTTTCATCTTTTAGCTAGCCCTGCAGAGGTCAGGCATTAAATAGGATGATGGTTACGGGCCCTTCCAGCTGAGCTATTCCACCCTATACTAACCCACTTTGTTCTGCTCAGCTACCTGGGTGGTGCCGATCCGAGAACCAGAGGGTGGCATTCCCTCCCGCAGAGCCCCAGCAGATGAGCCACAGAGATAAAATTTCATCAGGCTGGTGACACAGGTGGTGACGGGCACGCAAGATCGGTATCCCAGCTGCTTTTACAATGCATGACGATGTTCTCCCAAGCAACATCATTCCCTGCTTGTCAGCTCCAACTTAATAAATCACTTTTCCAGGGGTTCCTGTTTCACATAAAGCAGCACAGCAGCCTGACCAGCTGTACGTGGCTGGACTTCCACATGCACTCGCATAACCTCTGTATGGAGATAAGGCTGTGGGCTTCCACCCGCTTCATGCATAGGAAATAGTTATTGCTCTCATTGCAAATCAAAACTCGAGATCAAATTAATAGCGTGTAACATTATAGCCTAAGTAAACTTTTTTTTTTTTTTTTTTTTTTTTTCCTGGATAAGAGGTCAAGCTATTTATATCTTGGGTGAATTTTTTTCTCAGCAACAACCGTGTGGGAAGCTCTGACGAGCTAGGAGGGACTTAGAGGGATTGCTCATATGGGCCAAGCACAAATAATTACTAAGACAGCAGAAGGGCCAACGATGGGAACGTAAAGGAAGAGCATCCTTAGGGGAGCTGACACTGAAGTGCGGGACGAAGAGTAACATGAGAGCGACTGCATGGGGTGGGCTCTCTGCAGCTGCAGCCAGACGGACTCCTAGGTGGCCATCTGCACGAGGGAGAGACAGGAACCAGTGTGTGCATGGGGTCTGCCAAGTGCTACACAGGTCAGCCTCTTACAGCCCTGACAGCAGCTTTCCCGGCCCATCCAGGCACCGTCACAGGACTTTATCTGCAAAATAAACCAGGGTCAGACCCAGAGCTTCAACCCATCCCATACAATTTCAGTCCAAGATGACACACTGGTTCATGTTTATGATCTCTTATTCCCAAACAAGTTGTCTGTACCCTCCCTGGAGGAAAAAGCATGTTGGGAATGATAAACCCATTACAGTCATTTTTTAGGACGTCAGCTAGGCCTTTTTGGTTTTAAAGCAAGAAGGTACATTTATCTCAACAAAATACACTTCCATAAAGCGGATTTTCTACTCACTGTGCCCAGCCCTTTTCCTAACCTCTTGTCTCTTGTAGCAGTGAGCTCCACAGGTAAATGTGAGATGCCAGGAAAAAGCACTGTTTCACTTCATGGGTGGAGAATTTCAAAGTCAGCCCTATTCCCTGTCACTGCTACCAGGCTGGCCTGACCTCTGAGTGATTTAAATCTCTCTCCACAGCCTAGCCTGGGGCAAACAAGTCCTAGCCCTTGAGCTGCTGTCCCCAGGGATGAATCTTTCTGCAGGGAAAGTGTGACTGGTCAGATCCCGAAACCAGAAATAATTCCTTCTGAAGCCATCAACACCTTTGCATCACCATGCGTGTCTTTCCAAAGAGCTAGCGCTCCCCACAAGAAGCAGACAGCTCGAGGTGCCCAGGACATGTGTCTGTGCCAGCCCACAGCAGAAGCAGCGGCGTGGCCATCCCATCCTAATGCTCTGTAATGCAGTGGTTGGCACACGTGGATCTTGGTGAGGTCTGGGTGGGTTCCTGGTAACGGGGCACTTCTTTGCAGAGGGATGCATTGGAGGCTGCACGGCAGGCTGAAGGGTCAGCAGAAGGGCTCACAGCACACGCTGGCAAAAGGAATCGTTGCAAATTGCCACCACCAGCTTGGTTTTGGACAGAGACCCCCATGCAAACAGCAACTTGCAGTGTTCAGGTGCTCTCCCAACGGTACCTTGGTGTAGGAGCAGAGGGAATTGGCAATTATGGGGGCTTTTTTGGTGTTGGGGGTAGGCTGTGAGGAGCAGCATGCCCAATGGCAGTGCTGTGAAGCTGGTGGGGTGCGTGGACAAACGCATCTCTAAATATGCTGGGGAAAAGCCAGCACAGCTTTTGGAGACAGAAATGATGACTCACGAAACCTATCACGGTCCTTGGAAGCAGGCAAAGGTTTGGAGGACAACAGAGATCTAATGGATATAATAGATATGGATTTTCTAAGGGCTCTTGAGGATGGTATGGAGCCATGAAAAATTAAGCTGTTTACAGACAGAAACCACAAGGGACAGCCAGGGATGGTCGGTCCCTGTGGTGGAGGGATGCCCAGGGGAGCTGTGCAGGGGCCTATGCTGCATCTCCAACCGTGATGCGGGCAGGTTTGGAACTCATGACACAGGTAAACCCTAGAAGGATCTCGGGATGCTCAGTGAGATGACGACAGATGTGGGGATAAATCTAAGTGATGAGCTGCAGAAGAAGCACCCCTACCCTCATGCACACAGTGATGGGCTCTGAGTGACCCTCACCCTGTGACAATGGGATCCTGGGGTTAGTTTTAACAGGAAATTTGATGAAAGCATCAAACTCATTGCTCAGCAGCAATCATGAAAGCAAACAGGTAGGTGTTAATGCAAAAAGAGGAAAAACAACTGTACAGATTCTTAGTTTGCTCTCATGTTGAATATGATGAGCGGTTCCTTTCTCTTTTCTTACCAGAAGACCAAAGATGGGGAGCATCTAAGTAACAGGATTATTCAATACAACATTTTATACAAGCCTTGGACCCAGGAAGTCCTGGAGCTTCAGGCTACTGCAGCCTTGGAGATTTTACTGGAAAATGTCCCTGTACACTTCTCATGCCCTTTGGAGAGGATGCTGGGTGGGATGGTCCCCGTGTCTGACCCAGCACAGCTGTCTCATGGTCCTACCTTCACTTTTTTTCCTCCACGAAATGCGCTCCCAGGCCTCCCCTTCCCACCTCTCTCACAGAGACACGTCCTCCAGGCAGCGATGGTTTGATCTGGAGGCTGCCAGCCTCGGGCAAGCAGCTGCAGAGCGGCTGGCACCTGGAGGGGCGTCTTCCTCGTGGCAGTGGTGCAGCCATTTTCTTGTAATTGCCTCCTCAGAGCTTGTTTGGAGGCTGCTTATCAAGCCCCATTGTGTCGCTTTCCTGCTTGTTTTTCCAACAGCTGCCTATTAAATTAAGCTCCCATATTCAGGCAGGAAAGCCCAGTAACCAGCTGCCCAGAGCCTTGCTGGCTGTGTAGGACACATGCAGCAGTCAGCCTGGGATAGGGACAAGCACCCAGCCCTTGGAAGGGGACAGCGTGGGCACCCAGTCTGCCTGGAGGATAATCCTGTAACAGGAGGTTTGTCTGTTGGATGGAAAGCTGAACCAGGCCTTTCTCTGAGCTGAGGGAAAGAAAAAGAGTTTCTTGTCCTAAATATCATAGAATCACAGAATTGTAGGGGTTGGAAGGGATCTCAAGAGATCATCAGGTCCAACCCCCCAGATACGTAAGAATATACTTGGCATTGTTCAGATTAGCTGCTCGCTGGACCTATAAATGTTCTCTGAGCTCCATCCATGTGAGATTGATCCCGTGTTGTCCCCTGGGGGAGAGCTTTTGTGTGTCTGCTCCAGTGGAACTTGAAGGGACCCCTCTTGGTCCAGTGGGCAGTAATGGAATAGGGAACCCATCCCATCACAGAAATTAAATAATATTGATTTTGGAGGGGGAAAAAAAAAAAATCTCTCCTCAAGGTTATAGTTTTTTTTTGTGTGTGTTGTATGGATGAGCTGCTCAGCAGAAAAATGGGCTGTAGCTTTTATTTCATCGCTGTTTTGGTCTCAGCAGCAGAAGACCAGCGCCAAATGAGCAAAACCACTCTGTGCTGCTGCCGTCATCCTGCTCTGCCGGAGCTTACGGGAAGGTTTCCATCGGCAGCAATCAGGGCTGGTTTTAGCTGAGAGGTAGGAGACAGCGCTGTGCTTTGGCTCTCTTTAATACGGGGCTTTTAGAGCACATAGAGGCCCTTTTGTGGCTTGGTATCTGAGCAGGGAGGTTCTGCTTGAAAACAAACCGCACCCAGAGCCAGCCTTATCTCCAGCAGCACCGAGCCCGATCTCGCCCCAGGGTTCACAGCAGCTCCCAGCAGCTGGCAGGGGAGGCAAAGCTTCGGTGTGATGTTTTGCAGCCTCGAAAAGGAAAATAAACGCATTCCCAAGGCAGGGCTCCTCCGAGCCTGTTGGCTGGAAGTGCCAGCAGAGTCTTGCTGGATTTAGGTCCTGATTCTGCAAAGTCCTTAAGCTTGTGAAGAATTTGTAATTTGCTTGTAAGCAAATTCCCCTGCACGTCGATGACATTTAATCACTTGCGTATACGTGCTTCATGGTGGGTGAGGGGGTCCCACCTGCCGGCCACAAGTCCCACCTTTGGAAGTTACTTTTCTTGCACTGAAATGCCAGGAAAGGTGCCAGATTAAAAAAAAAATCCCTGTTTCAAGGCAGATGGGGCAAATCCTCCCCAGAGGAAAGTTCAGTGCCCCGTTACCTTCCTTATACCCAGGGGCATTTATAGCAGCCAGGGAAGAGGGCAAGCCTACATGGCTTCTTGGCTTCATGGCTTCTTGATTTGCTCACATCTAGCAAGGGCTGAATGTGTTGCCTTTGCAGAGGGGCTACTGGGAAGGCAGAGCATTTAAAGCCTCAGATTAGGGCAAGAAGTGCAAGTGGGGAGGTGAGAGTGGTCTGGCCAGATGCTTGGGGCAGTGGATGACAGATCCAGCTCGTGACTGCTGGCGAGGTAAATGAGGACATCGCTTACCCGATGGGAACTGGGAGCCCTCACAAAGGGCCTAGCCGCACTGGAAATACCTCAATCCTCCTGATTTGGTAGGAGTCAGCCTTCTAAGTACCTACATTCCTTTTGCAAAACGAGAACTTGCCTGACTAAACCAATTCTCGGTAATTTGTCCTCAGTGACTCAGGCGGCGTGACCCCCGCAGCCTGTGGTCACCTGGGGACGGCAGCCAGACACCCCGAGACCTGGCTGGGTGCGCTACATCACAAGGCAGTCTCTGTCCCGACGGCTATTTTGGTCACCCCGATTTGTCCCGCATCATTAAATTTTTACAACGCCTGACTCCAGACGACTTCGAGCTTGTCTCCAGTAAGTGCAGAGCTAAGAGGTTTTGTTCCTCCGAGCACGGGGCTGGAATGTGAAGACTCAGCGACCGGCACCGACAGGAACATTTCCCTGCTCCGTGAGGGCCGTGCAGCTGGCCCCGAGTGCCCCTGGTATCTTTCATGGCATTGCTGGGGCTTTCGTAGCTCCTGGGGGTAGATTTCTTTCTAATGAGCAGGATTCGGGACAGACCTGCAGGATACTTGCAGAGCGATGCTGCAGGCAGCAGAGCAATGAGTCCTGGTGAGGTCCTGTCAAGAGAGCCCTGTGCTGGTGCCCTGCATGGTGGGATCGCTGCAACCCCTCCAGCCCATCCCCTGGGATCTTGTGGGGTCACAGCAGCACCGAGATCATCTTCCCAGGCCAGGCACAGCTGCTGGTGGGCCGTTATCCCCAGCATCGCAGAGCTGGCGGAGGGAAATCCCAGCCACACCGACAGCAGCGGGGACGTTCCCCTCCTTAGTCACAGCCAGATTACCAACCCCGTTCTTATATTTTCCACGGAGGCGGCATGAGTAAGAGCTGACTCCTAGGGCTGGTCGTTGCCTCCAGAAGCCTGTAGGGAAAGAAGTGCTGACGGGACTATCAGGCTGTTTTGGGACAACGGGGAGCCAAAGGGACATGCGAGGAGCGGGATGGGGACTCTGGGATGGGATGGAGACACCCCACGGGGCCAGGACAGAGCGGGCTGCCCCAAGGGGACACAGCATCCTCCGAGCTGCTGTCCCTAGAGGAGGTTAGCCACACGTAACTATGCCTTTTCCACCACCCCTGATGCACCTCAGCCCCTCCAGAGAACACATCAGGTCTTGGGAGCTTTATTACCCCTCCTGGATTCCTGGCTCATGTATGATGGACAACACAAATGATGAGCAAAGGCCACGGGTTTCAGGAGCCTGTATCCCATGGCTGAAGAATCGTGGCTTCCCCACACTCCTGTCTCAAGCCTCCCCGCAGCCAGCTGGGTGTTTGAGACGCTGGAGGAAGGTGGCAGTGGCCCCCCAGCTCCCTCCGGGGCTATTTCCCTCCCCATGCTGGCGCGGGGAGGCGAGGCAGGGGGAACAGGAACTTTCCCACTTGGGCTGAGACGGTGGGAACGAAACCTCGCTCCCCCCGGCACCGACCCGCCGAGGCGGTGGGAACATGAGCTCAGCCCCGAGGCGACTTAATGGGCTTTAAAAAAAAAAAAAACACAACAAAAAAAAAAACCTTTGTATCAGCCCCATTCTTCTTCCCAAAGCCGGCTGGCACCGCTCCAAGGGGAAACCTTTGATTCTGCGAATACGCCACAATGAGCACCCTGAGGAGGCTCGACTATCGGGCTCCCCCCCTCTCCCTGACCTCCTTCCCCCGGGAAGATCAGCAGGATGCGGGAGAGGTGCTTAAATCATTCCACCCCTCCAAAAAAAAAAAGAAAAAAAAACTTGGGCTGCAGCAGATTCCCTGCTGCTAGGAAAAAGCCTTCCCGTGCCGGCAGCTCGGCCCCGTTCTCCTCCCGGCGATGCTGTGGCTGGTGGAGCAGCCCCCGGCTCTTCCAGCAGTCCAAGGCTGGGGCTTGCCGGGATTTACGAGCTTGCAAGAATCCCACCATGGGTTTATCTCCCCCCCCTCCCTGCTTTTTATTGCTGTGTAGATAGGGATTCGGCGATAGAGCCCTTCTGGGTACCGCAGCGAGCTCGGGCTGTCTGACGGCTGCAAATATTTTTCCCCACCACTGCCCAGGTCCGTGTGTGCACACACCCTGCCTGCATGGAGCAGCTCACCCCAAACCGGGTGGCCCTGCAAGCACAACACCAAAAGCTTGCCAAGCAGAGCACCCGCTCCCTACTCCCATCCTTCACACGCGTGTCCCCTAATCCATCCCCTTCTCCACGAGGTCGGTTTTTATCGCTTTTAAATTGCTGCTGATTTTTTTTCCCTGATTTTTTAAAAGTTTTCTTCAGATTATACAAACCCTGCCCTTCTACAGTGCTCTCCAGTCCAAGGCTGGGATTTCTGAAAGGGATGTAGGGGAGTTAGGTGCTGCACCTCCGGCAGGAGCCAAGCGCTTTTCTCCTTACCGAAATCCCAATTTAAGTAGGTCACTAGGATTTTTGTGCAGCTGCTTTCCTTAGGAGTCCGAGTAAAGCTTCCAAGTTACAATTCGCCGATGAGAGGCCAGATTCAGAGGCTGTCAGCTCCTTTGTGTGTCCTCAACGTGTCCAGGGCTGTTTGGTTTGATTTTGGGATCGCTGGCTGCTCACAGGGGTTGCTGCAGCTCATGCCAGCAATGGCACAAGCTGGCAGTGCTGCCCAGTTTGGCCCCTTTGGTGACACACAGCCATTGCCACCTCGCAGCTTGTCACTTAGGACCAGGGCTGGAATGGCTCAGCATCCCCATCCACATCCCCATCATGAGCTGAGCTGGATGGATCCCGGCCAGCCCAAGGTGAAGGTGATGGGAGCACGAGGCTGAGCCACTTCTGCCACCAGAAGTAGTGACCCACAGCTTAGGGACGCTTAGGGACGTCACAGTGCACCCCAGAAACCTGTAGGCAAGCAACGGGCTGCCACCAAAAATCCGCTCCTATCCTTTATCAAAATCAGTGCCGCTAAGTCGGGATGCTCCGGGCATGATTCAACACTCATTATCTTCATTGTGCTGGAGATTAGGCTGCAATCTTCCCAGATAATAGCGTTATTAGCTCACTATTATTCTTTCTACATTATTTATTTACGCTCAGTCCAGAACACTCAAAGCTTCCGCTGGGACAGTGATATTGGTTCAATGGACAGCACACACCACTTTTACTCTGGCAAAGCCAAAATATCTCCTATGTAAGAACAACCCCAGGCCAAACATGCTCTCACCAAGGAGCTTTCTCCATCCGTAGGAAGCTGCACGTGTTACGGACACCCCACCAGGTATTAATAGGGACAGTAGTGGGTCCTAGAGCTTTAGGACAGGGAAGGGGCTGTTGTGCTTCTGTACCCCTACTGCCTCCACCATCCACCCCAGCTGGCAGCAACCCTCTTGTGTTGGTCCAGCTCCTGAAAGAAGGCCTGGAAAAGAAATCAGAGTCCACCAATTACTCACTTAATGGTAATGGCATGGGTTCCTGACTGTGGTCTTGCTCGTCTGCAGAGGCACGGAGCCCTGGCTCACAACAGCACAAGGGGCACAGCGAACCCATGGCAGCCCAGCGAGCCAGGCTAGGCACGAGGGCTGGTTTGAGTCAGCTTTGGTGAAGGCTGTCGAGGGTTATTTCTGGTGAAATCACCCAGCCATGGTTTTCTTCTGAGAACATCACACAGAGGAGTTCCCACTCCAGGAGAGAGCACCTGCGATGTGCCCGCGACACCCCAACAGCACTGGTAGGCTTGTGGGCTACCTTTGATGTGTGTTTCTTCACTGTTCAAACCAGTCCCTCATGGAAAGGCTTGGACTGGAGGCTGTAAAAGCTGCTGTTGTTATTGGGCTACCGTCCATCTGTCTGAAACTTGGGTGCCCTGAGCGACTCTGCTGACGGGAAGCAGAGGCTGGAGGCTCCTTTGGACATGCTCAGAAATCGTCCCTGCATCCAGGACTGCTTTCAGAGACATTTAACACCATCCATCTCCCAAGCCTCTCATCGCACAGCCTCGTCCCTGGGGTCTGGTGCAAACACTCGGCTCCGGGGGCGGTGAGAGCGATCCGGCGGCGCCGTGAGGAGCCGTCCTGCGTCAGGAGTGGGGCAATCAGTGACTGCGTGGAAACGCCCCAGAGGAGAACCTGTGGATCTGGCGATGCATTGCTGCGTTCCCAGCCCAGCCCAGGGGCATCCTGCCAGCCCCGTGCTGCTGCAGCCCTCCTCCCCGCTGGCCTAGGAGGGTGGCAATGGGGTAAATCAGAGAACGTGCCTGTTTGCCTTTGCTTGCTGCCCGTACTCTACATCCAGAGATGTCTGGAAGCAGGCTCTGGATAATATTTCCTGGACTGCTCCCCTTCCCCTTTGACAGCCCAGCTCCAGCTTTCTGGAGCTGCCAGCAGCGTAGCACCCAGCACCGCCCCTAAAGTAAAGCTCTAGTGAGCCAAGAAGGGACGAGCTGGCTGGTACTAAACACATGCCTGCACCTCCTGGTGACCACAGGAGGGGCATCTCGATCCTTTCCTTCCCTGGGAGCCATCTACTCATATCTCACCTGGACTCTGCCACCCAAGAGCTGACCACCACCACCAGCTTTGCTCCAGCTTTGCCATCGGGACTCGCCTTCCTTGGGCGCTGACGTCCTGGCAGCAAAAATCCTCCTGATGCCTCCTGGGACTGAGGCAGCAGCTGGCTGACTTGCCCAGGACCAAAAGGTGGATCCACACCAGAGCAGGGACATTGCCATCATCTCTCGCCGTGCTGCGCTGCTGGCCCGGCCTCCTCCCAAAGGACAAGCAGCCCAACTAGATGCTCGGCTCACCGCTGCGCCGCACAAAACTGCCCACGGCTGGGGCTGCCAGGGTGTTATCAGCTGCTCTTGTGGCTCTGCAGAGAAGCCAGGAGTCTAAGTGAAGGGTTACTAACTGCATCTTGGCCCTGGGGAACCATGCTGGACGAACTGCCATATAATCACGGCCCAGCCCAGCCTGCAGGACAGCATTATAATATTTTTTTCTTATCACTGTGCAGCTTTGCAGGCTCTGACTTGGTCTCCTTTATCCATGTGAACGTGGCCAAGAGCAGAGCAGCCTCTGCCTGCAGAATGGCTCCTGGTGTTCCCTTTGTCTGTGGGCTCTGGGCTGTTTCTGTCTCCTCTCTCTCTTTCTGCCAAAAGACAAGCTCTGCACGGTAGGGTGTACCTTTACAGCTTGATCTCGGGATGAGCCCAGCCAAGGAGAAGGGCATAATTTCCTGAATATTACAGATACTCTTTCTGTGGGCTGGAGCAGAGCAAGGTGAGCAGCACCCCGAGCTCACAGGGTGGGTTTGCTGTGTTTAACTTCAGCCAGGATCTACTTACCGGCGCCCACTGAAAGCTGCTCTGAAATAAAGCTGAAAATAGATGGATCATTTTGGCTGATGTATCTGTTCCTCCTGAAGAGCTGGCCCTTTTTGTTTGAATAAATCCACAGTAAATCAGCTTGGAAGAGAAACAAAGAATCTGAGGGACATGAGAAATGCAGCTCTGCATTCCGCTTTTCTTTTCTGCTGCTTCTGATATGAACGCTCCCACATGAGACTTCTGGCTGAAAACAGGCTGCAGTTGACTTAGATTTTAAAAATATTTAATTCAGAGGTGTTGCTTTGTGTGCGTGGAACCGAATTCAGTGATTTTCTAAACCAGGCCTCCAGCTTTGCAAAAAATTGTCTCTCTACAACAAATGAGCCCGTTTCTAGCCCAGCCCTTTCCACTTCTGGTTTCGGACAGGTGTGCAGCAGTGACGCCTAACACGATTTGCACACCCTTTACACCCTGTTGACTAAGTAGTTTCAAAACAAACCCCAGACGAACCTCATCTCCCTCCGAAAAACCACCTTCTCTTCATCTTCCTCAAGGAGAACCCGTAGGAAGATGTAAAATTATCCAAACGAGAACTTTGGCACGGCTGGGGTACGGCAGGCTGCGTTAGTCATCAAAGTCGCAGCTGGAGGTTGGCAACCCGCTGGCGACTTGCAAGCGAATTATTTTTATTTTCTGTTTACAAAATAGGAGAAGGAGATTACCGGGGAGGCCTCGAGGCGGGCTGCATCACCGGTGGTGGTAAAACTGAGATGACACAGAGCTGGCTTGCACCAGACGAAGGTGTGCTCCTTCATTAAGCCTGACTCATCCCTCCCAGCAGCAGCAGGGCTGCAGGAGGATGCGCGGAGGCTGCGCACGCCCTGGAGCCGCTGGCTGCCGGCAGCTGCCAGGGGCTGGGCAAAGCCCTGATCCTGCACTCGCAGGGCTCCGGCTGCTGCACGCACAACTGGTGAGACTGGTTGGAAATCGCTGGCTCAGGACTGGGTGCGTGCCCTGGCTTTCCCGTCTTCCTCTCTGGGAATTGCTCTTTAGGCTGTACTTGTGTGGGCCGGAGAATGGAGATTTTTATTTTATTTTATTTTATTTTATTGGTACTAAATTAAGCTGGAGATATCCTTTACTGCTGTTTGAAACTCCTGGACACACAGTGCTGTTAATCTCAGACTTCACAAATTATAAATTAAGATTCCACAAATTACAAGATTTTTATATATATATATATATATATATATATATATATATATATAACACACATGGGCTCCCTTCACTGGGGTTTTGTGCTTTCAGAACACATCTGGGCTCTTTTCCCTGCACACACAGCAGCAGAAACAGCCCCTTCTGCAAAAGTGGAAGCCTACAATGCAACCCTCTGGCTACAGATGAAGTAACACACGACAAATCTCCTTCCTGCAGCACAGCAAGCAGCAAAACCCTCCCAGTTCTGCACTTCTGGATTCAGCTGATGTCAAAACTGTCCCCTGAGAGGACCCGACATGTGTGTTGGTCCTTTGGTTTCTCAGTGCTCAGCTGTCAGTGAGGATGAGCAGCACCACGTTCCCCAAACTGGCCACTTGAATGGGACAAAGGAGCAAATAGTCATCACCCTGCCAAGCCCTGAGTCTTTCTGCTTGACTCACAAAGCAGGCTTGAGGAACAAACCTCCTTCCCAGTCCCTTTGCCTCCTCAAATCCCTCCTCATTAGGGAAAGAAACGGTCAATATTGAACGTGGTGAAATGAAGCACAAGGAACGAAACACCTCCCTCGCCTGCCAGAGGGTGCTGAAAGAGCCAAGCGTGAACCTACGTTTTCCAGAGCCTCTATCAGCTCAGGGTGACTATTTTGGCTGGCCAATATGCAGCAAAGGAGCCTGATTTCAGGAAGCAATTTGCAATTGGAAGGAAAAGAAAGCACCTGCGAGTGGGTCATAGCTCGGCCTCCCCAGACAGAGGTTTGGAAATTGTCTGGCAATTTGAGAAATTCGAGAGGAGGTGCACAACCCTACCATGAGGACATTGAGGAGATCAGAGGCTCACCACACCAGCTAGCCCTTGGAGAGACTTCCCCAGCTCTGCCCAAGGAGCCTGCTTCCCTTCGCGCAGCATGTCTTTGCTGATCCAGCCATGTAGCAAAGCCCCATCTGGGCCTGTGCATTCCTCAGCACCACCCCATCTTTTCAGACCCTGCACAAAGAGACCGTCTTTCCCACCCCACTGCTTCACCCAACTCTTCATCTCCCTGCTCGCCCACCTCTCTCCAGCACATCAGAGCTTCTTGCTTCATCTCCACCACCCAGCAGATGCTCTCCACGCCTAGTATGGATGCAATCAATGGTCACCATCTTGCTCCACTTTCATCCCCCCACCTTCATGTTTTCTCCACTGCTGCCCCTCATACCTCCCGCTGGCATCTCATCATCCTCTCCGAGACCTGCCCACGGTGATGCTCTCTGCAGTGGTGGCTGCAAAGACCATGGTGAGGCCGTCTCCTCACGGAGAGCAGCCTCTTCTGTATCTTTGTGTCTGTCCACGTCTACGCATCATTCACCTCTTCTCTTAAATCCTGCAGTGCTTGAACGATCGCACAGGGCATTGGCTGGAGCTTGCTTTCTCCTACAGCTGGTCAAGGGCTTTCTGCTGAAAGGCAGCTGTGAGGGAAATGCCTGCTGCTGCAAACAGATACATCCCATGGGACGGTGCCAGTTCTGCTGACATGTCCTCATTCCTTATCTTAACACAACAATAAAACATTTTTCTTTTTTCACCAGAACTTCTGTGACAAATACAGTTCCTTGATAAATATGAACACTTTCTCTTTTGATCAGATTTGGTTTCAGACCAAGTTTTTAAACAACCTGATTTTATTTTTTTTCCCCTAGGAATGGAAAATTTGATTTTTGACTGACCTGCTGCTTGCAACCTTCAATCTGTTTTAGAAAGAACCTTTATTATTATTATTATTATTATTATTATTATTATTATTATTATTATTATTATTATTATTATTTAATTCAATGAAAACAGACATAATGGATATGCACCCAAACGCTCTTTTAATGTGTGCCAACAATCAGGACAGTTACCTTGATCTACCAGGAACAATGGTGCCCCCAAGGGAGGGCATACAGTGCATAATGCTTCCCAAATACAACCACAGTTATTTATGACCACTGAGATTACAAAGATTTTGATGGGTAGCAAGGAGTGATCGTTGATGTCCCTTTAAATGCTTATCATCTCTGGCAGCTTAATTGAATCCCGTTAACAGATGCAGTGAAACTGAGCAACCTTTCTCTTGCTAGCAGTCTCCACTGGACCAGCGAAGCCTGGCATTGCTGTTATTTCCCTGTTTTCAGCTCTTTTCCTCTGAAGTCAGAGGGTGTGGAAATGATCTTCCTAAAAGAAACATGCTGCAAAAGAAGCATATGATCCACGTAGTCAAGGGTAGGACAGCCTGTGTGCAGGAAGAGGCTTTTTAACAGGGTTCATCTGTTGCAGTAAACTGGATGCCCAAGGTCTGGAGTGACTTTTAGGAAAGATTAAGGTATGCATGCGACAGGTCATCTTGCAGCAGCAGAGCTGGGCTAGTCTATCATCCAGCCCCATGCACCAGGGTGTTATCTTTTTGTCGGGAAAGCCATAGCACTGGGTAGAGCTTAAATTATACCCCGTGGAAGCTGGCTCACTCCTCTGACAGAGGTCGTAATGAGGGAGTCAGGATTCCAGTTATAGCTCGGCACAGCAGATGCAGCTGGTTTTGCAGATGATAAAAATACAGCCTTGTCTCAGGAATGCTGCAGAAGTGAGGCGCGCGTGCGGTTTTTGTCAGAGCAGTTCTTTAACTCTGGCTGTACCGTACAACAGTTGTTCCCATCGGGAAATCAATATTTACAGAGTAAACAGTGATGGGACGTGGGCTGGGTGCCATCCAAGCACGCAACAGGACCTGCTCTGTCCAATGCCTGCACCTCAGCCCTTGGAAAATGTTACTCTTCTCTCCTCTGGGGTTGCAGTAGTTTTGCATTACCAGAGATGAATACTATTTTATATTCACTCAGCACTGTATGCTTCTCAAGGCCTGTTTGTGAGGAAGAAGGCAGCTATTGGAATATAGGAAGTTTCAGTGTATACACTCCTGTACCACGCACAGCTCACCTCTTCTGGTCAGAATTCAAGGCCTGGTGCACAGAATTGGCCATCTCTCAAATAAAGGCAATTTATCACGTAATCAGAGCCATCACTTCATATGTGGCATCATAGAATCACAGAATATCCTTAGTTGGAAGGGTCCCACAGAGATCGTCAAGTCCAACTCCTGGCTCCACACAGGACCACCCAAAAATAAAACCATGTATCTGAGAGTGATGTTCAAACACTTCTTGAACTCTGGCAGGCCTGATGCCATGATCACTGCCCTGGGCAGCCTGTCCCAGCGCCCGACCACCCTCTGGGTGCAGACCCTTTTCCTATCTCCCAGCCTGACCCTCCCCTGTCCCAGCTCCATGCCATCCCCTCAGGTCCTGTCGCTGTCCCCAGAGAGCAGAGCTCAGCTCTGCTCCCCTCGAGAGGGAGCTGCAGGCCGCCATGAGGCCTCCCCTCAGCCTGCTCTGCTCTGGGCTGAACACACCAAGGGACCTCAGCTGCTCCTCATACGTCTTGTCCTCCAGACCCTTCCCCATCTTTGTAGCCCTCCTTTGGACACTCTCTAACAGTTTTATGTCCTTCTTATACTGTGGTGCCACAAACTGCACACTGTGCTGGAAGTGAGGCCACACCAGCACAAAGAGCGGGACAATCCCTTCCCTTGTCTTGTGGGTGCATTCTGCAGTGGAGATGGGGATCACATACAGAGGGGATTCCTGAGCTGCAGAAGACTCACAGAATTTAGGAAGACCAAGGAGATGAGGCCTTCTATAGATAGATCAAAGAATCCTCATATTCATAAGCCCTGGTCCTCACTGGGGGCTTCAACCACCCCTGATATCTGCTGGAGGGACAGGGCATAGGCAATCCAGGACGTTCCTGGAATACATTGATGGTAACTTTGTTTTTCAAATGATAAAAGAGCCAACAAGTAGAGGTGCTATGCTGAACCTCCTCACCAACAAGGAGGGGCTGGTGGGGAACATGAAACTCAAGGGCAGCCTTGGCTGTAGTGACCATGAAATGGTGCAATTTAGGATCCTGAGGGCAGTGACAAGGGAGCACAACAAGCTTGCTCACGTGGACTTTGGGAGAGCAGACTTTGGCCTCTTCAGGGATCTGCTTGGTAAAATACCAGGGGACTCTAAATAAAAAGAAAGGGGTAGATTTAGATTAGATATTAGGAAGAAATTCTTTGCTCTGAGGGTGGTGAATCACCGGAACAGGTTACCCAGAGAAGCTGTGGATGCCCCATCCCTGCAAGTGTTTAAGGACAGGTTGGATGGGACTTTGAGCAACCTGATTGAGTGGAAAGTGTCCCTGTCCAGGACAGGGGGGTTGGAATTAGATGATCTTTAAGGTCCCTTCCAATCCAAAAGGTTCCATGGTTCTATATACCAGAGACATCCCCCAGCTGCCCAACTTGCAGAGACCTTCATCTAGGGGACAAATCCTGCCCTGCGAGGAGATTATCATAGCTGGGTTGAAGCCCAGCTGGGACCAACACAAACCCAGACACACGGGTGCCGTACCTAGCTGGCCCACGAGGCATTGCTGATGGAGGAGATAGCTGCAAGCATAGCAGGACACGCTGTTCTCATTTGCCTGGGTGCTACTAGGAGTCCACCTCCTGCTTGGCAGAAACACGCAGAGCTGACTGTGTAATATCGCCCAGCACTGTGTTCCCTCACGTTTGCAGAAGCAACTTGCAGCTGTGAGAAAAATGTTTTTTCTCTAATCTGTATTTACACAGAACGGAGATAAAGAAATTCCTCAACAATCACTTAATCTCTCTTTGGGCTGACACCACCATCTTTGCTCAGCCCAGCTCCAAAGCAGCAACACATGCAAACACAGCACACCGCTCTGCAGCCCGGGGAAGGACTATCACGTGAAAAATGAGGGCTGTACCCAAGTCCTCTGCACTGCAAACATCCACTGACGCAGGCAGCGGGATGCTGAGAAGAGGGGCAGCCCCATCTTCTGGAAGCTGGCACGTGTTTGAAGTTCTTGTGTGTTTCTGGCATGTGATTTGAAGCAAGAAGCCTGCTCTCAGCTTGCAGACATGTCATCCCTGCCACAAGCCGCCCTGCTCGTGCAAGCAAGCTCTCAGCAAGCTCTGCATGAACTAACCGCCTGGCCCTTAAGGATTGGGAAAACAGGAAGCCCTTTCAAAGGTGTCTATGGATTTGATGTTGACGTTTGAATTTCCCTTTCATATCACTGTAACTTTTTTGCCCACATGCTGTATCCCTGCACTGTGAAGTTGTCGTTTAATTCTAGTCAGAGATTTTGTGCTTTTGAAAATAAAACCAAGGAGAACAGAAACGTGAAATGTTCAAAAACACTTTAGTGCATTAGACAAGGATTTAGTATAAGAAGCCCTTTCCAGCCCTTAGGGGAAAACACATCTTGTATACAAATAACCTAGCAAAGATAAAGCTGTTCTGCATAGTGAAAATTTTGGTGCTATATAGTTTGAGGACATAATATAACGTACTTATCAGTAAGAACAGAGTTATGACACCATGACGATAACCCAGAAGAGTTGAAAGGGACTGAGGACAACACAGACTTCATGGCACAGCACTGGGAAATCAGCGTCCCTGCTTAGCCAGGCCCAGCAGCAAGCAGACGGGTTGATAAAACTCAGGAGGCTTCCTGTGGGGGCCTCTCCAGCCACAGCCCTACCTGTGAAACAGGCTCTGTTTGCCACCAGCATGTGGCCATGGAGGCTGCGGGTGCAGGCAGAATCTATCCTGTAGACAGGGGCAGCTCCTGTAGCACCAAGTGGCAGCAACAGTTTTTTAAAAATGCGCCCTTGATGCTGCATCTGGAGCTGGCCACATTCTCCTACAGGCAAACTGTGCACTGGGAGGAACTGTGAAAAAACTTTCCGCATGGAGTCTATGAATGCAATCCCCTAGGTGAAAGTCCATCCTACTTGTAACCCAACTCAGCAAATGTTAATGCCCCGTTCCTGCATTCACATTCCCATATTCCTGAGACAATGGCCTTCTTTCCCCTGGTAAATACAGAAAGTAAGCATTTCCTCAAAGGAAGTTCATTGGATTTTTAGACAACCTCCCCCCCAAAAGAAGGAAGAGTGGGAAACAAAAACCATTTTGGTAATCTGGGAAAGTATTATCAGACGCGACCTCTTCTGCTGAAGTGAAACACTTTCCCTAGGCCACTAAGAAGCTAAGGACCAAAGTGTTTCTTTAACATTATTTTAACCGTAAAGGAAGAAAATCAGATGGCCTTCCAATTCATTTTACCAGCACACATACTGAAGACTCCACACATTGAAGACTTGACTTTATTTTAAAAGAATGATTCATGCATTTAGCCTTTGGTTCATTTCTGTATTAGTTTTGGAGCCATAAATCTCACTTTGGAGGTGTAGAATGATTAATTTCTCAGCAACATTTTTGCTTTGAAGTGTCCATCAGCTGTTAATAAAACAAGCCCTGTTACATTCTCTTCAAAGTCACAAAACAAACACATGCAGATGTTTTGGGCCAAGGAGGGAGCTGAAGATCTGTCTGTCAGTGAGTATTTAGCCAAAATGAAGAGGGTGTTCCTATCTTGACACCTTGGAGAAGAGGGGTGTGTTTGTTCAGCCAAAACCTCTGTGCACGGAGGCAACAGGAGAATTGGGACTGGGTCTCCAGAGCTCCTGATTTAGAGGGTGGAGTCTAGGGAATGAATATTACATTTTGTTAGAAAACTACTAGTGTTTCTACAGCACAGATTTAATAAAGATAATTTATGTCTGACTGAAAGTTAAATACCTCACAACCCTGCACTTGGTGTTTAGTGGAATATACTGCATAGTCTGTATCCAACCTACAGCTGAATTAACAATGAGTCTACAAAGACTCATGCCTCTGAGACATGGAGAAACATGAGGCAATCAGAGCAGCAAATTCCAGGCTGGTGTAGCTTGGCAGCCACCCTGTGAAGCCAGCAGAGGTGTACCACCTTAGGCTAGCCAGGAATTAGATTGAGGTGTTCGGGGGTTAGCTTTTTTATAGAGGGATTTGCAGACATGTCCCTACACCTGAGCGATCCCCACTTGCTCTGTCACCTCCATGGGTCTGCCAACTGCCAGCACAAGGGAGAGCCCTTCCCTAGCCTTTGCGTTCAGCAAACCCTGAATTCCCTGTTTAATTGTACCAGATTTACACTGGCACGAACAATGACGACAGAGGGCAGGCAAGCTCAACGAGCTGCTAAGCAGCACAGCTTAGGTTTCAGCTTTCTGCCTTTGCATCTCTGGAGCCTTCCAGTCAAAGCTTGGCTCATATGCGGGGCAGGTTGATTTTCACCAGCTAAATGCTAACAGCACAGGGTGCCCAAAAGGCCTTTTGTCTCACCTCGTGTCTCAGCATGGACGTGAGACCAACTAAACTACCACAAATCTCATTTGTGGTAGTGGGAACATGGAACTGAGCAGCGCCAGCAGAAGCAACTGTGAATGGCAGCAGATGCTGAGACCCAATGCCAAAAGTAACCTAAGTGCCTGTGAGAAGTGACTTTACGACGTCCACGCACCCACCCTGCTGTTTAGATTTGCCCTCTAGATCCTCTCCTTGTCCTCAACACGTCCTTACAATCAGGCACCACTGAACAGCTCTGGTATCACTCAGCAGAGAGCAGCCCTCTGTATCAGCTGCTGCAATTATTGAGACACATTAGAGCAATAGCAACTTGCACCGTGTGCTGCAGGACCAGCTCAAACCTGTAGCTGGGGAGGCAGTAGAGATGACAGGGACATTATTTATTAGGGACAGAGCCAAAAAAAACATCCTCCAGGCCCTAGTGTTTAGTTTGTTCCACTGCTAAAGAGAAGACACCACTAATGACAGGATGAGCAACTCCACAAAATACATACTATGGAGCTAAAGGCCCTCATTACAGAGAAAGCCAAATCCCCTGTTGCAGAGCAGGACCTGAATACACATTACCTGTGCTGCTGCAGGTCCAGCATTCTTTCCCCAGGGAGTCTCCAGGATGCTTCAGCCTCCTGCCTGTCTGCCAGGGAGGACACAGTTTAATTCCTCCCCTGCCTTTACAGAGCTCTGAGACAGGTGAGGAAGCACAGCGTGCAAGGAAGAGGCCATCAAAAGTGTGCAACAGCTTCTCATGGCCATAAATCTCAGAAATTACAAACATCTATTATTGGTTTATTTTGACAATAACTTGGATGTGACTTTTCCTCTTATAGTCTCTGCCTAGATTCGTCTCAAAAAGGTGCCTCCTCCCATCTGTTTCCTCTGTTTTGGAGTGTGATTTTAAGGGGATTTATGGGTAACACCCATTCTCTCTCAGATTTGTGCTCAGGGGCTGGGAGAGCAGCTGAACCCTACAGCTTTAACCTGAAAGCAGGTAGGGTGGTGCAATAGGGTAACCGAGCTGTGGCATACTGCCCACGGGTTCGCTGCCAGCACCACTACCAAGGACGTGTCCTGTCATATTTGTAAGACTCATCTGTATGGCTGCAGTCAACTCACAGCTGCCAGCATCTGGGCTATATCCTGCCCCAAGTTCATTCTGCCAACAATTCGGAAGGCTGCGGTGGGGCGGCAGGGTGGAAATCAAAAGGGACTTCAGACATTCCAGTCCCCTTCGTGCCAGGGTTGTCTCTGTCTTCCTCTGCTCCCATGGCCAGCTTGTTGAAGCCTCAACCTGCATAAACAATATTGAAATAATATTGTAGTAATTTCAATAATGCATATTAATATATAAAAATGCTATTGTAACAATGCTATTGCATAATAATATCTAAACAATGCAGAGTCATAACACTTGCACAGCAGCTTCCATTAATTATTACATGAAACACGCATGATTCCAGGAAGCATGGTGTTTGGAAATAGCAAATTTTCCACCATTCCCTACCAGTGTTTTGTGTACATGTCGTTTTAATCTGCTTGGCAAACACAGGCTGTGATTGATGTGGCTAGGAGAGCTCTATGTGACTTTATCCATTCAATCGCTCACCCTGTTTTTAGATCTGTGTTTTCTGTGATCTGCCTTGAACTGGCCAAACACCTCTTGCAGCTTTTAACTCTTACCTCGGAGCAGGCGATGCATGTGAATAGGTACTACAGGGATCACAGCATTTTCTGGAGAAAGGCCTAGCTGTGGCAAAAATAAACCCACTCACCATTCCCTAGCATGAGACTTTCCCACTATCTCTGACACACACCAAAACCTATTCACCCATCCAGAGAGCAAGGGTAGAAATCAAGATGAGGAGAGTACATGGAAAAGGAGCTTCCTAAGTTCTAGCATCAGTGAAGTTCCTACTAAGGGCTTTCTGAAATGACTCTACAAAACCTGCTCCCTATCACGTGTCTAGCTCTCACCCAGAGTTTACCAAACTCACTGGGAAAGCTTCAGTGTCATCAGCCATTGGTTTCAATAGCATCCTGCAGAAATATGAGGACACATTCTCCTTTGGGGCGATGGTTTGGCCAGATCTTAATCCTGTGGGGATGGCTAGTGCCCACAGGCTGCAGATGCTGTGGACAGCTCAGTCTATCACAGTGAGGAGCATTTCCATATCCTGCTTTGCACAGAGAGAGCTTTGAGCCGCAGTGGCTACACTCAGGCCAGGATTCATCTCTGCCACTTAGCCAAATTTTGGAGGCATCGATCTGGTTCAAGCTTGTCCTTGGGACCTGCCATTCACGCCTCCAGGGGCACTGACTAAGGAATGACCCAAAGTCCCTGGTATTGCATGTGTATGCTCTACTCCTTCCCTGTGCTGGGACAGTCAGGTCTTTCTCGCCACAAGCGTGTTTCACTCTGCCCTGCCCTTTCCATGGATTAATGGATTAACCCCTAATCTTTGCAGTGACCTTACTTGTAGCCTGATTGATGGCTCTACTTGTTTTCTTGCATTTTGCATCAGCAACACAAGAGAAGTGATAACCACACAAAAGAAACAGCTGCTGGAGAGAAGGAAAGAAACTCAAGACAGTTGTTTATAGGCAATTAATGTCTTTTGTCCCACAGTAGGTGTGATTTAGGGTAGCACATATTCAAGCATTTGGAAATGGCTGTTTCTCCCTCCTCTCCACTATCAGTGGGCTCATGTTTTTTAACAAGGCCAGGGACCAAGAACAGGCCATGGAAGACTGATGCTTTGAGAGGGGCATGAGCATCTTTAGCCACTCACTTGTTAGACTGCTTCAGGACCACAGAGGAATACACAAATCTCTGGCTCCAGCTAGAGGCTAGTTCACTGCAAGGCTTCTAACCTGAAAGCAGCATATGGCACGGTATTGAAGTGCATGAAAACACATATAATGAAGAAAAAAGGAACGACAAGGGCAGAGACCACAGAGACTTTCACATGCTGTCTGTCCCAGACAGCAGGATTTTCCTCCTGGTCTATCAAGCAACAAGATGGGCTGCTGTTCCCTTCCCTCCACCAATGTTATCAAGTCAACGAACCTCGTAATGTATTAACCCTACTTGACATTGTGAAACAAGATCCGTGTTTGACCGAACTATTGTCCCGTCAGTTAAGCGCAAGTTCTGGCTGCTCAGTTAAAGGTAAAGCCCTACAAATGCAGGGCCAGTCTTCCCAGCTGGGCAGGAAAGGAATCAGGTGGGACGTGGTTCCTGGGCTACACTTCTGGTATTGCTCAAGCCTCTCTGTGTGGGGTGAGCTGGGTGCCCTAGCAGAGACCAGCATCCTTAGGGAGGGCTGATGGTCAGCCACTTCAGCCCTGTTTCTGCCCTCTGTTGGGCAAGGCAGCGTTACGAGACAAGGGAGATCCAAATGGCAGACCCAAAGGAAGAACAAGTTGTCCATGCCAACGCTGAGAGATGAGTCAGCTCCTTGAGCGCTATGAAAATTATTTGAAATTTTTGGAGGGCTGGGATCTCGGGAGTGCACCTCGCCCCAGTCAGTGTGATGCAAGCACCCTGTCACAAGCACAGGTGGCTAAGGCCAGCAAAGTAGGAAAGACGTGAAAACGTCCCCTACCTACCAGGGGAAAGTGTTGTTTTCCTTTATATCCATCAACATTCCTCTCCCAAAATACACAGATAAGTTTATACCAACTGTGAAAGCCAGCAGGAGCTGACTGGGATCGTCCCTCTTACAACTGGATCACAGGCAGGGTTTGTGGCAGAGTTTTTGGGATCTGACACCATGTGGCTAGATTTCCTTGACACCCTCTGCGCGTTATGTCTGGCCTCTTGGCAGAAGAGTGGTGTCTTCCTTCCACACCTGAACCCACATGAAGTGTACCTGCAAAGCCCTTATGTTCAAACAAGATTTCTTAGCTGGAGGAGTTACCAGTGCAGTTCTCCTTTTCAGAGAGAGAAGGTAATTTCAGAGTTAAAGTAGAGGTGAATTCAGTGTGCCTTGGCATATGCTGTGGAGGGGAGGGATGTCCCGGGCTATGATGATTACGGGTTTCTGCCATAAAGAGAGGGGAAATGAAACACCACATAAATAGGATGCTTCTAAATATTGCCAAATTGGTTATCAGATAAATATCTGGACAGAGATAGGCAGACTGCCTCCATATGCTTGTTCTAGATAATCTAGGTGATACATCTCATTCTAAACACAACCCAAACAAAAGATACAGCTGAAAATCCTAAGAATTTTTGAAGGATGAATATGATATCATGAGATGACCAAATACTCCTTGAAAAGCACAGCCCTATCAGAGGAAAAAAAAAAAAAAAAAAAGTAAAAGCCAGTAAAGTCAGCCTTGACCTACCAAACGCACAGGAAGACATCTGAGTCACCTTGCTGCACCCAAACTTCTCCTCTGGCAAGTTCTCATTTCCTAAAAGGAAGTGGTTGAGGCATTTCTCCTCCGTACAGCAGCACAGGTACTGCATGGTATCATCCAGTCTCCTGTACTAGCTAGGCTGTGCTAGGACGTACATGACAGGAGTCTCAAAGGCATATGTAGAAATACCTGTGACCACCAGGATACAGGTGCAGAGTTGCAGACATCTGATGGAGAAGCTGTCATGTCAGGGATGCCTGACCACGTGCCCAAAGAACTTCATCTCTGCCACACTGCAGCTCTGTGGCCAGCTTGTGCTGGGGGTAAAGCTGGCCTCTGCCTTCTGGCTGCTGAGGAAGATGTTTGAGTCACCTTGCTGCAGCCCAAACCACCTGAATGAGGATGGTTCTACTGAAGGCATCCATCAGCTGGAGCTCATCCTCAGAGTGGTGCGAGAAGCACAGCACCTCTCCCACAAGCTGCTCTGCAGTTCCACAAGGAGGTCTTGTGGGCATCTTCCCTGCAGTGTCCAGCTCCAGGTGGAAGGAGTGGCCAGCAGGAGGCTTCAAGGACACAAGCAGGTGGTGAGCAGCATCATCCTCGAGGGGTCTCCAGCCTTGAAAACCACTGCCCACCCTGACAGCTGGCTGCAGCAGCAGAAGGAAAGTAATCAAGAGCAATCAGAAGACACACAGGACTTCTCCCACCAGGTCCTCCATGATGCATGTCCAAGTGTCGTGGTTCTGCTCGAGTGGGCAGGCGAGCTCCACCACAGCTGCTCTCTCACTCTGCCTCCTCAAAGAGGAACAGGGAGAAAATACGATGAAAAGGGCTCAAATCTTGAGATAAGGACAAGCAGATCACGCAGTAATTATTATAACGGGCAAAACAGGCTCTGCATAGGGAGATAGTAAGATTTATTACTTATTACTAAGCTAGAGAAGTGAGAAACAAAGGAAAGAAACCAAACGCACCTTCCCCCCCCCCATCCACCCTCTTCCCCCTCCTTCCCCCAAGCGGCGCAGGGGAACGAGGGAGTGGGGGTTATGGTCAGTCTACAGCACTTCTTCTCTGCCACTCCTTCTCGGTCACTCCCGTCCCCTGCGCTGTGGGGTCCCTCCCATGGGATGCAGTCCTTGATGAACTGATCCGGCATGGGCTTCCCACAGGCAGCCGCTCTTCCAGAGCTGCTCCAGATATGGGTCCTTACCACGGGGTCCATCCCTCAGGAGCAAACTGCTCCAACCTGGCTCCCCCACGGGCAGCAGCTCCTGCCCCATCACCTGCTCCTGCGTGGGCTCCTCTCCACGAGCTACAGGTCCGGCCCGGAATCTGCTCCGGCAGGGGTCTTCCACAGGCTCCGTCGGTGCAGGGCCACCTGCTCCACCGTGGTACTCCATGGGCTGCAGGGGGACAGCCTGCTTCACCATGGGCCTCACCACAGGCCGCAGGGGACTTCTGCTCCGGCGCCTGGAGCACCTCTCCCCCTCCTTCTGCACTGACCCTGGCACCTGCAAGGCTGTTCCTCACTCCTCTCACTCTCCCAGCTGCTGTATATATTGCAGCGTTTTTTTCCCTGTCTTAAATATGCTCTCACAGAGGTGCAAAATAACACTGTTGTTGGCTCAGCTTACTGGCTCGGCTCAGGTCAGCAGTGGGGCCCTTCCCAAACATGGGCCCTTCCCAAACATGGGGCAGCTTCTAGATCCTTCTCCCAGAAGCCACCCCTAATGCCCCCTGCTACTAAAACCTTGCCACGTAAACCCACTACACCAAGTCACAGCTCTCGTGGACACTGGCAAGAAATGGCCAGGTTGGCTGAAACCCCTTGGAGCGGAAGCCAACTGCTGTACTAAACGTGCTTTGATGCGGATTACTGGCAAAGTCTAAATTCATGGTGCTAATTGTTGGGGTGCAGAGGGCTGTGCAGACTGCATTATTGTCTTCATAAATCTGGCCAGTACCAGTTCTTGTCTCTCATCCAGACCTCCAGCTCTTTCTGTTGCTTGGTTAACACAGATTGATCCTGAAAAATCCCTGGCAAGAGCTGAGGCACTGCCACCCAGGGCCAGGCAGTGACACTGAACATCCAACCCCATGCACAACCTGGCCACAGAGCTGTGCAGTGGCAGAGATGAAGTTCTTCTGGCACATAGCTGCGAATGCTCAGCAGGACAGTTTCCACCTCAGATGCATGCAGCTCTGTGCCTGTATCGTGGTGGGCAATGATTTTACCCCCTATGTCTTGAAGACAGTCGTCATGCACCTGCTGAACACCATCCCTTTGGAAAGATGGCACAGGAGGGAGTTTTTGCAGCGGATGGATGACATCATGGAGTACCTGCACTTGTGCCTGAGGAAGAAATGCCTCAAGCACTTCTGGTTAGGAAACGTACGAATGCCTGAGGAGATCATCTTGCCTCCAGATTTACAAATGTCCAAAACCACCCATCCTCTTCTGGCACATAGCAAAGGACGGGACTAACTATTCCCAGGCACTGCATGAGTTCCGTGAGCTGCAAGATCGGCTCACAAGAATGCTGACCTTTGGGAACTGAAAGAGTCCTTCAAGCACAGAGCTCCCCGTGGCACTCTGCTGACAGCAGGCAATGACCTCCCACCACAGAAAGAAGAGGGGAGAACTCAGGACACAGAAAAAGACGGGAAAACTCCATGCAGCAAACTGCTGTCAAGTGCAGCAAGGTCCTCATATGGACGGTCTGCCCACTGCAGAGCCAGTGATGACTACGGTGGCTACAAATATGAATGTTTGCCACGTGCGGCAGAGCTGAGTACACTGGACACAGAGAAGCTGCTGCTCAGTTGGCAGCGGGAGTTGCTCCTGTTTGTTTTCTCTCTCCCACTTGAGGGAGGCAGATCCCATGCTGCTGAAGAGGCTGCTGCAGGGAGGCTTGAAGCAGAGACTTGTCTTAGCAGCAGGACAGTGACCACCCGGCCTCCTGGGGCATGT
Organism: Anas acuta; assembly: GCF_963932015.1. Lineage (NCBI taxonomy): Eukaryota > Metazoa > Chordata > Aves > Anseriformes > Anatidae > Anas > Anas acuta. The sequence continues at coordinate 5,710,005 of NC_088983.1, read as the reverse complement.
CCATTCACTCTGGGAGCTTTGACCTCTGCAAAAAAGCCAATACATTGCCTGCTTGAACCAATGCTTTGAGAGATGAATTTCTTCTGGAGAATAACCCTGGGGGCTTCCACAGGCAGTGCAAAGGGAGCCTGAGGAGCTCCATCTGGCCACGTGCCTCTGCGTTATATAATATATACCACAAGAACACATAATTTAGAATGATAACCAGCCCAACAAGTATTGTCTCTCACTGTGTTCTTCATGGAGTGATTCGTTCCACTTTGTTTCAAACACACACAAATACTTTCAACACAAAATACTTGGACATATTAGGAATAAGACATATAATTATTAACACTCCTGTTAGTATCCCTCCAGCAGCTGAAAATATTACCCAGGTAACCCAGTCACAACTGTGAGAGGCCTGCTTGCCTATCAAACCTATCTTCACGAGGTGATCAATGTCCCTGTTCTGCTACGCTGTCCCTATTCATTCCTTTTTTCGTTTTGTCCCTGTTTGGGTGCCATTTGTGGGACATGCAAAGGGATTCTAGGGAGCCCCTTCCAGCCATGTGCCACTGCATTTGGGTGACACCAGGGCCTGGGCTGCCCAGGGCAGCTGGCAGTCGCTGAGCCACGGTGGGCACCGAGGGCAGGGCAGGGGTCCTGTGACGCGGTGTGGGCGCAGGTGGCATCACAGAGGACGTGTCACAATGGGGGGGAGGCTTTAAAGGCAGCCGCGGGCAGCGCTGCTTCACTTTGGCCTGAGCCATTGGTGAGTGCAGCAGCAGGGGGAAGACTGGGTTGGGCCAGGGCAGGGCTCGTGGCTGTCCCCGCTGGCACTGCCCACAGTCCCTGCTGCCTCCCAGCTCCCTCGCCCCCTCTCCTACCTGACCCCAGGGGCCTGAGGCTCGTGCCGCAGCTCCCTCAGCCGCCATCCAGCTCCCACCCAGCCCCACTGACGTGCTTCTCTCTCTTTCAGACCATGGTTTCGGCAGCTTTCTATTTCCTGGCGTTTTTGGGCTTAGTCATCAGCCCACAGAAAGTCGGGGATGAATTGGATGAAGCTACAAATGCGCGCATGCGGCGGTATGCGGAGGAGATGCAAGAACGCATGGCGCAGCTCCTGTTGGAAATTGAGGCGCTAGAGAAGCAGCAGAGCTCGATGCATATGGGAGCCCTGCTCTTATCTGCGATGCAGACTTGGCAGTTCTGGGCCTGGCTTGGTGTTATTCTCCTGTACATTTTGAACGTGTGGCTGCTCTTTAGAGATCTCCTAAGACATGAAAACAGGAGGGAGGAAGAAAGCTCTAGCAGCGATGATGACCAGCAGAATAATAACAGAAATCGTTTTGAAGAAAGGGACGAAGGGAGGATTTTTGCGGAGAGAATCCAGTGGCCAGTGCAGCACCTCCAAATCAACTGTCAAGTGATAATGTCCATGGTGGGAGACCTCCTCTATAGCACCCGACGTTCCCTGTCGAACACTTACTTTCCAGTGCTGCATCCACCCATTGGAGTGGGCAGTGCCTTTGAAGGCTGGACTCCCTCGGAGGAGTATAATATTGTCTATCGCATTTTCATACCCATAACGGCTCCTCGTGGGCACTCCTTCCACCTGGAGCTGGGCAACGAAGAGGAGCTACCATCAAAGAATTCTCGTATTCGCGTGGAGCTGGAGTGCACGTGCGCGAGGGAGCAGAGCTTTGGGAACGTGCTGTGCTTCCTCCACCAACCTGAGGAGGAGCTGAGAAGAAATCGGGAGCCCAACCTCCTACAAACACTGTGCACTGGCTCCTACCTGGATGTGCATAAAACCTCCTTCTGGTTCCAGCAGATGATGAAAGCAGCATGGAAATTTTTGCCTGAGTCGGCCAGACATCACGTTGCTGTGCTGCCATCCAGACGCTCCTGCAAGCTCCGTGTGTTTGATACCTTCGATCAAATCCACTTTGTTGAGTTCATTTTTGGAGTGCAACAAGGCGATTCAGACATTTTTCTCAGCAGCGAGAACACTGATGCTATCTTTACCCCGGACACAGTATGGCCGCAGAGCTGCACAGTGGCAGAGATGAAGTTCTTCAGGTACATAAAAGCGCATGCCCCGCAGGACAGCTACCACCTCAGATGCATGCAGCTCTGTGCTCGTATCATTGTGGGCAATGATTTTACCACCTATGTCTTGAAGACAGTTGTCATGCACCTGCTGAACACCATCCCTTTGGAAAGATGGTGCAGGAGGGAGTTTTTGCAGCGCATGGATGACATCATGCAGTGCCTGCACGGCTGCATAGTGGAGAAACGCCTGGACCACTTCTGGTTAGGAAACGAGCAAATGCCTGAAGAGTTCATCTTGCCTCCGGATTTCCAAACATCCAGACCACCCAACCTCTTCCAGCACATGGCAGAGGATCCAAATGTCCATGCCCGGGCACTGCGTGAATTCCGGGTGCTGCGAGATCGGCTCACAAGACTGTTGACGTTTGGGAACTGAGAGAGGCCTTCATGCAGAGCTCTCCGGGGCACTCTGCTGACAGCAGGCAATGACCTCCCACCACAGAAAGAAGAGGGGAGAACATAGGACACAGAAGAGGATGGGAAAACTCCGTGCAGCAACCCACTGCCAAGTGTGGCAAGATCCTCGTATGGACAATTTACCAAGCGTAGTAACCACTGATGACTACGGTGGCTACAACCACAACTGCTTGCCACGTGCTGCAGAGCTGAGCATGCTGGACATGGAGAAGATGCTGCTCAGTTGGCAGTGGGAATTGCTCCTCCGTGTTCTCTCCACAGAAAAACCACCCTTGTGGAAGGCACACCCCATGCTGCTGCTTGAAGCAGAGGCTTTGTTACCAGCTGGACAGTGACCATCTAGCTCTTGTACATTGTCCATTCACTCCGGGAGCTCAGCCTCCCCAAAACCCTAATATATTGCTTGCTTAAACAAATGCTTTGTCCGTGAGTGTCTGTACCACACTTGGTCAGGAAAGGCAGGCATGAGGTGCCACAGCATCGGGAAGCATTTTGCTGTGGAGCTGATTCCGTGGGCTCCAAATGCGCTCCTTCTGGAGCTAAAGCACTGCTGCCTGTCTTTGGTCCTCCAGCAGGGCAATGAGAATAGCTCAGGACCCTCCACAAAGCCGTCTGTTGCTGGTGTGCTGTGTGGAGTCTAAAGGGGGGACTTATGGGACCTGAGGCAAACCATGCCCTGGGAGTCCAATGGCATTGCCCAGGATGACCACGGGGATGCAGAGGTCACGCTCTTGTTATAAATGAAGACACAACTCAATCTGAATTTAGTACTATATATAAAAGGCAAGTAAACAGCGCTGGGTGTGCGGGGAGTCTACGCTCTACCAACATGCACACACTAACATCAAACTTTCTAAATATATAGAACATTGTTTTTACATATTCATAAGAAACCCAAGTATGCCTATAGATATGTAGAACCAGAAAAGGTATCAATCGAAGCATAAACGTATCTAAGTTTTCCGAATTCTGGCAAGTGTTTAACAAACAATCCTTTAAGTCTATTACTATTAATGTCTATGACTGGGGGAGCATAGTTGGAGTTGGTAATCCTGGCTGATGCTCCCATATCTTCCATACAACAGTCTCCATTTTCCATTCCTTTTCTTGATTACAAACACCGCAGAATTTCCATCCACCCTCTTCCCTCTTCCCCCCTCTCACGCCCAAGCAGCGCAGGGGAACAAGGGAATGGGGGTTATGGTCAGTCTACAGGGCTTCTCTGCCGCTCCTTCTCGGTCACTCCCGTCCCCTGTGCTGTGGGGTCCCTCCCACAGGATGCAGTCCTTGATGAACTGATCAGGCGTGGGCTTCCCACAGGCAGCCGCTCTTCCAGAGCTGCTCCAGATATGGGTCCTTACGACGGGGTCCATCCCTCAGGAGCAAACTGCTCCAACCTGGCTCCCCCACGGGCAGCAGCTCCTGCCCCATCACCTGCTCCTGTGTGGGCTCCTCTCCACGGGCTAAGGGTCTGGCCTGGAACCTGCTCCGGCAGGGGTCTTCCACAGGCTCCGTCGGTGCAGGGCCACCTGCTCCACCGTGGTACTCCATGGGCTGCAGGGGGACAGCCTGCTTCACCATGGGCCTCACCACAGGCCGCAGGGGACTTCTGCTCCGGAGCCTGGAGCACCTCTCCCCCTCCTTCTGCACTGACCCTGGCGCCTGCAAGGCTGTTCCTCACTCCTCTCACTCTCCCAGCTGCTGTGTGGCGCTACGTTTTTTTCCCTGTCTTAAATATGCTCTCACAGAGGTGCAAAATAACACTGTTGTTGGCTCAGCTTACTGGCTCGGCTCAGGTCAGCAGTGGGGCCCTTTCCAAACATGGGCCCTTCCCAAACATGGGGCAGCTTCTAGATCCTTCTCCCAGAAGCCACCCCTAAGGCCCCCTGCTACTAAAACCTTGCCACGTAAACCCACTACACCAAGTCACAGCTCTCGTGGACACTGGCAAGAAATGGCCAGTTGGCTGAAACCCCTTGGAGCGGAAGCCAACTGCTGTACTAAACGTGCTTTGATGCGGATTACTGGCAAAGTCTAAATTCATGGTGCTAATTGTTGGGGTGCAGAGGGCTGTGCAGACTGCATTATTGTCTTCATAAATCTGGCCAGTACCAGTTCTTGTCTCTCATCCAGACCTCCAGCTCTTTCTGTTGCTTGGTTAACACAGATTGATCCTGAAAAATCCCTGGCAAGAGCTGAGGCACTGCCACCCAGGGCCAGGCAGTGACACTGGGGGATGCCAGTGCTGGAGAGGAGCTGGGGGAGCAGCCCTGATGGGGGGAGTAGTGGTCCCAACAGAGGGACAGGGGGGAGCAATGGCCCCAACAGTCCTGAGCGGTGCCAGAAAGTTCCTGGCAGGTCCCAACGGCCCTAACAGGAGAGGGAACGTTCCTGACAGGCCCCAACGGCTCTGAAGGGACGAGGAACGTTCCTGACAGGCCCCAGTGGCTTGAGGAGGACACTCACAGACAAAGTGTTTGTTCAAGCAAGACATTTATTGGAATCTTTGCAGAGGCCAAGCTCCCAGTGAAATGGACAGGCCAAGAACCAAGCCCACTTGCTATGAGGAGTCTGTGCGTCAAGCGTCCATGAAGCAGCCTCTGGAGCTGCATGGGGTCCAGCTCCCCACAGGGTGCTAGCAGGTCATCATCTGCCATCAGCAGAGCGCTCTCGCTGTGCATGAAGGTCTCTGTCATGTCCGTAGATCAGCAGTCTTTTCAGCTGATCTCGCACCACCTCGAACTTCGGCAGCTTTGGCATATGGGTCCCGCTTCAGATGCTGGAAGAGGTTGACCGGGCCAGACAACTGGAAGGCTGGTGGCAGGACAATCACATCGGGCACCATCTCGTTGCCAAAGAAGTGGTTGAGACATCTCTCTTCCACACAGCAGCGAAGGTACCAACTGATATCATCCAGCCAAAGCAGAAAATCCATCCCGTGCCACATTTCCAAGGGGATGGTGGCAGCAAGGGTCCCTGGCAGCAGGGACTGTGGCCAGGACTGGTGGTGACAGCCACCTGCCCTGCCCTGAGCGGCTGGGCCCTGGCTGCAGGCTTAGCAAGGCCTCGGGGGGCAGCTTTTGTGCCCCAGCCCTGTGCTGCCCAGCCTTCCCCCTGCTGCTGCACTCGCCTCACAGATGGCTCAGGCCAGACTGCAGCATGGCTCTGAGGGGAGCAGGGACATTCCTGACAGGCACCAGGGGCCCTGAGGTGGACAGGGATGTTCCTGACAGGCCCCAGCGGCCTTTGGAGGGGGGCCGGGACATTCCTGACAGACCCCAGAGGCCGCAGTGTACTGTAATGCCGTCAAACTATATAGGGGCAGAACCCATCTGTATTTATGGGGTGACAGGGGGATCCCAACAGTTAACTGTACTGGAGGATGAAGCGAGTCTAACTGGAAATAAGTGGCAAAAGCCGCGTATTGTGACAGGCCGGATGCTCCATGCATCCTTGACGTAGACTATCTCAGGAGAGGATATTTCAAGGACCCAAAATGGTACCGGTGGGCTTTTGGCATAGCTGCCTTAGAGACAGAGGACATTAAACAGTTGTCTACGTTGCCCAGTCTCTGGGAGGACCCTTCTGTTGGGTTGCTGAGCGTCAAAGAACAGCAGGTGCCAATTGCCACCACAGCTGTGCACCGGCAGCAATATGGCACCAACCGAGACCCCCCATTCTCATCCATAAGCTAATTCATCAACTGGAGAGCCACGGGATGATCAGCAAGATTCACTCACCCTTTCATAGTCCCATATGGCCAGTGCGAAGGTCTAATGGTGAGTGGACTGTCGTGGCCTGAATAAAGTCATGCCACTGCTGAGTGCTGCGGTGCCTGACATGCTAGAACTCCAGTACGAACTGGAATCAAAGGCAGCCAAGTGGTACGCTGCAATTGAGATAGCTAATTGATATAGCTAATTGAGATAGCTAATGCATTTTTCTCCATCCCTTTGGCAGCAGAGTGCAGGCCACAGTTTGCTCTTACTTTGAGGGGTGTCTAATACACCGGGAATCGACTGCCCCAGGGGTGGAAACAAAGCCCTACCATACCTAGACTACATGATGTGGACACCGTTTGATTTGCACACCATGGAAGAACTGCCTGTGTTCTGCAGTGTATGAGTGCAAAGAGGAAGGACCCTGAGCTTTTAGAGCACTGGGACATTTATATCTCTCTTGGTATGACAGTTACAGAACACCTCTCAAGCGTTTTCCCATATTGTGTAGGGTGTGGAAAAGGCTCAGAACCAGCAGAGAGAGGAAGACTGCCACAGACATAGCACGGGGGAGTTGAGAGAGAAGAAGCTTCTTGGATCAGCTCCTCAGCAAAATGCTCCCCGATGCTGTGGCAGCCAAGCTGTCAGCATCTCATGCCTGCCTGTCCTGACCAAGAGTGATACAGACACTCACGGACAAAGCATTTGTTTAAGCAAGCAATATATTAGGGTTTTGGAGAGGCCGAGCTCCCGGAGTGAATGGACAATGTGCAAGAGCTAGATGGTCACTGTCCAGCTGGTAACAAAGCCTCTGCTTCAAGCAGCAGCATGGGGTGTGCCTCCCGCAAGGGTGGTTTTGCTGTGGAGAGAACATGGAGGAGCAATTCCCACTGCCAACTGAGTCCTTGGATGGTCGTCCGGCATACTCTGGTGGTCTCTTGATGAAGGCCAGAAGTCTTCCTCACTGCTAAACTTCTGACCTTTCCTGTCTTCAACAGACGTCAGCAGCCAAGCCAGTTTTTGCTGGTTCCATGATCTATGCATACAGTCTTTTATGCCCTTGTCTTTGGGTTCTTAATTGTGGTAGCTAAGACCTACAGAATCACCATTCTTTATCTTGTTCCCTGTCTCAAGTCCCCCCTTTTCTTTATCCTAAGGCAAATTCTTTTGCTTACAGCACTCACTGATTCAAAGTTTTCATAAAATTCTTACCACTTTCTACATGGTGCTTGATTTGGTTACACTTTCAGATTTCATAATCATCTACTCCTTTTATACAGCACCAAATGCACACTGTACTAATAAACAGGTTAAGAATACTAGTAAAAGTGAGATCAATATTCCTATAAACAATTGCTTAAGCCATGAAAAGTTGGGTAACCAAGAGATCAGTTTGTTTCATAGTTCTTGAAAACCCCATGAGGTGTCATCTTGAACTACCTTATATAAGATCTCGGTCTTTTCCAAACTTTTTTTTTTTTTTTTTGAGATCAGTCTCAATTTGTCCTGCCTCATTTAAATACGTACAGCAATACAGCAACTAATATTTCTTAAAGTGCATCCTCCCTCTTGGGAGACTAATAAAAGGTCTAGTGCCTACAACGTTCTAATTGGTGTTATAAATGAAGTCTCAACTCAATCTGAATTTAGGAATATTTATAAAAGACAAGTAAACGGCACTGGGTGTACGGGGAGTCTATGCACTACCAACACGCACATATGAACATCGAACATTCTAAATATACAGAACATTGCTTTTACATACTAAACCCGATGTCCAATCAGAAAAGGCAACAAACAATGCTTTAAGTCGATTACTACCAATGTCCGTGACTGGGGGAGCACAGTTGGTCTGGTTGAAGTGCTCCCATATCTTCCATGACTTATAACAGTCTCTATTTTCTATTCCTTTTCTTGATTACAAACACCGGAGAATTCCAGGGCTAGTTGTGGGAACAATATGTTGTGCTTTAAGTTGTTAAGTAACTCGGCCTTCAGGTCTCATGCATCCCAGTCTTCCCGGATTGAAGGGAAACAGTTCCAGCTCCCTTTCAAGGCCAATAGGGCCTGGATCAAAAGGCACGTCCAGGTCACCAGAGGGTGTAACAGCAAAGTCATGGCAGTAGCGGTGGGGGAGCCGATGGTGTAGCAGAAGGATCTGTGGACGAGCCCGCAGCTCCCTCGCTGTCTGGCAAACCACACGTTTCTGACTGTGGTCCCACGTGGCTCTTTAAGGCCTCAGAGATTGCTCGCCAGGTGCCAAGCAATCCCACTGCAACCTGGTCGATTTTATTAGCAGAGTCCCACACCTTGACCTCAATTTGGTCCCATGTTTCAGGATCATAAACTGTCTGATTATTAATAAAGGGAATAAGCTGTAAGGTTACCAGGACAGTCTTTGTTTCTAAGGATGTATGATTCCCCATAATGCACAGCTGCTTACCAGCGAGGGGCAGTTGTGTGCTCGGCTCCGCTTCTCTCAGCTCGAGCTTCTTCCCAGCTGCGGTGCGCCCATTTCCAGCGACTTCCTGTATGAGCTTCTTTGAGCGGTTTGCTGAGTTTGCCCGAACCTATCTTCATGAGGCGATCAGTGTGCCTGTTCCTATCTTGGTCCCTGTTCTGCTAGCCTGTCCCTATTCAATCCTTCTTTCTACTTCTTTATTGATGAAATAACTTCATTGTGTTGCCTTCTTCATCTTGAGGACAGGCTCCCCTCTTACACCCTTCACCCCACAGCAGTCCTTTTCAAAACAACTTTTCACTGGTCAAACAACTTTGCCCGGCAACAGCAAACACCCAGCAAATTCGGTGCGTTAATGGCTGGAGAACAAGCAACCCGAGAGGGCAAGGCGTCTCCTGAATCACCCTTCTTTGTTCCCTCTAAACTCTTTACATTCCTGATGGCCTCATCGTTAAGAGTCTGATGTAATCATCAACCATGGGGCTTGCCGACCCCCATGGCCACACTCCCACATCTCCCCCGTCTTCATTAATATCAACCATCTTCTTGACATGAATTATTACTCCATATATCACAGTGATTTGTTCTAGTTGCTTGCCCAAAACTGTATGTTGTTGTTGTTGCAAATATTGGTTTCCTACTTGGGTTAGATCTTCTCCTTTGTATGGCATTTGGTAAGGACTGCCATAGAATATCTCTAAGGGTCTTAGTTTTACCAATACATATCGGTTTCTAGACAGATTTTAGCAATCTGCTCTTTTATCAAATGATTCATTTGTTTCCACTTGGCCTTTTGCCTGTGGCCCATACGGAGTGTGTTGTTGCCAGTCAATCCCCAGCACTTCGCTGACTTGTTGGGTCAGTTCTGAACTGAAGTGTGGTCCCCTGTCAGATGACATTACTGAGAGTACACCAACTCTCGGAATAATGTAATTCAACAATACTTTGGACACTTCTCTGGCTTTGTTAGTTCTACATGGGAATGCTCCTGGCCATCTGGAAAAGGTGTCTGTTAGTACCAATAGGCATCTGAACCCCCCTTTCCTTGGGAGTTCTAAGAAACCAATTTGCCACTGTTTCCCAGGAACATTTCCCTTCCCTATTGTTCCCATTTGGGGGCTGATTCCCGTCTGTGGATTCTTTTTAAGACATATGACACCTTGTTGCGATACTTGTCTGACAAATGAGGGCCAATCCATTTTCTACTTCAAAACTGTTATAATATTTCAGCTCCCCAGCATGCTTTACTATGTTCTCCAATAACCATCTAATACAACGTGGTATCACAACTCTCCCATTATTTATTTGTGTTAAACCTCTAGGTATCACTTTCCATTTACATCTTCAATTAATTGCTTATAAATCTTAGAGTATTCTACTTCATTTTCTAAGGCTTTTGTTAATGCCTCAGAAAATGTGTTAGTTAATGCCTTTGATACTGGGAAAGAAGAAGCTTATTGGATCAGCTCCTCAGCTAAATGCTCCCCGATGCTGTGGCAGCCAAGCTGTCAGCATCTCATGCCTGCCTGTCCTGACCAAGAGTGATACAGACACTCACACACAAAGCATTGTTCAAATAAGCAATGTATTGGTATTTTTGCAGAGGTCAAAGCCTCGGTGGTGAATGAACGCTTCCCGAGAGGCTGGGTAGTCGCTGTCCAGCTGGTAACAAAGTGTTGTCTTGCTGTACCCCAAGCATCATCTCGATGGAGCGTGAGCTTGCAGAAGCGGGTGGAGGGCAGCACCATTAGCTGGAGTTAGGATGACTGAGGCGCAGCCACCCAGGCTTCTGTCACCAGTTCCTGGAACCACTTTGCTGTCTTCAGTATGTTAAGCAGACAAGGGGAAGCTCCCACTGTCCCAAAATAAGGAGGATCCAAGCCCAGTTGGTATCAGGAGTGGTTGGTGTCAAGCCTCTGGAGCTGCATGAGGTCCGTCTCTCCACAGCATGCTAGCAGTTCATCACTGGCGATCAGCACGGCGCCTTCGCCGTGCACGATGTTTTCTTTCATGTCCGTAGGTTATCAGTCTTCTGAGCCGCTCTCGCACCACCTCGAACTTCTGCAGTGCATCAGCTCTGGCATATGGGTTCCGCTTCAGGTACTGGAAGAGGTTGATTGGCTCAGAATTTTGGAAGGATGGTGGCAGGACAATCACATCGGGCACCATCTCATTGCCAAAGAAGAAGTGGTCGAGGCGCTTCTCCCTCACACAGCCATGCAGGCACTGCATTATATTATCCATCCGAAGCAGAAAATCCGTCTTGTGCCACATTGCCATGGGGATGTTGGTCAGGAGGTGCATGACAATAGTCTTGACGACATAGGTGGGAAAGACGGTGCCCTCCACCAAATGGGCACAGACCTGCATGCACTTGAGGTGTATGCTGTTGAACATGCCTTCTCTGGCCACGTGCTGGAAGAACTTCCTTTCTGCAACTGAACAGCTCTGTGGCCATGTTGTGCTGGGGATGGAGGTGTCCTTTCTCATCTGGCTGCTCAGGAAGATATCGGAATCCTCTTGCTGCACCCCAAATACTATTTCAATTGTGAGTCTTCTCCTGGCAGCACCTGTCAGCTGGAACTTGCACGTGCGGGTGGAAGGCAGCACTTCTACATTGTAAACCTCCGACTGAGGCATAAGCACCCAGGCTGATTTCACAAAGTTCTGGAACCACCTTGCAGTCTTCTCCGCATCGAGGTAGGAGTCGGTGCAGAGGGTGCTTAGGAGGCTCGGCCCCTGCTTTTTCAGCTCCTCCTCAGAATGGTGGAGGAAGCACAGCATGTCCCCAAAGTCCTGCTCCCTCTCGCACGTGCACTCCAGCTCCACACGGATAGAGGACTTCCTCGCCAGCAGATCCTCTTCATTGCCCAGCTCCAGGTGGAAGCAGTGCCCACGGGGGGCCGTCATGGGCACAAGTAGGCGGTAGACAGGATCCTTCATGTGGGGATTCCAACCTTCAAAGGCACTGCCCACTCCGATGGCTCGCTGCAGATTCGGGAAGAAACTACTTAGGACGACTGAGTCAAAGATATGCAGGAGGTCTCCCACAATCTCCTCCACCAGTGCGGATCTGACGGTCGGATCCGGGAATGGCCAGTAGACGCGCTCAGCTATAAATCTGGGCAGATCTCTTGCATCATTGGGGGGTGGTGGTACTCTCAATTCCTCCTCTTCACTGCTGGAGCTCTCCTCCTCACTGCCATGTTCTGGGAGATCTCTAAGGAGCAGCCACACGTTCCAAATAAACAGGAGAGCAACAACAACACCGGCCCAGAACTGCCAGTACTGTGTGGCAGATAAGAGCAGGGCTCCCATATGCATCGAGCTCTGCTGCTTCTCTAGCGCCTCAATTTCCAACAGGAGCTGCGCCATGCGTTCTTGCATCTCCTCCGCATACCGCCGCATGCGCGCATTTGTAGCTTCATCCAATTCATCCCCGACTTTCTGTGGGCTGATGACTAAGCCCAAAAACGCCAGGAAATAGAAAGCTGCCGAAACCATGGTCTGAAAGAGAGAGAAGCACGTCAGTGGGGCTGGGTGGGAGCTGGATGGCGGCTGAGGGAGCTGCGGCACGAGCCTCAGGCCCCTGTGGTCAGGTAGGAGAGGGGGCGAGGGAGCTGGGAGGCAGCAGGGACTGTGGGCAGTGCCAGCGGGGACAGCCACGAGCCCTGCCCTGGCCCAACCCAGTCTTCCCCCTGCTGCTGCACTCACCGATGGCTCAGGCCAAAGTGAAGCAGCGCTGCCCGCGGCTGCCTTTAAAGCCTCCCCCCCATTGTGACACGTCCTCTGTGATGTCACCTGCGCCCACACCGCATCACAGGACCCCCGCCCCACCCTCGGTGCCCACCGCACGTCCCACGTGGTATAATACCCAATTTGGAAAACAGGCGCAGCAGAGTTGAGATTAAAGCAATCAGCATTATGACAAGTGACTATTAAGCATGTCTAATACTTATACCAATTTTAGTTTAACACACTCTGGTCAGATCTGCCGTTATCTCAACCTTTCGGGCCCCATGTTGGGCACCAAAAAAGACTGTCGTGGTTTAACCCAGCCGGCAGCTAAACACCACACAGCCGTTTGCTCCCCCTCCCTCTCTGGGACGGGGGAGAGAAATGGAAAGTGAAGCCCGTGAGTTGAGATAAAGACAGTTTAATAAGACAGGAAAATAATAATAATAATAATAATAATAATAATAATAATAATAATAATAATAATAATAATAATAATAATAATAATAATAATACAATGACGACGATAGTACTAACACTAATAATATGTACAAACAAGTGATGCACAATGCAATTGCTCACCACCCGCTGACCGATGCTCAGCCTAACCCTGAGCAGTCCGGCCCCCTCCCCCGGCTGCCACCCCTATATATTGTTTAGCATGACGTCAGATGGTATGGAATACCCCTTTGGCTAGTTTGGGTCACCTGTCCTGGCTCTGTCCCCTCCCAGCTCTTACTGCACCCCCAGCCTGCCCGTTGGCAGGACAGAGCAAGAAACTGAGATGTCCTTGGCTTAGTATAAGCACTGCTCTGCAACAATTAAAGCATCGGGGTGTTATCAGCACTCTTCTCATCCTAAGCCAAAACACAGCATTCCACCAGCCCCTAGGAAGAAAATTAATTCTGTTCTAACTGAAACCAGGACATGGGGCCACAGTCAGAAACGTGTGGTTTGCCAGACAGCGAGGGAGCTGCGGGCTCGTCCACAGATCCTTCTGCTACACCATCGGCTCCCCCACCGCTACTGCCATGACTTTGCTGTTACACCCTCTGGTGACCTGGACGTGCCTTTTGATCCAGGCCCTATTGGCCTTGAAAGGGAGCTGGAACTGTTTCCCTTCAATCCGGGAAGACTGGGATGCATGAGACCTGAAGGCCGAGTTACTTAACAACTTAAAGCACAACATATTGTTCCCACAACTAGCCCTGGAATTCTCCGGTGTTTGTAATCAAGAAAAGGAATAGAAAATAGAGACTGTTATAAGTCATGGAAGATATGGGAGCACTTCAACCAGACCAACTGTGCTCCCCCAGTCACGGACATTGGTAGTAATCGACTTAAAGCATTGTTTGTTGCCTTTTCTGATTGGACATCGGGTTTAGTATGTAAAAGCAATGTTCTGTATATTTAGAATGTTCGATGTTCATATGTGCGTGTTGGTAGTGCATAGACTCCCCGTACACCCAGTGCCGTTTACTTGTCTTTTATAAATATTCCTAAATTCAGATTGAGTTGAGACTTCATTTATAACACCAATTAGAACGTTGTAGGCACTAGACCTTTTATTAGTCTCCCAAGAGGGAGGATGCACTTTAAGAAATATTAGTTGCTGTATTGCTGTACGTATTTAAATGAGGCAGGACAAATTGAGACTGATCTCAAAAAAAAAAAAAAAAGTTTGGAAAAGACCGAGATCTTATATAAGGTAGTTCAAGATGACACCTCATGGGGTTTTCAAGAACTATGAAACAAACTGATCTCTTGGTTACCCAACTTTTCATGGCTTAAGCAATTGTTTATAGGAATATTGATCTCACTTTTACTAGTATTCTTAACCTGTTTATTAGTACAGTGTGCATTTGGTGCTGTATAAAAGGAGTAGATGATTATGAAATCTGAAAGTGTAACCAAATCAAGCACCATGTAGAAAGTGGTAAGAATTTTATGAAAACTTTGAATCAGTGAGTGCTGTAAGCAAAAGAATTTGCCTTAGGATAAAGAAAAGGGGGGACTTGAGACAGGGAACAAGATAAAGAATGGTGATTCTGTAGGTCTTAGCTACCACAATTAAGAACCCAAAGACAAGGGCATAAAAGACTGTATGCATAGATCATGGAACCAGCAAAAACTGGCTTGGCTGCTGACGTCTGTTAAAGACAGGAAAGGTCAGAAGTTTAGCAGTGAGGAAGACTTCTGGCCTTCATCAAGAGACCACCAGAGTATGCCGGACGACCATCCAAGGACTCCAGTCTGCATGCGTATAGGGGCGGGAACCTGCGTTAATGACTCTTCGGAGACCTGACAAATATGCAAGAGAACCATGGGAAATGAAATGAATATGTATTTATCCCACTAATACAAGCACACTGCCAGGATCATAATTTCAGGATCATAAACTGTCTGATTGCTAATAAAGGGAATAGACTGTAATGTCACCAGGACACTCTTTGTTTCTAAGGACATATGATTCCCCATAATGCTTTTAGAAATGGCTCAGACTTCAAAATAGGATTAAATAAAAAAATAGGATTTATTTAAAGAATAGAGGTAAGCAAACAGCGCTGGGTGCACCGGGAGTCTGCACTTCACCAGAACACACACCAGTTACATCAAGTAGCTGATTTTTATGCTCCTAGAGTAATACATATTCATTACTACTTCTAAAAAAACCAGGTTATTATAATTAGTTTCTGGGATCCAGTCCCTCCTACTGGAGCATGCGCATCAGTCTCCGGTGGTCCCTCTGGGGGTCTCTAGGGGTCTTTCATGCTGAAGGCTTGTAGTCTTCCTCTCGATGTTTTTTTCTTGTCCTTCCCCTTTGTACTCCTTGGCATCATATCAAGTTTATAGAACATTTCCTGCAGGTCTTGTCTCCCAGCCGTCCTTCAGCTTCTTTTTTCTTCTTCTTAATCTCTTGGCCACCTGGACAGATACCAGAGGCTTGCATAGTATCCCATAACAGTCACTAGTTGTTATCAGTTGTTCTGAAACCCCCAGACATCAAAGACTTCATACAAACACAAATAGCTTTCTTATTGACACTTCATCAGTAATTAAAACATTCCTCACCAGCCATTCACAGGGACAGTCACACCAATAGCAGTGTTAAATTAATCTCGAAGAAGACAAAAAAAAAAGGCTGTAACTGTTAGAAATAGGAGTTCGGAATAACAAAAGCAAACAGGTTCATAGACTTGAGGAGTATTTTCTGAAGACTTGATAAATTGACTGGAATGAGGGGGAACCTGGGACACACTGCATCTGTGGTTCAAGGATTAAATTGCCGGTGCAGGGCCCAGAGGCAGACAGGACTGTTCTTGATGGACATGAATTGTTAAAACATTCCTCACAATCCCTTATCTTCTTTTTAATATTCCCAATTCGTGTCTCTTCTGTTGTTAATAACTGGATTTCATCTGTCCGTTCTTGGAGGGTCCAATTCTTAAGCATCATAATTGACATATCCCCTTCCTTTTTTAATGAAGTTATTACCAATGTACTGTTTATCACCCGGTGTATTAATAATGTAAGGCAAGGTATCATACAAGGTATAAACAATAACATCATTACACCACATAACAATAAAAATAACACTCTTTTAACCCATGGTCCACCAGGCAGCCATGAAAATAAATTCCATTCCATATCCTTCCAGGTTTGTGCTCGCTCGCTCACCTCCCCCCCTCCTTCTCTGGGATGGGAGAGAGAAATGGGGAAGTGAATCCTGTGAGTTGAGATAAAAACAAGAAAATAATAACAATAATAACAATAACAATAATGATGATAATAGTACTACTAGTAATAATGTGTACGAAACAAGTGATGCACAATGCAATTGCTCACCACCTGCTGTCCGATGCCCAGCCTAACCCCGAGCAGTCCGGCTCTCCTCCCAGCCTGCCTGCTGGCAAGACAGTGAGAAGCTGAAACATCCTTGGCTTGGTGTAAGCACTGCTCTGTAACAATTAAAACATCAGCATATTATTAGCATTCTTCTCATCCTAAACCAGAACATAACATTCTATCAGCTACTAGGAAGAAATACCCTTTTCATCAATCTTTAAACAGCAATTACTAAAGCTAAATTTTCCACAGACTTCTCCTTCTTGTGCTAGTAAATAATCCAAAGCTAGGCAATTTTGATACAAAGCAGTTCTCATCTTTATAACTCATTTAGATCAGTTCTCATCATTTATAACTATTTCTATTACAGCTAATAACCTAATTATTCTATTAAGTATATATATACTGGGGTCCTATAGCCCCAGGATCTGTCTTCTGCCCACATAGCTGGATCATAATAGGCAAACGCCTTCATTCAAGGGGTTGGGCCGATTTAGCCTTTCAGGGTCGATTCAGGCTTGTGTTACCATTTGGCCTGTCAGGGCGATCCAGCTCCTGGAAATCGAATCACAATTTTATATAGGTTTTAAAAAAAAAGGTTCTTATGTTATTTTCCCAGGACAACCTGACCTTAGTGTGGGAGAAGTCCGGTCAAGGCCCTCTCACTCGGCAGTCAATACCCATAGGGGTTGCCTCCCTCGGTAGACCATACACACCGCAGTGAAGGGTCCTGCCCCGGTCTTGCCTTCTCCCTTTTCTCCCTTCAGGCTTGTCCCCTTTATTTGGCATCCTTAATTCACGCAGAGTCTTGTTGCCAGAATATTAGTTCTTCCTTAGCTTGAGTTTCAGTTTCCCAGGAGTGGACACAACCCTCCAAGTTTCAGTAGTTACTGGTCCTTTTACTCTGGATGCGTGGGTCCCTTTCTGCAGTTCTCACAGCTGTTTCAGCAGTCAGTAAAACATGGTACAGTCCCTCACATCGGGGGTTCAGTGATTCTTCCCTCCCGTGGCTGCTTGTTGAAACACTTTCTTTTTTATCTTCTGACAAGTTAAGCAACGGTTATGTAATTTGCTTTGCCGTATGGCCCTTTCCAGGTTCCTGTAGCAGAATTCATCTGATAGCCACGGCTACATTCACATTTGTAGCCACCTTTCAGGTTGATACAGATTTGACTACAGATACCAGGGTTTTGGCATTCATCACTATCTCCACAGTTTCCCAGCTGGACAGTCACATTCATTTATGTTGCATTCCTTCAGGGGCTCATCACCCCAGTCCTTGCAGTCTCTCTGCTTATTACACACTTTATTGATATCTATGCATTCTCCACTTCTGCACTTGAATTTGCCAGGTCCAGAGCACTGAATACAGTTTGCTTCATCAGTGCCATCCAGACAGTCTCTCACATCATTGCACTGCCTACTCCCATGGACACAGTTCCCATCTTCACATTTGAACTGGTCTGGCCTGCAGGTCCGAGAAGGGCAGTTAAGTTCATCACTTCCATCCTTGCAAAAAGGATCTCTGTCACATCGCCACTTCTTGTAGATACATTCACCATCACATTTCCACGACACTGGGATACACTGGGTTGACACAGCTCAGCACTCTCATCAGACCCATTTTCACAGTCCAGATCCCCATCACACTGCCATCTGTTCGGCACACACTGACCATTGTTGCACACAAAGTCAGATTCAGCACACGTCTTCACACAAGCACTCTCATCACTGCCATCTGAGCAGTCTTTATCATTTTGCTCTAGCACCGTCGGCAGCAGTGCACAGTCAGGCGAGGGCGAGCAGCAGGCAGAGTGCCCCGCAGCGTGGCAGCGCCCGCCAGCACCCCGCACCTGTGTCACTTATACTACTCCTATTACCCGTGCTGTTAGTGTCAGTGGCATCCTCCTGGTACCATTTCTGTCTTTGTCGCCCCTTACTCTCCCCCTTTTCTTTTGCCACTGACCATTCACCACAAATGGATGAGATATGATTACTAGTTAGGAAAGAGAGTGTAACGTCTGCTATATGGCTGCAGGCAGTGCCAGCTGCAACCTTAGAAGCGGTTTGTGAAAGAGCCTGCCGGTGGTTATTTGGCAGTGTAATCTGCGTCTCTGCACTCCTGCCCCACAATAGAGCTAAGCTGTCATTAGTAATAGTTATAACACCGATCTGAGGACGAATAGTCTCTTTTGCATTGCAAGATAAACCTTTTATAAAAAGAATGCTTGAGAGAAGCAGCACAGCCGCCGCTGCCTCCATGGTTACGTCAGACAGGCTGCAGGGTCCTGATGTCCATCCCTCTGCTCTGTGCCGACTCGCCACACGGTGAGGGTCAGCTACCGGTGTCCACTGATGCCTCTGGTCTCCCGTAGCAACTCGATCTCGGATGTCCCGCGTCGCACCACAATTACTTCAATTCCCCGCATTTTCCGGCTTCTGTCCGGTCTATTCTGTGTCTCTCAGAGCCATCCGTGGCTCTGAAGTGTCTCTCAGGGCTCTCTCTGTCCAGCGGTAGTCTCCTCCGTAGTGTCTCGGGTCTCCTGGCACCGCTCCAGGCTCTCAACGCCTCTCTCGGCCTGTTCAGGTCTCAGCGAGTCTGGGTCTTAGTGAGTCCAGGTCTCAGCCTGTGCGGACCTCATATGTTGCAGGAAGCACGGCCGAAAGCATGACAGACACCAGTAGAGTCAGATCATGCTCCCGCCTTTTTCTTGTCACGGTCAAAACATTTAAGAGCAAAAACAGGCTCACAAGCTACACCGCCAGGCCCATATATTAGGCACCACCACTCAAAACTTGGATAAAACAGCACTTCTTTTCAGTCTGCCAAGCACTTTGTTCATCTCCGCCCACTCCCCTTGCAGAGAGCATGGATCGGAACTCTGCACTCACACAGCACAGCACAATCGCACACAGAGGCCTCTAGCACATCTCATTCATACCACAGGAATATAATTTACAACAATAACCAACCAAATAAGTATTGTGTCTGACTGTGTTCTTCGTGAAGTGACTTGTAACACATCGTTTCAAACCCTTACATTTACACAAATACTTTCAACACAAAATACATACATAAAAACACATATAATTATTAACACTCCAGTTAGTATCCCTCCAGCAGCTGAAAACATACCGTTTGTCTGCAGTTTCAGGAGATCTTTGCTCCCACGGTGAGCAGCTGAGAGTGGAGTCCCCTCTGAGCAAAACGCTCAGGGTGCACCTAGGGGCATCCGCGCTACAGCCGATCCCGCAGCTGAGCAGAGTGTCTCCTGCCTGGCTCACCAAAATGACTCACAGAAAGCTGACTCCACAATCAGTAAGATTGTAAAGTAGGTATGTTTACTCAGTTCTAGGCAGCACGGGGCGGGTAGTCCCACCAAAGTCATGCACGCCTAACGTGGCAACTTGCTTTGGTTATATCTAGTAAAGAGTTACATATACATAAGCATTCCTATACATATGCATAACCTGTCCCTTTGTAAACAGTCCTTATCTCAGACCCCTTGGTTAAAGTCCGAACCATGAGGTTGTTTTTGATCTGGTTCTTGGGGTCCAAGAGGCTCCTGTTATCTGGAGGTATAAGCGCAGCACAGTCACATCACAAATGTAGCACATATTCATTCTTAATCAATTGCTCTCTAATTTCTAATTCCGGTGTTTCGGCTTGCTCTCTTCCAGATCCACAGGTATTCTACTATTAACATGAATGTTCAAAGCCTGACAGACCCCGTCCTCCGCGGACCCAAATATCAATCAAAATACATGGGGTCTTAAGGGTTCTTTTGGTCATTCTATCATATAATACTGGATCATTTTTAATTTACTCTTTTATTTTCTGGGGCCCCTATTGTTCCAATTTCTAATCATTACTCCTAATGGACTTTTTGGTGGTATATCTGGTAATTTGCTCCCTTCCTGGGCCTTGGTCTTCGATTTTATCTGACCCATCTGGGAATTTTACTTGTGGCAATTCCCACAGCCCTTGGTTGCCCCAGTAAAAGTGTCTTGCAGGGGGTTTAGGACCTATCACCCACCCACGAATCCCTGAATCCTATAGGAACCACTTCTATAGAATCACTCCCTTCACCGGCCAAGCCCTTCCCCCCAGGAGACTGGAACCAGTGAGAAAACGAAAAGACCTCCACGCTGATTTTAGAAGTTACACTCTCGCACACACAAACACAGGCAACCGCACCATACCCAACCGAACGGCATACGCAAACACGACTCCGTCGTCTTCGTCCGGATCTTTGCGCGCAGAATTATGGGCAAAAAAACCAACAATGCTGCAGCCGGCAAGGGAGCTCAAAAAAAATCAAATTCTTTGCTTACCTTTATTCAGGTTCAGGATGGCATTAGTCCCGACCTGACTCAAAAAGGAGCCACCAAATGGTGGGGCGCCTCACCTAGATCAAATCAGAATTCGGGAACCATAGCCATCCTGGATGAGCCCCCAAATTGTTATAAATTCGCTCAGTCCCAAAGTAGGATTAAATAAAAAATAGGATTTATTAAAAGAATAGAGGTAAGCAAACAGCGCTGGGTGCACCGGGAGTCTGCACTTCACCAGAACACACACCAGTTACATCAAGTAGCTGATTTTTATACTCGTAGACTAATACATACATATTCATTACTACTTCTAAAAGAAACAGGTTATTATAATTAGCTTCCGGGATCCAGTCCCTCCTACTGGAGCATGCACATCAGTCTCCGGTGGTCCCTCTGGGGGTCTCTAGGGGTCTTCATGCTGAAGGCTCGTAGTCTTCCACTCCAAGATTTTTCTCGTCCTTCCCCTTCGTACTTCCTTGGCACCGTGTCAAGTTTACACAGCATCCCCTGCAGGTCTTGCCTCCTAGCCATCCTTCAGCTTCTTTTTTTTACTTCTTCCTAATCTCTTGGCCACCTGGCCAGATATCAGAGGCTTGCATAGTATCCCATAACAGTCACTAGTTGTTATCAGTTGTTCTGAAACCCCCAGACATCAAAGACTTCATACAAACACAAATAGCTTTCTTATTGACACTTCATCAGTAATTAAAACATTCCTCACCAGCCATTCACAGGGACAGTCACACCAATAGCAGTGTTAAATTAATCTCGAAGAAGACAAAAAAAAAGGCTGTAACTGTTAGAAATAGGAGTTCGGAATAACAAAAGCAAACAGGTTCATAGACTTGAGGAGTATTTTCTGAAGACTTGATAAATTGACTGGAATGAGGGGGAACCTGGGACACACTGCATCTGTGGTTCAAGGATTAAATTGCCAGTGCAGGGCCCAGAGGCAGACAGGACTGTTCTTTATTGACACAAATCAGATGAACATATATAACAGAACATCATGGATACATTCCAATTAAAAATTTCAAATGGAAGATCTCATTCAAGTAACATATTTCACCTTTTGCCTTCATGTACCAAAATCCTGATGAGCTTTAGCTCTCTGAACAAGCAAAGAGCACAGCACAATGTTATTGTGATCATTTTGCAGCAAAATAAAATTGTGTTGGGAAGCTTTGTACACACAAGGAAAATCTGCTGTGTGCAAGACACAAAGAGAACATCCAACCCCATGCACAACCTGGCCACAGAGCTGCGCAGTGGCAGAGATGAAGTTCTTCTGGCACATAGCTGCGAATGCTCAGCAGGACAGTTTCCACCTCGGTGGGCACCGAGGGCAGGGCAGGGGTCCTGTGATGCGGTGTGGGCGCAGGTGGCATCACAGAGGACGTGTCACAATGGGGGGGAGGCTTTAAAGGCAGCCGCGGGCAGCACTGCTTCACTTTGGCCTGAGCCATCGGTGAGTGCAGCAGCAGGGGGAAGACTGGGTTGGGCCAGGGCAGGGCTCGTGGCTGTCCCCGCTGGCACTGCCCACAGTCCCTGCTGCCTCCCAGCTCCCTCGCCCCCTCTCCTACCTGACCGCAGGGGCCTGAGGCTCGTGCCGCAGCTCCCTCAGCCGCCATCCAGCTCCCACCCAGCCCCACTGACGTGCTTCTCTCTCTTTCAGACCATGGTTTCGGCAGCTTTCTATTTCCTGGCGTTTTTGGGCTTAGTCATCAGCCCACAGAAAGTCGGGGATGAATTGGATGAAGCTACAAATGCGCGCATGCGGCGGTATGCGGAGGAGATGCAAGAACGCATGGCGCAGCTCCTGTTGGAAATTGAGGCGCTAGAGAAGCAGCAGAGCTCGATGCATATGGGAGCCCTGCTCTTATCTGCGATGCAGACTTGGCAGTTCTGGGCCTGGCTTGGTGTTATTCTCCTGTACATTTTGAACGTGTGGCTGCTCTTTAGAGATCTCCTAAGACATGAAAACAGGAGGGAGGAAGAAAGCTCTAGCAGCGATGATGACCAGCAGAATAATAACAGAAATCGTTTTGAAGAAAGGGATGAAGGGAGGATTTTTGCGGAGAGAATCCAGTGGCCAGTGCAGCACCTCCAAATCAACTGTCAAGTGATAATGTCCATGATGGGAGACCTCCTCTATATCACCGAACGTTCCCTGTCGAACACTTACTTTCCAGTGCTGCATCCACCCATTGGAGTGGGCAGTGCCTTTGAAGGCTGGACTCCCTCGGAGGAGTATAATATTGTCTATCGCATTTTCATACCCATAACGGCTCCTCGTGGGCACTCCTTCCACCTGGAGCTGGGCAACGAAGAGGAGCTACCATCAAAGAATTCTCGTATTCGTGTGGAGCTGGAGTGCACGTGCGCGAGGGAGCAGAGCTTTGGGAACGTGCTGTGCTTCCTCCACCAACCTGAGGAGGAGCTGAGAAGAAATCGGGAGCCCAACCTCCTACAAACACTGTGCACTGGCTCCTACCTGGATGTGCATAAAACCTCCTTCTGGTTCCAGCAGATGATGAAAGCAGCATGGAAATTTTTGCCTGAGTCGGCCAGACATCACGTTGCTGTGCTGCCATCCAGACGCTCCTGCAAGCTCCGTGTGTTTGATGCCTTCGATAAAATCCGCTTTGTTGAGTTCATTTTTGGAGTGCAACAAGGCGATTCAGACATTTTTCTCAGCAGCGAGAACACTGATGATATTTTTACCCCGGACACAGTATGGCCGCAGAGCTGCACAGTGGCAGAGATGAAGTTCTTCAGGTACATAAAAGCGCATGCCCCGCAGGACAGCTACCACCTCAGATGCATGCAGCTCTGTGCCCGTATCGTGGTGGGCAATGATTTTACCCCCTATGTCTTGAAGACAGTCGTCATGCACCTGCTGAACACCATCCCTTTGGAAAGATGGTGCAGGAGGGAGTTTTTGCAGCGCATGGATGACATCATGCAGTGCCTGCACTGCTGCATAGTGGAGAAACGCCTGGACCACTTCTTCTTAGGGAACAAGGAAGTGCCTGACGAGGTCACCTTGCACCCAGATTTCCTAACATCCAGCCCACTCAACCTCTTCCAGCACATGGCAGAGGATCCAAATGTCCATGCCCGGGCACTGCGTGAATTCCAGGAGCTGCGAGATCGGCTCAAAAGACTGTTGACGTTTGGGAACTGAGAGAGGCCTTAAAGCAGAGCTCTCTGGGGCACTCTGCTGACAGCAGGCGATGACCTCCCACCACAGAAAGAAGAGGGGAGAACGCAGGACACAAAAGAGGATGGGAAAACTCCGTGCAGCAACCCACTGCCAAGTGTGGCAAGATCTCCGTATGGACAATCTACCAAGCGTAGTAACCACTGATGACTACGGTGGCTACAACCACAACTGCTTGCCACGTGCTGCAGAGCTGAGTATGCTGGACATGGAGAAGATGCTGCTCAGTTGGCAGTGGGAATTGCTCCTCCGTGTTCTCTCCACAGAAAAACCACCCTTGCGGGAGGCACACCCCATGCAGCTGCTTGAAGCAGAGGCTTTGTTACCAGCTGGACAGTGACCATCTAGCTCTTGTACATTGTCCATTCCCTCTGGGAGCTCGGCCTCTCCAAAAACCCTAATATATTGCTTGCTTAAACAAATGCTTTGTGTGTGAGCGTCTGTATCACTCTTGGTCAGGACAGGCAGGCATGAGATGCTGACAGCTTGACTGCCACAGCATCGGGGAGCATTTTGCTGAGGAGCTGATCCAAGAAGCTTCTTCTCTCTCAACTCCCCCATGCTATGTCTGTGGCAGTCTTCCTCTCTCTGCTGGCTCTGAGCCTTTTCCACACCCTACACAATATGGGAAAACGCTTGAGAGGTGTTCTGTAACTGTCATACCAAGAGAGATATAAATGTCCCAGTGCTCTAAAAGCCCAGGGTCCTTCCTCTTTGCACTCATACACTGCAGAACACAGGCAGTTCTTCCATGGTGTGCAAATCAAACGGTGTCCACATCATGTAGTCTAGGTATGGTAGGGCTTTGTTTCCACCCCTGGGGCAGTCGATTCCCGGTGTATTAGACACCCCTCAAAGTAAGAGCAAACTGTGGCCTGCACTCTGCTGCCAAAGGGATGGAGAAAAATGCATTAGCTATCTCAATTAGCTATATCAATTATCTATCTCAATTGCAGCGTACCACTTGGCTGCCTTTGATTCCAGTTCGTACTGGAGTTCTAGCATGTCAGGCACCGCAGCACTCAGCAGTGGCATGACTTTATTCAGGCCACAACAGTCCACTCACCATTAGACCTTCGCACTGGCCATATGGGACTATGAAAGGGTGAGTGAATCTTGCTGATCATCCCGTGGCTCTCCAGTTGATGAATTAGCTTATGGATGAGAATGGGGGGTCTCGGTTGGTGCCATATTGCTGCCGGTGCACAGCTGTGGTGGCAATTGGCACCTGCTGTTCTTTGACGCTCAGCAACCCAACAGAAGGGTCCTCCCAGAGACTGGGCAACGTAGACAACTGTTTAGTGTCCTCTGTCTCTAAGGCAGCTATGCCAAAAGCCTACCGGTACCATTTTGGGTCCTTGAAATATCCTCTCCTGAGATAGTCTACGCCAAGGATGCATGGAGCATCCGGGCCTGTCACAATACGCTGCTTTTGCCACTTATTTCCAGTTAGACTCGCTTCATCCTCCAGTACAGTTAACTGCTGGGATCCCCCTGTCACCCCATAAATACGGGTGGGTTCTGCCCCTATAGGACTCCAGTATGCATGCGTATAGGGGCGGGAACCTGCGTTAATCATAGAATCATAGAATCATAGAATATCCTGAGTTGGAAGGGACCCTTAAGTATCATCAAGTCCAACTCTTGACACCGCACAGGTCTACCCAAGTTCAGACCATGTGACTAAGTGCACAGTGCAATCTATTCTTAAATTCAGTCAGGCTCGGTGCAGTGACCACTTCCCTGGGGAGCCTGTTCCAGTGTGCAACCACTCTCTCTGTGAAGAACCCCTTCCTGATGTCCAGCCTAAACTTCCCCTGCCTCAGCTTAACTCCGTTCCCGCGGGTCCTGTCGCTGGTGTTAATGGAGAAAAGGTCTCCTGCCTCTCGACACCCCCTTACGAGGAAGTTGTAGACTGCGATGAGGTCTCCCCTCAGCCTCCTCTTCTCCAGGCTGAACAGGCCCAGTGCCCTCAGCCGTTCCTCATACGTCTTCCCCTCCAGGCCTTTCACCATCTTCGTAGCCCTCCTCTGGACACTCTCCAACAGTTTCATGTCCTTTTTATACTGTGGTGCCCAGAACTGCACACAGTACTCGAGGTGAGGCCGCACCAGCGCAGAGTAGAGCGGGACAATCACCTCCCTCGACCTACTAGCGATGCCGTGCTTGATGCACCCCAGGACACGGTTGGCCCTCCTGGCTGCCAGGGCACACTGCCGGCTCATATTCAACTTGTTGTCTACCACGACCCCCAGATCCCTCTCTTCTAGGCTGCTCTCCAGCGTCTCGTCGCCCAGTCTGTATGTGCAGCCAGGGTTTCCCTGTCCCAGGTGCAGGACCCAGCACTTGCTCTTATTGAACTTCATGCGGTTGGTGATCGCCCAGCTCTCCAACCTATCCAGATCCCTCTGCAAGGCCTTTCCACCCTCATTCGAGTCCACAACTCCTCCAAGTTTGGTGTCATCAGCAAATTTGCTCAAAATGCCTTCTATTCCTACATCCAGATCGTTTATAAAAATATTGAAAAGTACCAGCCCTAAAATGGAGCCTTGAGGGACCCCACTGGTGACCGCCCGCCAGCCTGACGCAACCCCATTTACCATAACTCTTTGGGCCCTGCCCGTTAGCCAATTGCTCACCCATCGTATGATGTTTTTATTTACCTGTATGGTGGACATTTTGTCCAGTAGGATCCTATGGGAAACTGTGTCAAAAGCCTTGCTGAAGTCCAAAAAAATCACATCAGCTGGTTTCCCTTGGTCCACCATACGGAGACCTGAAAAATATGCAAGAGAACCATGGGAAATGAAATGAATATGTATTTATCCCACTAAAACAAGCACACTGCCAGGATCATAATTTCAGGATCATAAATTGTCATCCACGTGCTGCAGATCTGAGCATGCTGGACATGGAGAAGATGCTGCTCAGTTGGCAGTGGGAATTGCTCCTCCATGGTCTCTCCACAGCAAAACCACCCTTGCGGGAGGCACACCCCATGCAGCTGCTTGAAGCAGAGGCTTTGTTACCAGCTGGACAGTGACCATCTAGCTCTTGCACATTGTCCATTCCCTCTGGGAGCTCGGCCTCTCCAAAAATCCTAATATATTGCTTGCTTAAACAAACATTTTGTCCGTGAGTGTATGTACCACACTTGGTCAGGAAAGGCAGGCATGAGGTGCCACAGCATCGGGAAGCATTTTGCTGTGGAGCTGATTCCGTGGGCTCCAAATGCGCTCCTGGAGCTAAAGCACTGCTGCCTGTCTTTGGTCCTCCAGCAGGGCAATGAGAATAGCTCAGGACCCTCCACAAAGCCGTCTGTTGCTGGTGTGCTGTGTGGAGTCTAAAGGGGGGACTTATGGGACCTGAGGCAAACCATGCCCTGGGAGTCCAATGGCATTGCCCAGGATGACCACGGGGATGCAGAGGTCACGCTCTTGTTATAAATGAAGATACAACTCAATCTGAATTTACTAATATATATAAAAGGCAAGTAAACAGCGCTGGGTGTGCGGGGAGTCTACGCTCTACCAGCATGCACACACTAACATCAAACTTTCTAAATATATAGAACATTGTTTTTACATATTCATAAGAAACCCAAGTATGCCTATAGATATGTAGAACCAGAAAAGGTATCAATCGAAGCATAAACGTATCTAAGTTTTCCGAATTCTGGCAAGTGTTTAACAAGCAATCCTTTAAGTCTATTACTATTAATGTCTATGACTGGGGGAGCATAGTTGGAGTTGGTAATCCTGGTTGATGCTCCCATATCTTCCATACAACAGTCTCCATTTTCCATTCCTTTTCTTGATTACAAACACTGCAGAATTTCCATCCACCCTCTTCCCTCTTCCCCCCTCTCACGCCCAAGCAGCGCAGGGGAACAAGGGAATGGGGGTTATGGTCAGTCTACAGGGCTTCTCTGCCGCTCCTTCTCGGTCACTCCCGTCCCCTGTGCTGTGGGGTCCCTCCCACGGGATGCAGTCCTTGATGAACTGATCCGGCGTGGGCTTCCCACAGGCAGCCGCTCTTCCAGAGCTGCTCCAGATATGGGTCCTTACCACGGGGTCCATCCCTCAGGAGCAAACTGCTCCAACCTGGCTCCCCCACGGGCAGCAGCTCCTGCCCCATCACCTGCTCCTGCGTGGGCTCCTCTCCACGGGCTACAGGTCCGGCCCGGAATCTGCTCCGGCAGGGGTCTTCCACAGGCTCCGTCGGTGCAGGGCCACCTGCTCCACCGTGGTACTCCATGGGCTGCAGGGGGAAAGCCTGCTTCACCATGGGCCTCACCACAGGCCGCAGGGGACTTCTGCTCCGGCACCTGCAGCACCTCTCCCCCTCCTTCTGCACTGACCCTGGCGCCTGCAAGGCTGTTCCTCACTCCTCTCACTCTCCCAGCTGCTGTATATATTGCAGCGTTTTTTTCCCTGTCTTAAATATGCTCTCACAGAGGCACAAAAGAACATTGTTGGCTCGGCTTATTGGCTCAGCTCAGGTCATAAGTGGGGCACTTCCCAAACATGGGCCCTTCCCAAACATGGGGCAGCTTCTAGATCCTTCTCCCAGAAGCCACCCCTAAGGCCCCCTGCTACTAAAACCTTGCCACGTAAACCCACTACACCAAGTCACAGCCCTCGTGGACACTGGCAAGAAATGGCCAGGTTGGCTGAAACCCCTTGGAGCGGAAGCCAACTGCTGTACTAAACGTGCTTTGATGCGGATTACTGGCAAAGTCTAAATTCATGGTGCTAATTGTTGGGGTGCAGAGGGCTGTGCAGACTGCATTATTGTCTTCATAAATCTGGCCAGTACCAGTTCTTGTCTCTCATCCAGACCTCCAGCTCTTTCTGTTGCTTGGTTAACACAGATTGATCCTGAAAAATCCCTGGCAAGAGCTGAGGCACTGCCACCCAGGGCCAGGCAGTGACACTGGGGGATGCCAGTGCTGGAGAGGAGCTGGGGGAGCAGCCCTGATGGGGGGAGTAGTGGTCCCAACAGAGGGACAGGGGGGAGCAATGGCCCCAACAGTCCTGAGCGGTGCCAGAAAGTTCCTGGCAGGTCCCAACGGCCCTAACAGGAGAGGGAACGTTCCTGACAGGCCCCAACGGCTCTGAAGGGATGAGGAACGTTCCTGACAGGCCCCAGCGGCTCCAGGACGACACTCACAGACAAAGTGTTTGTTCAAGCAAGACATTTATTGGAATCTTTGCAGAGGCCAAGCTCCCAGTGAAATGGACAGGCCAAGAACCAAGCCCACTTGGTATGAGGAGTCTGTGCGTCAAGCGTCCATGAAGCAGCCTCTGGAGCTGCATGGGGTCCAGCTCCCCACAGGGTGCTAGCAGGTCATCATCTGCCATCAGCAGAGCGCTCTCGTTGTGCATGAAGGTCTCTGTCATGTCCGTAGATCAGCAGTCTTTTCAGCTGATCTCGCACCACCTCGAACTTCTGTAGCTTTAGCATATGGGTCCCGCTTCAGATGCTGGAAGAGGTTGACCGGGCCAGACAACTGGAAGGCTGGTGGCAGGACAATCACATCGGGCACCATCTCGTTGCCAAAGAAGTGGTTGAGACATTTCCCTTCCAAACAGCAGCAAAGGTACCTTTGCTGCTGTGTGGAATGAGGGAGAGATTTCCAGGATAATTTCGCCAGCTGCTGGAACCAGGAGGAGACTTTACGCACATCCAAGTAGGAGCGAGTGCACATAGTTCGTAGGAGGCTGGGTTCCTGATTTCTTCTCAGCTCCTCCACAGGGTTGTGGAGGAAGCACAGCATATTCCCAAACTCCTGCTCCCTCCAGCACGTGCACTCCAGCTTCACGCGAATACGAGACACCTTTGATGGCAGATGCCATTTGGTGTTCTGCTCCACGTGGAAGGAGTGCCCACGAGGAGCTGTCATGGGAATAAGGCAGCGGTAGACCGTATCACCCTCCCGGGGACTCCAGCCTTCAAAAGCACTGCCCACTCCAATGGGTGTCTGCAGCACTGGAGAGAAAGTGTCCTTAAAGACCCAGTCACAGGCACGGCAAAAGCCGCGCACCATTTCCTCCACAAGCCGGCAGTAGTTGGTCAGGTTTACCTGCTGCCGCTGGATGCTCTCTGCAATACAAATGGATGTATTCGATTCAGCGTTGAGCGCTGCTTCTTCCAAGTCCTCATCGCTGCTGGAGCTCTCCTCGTCGCTGCTGTCATCAAACACCTTGAACTTTTTACGAAGCCAAAACAACAGCCAAATTAAGAGGAGAATAAAACCAAGACCGGCCCAGAACTGCCAAGATTGCATCGCAGATGAGAGCAGGGCTCCCATATGCATCGAGCTCTGCTGCTTCTCTAGCACCTCAATTTCCAACAGGAGCTGAGCCATGCGTTGTTGCATCTCCTCCGCATACTGCCGCATGCGCTCATTTGTAGCTTCATCCAATTCATCCCCGACTTCCTCTGGGCTCACAGAGTCTGAAGGCTGGTGGCAG
The DNA here is from genome assembly GCF_963932015.1 of Anas acuta. Lineage (NCBI taxonomy): Eukaryota > Metazoa > Chordata > Aves > Anseriformes > Anatidae > Anas > Anas acuta. Next base: position 5,679,696 of record NC_088983.1, on the reverse strand, counting down.
GACAATCACATCGGGCACCATCTTGTTGCCATAGAAGTGCTTGAGACATTTCTCTTCCACACAGCAGCAAAGGTACCAACTGATATCATCCAGCCGAAGCAGAAAATCCGTCCCGTACCACATTTCCAAGGGGATGGTGGCAGCAAGGGTCCCTGGCATCAGGGACTGTGGCCAGGACTGGTGGTGACAGCCACCTGCCCTGCCCTGAGCGGCTGGGCCCTGGCTGCAGGCTTAGCAAGGCCTCGGGGGGCAGCTTTTGTGCCCCAGACCTGTGCTGCCCAGCCTTCCCCCTGCTGCTGCACTCGCCTCACAGATGGCTCAGGCCAGACTGCAGCATGGCCCTGAGGGGAGCAGGGACATTCCTGACAGGCACCAAGGGCCCTGAGGTGGACAGGGATGTTCCTGACAGGCCCCAGCGGCCTTTGGGGGGGGGGGCGGGACATTCCTGACAGACCCCAGAGGCCGCAGTGTACTGTAATGCCATCAAACTATATAGGGGCAGAACCCATCTGTATTTATGGGGTGACAGGGGGATCCCAGCAGTTAACTGTACTGGAGGATGAAGCGAGTCTAACTGGAAATAAGTGGCAAAAGCAGCGTATTGTGACAGGCCCGGATGCTCCATGCATCCTTGACATAGACTATCTCAGGAGAAGATATTTCAAGGACCCAAAATGGTACCGGTGGGCTTTTGGCATAGCTGCCTTAGAGACAGAGGACACTAAACAGTTGTCTACGTTGCCCAGTCTCTGGGAGGACCCTTCTGTTGGGTTGCTGAGCGTCAAAGAACAGCAGGTGCCGATTGCCACCACAGCTGTGCACCGGCAGCAATATGGCACCAACCGAGACCCCCCATTCTCATCCATAAGCTAATTCATCAACTGGAGAGCCACGGGATGATCAGCAAGATTCACTCACCCTTTCATAGTCCCATATGGCCAGTGCGAAGGTCTAATGGTGAGTGGACTGTCGTGGCCTGAATAAAGTCATGCCACTGCTGAGTGCTGCGGTGCCTGACATGCTAGAACTCCAGTACGAACTGGAATCAAAGGCAGCCAAGTGGTACGCTGCAATTGAGATAGATAATTGATATAGCTAATTGAGATAGCTAATGCATTTTTCTCCATCCCTTTGGCAGCAGAGTGCAGGCCACAGTTTGCTCTTACTTTGAGGGGTGTCTAATACACTGGGAATCGACTGCCCCAGGGGTGGAAACAAAGCCCTACCATACCTAGACTACATGATGTGGACACCATTTGATTTGCACACCATGGAAGAACTGCCTGTGTTCTGCAGTGTATGAGTGCAAAGAGGAAGGACCCTGGGCTTTTAGAGCACTGGGACATTTATATCTCTCTTGGTATGACAGTTACAGAACACCTCTCAAGTGTTTTCCCATATTGTGTAGGGTGTGGAAAAGGCTCAGAGCCAGCAGAGAGAGGAAGACTGCCACAGACATAGCATGGGGGAGTTGAGAGAGAAGAAGCTTCTTGGATCAGCTCCTCAGCAAAATGCACCCCGATGCTGTGGCAGCCAAGCTTTCAGCATCACATGCCTGCCTTTCCTGACCAAGAGTGATACAGACACTCACGGACAAAGCATTTGTTTAAGCAAGCAATATATTAGGGTTTTGGGGAGGCCGAGCTCCCGGAGTGAATGGACAATGTGCAAGAGCTAGATGGTCACTGTCCAGCTGGTAACAAAGCCTCTGCTTCAAGCAGCTGCATGGGGTGTGCCTCCCGCAAGGGTGGTTTTGCTGTGGAGAGAACACGGAGGAGCAATTCCCACTGCCAACTGAGCAGCATCTTCTCCATGTCCAGCATGCTCAGCTCTGCAGCACGTGGTAAGCAGTTGTGGTTGTAGCCACTGTAATCATCAGTGGTTACTACGCTTGGTAGATCGTCCACACGGGGATCTTGCCACGCTTGGCAGTGGGTTGCTGCACGGAGTTTTCCCATCCTCTTTTGTGTCCTGCGTTCTCCCCTCTTCTTTCTGTGGTGGGAGGTCATCGCCTGCTGTCAGCAGAGTGCCCCAGAGAGCTCTGCTTTAAGGCCTCTCTCAGTTCCCAAACGTCAACAGTCTTTTGAGCCGATCTCGCAGCTCCTGGAATTCACGCAGTGCCCGGGCATGGACATTTGGATCCTCTGCCATGTGCTGGAAGAGGTTGAGTGGGCTGGATGTTAGGAAATCTGGGTGCAAGGTGACCTCGTCAGGCACTTCCTTGTTCCCTAAGAAGAAGTGGTCCAGGCGTTTCTCCACTATGCAGCAGTGCAGGCACTGCATGATGTCATCCATGTGCTGCAAAAACTCCCTCCTGCACCATCTTTCCAAAGGGATGGTGTTCAGCAGGTGCATGACGACTGTCTTCAAGACATAGGGGGTAAAATCATTGCCCACCACGATACGGGCACAGAGCTGCATGCGTCTGAGGTGGTAGCTGTCCTGCGGGGCATGCGCTTTTATGTACTGGAAGAACTTCATCTCTGCCACTGTGCAGCTCTGCGGCCATTCTGAGTCCGGGGTAAAGATAAAGCTTTTTTAAGCTTTAAGTTAGCAGCCAGAACTTGCGCTTAACTGACGGGACAATAGTTCGGTCAAACACAGATCTTTGCCACCCATGCCTGGAAGAGAGCTGTCATGCATTTCTTGACCACCATCCCTTTGACAAGCATGCACAGGAGGGATTTCCAACCCCACAGCCAGCGACGATTGTGGCAGCTACAAAGATGCCTGACAGACGCCCTGCTAGCCACAAGCCCCAAAGCTGTGCATGCTGGACATGGAGAAATTGCTGCTCAGTTGGTAGTGGGACGTGCGGTGGGCACCAAGGGTGGGGCGGGGGTCCTGTGATGCGGTGTGGGCGCAGGTGACATCAGAGGACGTGTCACAATGGGGGGGGAGGCTTTAAAGGCAGCCGCGGGAAGCGCTGCTTCACTTTGGCCTGAGCCACTGGTGAGTGCAGCAGCAGGGGGAAGACTGGGTTGGGCCAGGGCAGGGCTCGTGGCTGTCCCCGCTGGCACTGCCCACAGTCCCTGCTGCCTCCCAGCTCCCTCGCCCCCTCTCCTACCTGACCCCAGGGGCCTGAGGCTCGTGCCGCAGCTCCCTCAGCCGCCATCCAGCTCCCACCCAGCCCCACTGACGTGCTTCTCTCTCTTTCAGACCATGGTTTGGGCAGCTTTCTATTTCCTGGCATTTTTGGGCTTAGTCAACAGCCCACAGGAAGTCGGGTATCAATTGGATGAGGATGCTGCTCAGTTGACAGTGGGACGTTCGGCGGGCGCTGAGGGCGCAGACTCAATGCAGACTTGGCAGTTCTGGGCCGGTCTTGGGGTTCTCCTCTTAATTTGGCTGTTGTTTTGTCTTCGTAAAAAGTTCGAGGTGTTTGATGACAGCAGCGACGAGGACTTGGAAGAACCAGCGCTCAATGATGAATCGAATGCAGCCATTTTTATTGCAGAGAGCATCCAGCGGCAGCAGGTAAACCTGACCAACTACTGCCGGCTTGTGGAGGAAATGGTGCGCGGCTTTTGCCGTGCCTGTGACTGGGTCTTTAAGGACACTTTCTCTCCAGTGCTGCAGACACCCATTGGAGTGGGCAGTGCTTTTGAAGGCTGGAGTCCCCGGGAGGGTGATACGGTCTACCGCTGCCTTATTCCCATGACAGCTCCTCGTGGGCACTCCTTCCACGTGGAGCAGAACACCAAATGGAATCTGCCATCAAAGGTGTCTCGTATTCGCGTGAAGCTGGAGTGCACGTGCTGGAGGGAGCAGGAGTTTGGGAATATGCTGTGCTTCCTCCACAACCCTGTGGAGGAGCTGAGAAGAAATCAGGAACCCAGCCTCCTACGAACTATGTGCACTCGCTCCTACTTGGATGTGCGTAAAGTCTCCTCCTGGTTCCAGCAGCTGGCAAAATTATCCTGGGAATCTGTGCCTCATTCATCTTCATGGCTGGTTAAAGTACTGAAAACCAGACGGTCTTGCATGCTTCGTTTGATTGATGACACCGGATCAACCGTATTCATTGAGATGATGTTTGGGGTACAACAAGGTGATACGGACATTTTTCTGAGCAGCGATTACTCTGAGGCTCCCGTTACCCCGGACACAGTATGGCCACAGAGCTGCGCAGTGGCAGAGATGAAGTTCTTCCGGAACATAGCCGCGAATGCCCAGCAGGACAGTTTCCACCTCGGATGCATGCAGCTCTGTGCCCGTATCGTGCTGGGCAGTTATTTTACCAGCTATATGATGAAGACCGTCGTCATGCACCTGCTGAACACCATCCCTCTGGAAAGATGGCACAGGAGGGAGTTTTTGCAGCGCATGGATGACGTCGTGGAGTACCTGCGCTCGTGCCTGAGGAAGAAGCGCCTGGACCACTTCTGGTTAGGAAACGAGCAAATGCCTGAGGAGTTCATCTTGCCTCTGGATTTCCAAACATCCAGACCACCCAACCTCTTCCAGGACTTAGCAAAGGACCCAGATCAATACACCCAGGCGCACACTGATTTCCGTGAGCTGCAAGAGCAGCTCATGAAAATGCTGAACTTTGGGAACTGAGAGAGGCCTTCATGCAGAGCTCTCCGGGGTACTCTGCTGACAGCAGGCGATGACCTCCCACCACAGAAAGAAGAGGGGAGAACGCAGGACGCAGAAGAGGATGGGAAAACTCCATGCAGCAACCCACTGCCAAGCGTGGCAAGATCCCCGTATGGACAATCTACCAAGCGTAGTAACCACTGATGACTACGGTGGCTACAACCACAACTGCTTGCCACGTGCTGCAGAGCTGAGCATGCTGGACATGGAGAAGATGCTGCTCAGTTGGCAGTGGGAATTGCTCCTCCGTGTTCTCTCCACAGCAAAACCACCCTTGCGGGAGGCACACCCCATGCAGCTGCTTGAAGCAGAGGCTTTGTTACCAGCTGGACAGTGACCATCTAGCTCTTGCACATTGTCCATTCACTCCGGGAGCTCGGCCTCTCCAAAACCCTAATATATTGCTTGCTTAAACAAATGCTTTGTGTGTGAGCGTCTGTATCACTCTTGGTCAGGACAGGCAGGCATGAGATGCTGACAGCTTGACTGCCACAGCATCGGGGAGCATTTTGCTGAGGAGCTGATCCAAGAAGCTTCTTCTCTCTCAACTCCCCCATGCTATGTCTGTGTCAGTCTTCCTCTCTCTGCTGGCTCTGAGCCTTTTCCACACCCTACACAATATGGGAAAACGCTTGAGAGGTGTTCTGTAACTGTCATACCAAGAGAGATATAAATGTCCCAGTGCTCTAAAAGCCCAGGGTCCTTCCTCTTTGCACTCATACACTGCAGAACACAGGCAGTTCTTCCATGGTGTGCAAATCAAACGGTGTCCACATCATGTAGTCTAGGTATGGTAGGGCTTTGTTTCCACCCCTGGGGCAGTCGATTCCCGGTGTATTAGACACCCCTCAAAGTAAGAGCAAACTGTGGCCTGCACTCTGCTGCCAAAGGGATGGAGAAAAATGCATTAGCTATCTCAATTAGCTATATCAATTATCTATCTCAATTGCAGCGTACCACTTGGCTGCCTTTGATTCCAGTTCGTACTGGAGTTCTAGCATGTCAGGCACCGCAGCACTCAGCAGTGGCATGACTTTATTCAGGCCACAACAGTCCACTCACCATTAGACCTTCGCACTGGCCATATGGGACTATGAAAGGGTGAGTGAATCTTGCTGATCATCCCGTGGCTCTCCAGTTGATGAATTAGCTTATGGATGAGAATGGGGGGTCTCGGTTGGTGCCATATTGCTGCCGGTGCACAGCTGTGGTGGCAATTGGCACCTGCTGTTCTTTGACGCTCAGCAACCCAACAGAAGGGTCCTCCCAGAGACTGGGCAACGTAGACAACTGTTTAGTGTCCTCTGTCTCTAAGGCAGCTATGCCAAAAGCCTACCGGTACCATTTTGGGTCCTTGAAATATCCTCTCCTGAGATAGTCTACGCCAAGGATGCATGGAGCATCCGGGCCTGTCACAATACGCTGCTTTTGCCACTTATTTCCAGTTAGACTCGCTTCATCCTCCAGTACAGTTAACTGCTGGGATCCCCCTGTCACCCCATAAATACGGGTGGGTTCTGCCCCTATAGGACTCCAGTATGCATGCGTATAGGGGCGGGAACCTGCGTTAATCATAGAATCATAGAATCATAGAATATCCTGAGTTGGAAGGGACCCTTAAGTATCATCAAGTCCAACTCTTGACACCGCACAGGTCTACCCAAGTTCAGACCATGTGACTAAGTGCACAGTGCAATCTATTCTTAAATTCAGTCAGGCTCGGTGCAGTGACCACTTCCCTGGGGAGCCTGTTCCAGTGTGCAACCACTCTCTCTGTGAAGAACCCCTTCCTGATGTCCAGCCTAAACTTCCCCTGCCTCAGCTTAACTCCGTTCCCGCGGGTCCTGTCGCTGGTGTTAATGGAGAAAAGGTCTCCTGCCTCTCGACACCCCCTTACGAGGAAGTTGTAGACTGCGATGAGGTCTCCCCTCAGCCTCCTCTTCTCCAGGCTGAACAGGCCCAGTGCCCTCAGCCGTTCCTCATACGTCTTCCCCTCCAGGCCTTTCACCATCTTCGTAGCCCTCCTCTGGACACTCTCCAACAGTTTCATGTCCTTTTTATACTGTGGTGCCCAGAACTGCACACAGTACTCGAGGTGAGGCCGCACCAGCGCAGAGTAGAGCGGGACAATCACCTCCCTCGACCTACTAGCGATGCCGTGCTTGATGCACCCCAGGACACGGTTGGCCCTCCTGGCTGCCAGGGCACACTGCCGGCTCATATTCAACTTGTTGTCTACCACGACCCCCAGATCCCTCTCTTCTAGGCTGCTCTCCAGCGTCTCGTCGCCCAGTCTGTATGTGCAGCCAGGGTTTCCCCGTCCCAGGTGCAGGACCCAGCACTTGCTCTTATTGAACTTCATGCGGTTGGTGATCGCCCAGCTCTCCAACCTATCCAGATCCCTCTGCAAGGCCTTTCCACCCTCATTCGAGTCCACAACTCCTCCAAGTTTGGTGTCATCAGCAAATTTGCTCAAAATGCCTTCTATTCCTACATCCAGATCGTTTATAAAAATATTGAAAAGTACCAGCCCTAAAATGGAGCCTTGAGGGACCCCACTGGTGACCGCCCGCCAGCCTGACGCAACCCCATTTACCATAACTCTTTGGGCCCTGCCCGTTAGCCAATTGCTCACCCATCGTATGATGTTTTTATTTACCTGTATGGTGGACATTTTGTCCAGTAGGATCCTATGGGAAACTGTGTCAAAAGCCTTGCTGAAGTCCAAAAAAATCACATCAGCTGGTTTCCCTTGGTCCACCATACGGAGACCTGAAAAATATGCAAGAGAACCATGGGAAATGAAATGAATATGTATTTATCCCACTAAAACAAGCACACTGCCAGGATCATAATTTCAGGATCATAAATTGTCATCCACGTGCTGCAGATCTGAGCATGCTGGACATGGAGAAGATGCTGCTCAGTTGGCAGTGGGAATTGCTCCTCCATGGTCTCTCCACAGCAAAACCACCCTTGCGGGAGGCACACCCCATGCAGCTGCTTGAAGCAGAGGCTTTGTTACCAGCTGGACAGTGACCATCTAGCTCTTGCACATTGTCCATTCCCTCTGGGAGCTCGGCCTCTCCAAAAATCCTAATATATTGCTTGCTTAAACAAACATTTTGTCCGTGAGTGTATGTACCACACTTGGTCAGGAAAGGCAGGCATGAGGTGCCACAGCATCGGGAAGCATTTTGCTGTGGAGCTGATTCCGTGGGCTCCAAATGCGCTCCTGGAGCTAAAGCACTGCTGCCTGTCTTTGGTCCTCCAGCAGGGCAATGAGAATAGCTCAGGACCCTCCACAAAGCCGTCTGTTGCTGGTGTGCTGTGTGGAGTCTAAAGGGGGGACTTATGGGACCTGAGGCAAACCATGCCCTGGGAGTCCAATGGCATTGCCCAGGATGACCACGGGGATGCAGAGGTCACGCTCTTGTTATAAATGAAGATACAACTCAATCTGAATTTACTAATATATATAAAAGGCAAGTAAACAGCGCTGGGTGTGCGGGGAGTCTACGCTCTACCAGCATGCACACACTAACATCAAACTTTCTAAATATATAGAACATTGTTTTTACATATTCATAAGAAACCCAAGTATGCCTATAGATATGTAGAACCAGAAAAGGTATCAATCGAAGCATAAACGTATCTAAGTTTTCCGAATTCTGGCAAGTGTTTAACAAGCAATCCTTTAAGTCTATTACTATTAATGTCTATGACTGGGGGAGCATAGTTGGAGTTGGTAATCCTGGTTGATGCTCCCATATCTTCCATACAACAGTCTCCATTTTCCATTCCTTTTCTTGATTACAAACACTGCAGAATTTCCATCCACCCTCTTCCCTCTTCCCCCCTCTCACGCCCAAGCAGCGCAGGGGAACAAGGGAATGGGGGTTATGGTCAGTCTACAGGGCTTCTCTGCCGCTCCTTCTCGGTCACTCCCGTCCCCTGTGCTGTGGGGTCCCTCCCACGGGATGCAGTCCTTGATGAACTGATCCGGCGTGGGCTTCCCACAGGCAGCCGCTCTTCCAGAGCTGCTCCAGATATGGGTCCTTACCACGGGGTCCATCCCTCAGGAGCAAACTGCTCCAACCTGGCTCCCCCACGGGCAGCAGCTCCTGCCCCATCACCTGCTCCTGCGTGGGCTCCTCTCCACGGGCTACAGGTCCGGCCCGGAATCTGCTCCGGCAGGGGTCTTCCACAGGCTCCGTCGGTGCAGGGCCACCTGCTCCACCGTGGTACTCCATGGGCTGCAGGGGGAAAGCCTGCTTCACCATGGGCCTCACCACAGGCCGCAGGGGACTTCTGCTCCGGCACCTGCAGCACCTCTCCCCCTCCTTCTGCACTGACCCTGGCGCCTGCAAGGCTGTTCCTCACTCCTCTCACTCTCCCAGCTGCTGTATATATTGCAGCGTTTTTTTCCCTGTCTTAAATATGCTCTCACAGAGGCACAAAAGAACATTGTTGGCTCGGCTTATTGGCTCAGCTCAGGTCATAAGTGGGGCACTTCCCAAACATGGGCCCTTCCCAAACATGGGGCAGCTTCTAGATCCTTCTCCCAGAAGCCACCCCTAAGGCCCCCTGCTACTAAAACCTTGCCACGTAAACCCACTACACCAAGTCACAGCCCTCGTGGACACTGGCAAGAAATGGCCAGGTTGGCTGAAACCCCTTGGAGCGGAAGCCAACTGCTGTACTAAACGTGCTTTGATGCGGATTACTGGCAAAGTCTAAATTCATGGTGCTAATTGTTGGGGTGCAGAGGGCTGTGCAGACTGCATTATTGTCTTCATAAATCTGGCCAGTACCAGTTCTTGTCTCTCATCCAGACCTCCAGCTCTTTCTGTTGCTTGGTTAACACAGATTGATCCTGAAAAATCCCTGGCAAGAGCTGAGGCACTGCCACCCAGGGCCAGGCAGTGACACTGGGGGATGCCAGTGCTGGAGAGGAGCTGGGGGAGCAGCCCTGATGGGGGGAGTAGTGGTCCCAACAGAGGGACAGGGGGGAGCAATGGCCCCAACAGTCCTGAGCGGTGCCAGAAAGTTCCTGGCAGGTCCCAACGGCCCTAACAGGAGAGGGAACGTTCCTGACAGGCCCCAACGGCTCTGAAGGGATGAGGAACGTTCCTGACAGGCCCCAGCGGCTCCAGGACGACACTCACAGACAAAGTGTTTGTTCAAGCAAGACATTTATTGGAATCTTTGCAGAGGCCAAGCTCCCAGTGAAATGGACAGGCCAAGAACCAAGCCCACTTGGTATGAGGAGTCTGTGCGTCAAGCGTCCATGAAGCAGCCTCTGGAGCTGCATGGGGTCCAGCTCCCCACAGGGTGCTAGCAGGTCATCATCTGCCATCAGCAGAGCGCTCTCGTTGTGCATGAAGGTCTCTGTCATGTCCGTAGATCAGCAGTCTTTTCAGCTGATCTCGCACCACCTCGAACTTCTGTAGCTTTAGCATATGGGTCCCGCTTCAGATGCTGGAAGAGGTTGACCGGGCCAGACAACTGGAAGGCTGGTGGCAGGACAATCACATCGGGCACCATCTCGTTGCCAAAGAAGTGGTTGAGACATTTCCCTTCCAAACAGCAGCAAAGGTACCTTTGCTGCTGTGTGGAATGAGGGAGAGATTTCCAGGATAATTTCGCCAGCTGCTGGAACCAGGAGGAGACTTTACGCACATCCAAGTAGGAGCGAGTGCACATAGTTCGTAGGAGGCTGGGTTCCTGATTTCTTCTCAGCTCCTCCACAGGGTTGTGGAGGAAGCACAGCATATTCCCAAACTCCTGCTCCCTCCAGCACGTGCACTCCAGCTTCACGCGAATACGAGACACCTTTGATGGCAGATGCCATTTGGTGTTCTGCTCCACGTGGAAGGAGTGCCCACGAGGAGCTGTCATGGGAATAAGGCAGCGGTAGACCGTATCACCCTCCCGGGGACTCCAGCCTTCAAAAGCACTGCCCACTCCAATGGGTGTCTGCAGCACTGGAGAGAAAGTGTCCTTAAAGACCCAGTCACAGGCACGGCAAAAGCCGCGCACCATTTCCTCCACAAGCCGGCAGTAGTTGGTCAGGTTTACCTGCTGCCGCTGGATGCTCTCTGCAATACAAATGGATGTATTCGATTCAGCGTTGAGCGCTGCTTCTTCCAAGTCCTCATCGCTGCTGGAGCTCTCCTCGTCGCTGCTGTCATCAAACACCTTGAACTTTTTACGAAGCCAAAACAACAGCCAAATTAAGAGGAGAATAAAACCAAGACCGGCCCAGAACTGCCAAGATTGCATCGCAGATGAGAGCAGGGCTCCCATATGCATCGAGCTCTGCTGCTTCTCTAGCACCTCAATTTCCAACAGGAGCTGAGCCATGCGTTGTTGCATCTCCTCCGCATACTGCCGCATGCGCTCATTTGTAGCTTCATCCAATTCATCCCCGACTTCCTCTGGGCTCACAGAGTCTGAAGGCTGGTGGCAGGACAATCACATCGGGCACCATCTTGTTGCCATAGAAGTGCTTGAGACATTTCTCTTCCACACAGCAGCAAAGGTACCAACTGATATCATCCAGCCGAAGCAGAAAATCCGTCCCGTACCACATTTCCAAGGGGATGGTGGCAGCAAGGGTCCCTGGCATCAGGGACTGTGGCCAGGACTGGTGGTGACAGCCACCTGCCCTGCCCTGAGCGGCTGGGCCCTGGCTGCAGGCTTAGCAAGGCCTCGGGGGGCAGCTTTTGTGCCCCAGACCTGTGCTGCCCAGCCTTCCCCCTGCTGCTGCACTCGCCTCACAGATGGCTCAGGCCAGACTGCAGCATGGCCCTGAGGGGAGCAGGGACATTCCTGACAGGCACCAAGGGCCCTGAGGTGGACAGGGATGTTCCTGACAGGCCCCAGCGGCCTTTGGGGGGGGGGGCGGGACATTCCTGACAGACCCCAGAGGCCGCAGTGTACTGTAATGCCATCAAACTATATAGGGGCAGAACCCATCTGTATTTATGGGGTGACAGGGGGATCCCAGCAGTTAACTGTACTGGAGGATGAAGCGAGTCTAACTGGAAATAAGTGGCAAAAGCAGCGTATTGTGACAGGCCCGGATGCTCCATGCATCCTTGACATAGACTATCTCAGGAGAAGATATTTCAAGGACCCAAAATGGTACCGGTGGGCTTTTGGCATAGCTGCCTTAGAGACAGAGGACACTAAACAGTTGTCTACGTTGCCCAGTCTCTGGGAGGACCCTTCTGTTGGGTTGCTGAGCGTCAAAGAACAGCAGGTGCCGATTGCCACCACAGCTGTGCACCGGCAGCAATATGGCACCAACCGAGACCCCCCATTCTCATCCATAAGCTAATTCATCAACTGGAGAGCCACGGGATGATCAGCAAGATTCACTCACCCTTTCATAGTCCCATATGGCCAGTGCGAAGGTCTAATGGTGAGTGGACTGTCGTGGCCTGAATAAAGTCATGCCACTGCTGAGTGCTGCGGTGCCTGACATGCTAGAACTCCAGTACGAACTGGAATCAAAGGCAGCCAAGTGGTACGCTGCAATTGAGATAGATAATTGATATAGCTAATTGAGATAGCTAATGCATTTTTCTCCATCCCTTTGGCAGCAGAGTGCAGGCCACAGTTTGCTCTTACTTTGAGGGGTGTCTAATACACTGGGAATCGACTGCCCCAGGGGTGGAAACAAAGCCCTACCATACCTAGACTACATGATGTGGACACCATTTGATTTGCACACCATGGAAGAACTGCCTGTGTTCTGCAGTGTATGAGTGCAAAGAGGAAGGACCCTGGGCTTTTAGAGCACTGGGACATTTATATCTCTCTTGGTATGACAGTTACAGAACACCTCTCAAGTGTTTTCCCATATTGTGTAGGGTGTGGAAAAGGCTCAGAGCCAGCAGAGAGAGGAAGACTGCCACAGACATAGCATGGGGGAGTTGAGAGAGAAGAAGCTTCTTGGATCAGCTCCTCAGCAAAATGCACCCCGATGCTGTGGCAGCCAAGCTTTCAGCATCACATGCCTGCCTTTCCTGACCAAGAGTGATACAGACACTCACGGACAAAGCATTTGTTTAAGCAAGCAATATATTAGGGTTTTGGGGAGGCCGAGCTCCCGGAGTGAATGGACAATGTGCAAGAGCTAGATGGTCACTGTCCAGCTGGTAACAAAGCCTCTGCTTCAAGCAGCTGCATGGGGTGTGCCTCCCGCAAGGGTGGTTTTGCTGTGGAGAGAACACGGAGGAGCAATTCCCACTGCCAACTGAGCAGCATCTTCTCCATGTCCAGCATGCTCAGCTCTGCAGCACGTGGTAAGCAGTTGTGGTTGTAGCCACTGTAATCATCAGTGGTTACTACGCTTGGTAGATCGTCCACACGGGGATCTTGCCACGCTTGGCAGTGGGTTGCTGCACGGAGTTTTCCCATCCTCTTTTGTGTCCTGCGTTCTCCCCTCTTCTTTCTGTGGTGGGAGGTCATCGCCTGCTGTCAGCAGAGTGCCCCAGAGAGCTCTGCTTTAAGGCCTCTCTCAGTTCCCAAACGTCAACAGTCTTTTGAGCCGATCTCGCAGCTCCTGGAATTCACGCAGTGCCCGGGCATGGACATTTGGATCCTCTGCCATGTGCTGGAAGAGGTTGAGTGGGCTGGATGTTAGGAAATCTGGGTGCAAGGTGACCTCGTCAGGCACTTCCTTGTTCCCTAAGAAGAAGTGGTCCAGGCGTTTCTCCACTATGCAGCAGTGCAGGCACTGCATGATGTCATCCATGTGCTGCAAAAACTCCCTCCTGCACCATCTTTCCAAAGGGATGGTGTTCAGCAGGTGCATGACGACTGTCTTCAAGACATAGGGGGTAAAATCATTGCCCACCACGATACGGGCACAGAGCTGCATGCGTCTGAGGTGGTAGCTGTCCTGCGGGGCATGCGCTTTTATGTACTGGAAGAACTTCATCTCTGCCACTGTGCAGCTCTGCGGCCATTCTGAGTCCGGGGTAAAGATAAAGCTTTTTTAAGCTTTAAGTTAGCAGCCAGAACTTGCGCTTAACTGACGGGACAATAGTTCGGTCAAACACAGATCTTTGCCACCCATGCCTGGAAGAGAGCTGTCATGCATTTCTTGACCACCATCCCTTTGACAAGCATGCACAGGAGGGATTTCCAACCCCACAGCCAGCGACGATTGTGGCAGCTACAAAGATGCCTGACAGACGCCCTGCTAGCCACAAGCCCCAAAGCTGTGCATGCTGGACATGGAGAAATTGCTGCTCAGTTGGTAGTGGGACGTGCGGTGGGCACCAAGGGTGGGGCGGGGGTCCTGTGATGCGGTGTGGGCGCAGGTGACATCAGAGGACGTGTCACAATGGGGGGGGAGGCTTTAAAGGCAGCCGCGGGAAGCGCTGCTTCACTTTGGCCTGAGCCACTGGTGAGTGCAGCAGCAGGGGGAAGACTGGGTTGGGCCAGGGCAGGGCTCGTGGCTGTCCCCGCTGGCACTGCCCACAGTCCCTGCTGCCTCCCAGCTCCCTCGCCCCCTCTCCTACCTGACCCCAGGGGCCTGAGGCTCGTGCCGCAGCTCCCTCAGCCGCCATCCAGCTCCCACCCAGCCCCACTGACGTGCTTCTCTCTCTTTCAGACCATGGTTTGGGCAGCTTTCTATTTCCTGGCATTTTTGGGCTTAGTCAACAGCCCACAGGAAGTCGGGTATCAATTGGATGAGGATGCTGCTCAGTTGACAGTGGGACGTTCGGCGGGCGCTGAGGGCGCAGACTCAATGCAGACTTGGCAGTTCTGGGCCGGTCTTGGGGTTCTCCTCTTAATTTGGCTGTTGTTTTGTCTTCGTAAAAAGTTCGAGGTGTTTGATGACAGCAGCGACGAGGACTTGGAAGAACCAGCGCTCAATGATGAATCGAATGCAGCCATTTTTATTGCAGAGAGCATCCAGCGGCAGCAGGTAAACCTGACCAACTACTGCCGGCTTGTGGAGGAAATGGTGCGCGGCTTTTGCCGTGCCTGTGACTGGGTCTTTAAGGACACTTTCTCTCCAGTGCTGCAGACACCCATTGGAGTGGGCAGTGCTTTTGAAGGCTGGAGTCCCCGGGAGGGTGATACGGTCTACCGCTGCCTTATTCCCATGACAGCTCCTCGTGGGCACTCCTTCCACGTGGAGCAGAACACCAAATGGAATCTGCCATCAAAGGTGTCTCGTATTCGCGTGAAGCTGGAGTGCACGTGCTGGAGGGAGCAGGAGTTTGGGAATATGCTGTGCTTCCTCCACAACCCTGTGGAGGAGCTGAGAAGAAATCAGGAACCCAGCCTCCTACGAACTATGTGCACTCGCTCCTACTTGGATGTGCGTAAAGTCTCCTCCTGGTTCCAGCAGCTGGCAAAATTATCCTGGGAATCTGTGCCTCATTCATCTTCATGGCTGGTTAAAGTACTGAAAACCAGACGGTCTTGCATGCTTCGTTTGATTGATGACACCGGATCAACCGTATTCATTGAGATGATGTTTGGGGTACAACAAGGTGATACGGACATTTTTCTGAGCAGCGATTACTCTGAGGCTCCCGTTACCCCGGACACAGTATGGCCACAGAGCTGCGCAGTGGCAGAGATGAAGTTCTTCCGGAACATAGCCGCGAATGCCCAGCAGGACAGTTTCCACCTCGGATGCATGCAGCTCTGTGCCCGTATCGTGCTGGGCAGTTATTTTACCAGCTATATGATGAAGACCGTCGTCATGCACCTGCTGAACACCATCCCTCTGGAAAGATGGCACAGGAGGGAGTTTTTGCAGCGCATGGATGACGTCGTGGAGTACCTGCGCTCGTGCCTGAGGAAGAAGCGCCTGGACCACTTCTGGTTAGGAAACGAGCAAATGCCTGAGGAGTTCATCTTGCCTCTGGATTTCCAAACATCCAGACCACCCAACCTCTTCCAGGACTTAGCAAAGGACCCAGATCAATACACCCAGGCGCACACTGATTTCCGTGAGCTGCAAGAGCAGCTCATGAAAATGCTGAACTTTGGGAACTGAGAGAGGCCTTCATGCAGAGCTCTCCGGGGTACTCTGCTGACAGCAGGCGATGACCTCCCACCACAGAAAGAAGAGGGGAGAACGCAGGACGCAGAAGAGGATGGGAAAACTCCATGCAGCAACCCACTGCCAAGCGTGGCAAGATCCCCGTATGGACAATCTACCAAGCGTAGTAACCACTGATGACTACGGTGGCTACAACCACAACTGCTTGCCACGTGCTGCAGAGCTGAGCATGCTGGACATGGAGAAGATGCTGCTCAGTTGGCAGTGGGAATTGCTCCTCCGTGTTCTCTCCACAGCAAAACCACCCTTGCGGGAGGCACACCCCATGCAGCTGCTTGAAGCAGAGGCTTTGTTACCAGCTGGACAGTGACCATCTAGCTCTTGCACATTGTCCATTCACTCCGGGAGCTCGGCCTCTCCAAAACCCTAATATATTGCTTGCTTAAACAAATGCTTTGTGTGTGAGCGTCTGTATCACTCTTGGTCAGGACAGGCAGGCATGAGATGCTGACAGCTTGACTGCCACAGCATCGGGGAGCATTTTGCTGAGGAGCTGATCCAAGAAGCTTCTTCTCTCTCAACTCCCCCATGCTATGTCTGTGTCAGTCTTCCTCTCTCTGCTGGCTCTGAGCCTTTTCCACACCCTACACAATATGGGAAAACGCTTGAGAGGTGTTCTGTAACTGTCATACCAAGAGAGATATAAATGTCCCAGTGCTCTAAAAGCCCAGGGTCCTTCCTCTTTGCACTCATACACTGCAGAACACAGGCAGTTCTTCCATGGTGTGCAAATCAAACGGTGTCCACATCATGTAGTCTAGGTATGGTAGGGCTTTGTTTCCACCCCTGGGGCAGTCGATTCCCGGTGTATTAGACACCCCTCAAAGTAAGAGCAAACTGTGGCCTGCACTCTGCTGCCAAAGGGATGGAGAAAAATGCATTAGCTATCTCAATTAGCTATATCAATTATCTATCTCAATTGCAGCGTACCACTTGGCTGCCTTTGATTCCAGTTCGTACTGGAGTTCTAGCATGTCAGGCACCGCAGCACTCAGCAGTGGCATGACTTTATTCAGGCCACAACAGTCCACTCACCATTAGACCTTCGCACTGGCCATATGGGACTATGAAAGGGTGAGTGAATCTTGCTGATCATCCCGTGGCTCTCCAGTTGATGAATTAGCTTATGGATGAGAATGGGGGGTCTCGGTTGGTGCCATATTGCTGCCGGTGCACAGCTGTGGTGGCAATTGGCACCTGCTGTTCTTTGACGCTCAGCAACCCAACAGAAGGGTCCTCCCAGAGACTGGGCAACGTAGACAACTGTTTAGTGTCCTCTGTCTCTAAGGCAGCTATGCCAAAAGCCTACCGGTACCATTTTGGGTCCTTGAAATATCCTCTCCTGAGATAGTCTACGCCAAGGATGCATGGAGCATCCGGGCCTGTCACAATACGCTGCTTTTGCCACTTATTTCCAGTTAGACTCGCTTCATCCTCCAGTACAGTTAACTGCTGGGATCCCCCTGTCACCCCATAAATACGGGTGGGTTCTGCCCCTATAGGACTCCAGTATGCATGCGTATAGGGGCGGGAACCTGCGTTAATCATAGAATCATAGAATCATAGAATATCCTGAGTTGGAAGGGACCCTTAAGTATCATCAAGTCCAACTCTTGACACCGCACAGGTCTACCCAAGTTCAGACCATGTGACTAAGTGCACAGTGCAATCTATTCTTAAATTCAGTCAGGCTCGGTGCAGTGACCACTTCCCTGGGGAGCCTGTTCCAGTGTGCAACCACTCTCTCTGTGAAGAACCCCTTCCTGATGTCCAGCCTAAACTTCCCCTGCCTCAGCTTAACTCCGTTCCCGCGGGTCCTGTCGCTGGTGTTAATGGAGAAAAGGTCTCCTGCCTCTCGACACCCCCTTACGAGGAAGTTGTAGACTGCGATGAGGTCTCCCCTCAGCCTCCTCTTCTCCAGGCTGAACAGGCCCAGTGCCCTCAGCCGTTCCTCATACGTCTTCCCCTCCAGGCCTTTCACCATCTTCGTAGCCCTCCTCTGGACACTCTCCAACAGTTTCATGTCCTTTTTATACTGTGGTGCCCAGAACTGCACACAGTACTCGAGGTGAGGCCGCACCAGCGCAGAGTAGAGCGGGACAATCACCTCCCTCGACCTACTAGCGATGCCGTGCTTGATGCACCCCAGGACACGGTTGGCCCTCCTGGCTGCCAGGGCACACTGCCGGCTCATATTCAACTTGTTGTCTACCACGACCCCCAGATCCCTCTCTTCTAGGCTGCTCTCCAGCGTCTCGTCGCCCAGTCTGTATGTGCAGCCAGGGTTTCCCCGTCCCAGGTGCAGGACCCAGCACTTGCTCTTATTGAACTTCATGCGGTTGGTGATCGCCCAGCTCTCCAACCTATCCAGATCCCTCTGCAAGGCCTTTCCACCCTCATTCGAGTCCACAACTCCTCCAAGTTTGGTGTCATCAGCAAATTTGCTCAAAATGCCTTCTATTCCTACATCCAGATCGTTTATAAAAATATTGAAAAGTACCAGCCCTAAAATGGAGCCTTGAGGGACCCCACTGGTGACCGCCCGCCAGCCTGACGCAACCCCATTTACCATAACTCTTTGGGCCCTGCCCGTTAGCCAATTGCTCACCCATCGTATGATGTTTTTATTTACCTGTATGGTGGACATTTTGTCCAGTAGGATCCTATGGGAAACTGTGTCAAAAGCCTTGCTGAAGTCCAAAAAAATCACATCAGCTGGTTTCCCTTGGTCCACCATACGGAGACCTGAAAAATATGCAAGAGAACCATGGGAAATGAAATGAATATGTATTTATCCCACTAAAACAAGCACACTGCCAGGATCATAATTTCAGGATCATAAATTGTCATCCACGTGCTGCAGATCTGAGCATGCTGGACATGGAGAAGATGCTGCTCAGTTGGCAGTGGGAATTGCTCCTCCATGGTCTCTCCACAGCAAAACCACCCTTGCGGGAGGCACACCCCATGCAGCTGCTTGAAGCAGAGGCTTTGTTACCAGCTGGACAGTGACCATCTAGCTCTTGCACATTGTCCATTCCCTCTGGGAGCTCGGCCTCTCCAAAAATCCTAATATATTGCTTGCTTAAACAAACATTTTGTCCGTGAGTGTATGTACCACACTTGGTCAGGAAAGGCAGGCATGAGGTGCCACAGCATCGGGAAGCATTTTGCTGTGGAGCTGATTCCGTGGGCTCCAAATGCGCTCCTGGAGCTAAAGCACTGCTGCCTGTCTTTGGTCCTCCAGCAGGGCAATGAGAATAGCTCAGGACCCTCCACAAAGCCGTCTGTTGCTGGTGTGCTGTGTGGAGTCTAAAGGGGGGACTTATGGGACCTGAGGCAAACCATGCCCTGGGAGTCCAATGGCATTGCCCAGGATGACCACGGGGATGCAGAGGTCACGCTCTTGTTATAAATGAAGATACAACTCAATCTGAATTTACTAATATATATAAAAGGCAAGTAAACAGCGCTGGGTGTGCGGGGAGTCTACGCTCTACCAGCATGCACACACTAACATCAAACTTTCTAAATATATAGAACATTGTTTTTACATATTCATAAGAAACCCAAGTATGCCTATAGATATGTAGAACCAGAAAAGGTATCAATCGAAGCATAAACGTATCTAAGTTTTCCGAATTCTGGCAAGTGTTTAACAAGCAATCCTTTAAGTCTATTACTATTAATGTCTATGACTGGGGGAGCATAGTTGGAGTTGGTAATCCTGGTTGATGCTCCCATATCTTCCATACAACAGTCTCCATTTTCCATTCCTTTTCTTGATTACAAACACTGCAGAATTTCCATCCACCCTCTTCCCTCTTCCCCCCTCTCACGCCCAAGCAGCGCAGGGGAACAAGGGAATGGGGGTTATGGTCAGTCTACAGGGCTTCTCTGCCGCTCCTTCTCGGTCACTCCCGTCCCCTGTGCTGTGGGGTCCCTCCCACGGGATGCAGTCCTTGATGAACTGATCCGGCGTGGGCTTCCCACAGGCAGCCGCTCTTCCAGAGCTGCTCCAGATATGGGTCCTTACCACGGGGTCCATCCCTCAGGAGCAAACTGCTCCAACCTGGCTCCCCCACGGGCAGCAGCTCCTGCCCCATCACCTGCTCCTGCGTGGGCTCCTCTCCACGGGCTACAGGTCCGGCCCGGAATCTGCTCCGGCAGGGGTCTTCCACAGGCTCCGTCGGTGCAGGGCCACCTGCTCCACCGTGGTACTCCATGGGCTGCAGGGGGAAAGCCTGCTTCACCATGGGCCTCACCACAGGCCGCAGGGGACTTCTGCTCCGGCACCTGCAGCACCTCTCCCCCTCCTTCTGCACTGACCCTGGCGCCTGCAAGGCTGTTCCTCACTCCTCTCACTCTCCCAGCTGCTGTATATATTGCAGCGTTTTTTTCCCTGTCTTAAATATACTCTCACAGAGGCACAAAAGAACATTGTTGGCTCGGCTTATTGGCTCAGCTCAGGTCATAAGTGGGGCACTTCCCAAACATGGGCCCTTCCCAAACATGGGGCAGCTTCTAGATCCTTCTCCCAGAAGCCACCCCTAAGGCCCCCTGCTACTAAAACCTTGCCACGTAAACCCACTACACCAAGTCACAGCCCTCGAGGACACTGGCAAGAAATGGCCAGGTTGGCTGAAACCCCTTGGAGCGGAAGCCAACTGCTGTACTAAACGTGCTTTGATGCGGATTACTGGCAAAGTCTAAATTCATGGTGCTAATTGTTGGGGTGCAGAGGGCTGTGCAGACTGCATTATTGTCTTCATAAATCTGGCCAGTACCAGTTCTTGTCTCTCATCCAGACCTCCAGCTCTTTCTGTTGCTTGGTTAACACAGATTGATCCTGAAAAATCCCTGGCAAGAGCTGAGGCACTGCCACCCAGGGCCAGGCAGTGACACTGGGGGATGCCAGTGCTGGAGAGGAGCTGGGGGAGCAGCCCTGATGGGGGGAGTAGTGGTCCCAACAGAGGGACAGGGGGGAGCAATGGCCCCAACAGTCCTGAGCGGTGCCAGAAAGTTCCTGGCAGGTCCCAACGGCCCTAACAGGAGAGGGAACGTTCCTGACAGGCCCCAACGGCTCTGAAGGGATGAGGAACGTTCCTGACAGGCCCCAGCGGCTCCAGGACGACACTCACAGACAAAGTGTTTGTTCAAGCAAGACATTTATTGGAATCTTTGCAGAGGCCAAGCTCCCAGTGAAATGGACAGGCCAAGAACCAAGCCCACTTGGTATGAGGAGTCTGTGCGTCAAGCGTCCATGAAGCAGCCTCTGGAGCTGCATGGGGTCCAGCTCCCCACAGGGTGCTAGCAGGTCATCATCTGCCATCAGCAGAGCGCTCTCGTTGTGCATGAAGGTCTCTGTCATGTCCGTAGATCAGCAGTCTTTTCAGCTGATCTCGCACCACCTCGAACTTCTGTAGCTTTAGCATATGGGTCCCGCTTCAGATGCTGGAAGAGGTTGACCGGGCCAGACAACTGGAAGGCTGGTGGCAGGACAATCACATCGGGCACCATCTCGTTGCCAAAGAAGTGGTTGAGACATTTCCCTTCCAAACAGCAGCAAAGGTACCTTTGCTGCTGTGTGGAATGAGGGAGAGATTTCCAGGATAATTTCGCCAGCTGCTGGAACCAGGAGGAGACTACGCACATCCAAGTAGGAGCGAGTGCACATAGTTCGTAGGAGGCTGGGTTCCTGATTTCTTCTCAGCTCCTCCACAGGGTTGTGGAGGAAGCACAGCATATTCCCAAACTCCTGCTCCCTCCAGCACGTGCACTCCAGCTTCACGCGAATACGAGACACCTTTGATGGCAGATGCCATTTGGTGTTCTGCTCCACGAGGAGCTGTCATGGGAATAAGGCAGCGGTAGACCGTATCACCCTCCCGGGGACTCCAGCCTTCAAAAGCACTGCCCACTCCAATGGGTGTCTGCAGCACTGGAGAGAAAGTGTCCTTAAAGACCCAGTCACAGGCACGGCAAAAGCCGCGCACCATTTCCTCCACAAGCCGGCAGTAGTTGGTCAGGTTTACCTGCTGCCGCTGGATGCTCTCTGCAATACAAATGGATGTATTCGATTCAGCGTTGAGCGCTGCTTCTTCCAAGTCCTCATCGCTGCTGGAGCTCTCCTCGTCGCTGCTGTCATCAAACACCTTGAACTTTTTACGAAGCCAAAACAACAGCCAAATTAAGAGGAGAATAAAACCAAGACCGGCCCAGAACTGCCAAGATCGCATCGCACATGAGAGCAGGGCTCCCATATGCATCGAGCTCTGCTGCTTCTCTAGCGCCTCAATTTCCAACAGGAGCTGAGCCATGCGTTGTTGCATCTCCTCCGCATACTGCCGCATGCGCTCATTTGTAGCTTCATCCAATTCATCCCCGACTTCCTCTGGGCTCACAGAGTCTGAAGGCTGGTGGCAGGACAATCACATCGGGCACCATCTTGTTGCCATAGAAGTGCTTGAGACATTTCTCTTCCACACAGCAGCAAAGGTACCAACTGATATCATCCAGCCGAAGCAGAAAATCCGTCCCGTACCACATTTCCAAGGGGATGGTGGCAGCAAGGGTCCCTGGCAGCAGGGACTGTGGCCAGGACTGGTGGTGACAGCCACCTGCCCTGCCCTGAGCGGCTGGGCCCTGGCTGCAGGCTTAGCAAGGCCTTGGGGGGCAGCTTTTGTGCCCCAGCCCTGTGCTGCCCAGCCTTCCCCCTGCTGCTGCACTCGCCTCACAGATGGCTCAGGCCAGACTGCAGCATGGCCCTGAGGGGAGCAGGGACATTCCTGACAGGCACCAAGGGCCCTGAGGTGGACAGGGATGTTCCTGACAGGCCCCAGCGGCCTTTGGGGGGGGGGCGGGACATTCCTGACAGACCCCAGAGGCCGCAGTGTACTGTAATGCCGTCAAACTATATAGGGGCAGAACCCATCTGTATTTATGGGGTGACAGGGGGATCCCAGCAGTTAACTGTACTGGAGGATGAAGCGAGTCTAACTGGAAATAAGTGGCAAAAGCAGCGTATTGTGAAAGGCCCGGATGCTCCATGCATCCTTGACGTAGACTATGTCAGGAGAGGATATTTCAAGGACCCAAAATGGTACCGGTGGGCTTTTGGCATAGCTGCCTTAGAGACAGAGGACATTAAACAGTTGTCTACGTTGCCCAGTCTCTGGGAGGACCCTTCTGTTGGGTTGCTGAGCGTCAAAGAACAGCAGGTGCCGATTGCCACCACAGCTGTGCACCGGCAGCAATATGGCACCAACCGAGACCCCCCATTCTCATCCATAAGCTAATTCATCAACTGGAGAGCCACGGGATGATCAGCAAGATTCACTCACCCTTTCATAGTCCCATATGGCCAGTGCGAAGGTCTAATGGTGAGTGGACTGTCGTGGCCTGAATAAAGTCATGCCACTGCTGAGTGCTGCGGTGCCTGACATGCTAGAACTCCAGTACGAACTGGAATCAAAGGCAGCCAAGTGGTACGCTGCAATTGAGATAGCTAATTGATATAGCTAATTGAGATAGCTAATGCATTTTTCTCCATCCCTTTGGCAGCAGAGTGCAGGCCACAGTTTGCTCTTACTTTGAGGGGTGTCTAATACACCGGGAATTGACTGCCCCAGGGGTGGAAACAAAGCCCTACCATACCTAGGCTACATGATGTGGACACCGTTTGATTTGCACACCATGGAAGAACTGCCTGTGTTCTGCAGTGTATGAGTGCAAAGAGGAAGGACCCTGGGCTTTTAGAGCACTGGGACATTTATATCTCTCTTGGTATGACAGTTACAGAACACCTCTCAAGCGTTTTCCCATATTGTGTAGGGTGTGGAAAAGGCTCAGAGCCAGCAGAGAGAGGAAGACTGCCACAGACATAGCATGGGGGAGTTGAGAGAGAAGAAGCTTCTTGGATCAGCTCCTCAGCTAAATGCTCCCCGATGCTGTGGCAGCCAAGCTGTCAGCATCTCATGCCTGCCTGTCCTGACCAAGAGTGATACAGACGCTCACACACAAAGCATTTGTTTAAGCAAGCAATATATTAGGGTTTTGGGGAGGCTGCGCTCCCCGAGTGAATGGACAATGTGCAAGAGCTAGATGGTCACTGTCCAGCTGGTAACAAAGCCTCTGCTTCAAGCAGCTGCATGGGGTGTGCCTCCCACAAGGGTGGTTTTTCTGTGGAGAGAACACGGAGGAGCAATTCCCACTGCCAACTGAGCAGCATCTTCTCCATGTCCAGCATGCTCAGCTCTGCAGCACGTGGCAAGCAGTTGTGGTTGTAGCCACCGTAGTCATCAGTGGTTACTACGCTGGGTAGATTGTCCATACGGAGATCTTGCCACGCTTGGCAGTGGGTTGCTGCACGGAGTTTTCCCATCCTCTTCTGCGTCCTGCATTCTCCCCTCTTCTTTCTGTGGTGGGAGGTCATCGCCTGCTGTCAGCAGAGTGCCCCGGAGAGCTCTGCTTGAAGGCCTCTTTCAGTTCCTAAAGTTCAGCATTTTCATGAGCTGCTCCTGCAGCTCACGGAAATCAGTGTGCGCCTGGGTGTATTGATCCGGGTCCTTTGCTAAGTCCTGGAAGAGGTTGGGTGGTCTGGATGTTTGGAAATCCGGAGGCAAGGTGAACTCCTCAGGCATTTGCTCGTTTCCTAACCAGAAGTGGTCCAGGCGCTTCTTCCTCAGGCACGAGCACAGGTACTCCACGATGTCATCCATGCGCTGCAAAAACTCCCTCCTGTGCCATCTTTCCAGAGGGATGGTGTTCAGCAGGTGCATGACGACGGTCTTCATCATATAGCTGGTAAAATAACTGTCTATCGCGATACGGGCACAGAGCTGCATGCATCCGAGGTGGAAACTGTCCTGCTGGGCATTCGCGGCTATGTTCCGGAAGAACTTCATCTCTGCCACTGCGCAGCTCTGTGGCCATACTGTGTCCGGGGTAACGGGAGCCACGGAGTAATCACTGCTCAGAAAAATGTCCGTATCGCCTTGTTGTACCCCAAACATCATCTCAGTGAAAATGGTTGATCCGGTGTCATCAATCAAACGAAGCATGCAAGACCGTCTGGTTTTCAGTATTTAACCAGCCATGAAGATGAATGAGGCACAGATTCCCAGGATAATTTTGCCAGCTGCTGGAACCAGGAGGAGACTTAACGCACATCCAAGTAGGAGCGAGTGCACATAGTTCGTAGGAGGCTGGGTTCCTGATTTCTTCTAAGCTCCTCCACAGGGTTGTGGAGGAAGCACAGCATATTCCCAAACTCCTGCTCCCTCCAGCACGTGCACTCCAGCTTCACGCGAATACGAGACACCTTTGATGGCAGATTCCATTTGGTGTTCTGCTCCACGTGGAAGGAGTGCCCACGAGGAGCTGTCATGGGAATAAGGCAGTGGTAGACCGTATCACCCTCCCGGGGACTCCAGCCTTCAAAAGCACTGCCCACTCCAATGGGTGTCTGCAGCACTGGAGAGAAAGTGTCCTTAAAGACCCAGTCACAGGCACGGCAAAAGCCGCGCACCATTTCCTCCACAAGCCGGCAGCAGTTGGTCAGGTTTACCTGCTGCCGCTGGATGCTCTCTGCAATACAAATGGATGTATTCGATTCAGCGTTGAGCGCTGGTTCTTCCAAGTCTCATCGCTGCTGGAACTCTCCTCGTCGCTGCTGTCATCAAACACCTTGAACTTTTTACGAAGCCAAAACAACAGCCAAATTAAGAGGAGAATAAAACCAAGACCGGCCCAGAACTGCCAAGATCGCATCGCAGATGAGAGCAGGCCTCCCATATGCATCGAGCTCTGCTGCTTCTCTAGCGCCTCAATTTCCACCAGGAGCTGAGCCATGCGTTGTTGCATCTCCTCCGCATACTGCCGCATGCACTCATTTGTAGCTTCTTCCAATTCATCCCCGACTTCCTTTGGGCTCTCGACTAAGCCCTGCGAGGAGATTATTTGCTGGCTTGAAGCCCAGCTGGGACCAACACAAACCCAGACACACGGGTGCCGTACCTAGCTGGCCCACGAGGCATTGCTGATGGAGGAGATGGCTGCAAGCACAGCAGGACACTCTGCTCTCATTTGCCTGGGTGCTACTAGGAGTCCACCTCCTGCTTGGCAGAAACATGCAGAGCTGACTGTGTAATATCGCCCAGCACTGTGTTCCCTCACGTTTGCAGAAGCAACTTGCAGCTGTAAGGAAAATGTTTTTTCTCTAATCTGTATTTACACAGGACGGAGATAAAGAAATTCCTCAACAATCACTTAATCTCTCTTTGGGCTGACACCACCATCTTTGCTCAGCCCAGCTCCAAAGCAGCAACACATGCAAACACAGCACGCTGCTCTGCAGCCCGGGAAAGGACTATCACGTGAAAAACGAGGGCTGTACCCAAGTCCTCTGCACTGCAAACATCCACTGACGCAGGCAGCGGGATGCTGAGAAGAAGGGCAGCCCCATCTTCTGGAAGCTGGCACGTGTTTGAAGCTCTTGTGTGTTTCTGGCATGTGATTTGAAGCAAGAAGCCTGCTCTCAGCTTGCAGACATGTCATCCCTGCCACAAGCCGCCCTGCTCGTGCAAGCAAGCTCTCAGCAAGCTCTGCATGAACTAACCGCCTGGCCCTTAAGGATTGGAAAAACAGGAAGCCCTTTCAAAGGTGTCTATGGATTTGATGTTGACGTTTGAATTTCCCTGTCATATCACTGTAACTTTTTTGCCCACATGCTGTATCCCTGCACTGTGAAGTTGTCGTTTAATTCTAGTCAGAGACTTTGTGCTTTTGAAAATAAAGCCAAGGAGAACAGAAACGTGAAATGTTCAAAAACACTTTAGTGCATTAGACAAGGATTTAGTATGAGAAGCTGAGCCTTTCCTGCCCTTAGGGGAAAACATATCTTGTATAGAAATAACCTAGCAAAGACAAAGCTGTTCTGCATAGTGAAAATTTTGGTGCTATATAGTTTGAGGACATAATATAACGTACTTATCAGTAAGAACAGAGTTATGACACCGTACTTATCAGTAAGAACAGAGTTATGACACCATGACGATAACCCAGAAGAGTTGAAAGGGACTGAGGACAACACAGACTTCATGGCACAGCACTGGGAAATCAGCGTCCCTGCTTAGCCAGGCCCAGCAGCAAGCAGACGGGTTGATAAAACTCAGGAGGCTTCCTGTGGGGGCCTCTCCAGCCACAGCCCTACCTGTGAAACAGGCTCTGTTTGCCACCAGCATGTGGCCATGGAGGCTGCGGGTGCAGGCAGAGTCTGTCCTGTAGACAGGGGCAGCTCCTGGAGCACCAAGTGGCAGCAACAGTTTTTTAAAAATGCGCCCTTGATGCTGCATCTGGAGCTGGCCACATTCTCCTACAGGCAAACTGTGCACTGGGAGGAACTGTGAAAAAACTTTCCGCATGGAGTCTATGAATGCAATCCCCTAGGTGAAAGTCCATCCCACTTGTAACCCAACTCAGCAAATGTTAATGCCCCGTTCCTGCATTCACATTCCCATATTCCTGAGACAATGGCCTTCTTTCCCCTGGTAAATACAGAAAGTAAGCATTTCCTCAAAGGAAGTTCATTGGATTTTTAGACAACCTCCCCCCCCAAAAGAAGGAAGAGTGGGAAACAAAAACCATTTTGATAATCTGGGAAAGTATTATCAGACGCGACCTCTTCTGCTGAAGTGAAACACTTTCCCTAGGCCACTAAGAAGCTAAGGACCAAAGTGTTTCTTTAACATTATTTTAACCGTAAAGGAAGAAAATCAGATGGCCTTCCAATTCATTTTACCAGCACACATACTGAAGACTCCACACATTGAAGACTTTATTTTAAAAGAATGATTCATGCATTTAGCCTTTGGTTCATTTCTGTATTAGTTTTGGAGCCATAAATCTCACTTTGGAGGTGTAGAACGATTAATTTCTCAGCAACATTTCTCTGCAGCACGTGGCAAGCAGTTGTGATTGTAGCCACCGTAGTCATCAGTGGTTACTACGCTTGGTAGATTGTCCATACGGGGATCTTGCCACGCTTGGCAGTGGGTTGCTGCATGGAGTTTTCCCATCCTCTTCTGCGTCCTGCGTTCTCCCCTCTTCTTTCTGTGGTGGGAGGTCATCGCCTGCTGTCAGCAGAGTGCCCCGGAGAGCTCTGCATGAAGGCCTCTCTCAGTTCCTAAGGATCA
The DNA here is from genome assembly GCF_963932015.1 of Anas acuta. Lineage (NCBI taxonomy): Eukaryota > Metazoa > Chordata > Aves > Anseriformes > Anatidae > Anas > Anas acuta. The sequence continues at coordinate 5,651,799 of NC_088983.1, read as the reverse complement.
GCATTTGCATGAGCTGCTCTTGCAGCTCACGGAAATCAGTGTGCGCCTGGGTGTATTGATCCGGGTCCTTTGCTAAGTCCTGGAAGAGGTTGGGTGGTCTGGATGTTTGGAAATCCAGGGGCAAGATGAACTCCTCAGGCATTTGCTCGTTTCCTAACCAGAAGTGGTCCAGGCGCTTCTTCCTCAGGCACGAGCGCAGGTACTCCACGATGTCATCCATGCGCTGCAAAAACTCCTCCACAGATGGCTCAGGCCAGACTGCAGCATGGCCCTGAGGGGAGCAGGGACATTCCTGACAGGCACCAAGGGCCCTGAGGTGGACAGGGATGTTCCTGACAGACCCCAGAGGCCGCAGTGTACTGTAATGCCGTCAAACTACATAGGGGCAGAACCCACCCGTATTTATGGGGTGACAGGGGGATCCCAGCAGTTAACTGTACTGGAGGATGAAGCGAGTCTAACTGGAAATAAGTGGCAAAAGCAGCGTATTGTGACAGGCCCGGATGCTCCATGCATCCTTGGCGTAGACTATCTCAGGAGAGGATATTTCAAGGACCCAAAATGGTACCGGTAGGCTTTTGGCATAGCTGCCTTAGAGACAGAGGACACTAAACAGTTGTCTACGTTGCCCAGTCTCTGGGAGGACCCTTCTGTTGGGTTGCTGAGCGTCAAAGAACAGCAGGTGCCGATTGCCACCACAGCTGTGCACCGGCAGCAATATGGCACCAACCGACACCCCCCATTCTCATCCATAAGCTAATTCATCAACTGGAGAGCCACGGGATGATCAGCAAGATTCACTCACCCTTTCATAGTCCCATAAGGCCAGTGCGAAGGTCTAATGGTGAGTGGACTATCGTGGCCTGAATAAAGTCATGCCACTGCTGAGTGCTGCGGTGCCTGACATGCTAGAACTCCAGTACGAACTGGAATCAAAGGCAGCCAAGTGGTACGCTGCAATTGAGATAGCTAATTGATATAGCTAATTGAGATAGCTAATGCATTTTTCTCCATCCCTTTGGCAGCAGAGTGCAGGCCACAGTTTGCTCTTACTTTGAGGGGTGTCTAATACACCGGGAATTGACTGCCCCAGGGGTGGAAACAAAGCCCTACCATACCTAGGCTACATGATGTGGACACCGTTTGATTTGCACACCATGGAAGAACTGCCTGTGTTCTGCAGTGTATGAGTGCAAAGAGGAAGGACCCTGGGCTTTTAGAGCACTGGGACATTTATATCTCTCTTGGTATGACAGTTACAGAAGACCTCTCAAGCGTTTTCCCATATTGTGTAGGGTGTGGAAAAGGCTCAGAGCCAGCAGAGAGAGGAAGACTGCCACAGACATAGCATGGGGGAGTTGAGAGAGAAGAAGCTTCTTGGATCAGCTCCTCAGCAAAATGCTCCCCGATGCTGTGGCAGCCAAGCTGTCAGCATCTCATGCCCGCCTGTCCTGACCAAGAGTGATACAGACGCTCACACACAAAGCGTTTGTTTAAGCAAGCAATATATTAGGGTTTTGGAGAGGCCGAGCTCCCGAAGTGAATGGACAATGTGCAAGAGCTAGATGGTCACTGTCCAGCTGGTAACAAAGCCTCTGCTTCAAGCAGCTGCATGGGGTGTGCCTCCCACAAGGGTGGTTTTTCTGTGGAGAGAACACGGAGGAGCAATTCCCACTGCCAACTGAGCAGCATCTTCTCCATGTCCAGCATGCTCAGCTCTGCAGCACGTGGCAAGCAGTTGTGGTTGTAGCCACCGTAGTCATCAGTGGTTACTACGCTGGGTAGATTGTCCACACGGGGATCTTGCCACGCTTGGCAGTGGGTTGCTGCACGGAGTTTTCCCATCCTCTTCTGCGTCCTGCATTCTCCCCTCTTCTTTCTGTGGTGGGAGGTCATCGCCTGCTGTCAGCAGAGTGCCCCGGAGAGCTCTGCTTGAAGGCCTCTCTCAGTTCCTAAAGTTCAGCATTTTCATGATCTGCTCCTGCAGCTCACGGAAATCAGTGTGCGCCTGGGTGTATTGATCCGGGTCCTTTGCTAAGTCCTGGAAGAGGTTGGGTGGTCTGGATGTTTGGAAATCCAGAGGCAAGATGAACTCCTCAGGCATTTGCTCGTTTCCTAACCAGAAGTGGTCCAGGCGCTTCTTCCTCAGGCACGAGCGCAGGTACTCCACGATGTCATCCATGCGCTGCAAAAACTCCCTCCTGTGCCATCTTTCCAGAGGGATGGTGTTCAGCAGGTGCATGACGACGGTCTTCATCATATAGCTGGTAAAATAACTGTCTATCGCGATACGGGCACAGAGCTGCATGCATCCGAGGTGGAAACTGTCCTGCTGGGCATTCGCGGCTATGTTCCGGAAGAACTTCATCTCTGCCACTGCGCAGCTCTGTGGCCATACTGTGTCCGGGGTAACGGGAGCCACGGAGTAATCACTGCTCAGAAAAATGTCCGTATCGCCTTGTTGTACCCCAAACATCATCTCAGTGAAAATGGTTGATCCGGTGTCATCAATCAAACGAAGCATGCAAGACCGTCTGGTTTTCAGTATTTAACCAGCCATGAAGATGAATGAGGCACAGATTTCCAGGATAATTTTGCCAGCTGCTGGAACCAGGAGGAGACTTAACGCACATCCAAGTAGGAGCGAGTGCACATAGTTCGTAGGAGGCTGGGTTCCTGATTTCTTCTAAGCTCCTCCACAGGGTTGTGGAGGAAGCACAGCATATTCCCAAACTCCTGCTCCCTCCAGCACGTGCACTCCAGCTTCACGCGAATACGAGACACCTTTGATGGCAGATTCCATTTGGTGTTCTGCTCCACGTGGAAGGAGTGCCCACGAGGAGCTGTCATGGGAATAAGGCAGTGGTAGACCGTATCACCCTCCCGGGGACTCCAGCCTTCAAAAGCACTGCCCACTCCAATGGGTGTCTGCAGCACTGGAGAGAAAGTGTCCTTAAAGACCCAGTCACAGGCACGGCAAAAGCCGCGCACCATTTCCTCCACAAGCCGGCAGCAGTTGGTCAGGTTTACCTGCTGCCGCTGGATGCTCTCTGCAATACAAATGGATGTATTCGATTCAGCGTTGAGCGCTGGTTCTTCCAAGTCTCATCGCTGCTGGAACTCTCCTCGTCGCTGCTGTCATCAAACACCTTGAACTTTTTACGAAGCCAAAACAACAGCCAAATTAAGAGGAGAATAAAACCAAGACCGGCCCAGAACTGCCAAGATCGCATCGCAGATGAGAGCAGGCCTCCCATATGCATCGAGCTCTGCTGCTTCTCTAGCGCCTCAATTTCCACCAGGAGCTGAGCCATGCGTTGTTGCATCTCCTCCGCATACTGCCGCATGCACTCATTTGTAGCTTCTTCCAATTCATCCCCGACTTCCTTTGGGCTCTCGACTAAGCCCTGCGAGGAGATTATTTGCTGGCTTGAAGCCCAGCTGGGACCAACACAAACCCAGACACACAGGTGCCGTACCTAGCTGGCCCACGAGGCATTGCTGATGGAGGAGATGGCTGCAAGCACAGCAGGACACTCTGCTCTCATTTGCCTGGGTGCTACTAGGAGTCCACCTCCTGCTTGGCAGAAACATGCAGAGCTGACTGTGTAATATCGCCCAGCACTGTGTTCCCTCACGTTTACAGAAGCAACTTGCAGCTGTAAGGAAAATGTTTTTTCTCTAATCTGTATTTACACAGGACGGAGATAAAGAAATTCCTCAACAATCACTTAATCTCTCTTTGGGCTGACACCACCATCTTTGCTCAGCCCAGCTCCAAAGCAGCAACACATGCAAACACAGCATGCCGCTCTGCAGCCCGGGAAAGGACTATCACGTGAAAAACGAGGGCTGTACCCAAGTCCTCTGCACTGCAAACATCCACTGACGCAGGCAGCGGGATGCTGAGAAGAAGGGCAGCCCCATCTTCTGGAAGCTGGCACGTGTTTGAAGCTCTTGTGTGTTTCTGGCATGTGATTTGAAGCAAGAAGCCTGCTCTCAGCTTGCAGACATGTCATCCCTGCCACAAGCCGCCCTGCTCGTGCAAGCAAGCTCTCAGCAAGCTCTGCATGAACTAACCGCCTGGCCCTTAAGGATTGGAAAAACAGGAAGCCCTTTCAAAGGTGTCTATGGATTTGATGTTGACGTTTGAATTTCCCTGTCATATCACTGTAACTTTTTTGCCCACATGCTGTATCCCTGCACTGTGAAGTTGTCGTTTAATTCTAGTCAGAGACTTTGTGCTTTTGAAAATAAAGCCAAGGAGAACAGAAACGTGAAATGTTCAAAAACACTTTAGTGCATTAGACAAGGATTTAGTATGAGAAGCTGAGCCTTTCCTGCCCTTAGGGGAAAACATATCTTGTATAGAAATAACCTAGCAAAGACAAAGCTGTTCTGCATAGTGAAAATTTTGGTGCTATATAGTTTGAGGACATAATATAACGTACTTATCAGTAAGAACAGAGTTATGACACCGTACTTATCAGTAAGAACAGAGTTATGACACCATGACGATAACCCAGAAGAGTTGAAAGGGACTGAGGACAACACAGACTTCATGGCACAGCACTGGGAAATCAGCGTCCCTGCTTAGCCAGGCCCAGCAGCAAGCAGACGGGTTGATAAAACTCAGGAGGCTTCCTGTGGGGGCCTCTCCAGCCACAGCCCTACCTGTGAAACAGGCTCTGTTTGCCACCAGCATGTGGCCATGGAGGCTGCGGGTGCAGGCAGAGTCTGTCCTGTAGACAGGGGCAGCTCCTGGAGCACCAAGTGGCAGCAACAGTTTTTTAAAAATGCGCCCTTGATGCTGCATCTGGAGCTGGCCACATTCTCCTACAGGCAAACTGTGCACTGGGAGGAACTGTGAAAAAACTTTCCGCATGGAGTCTATGAATGCAATCCCCTAGGTGAAAGTCCATCCCACTTGTAACCCAACTCAGCAAATGTTAATGCCCCGTTCCTGCATTCACATTCCCATATTCCTGAGACAATGGCCTTCTTTCCCCTGGTAAATACAGAAAGTAAGCATTTCCTCAAAGGAAGTTCATTGGATTTTTAGACAACCTCCCCCCCCAAAAGAAGGAAGAGTGGGAAACAAAAACCATTTTGATAATCTGGGAAAGTATTATCAGACGCGACCTCTTCTGCTGAAGTGAAACACTTTCCCTAGGCCACTAAGAAGCTAAGGACCAAAGTGTTTCTTTAACATTATTTTAACCGTAAAGGAAGAAAATCAGATGGCCTTCCAATTCATTTTACCAGCACACATACTGAAGACTCCACACATTGAAGACTTTATTTTAAAAGAATGATTCATGCATTTAGCCTTTGGTTCATTTCTGTATTAGTTTTGGAGCCATAAATCTCACTTTGGAGGTGTAGAACGATTAATTTCTCAGCAACATTTCTCTGCAGCACGTGGCAAGCAGTTGTGATTGTAGCCACCGTAGTCATCAGTGGTTACTACGCTTGGTAGATTGTCCATACGGGGATCTTGCCACGCTTGGCAGTGGGTTGCTGCATGGAGTTTTCCCATCCTCTTCTGCGTCCTGCGTTCTCCCCTCTTCTTTCTGTGGTGGGAGGTCATCGCCTGCTGTCAGCAGAGTGCCCCGGAGAGCTCTGCATGAAGGCCTCTCTCAGTTCCTAAGGATCAGCATTTGCATGAGCTGCTCTTGCAGCTCACGGAAATCAGTGTGCGCCTGGGTGTATTGATCCGGGTCCTTTGCTAAGTCCTGGAAGAGGTTGGGTGGTCTGGATGTTTGGAAATCCAGGGGCAAGATGAACTCCTCAGGCATTTGCTCGTTTCCTAACCAGAAGTGGTCCAGGCGCTTCTTCCTCAGGCACGAGCGCAGGTACTCCACGATGTCATCCATGCGCTGCAAAAACTCCTCCACAGATGGCTCAGGCCAGACTGCAGCATGGCCCTGAGGGGAGCAGGGACATTCCTGACAGGCACCAAGGGCCCTGAGGTGGACAGGGATGTTCCTGACAGACCCCAGAGGCCGCAGTGTACTGTAATGCCGTCAAACTACATAGGGGCAGAACCCACCCGTATTTATGGGGTGACAGGGGGATCCCAGCAGTTAACTGTACTGGAGGATGAAGCGAGTCTAACTGGAAATAAGTGGCAAAAGCAGCGTATTGTGACAGGCCCGGATGCTCCATGCATCCTTGGCGTAGACTATCTCAGGAGAGGATATTTCAAGGACCCAAAATGGTACCGGTAGGCTTTTGGCATAGCTGCCTTAGAGACAGAGGACACTAAACAGTTGTCTACGTTGCCCAGTCTCTGGGAGGACCCTTCTGTTGGGTTGCTGAGCGTCAAAGAACAGCAGGTGCCGATTGCCACCACAGCTGTGCACCGGCAGCAATATGGCACCAACCGACACCCCCCATTCTCATCCATAAGCTAATTCATCAACTGGAGAGCCACGGGATGATCAGCAAGATTCACTCACCCTTTCATAGTCCCATATGGCCAGTGCGAAGGTCTAATGGTGAGTGGACTATCGTGGCCTGAATAAAGTCATGCCACTGCTGAGTGCTGCGGTGCCTGACATGCTAGAACTCCAGTACGAACTGGAATCAAAGGCAGCCAAGTGGTACGCTGCAATTGAGATAGCTAATTGATATAGCTAATTGAGATAGCTAATGCATTTTTCTCCATCCCTTTGGCAGCAGAGTGCAGGCCACAGTTTGCTCTTACTTTGAGGGGTGTCTAATACACCGGGAATCGACTGCCCCAGGGGTGGAAACAAAGCCCTACCATACCTAGACTACATGATGTGGACACCGTTTGATTTGCACACCATGGAAGAACTGCCTGTGTTCTGCAGTGTATGAGTGCAAAGAGGAAGGACCCTGGGCTTTTAGAGCACTGGGACATTTATATCTCTCTTGGTATGACAGTTACAGAACACCTCTCAAGCGTTTTCCCATATTGTGTAGGGTGTGGAAAAGGCTCAGAGCCAGCAGAGAGAGGAAGACTGCCACAGACATAGCATGGGGGAGTTGAGAGAGAAGAAGCTTCTTGGATCAGCTCCTCAGCAAAATGCTCCCCGATGCTGTGGCAGCCAAGCTGTCAGCATCTCATGCCCGCCTGTCCTGACCAAGAGTGATACAGACGCTCACACACAAAGCGTTTGTTTAAGCAAGCAATATATTAGGGTTTTGGAGAGGCCGAGCTCCCGAAGTGAATGGACAATGTGCAAGAGCTAGATGGTCACTGTCCAGCTGGTAACAAATCCTCTGCTTCAAGCAGCTGCATGGGGTGTGCCTCCCGCAAGGGTGGTTTTGCTGTGGAGAGAACACGGAGGAGCAATTCCCACTGCCAACTGAGCAGCATCTTCTCCATGTCCAGCATGCTCAGCTCTGCAGCACGTGGCAAGCAGTTGTGGTTGTAGCCACCGTAGTCATCAGTGGTTACTACGCTTGGTAGATTGTCCACACGGGGATCTTGCCACGCTTGGCAGTGGGTTGCTGCACGGAGTTTTCCCATCCTCTTCTGCGTCCTGCGTTCTCCCCTCTTCTTTCTGTGGTGGGAGGTCATCGCCTGCTGTCAGCAGAGTGCCCCGGAGAGCTCTGCATGAAGGCCTCTCTCAGTTCCTAAGGATCAGCATTTGCATGAGCTGCTCCTGCAGCTCACGGAAATCAGTGTGCGCCTGGGTGTATTGATCCGGGTCCTTTGCTAAGTCCTGGAAGAGGTTGGGTGGTCTGGATGTTTGGAAATCCGGAGGCAAGATGAACTCCTCAGGCATTTGCTCGTTTCCTAACCAGAAGTGGTCCAGGCGCTTCTTCCTCAGGCACGAGCGCAGGTACTCCACGATGTCATCCATGCGCTGCAAAAACTCCCTCCTGTGCCATCTTTCCAGAGGGATGGTGTTCAGCAGGTGCATGACGACGGTCTTCATCATATAGCTGGTAAAATAACTGCCCAGCACGATACGGGCACAGAGCTGCATGCATCCGAGGTGGAAACTGTCCTGCTGGGCATTCGCGGCTATGTTCCGGAAGAACTTCATCTCTGCCACTGCGCAGCTCTGTGGCCATACTGTGTCCGGGGTAACGGGAGCCTCAGAGTAATCGCTGCTCAGAAAAATGTCCGTATCACCTTGTTGTACCCCAAACATCATCTCAATGAATACGGTTGATCCGGTGTCATCAATCAAACGAAGCATGCAAGACCGTCTGGTTTTCAGTACTTTAACCAGCCATGAAGATGAATGAGGCACAGATTCCCAGGATAATTTTGCCAGCTGCTGGAACCAGGAGGAGACTTTACGCACATCCAAGTAGGAGCGAGTGCACATAGTTCGTAGGAGGCTGGGTTCCTGATTTCTTCTCAGCTCCTCCACAGGGTTGTGGAGGAAGCACAGCATATTCCCAAACTCCTGCTCCCTCCAGCACGTGCACTCCAGCTTCACGCGAATACGAGACACCTTTGATGGCAGATTCCATTTGGTGTTCTGCTCCACGTGGAAGGAGTGCCCACGAGGAGCTGTCATGGGAATAAGGCAGCGGTAGACCGTATCACCCTCCCGGGGACTCCAGCCTTCAAAAGCACTGCCCACTCCAATGGGTGTCTGCAGCACTGGAGAGAAAGTGTCCTTAAAGACCCAGTCACAGGCACGGCAAAAGCCGCGCACCATTTCCTCCACAAGCCGGCAGTAGTTGGTCAGGTTTACCTGCTGCCGCTGGATGCTCTCTGCAATAAAAATGGCTGCATTCGATTCATCATTGAGCGCTGGTTCTTCCAAGTCCTCGTCGCTGCTGTCATCAAACACCTCGAACTTTTTACGAAGACAAAACAACAGCCAAATTAAGAGGAGAACCCCAAGACCGGCCCAGAACTGCCAAGTCTGCATTGAGTCTGCGCCCTCAGCGCCCGCCGAACGTCCCACTGTCAACTGAGCAGCATCTTCATCCAATTGATACCCGACTTCCTGTGGGCTGTTGACTAAGCCCAAAAATGCCAGGAAATAGAAAGCTGCCCAAACCATGGTCTGAAAGAGAGAGAAGCACGTCAGTGGGGCTGGGTGGGAGCTGGATGGCGGCTGAGGGAGCTGCGGCACGAGCCTCAGGCCCCTGGGGTCAGGTAGGAGAAGGGGCGAGGGAGCTGGGAGGCAGCAGGGACTGTGGGCAGTGCCAGCGGGGACAGCCACGAGCCCTGCCCTGGCCCAACCCAGTCTTCCCCCTGCTGCTGCACTCACCAATGGCTCAGGCCAAAGTGAAGCAGCGCTGCCCGCGGCTGCCTTTAAAGCCTCCCCCCCCATTGTGACACGTCCTCTGATGTCACCTGTGCCCACACCGCATCACAGGACCCCCGCCCCACCCTTGGTGCCCACCGCACGTCCCACTACCAACTGAGCAGCAATTTCTCCATGTCCAGCATGCACAGCTTTGGGGCTTGTGGCTAGCAGGGCGTCTGTCAGGCATCTTTGTAGCTGCCACAATCGTCGCTGGCTGTGGGGTTGGAAATCCCTCCTGTGCATGCTTGTCAAAGGGATGGTGGTCAAGAAATGCATGACAGCTCTCTTCCAGGCATGGGTGGCAAAGATCTGTGTTTGACCGAACTATTGTTCCGTCAGTTAAGCGCAAGTTCTGGCTGCTCAGTTAAAGCTTAAAAAAGTTAAAATTTTTGCCTGAGTCGGCCAGACATCACATTGGTGTGCTGCCATCCAGACGCTCCTGCAAGCTCCATGTGTTTGATGCCTTCGATAAAATCCGCTTTGTTGAGTTCATTTTTGGAGTGCAACAAGGCGATTCAGACATTTTTCTCAGCAGCGAGAACACTGATGGCATCTTTACCCTGGACACAGTACGGCCACAGAGCTGCACAGTGGCAGAGATGAAGTTCTTCCAGTACATAAAAGCGCATGCCCCGCAGGACAGCTACCACCTCAGATGCATGCAGCTCTGTGCCCGTATCATGGTGGGCAATGATTTTACCACCTATGTCTTGAAGACAGTCGTCATGCACCTGCTGAACACCATCCCTTTGGAAAGCTGGTGCAGGAGGGAGTTTTTGCAGCACATGGATGACATCATGCAGTGCCTGCACTGCTGCATAGTGGAGAAACGCCTGGACCACTTCTTCTTAGGGAACAAGGAAGTGCCTGACGAGATCACTTTGCACCCAGATTTCCTAACATCCAGCCCACTCAACCTCTTCCAGCACATGGCAGAGGATCCAAATGTCCATGCCCGGGCACTGCGTGAATTCCAGGAGCTGCGAGATCGGCTCAAAAGACTGTTGACGTTTGGGAACTGAGAGAGGCCTTAAAGCAGAGCTCTCCGGGGCACTCTGCTGACAGCAGGCGATGACCTCCCACCACAGAAAGAAGAGGGGAGAATGCAGGACACAAAAGAGGATGGGAAAACTCCGTGCAGCAACCCACTGCCAAGCGTGGCAAGATCCCCGTGTGGACAATCTACCAAGCGTAGTAACCACTGATGACTACGGTGGCTACAACCACAACTGCTTGCCACGTGCTGCAGAGCTGAGCATGCTGGACATGGAGAAGATGCTGCTCAGTTGGCAGTGGGAATTGCTCCTCCGTGTTCTCTCCACAGCAAAACCACCCTTGCGGGAGGCACACCCCATGCAGCTGCTTGAAGCAGAGGCTTTGTTACCAGCTGGACAGTGACCATCTAGCTCTTGCACATTGTCCATTCACTTCGGGAGCTCGGCCTCTCCAAAACCCTAATATATTGCTTGCTTAAACAAACGCTTTGTGTGTGAGTGTCTGTATCACTCTTGGTCAGGACAGGCGGGCATGAGATGCTGACAGCTTGGCTGCCACAGCCCGCTCCCACCAGGGCCCACTGACCCGCTTCTCTCTCACCTCTTTCAGACTGTAATTTTGGCATTTTTTTTCACCCTGATGGTGTTGGCTTTAATCTACAAGTTGGAGAATGTCTGTGATGAATTAGGTGCAGACACGTGACAATGTATGCTGCAGCGTGCAGAGGAGCTGCAAGAGTGCATGATGCAGATCCTGTTGGAAATTGAGGAGGCGGTGAAGGCACAGAGATGGGCGCACGTGGGATCCCTGCTCTTATCTGCCATGCAGTACTGGCAGTTCTGGGCCTGTGTTGGTGTTGCTCTCCTGCCCTTTTGGAAAGTATGCCTGCTCTTTAAAAATACCCAGAAACATGACAGTGATGACCAGAGCTCCAGCAGTGAAGAGGAGGAAGTGAGAGTACCACCACCCCCCAATGATGCAAGAGATCTGCCCAGATTTATAGCTGAGCGCGTCTACTGGCCATTCCTGGATCCGACCGTCAGATGCGCACTGGTGGAGGAGATTGTGGGAGACCTCCTGCATATCTTTGACTCAGTCATTCTATGAAGCTGCAGCGAGCCATCGGAGTGGGCGGTGCCTTTGAAGGTTGGAATCCCCACATGAAGGATCCTGTCTACCGCCTACTTGTGCCCATGACGGCCCCCCGTGGGCACTGCTTCCACCTGGAGCTGGGCAATGAAGAGGATCTGCTGGCGAGGAAGTCCTCTATCCGTGTGGAGCTGGAGTGCACGTGCGAGAGGGAGCAGGACTTTGGGGACGTGCTGTGCTTCCTCCACCATTCTGAGGAGGAGCTGAAAAAGCAGGGGCCGAGCCTCCTAAGCACCCTCTGCACGGACTCCTACCTAGATGCGGAGAAGACTGCAAGGTGGTTCCAGAACTTTGTGAAAACAGCCTGGGTGCTTATGCCTCAGTCGGAGGTTTACAATGTAGAAGTGCTGCCTTCCACCCGCACGTGCAAGTTCCAGCTGACAGGTGCTGCCAGGAGAAGACTCACAACTGAAATAATATTTGGGGTGCAGCAAGAGGATTCCGATATCTTCCTGAGCAGCCAGATGAGAAAGGACACCTCCATCCCCAGCACAACATGGCCACAGAGCTGTTCAGTTGCAGAAAGGAAGTTCTTCCAGCACGTGGCCAGAGAAGGCATGTTCAACAGCATACACCTCAAGTGCATGCAGGTCTGTGCCCATTTGGTGGAGGGCACCGTCTTTCCCACCTATGTCGTCAAGACTATTGTCATGCACCTCCTGACCAACATCCCCATGGCAATGTGGCACAAGACGGATTTTCTGCTTCGGATGGATAATATAATGCAGTGCCTGCGTGGCTGTGTGAGGGAGAAGCGCCTCGACCACTTCTTCTTTGGCAATGAGATGGTGCCCGATGTGATTGTCCTGCCACCATCCTTCCAAAATTCTGAGCCAATCAACCTCTTCCAGTACCTGAAGCAGAACCCATATGCCGAAGATGATGCACTGGAGAAGTTCGAGGTGGTGCGAGAGCGGCTCAGAAGACTGATAACCTACGGACATGAAAGAAAGTATCGTGCACGGCGAAGGCGTCGTGCTGATCGCCAGTGATGAACTGCTAGCATGCTGTGGAGAGACGGACCTCATGCAGCTCCAGAGGCTTGACACCAACCACTCCTGATACCAACTGGGCTTGGATCCTCCTTATTTTGGGACAGTGGGAGCTTCCCCTTGTCTGCTTAACATACTGAAGACAGCAAAGTGGTTCCAGGAACTGGTGACAGAAGCCTGGGTGGCTGCGCCTCAGTCATCCTAACTCCAGCTAATGGTGCTGCCCTCCACCCGCTTCTGCAAGCTCACGCTCCATCGAGATGATGCTTGGGGTACAGCAAGACAACTCAGACCCCTTCATGAGCTTCGAGTAGGCAGAGCGCGTTGTTAGCAGCAGCACGAAGTGGCCACAGAGCTGCCCTGTGCCAGACATGCAGTTCTTCAGGACACACGTAGGCATGCTCGGCACAACACTTTCCACGTCAGACATCTGCAGCTCCGTGTCTGTATCCTCTTAGGCACCAACTTTGCCACCCATGCCTTGAAGACAGCTGTCACGCACCTCCTGACCACCATCCCTTTGGGAAGCATGCACAGGAGGGATTCCCAGCCCCAAAGCCAGCAATGATTGTGGACGGACATCCTGCTTGCCACATGCCTCGGAGCTGAGTATGCTGGACATGGAGAAGATGCTGCTCAGTTGGCAGCGGGAATTGCTCCTCCGTGTTCTCTCCACAGCAAAACCACCCTTGCGGGAGGCTGAAAGCAGAGGCTTTGTTACCAGCTGGACAGTGACTACCCAGCCTCTCGGGAAGCGTCCATTCACCACCGAAGCTTTGACCTCTGCAAAAATACCAATACATTGCTTATTTGAACAATGCTTTGTGTGTGAGTGTCTGTATCACTCTTGGTCAGGACAGGCGGGCATGAGATGCTGACAGCTTGGCTGCCACAGCATCGGGGAGCATTTAGCTGAGGAGCTGATCCAAGAAGCTTCTTCTCTCCCAGTATCAAAGGCATTAACTAACACATTTTCTGAGGCATTAACAAAAGCTTAGAAAATGAAGTAGGATACTCTAAGATTTATAAGCAATTAATTGAAGATGTAAATGGAAAATGTTACCTAGAGGTTTAACACAAATAAATAATGGGAGAGTTGTGATACCACGTTGTATTAGATGGTTATCGGAGAACATAGTAAAGCATGCTGGGGAGCTGAAATATTATAACAGTTTTTAAGTAGAAAATGGATTGGCCCTCATTTGTCAGACAAGTATCACAACAAGGTGTCATATGTCTTAAAAAGAATCCACAGACGGGAATCAGCCCCCAAATGGGAACAATAGGGAAGGGAAACGTTCCTGGGAAACAGTGGCAAATTGGTTTCTTAGAACTCCCAAGGAAAGGGGGGTTCAGATGCCTATTGGTACTAACAGACACCTTTTCCAGATGGCCAGGAGCATTCCCATGTAGAACTAACAAAGCCAGAGAAGTGTCCAAAGTATTGTTGAATTACATTATTCCGAGAGTTGGTGTACTCTCAGTAATGTCATCTGACAGGGGACCACACTTCAGTTCAGAACTGACCCAACAAGTCAGCGAAGTGCTGGGGATTGACTGGCAACAACACACTCCGTATGGGCCACAGGCAAAAGGCCAAGTGGAAACAAATGAATCATTTGATAAAAGAGCAGATTGCTAAAATCTGTCTAGAAATCAATATGTATTGGTAAAACTAAGACCCTTAGAGATATTCTATGGCAGTCCTTACCAAATGCCATACAAAGGAGAAGATCTAACCCAAGCAGGAAACCAATATTTGCAACAACAACAACATATAGTTTTGGGCAAGCAACTAGAACAAATCAATGTGATATATGGAGTAATGATTTGTGTCAAGAAGATGGTTGATATTAATAAAGAAGGGGGAGATGTGGGAGTGTGGCCATGGGGGTCGGCAAGCCACATGGTTGATGATTACATCAGACTCTCAACGATGAGGCCATCAGGAATGTAAAGAGTTTAGAGGGAACAAAGAAGGATGATTCAGGAGACGCCTTGCCCCCTCGGGTTGCTTGTTCTCCAGCCATTAAGGCATGGAAGTTGCTGGGTGTTTGCTGTTGCCGGGCAAAGTTGTTTGACCAGTGAAAAGTTGTTTTGAAAAGGACTGCTGTGGGGTGAAGGGTGTAAGAGGGGAGCCTGTCCTCAAGATGAAGAAGGCAACACAATGAAGTTATTTCATCAATAAAGAAGTAGAAAGAAGGATTGAATAGGGACAGGCTAGCAGAACAGGGACCAAGACAGGAACAGGCACATTGATCGCCTCATGAAGATAGGTTTGGCCAAACTCAGCAAACCGCTCAAAGAAGCTCGTACAGGAAGTCGCTGGAAATGGGCGCACCGCAGCTGGGAAGAAGCTCGAGCTGAGAGAAGTGGAGCCGAGCACACAACTGCCCCTCGCTGGTAAGCAGCTGCGCATTACGGGGAATCATACGTCCTTAGAAACAAAGACTGTCCTGGTAACCTTACAGCTTATTCCCTTTATTAACAATCAGACAGTTTATGATCCTGAAACACGGGACCAAATTGAGGTCAAGGTGTGGGACTCTGCTAATAAAATCGACCAGGTTGCGGTGGGATTGCTCGGCACCTGGCGAGCAATCTCTGAGGCCTTAAAGAGACATATGGGACCACAGTCAGAAACGTGTGGTTTGCCAGACAGCGAGGGAGCTGCGGGCTCATCCACAGATCCATCTGCTACACCATCGGCTCCCCCACCGCTACTGCCATGACTTTGCTGTTACACCCTCTGGTGACCTGGACGTGCCTTTTGATCCAGGCCCTATTGGCCTTGAAAGGGAGCTGGAACTGTTTCCCTTCAATCCGGGAAGACTGGGATGCATGAGACCTGAAGGCCGAGTTACTTAACAACTTAAAGCACAACATATTGTTCCCACAACTAGCCCTGGAATTCTCCGGTGTTTGTAATCAAGAAAAGGAATAGAAAATAGAGACTGTTATAAGTCATGGAAGATATGGGAGCACTTCAACCAGACCAACTGTGCTCCCCCAGTCATGGACATTGATGGTAATAGACTTAAAGCATTGTTTGTTGCCTTTTCCTGCCTTGCTCCATGGGCTGCAGGGGGACAGCCTGCTTCACCGTGGGCCTCACCATAGGACGCAGGGGACTTCTGCTCCGGCGCCTGGAGCACCTCTCCCCCTCCTTCTGCACTGGCCTTGGCGCCTGCAAGGCTGTTCCTCACTCCTCTCACTCTCCCAGCTGCTGTGTGGCACAGCGTTTTTTTCCCTGTCTTAAATATGCTCTCACAGAGGCGCAAAAGAACATTGTTGGCTCGGCTTATTGGCTCGGCTCAGGTCAGCAGTGGGGCCCTTCCCAAACATGGGGCAGCTTCTAGATCCTTCTCCCAGAAGCCACCCCTAATGCCCCCTGCTACTAAAACCTTGCCACGTAAACCCACTACACCAAGTCACAGCTCTCGTGGACACTGGCAAGAAATGGCCAGGTTGGCTGAAACCCCTTGGAGTGGAAGCCAACTGCTGTACTAAACGTGCTTTGATGTGGATTACTGGCAAAGTCTAAATTCATGGTGCTAATTGTTGGGGTGCAGAGGGCTGTGCAGACTGCATTATTGTCTTCATAAATCTGGCCAGTACCAGTTCTTGTCTCTCATCCAGACCTCCAGCTCTTTCTGTTGCTTGGTTAACACAGATTGATCCTGAAAAATCCCTGGCAAGAGCTGAGGCACTGCCACCCAGGGCCAGGCAGTGACACTGGGGGATGCCAGTGCTGGAGAGGAGCTGGGGGAGCAGCCCTGGTGGGGGGAGTAGTGGTCCCAACAGAGGGACAGGGGGGAGCAATGGCCCCAACAGTCCTGAGCGGTTCCAGAAAGTTCCTGGCAGGTCCCAACGGCCCTAACAGGAGAGGGAACGTTCCTGACAGGCCCCAATGGCTCTGAAGGGACGAGGAACGTTCCTGACAGGCCCCAGTGGCTCGAGGACGACACTCACAGACAAAGAGTTTGTTCAAGCAAGACATTTATTGGAATCTTTGCAGAGGCCAAGCTCCCAGTGAAATGGACAGGCCAAGAACCAAGCCCACTTGGTATGAGGAGTCTCTGCGTCAAGCGTCCATGAAGCAGCCTCTGGAGCTGCACGGGGTCCAGCTCCCCACAGGGTGCTAGCAGGTCATCATCTGCCATCAGCAGTGCATGAAGGTCTCTGTCATGTCCGTAGATCAGCAGTCTTTTCAGCTGATCTCGCACCACCTTGAACTTCTGCAGCTTTAGCATATGGGTCCTGCTTCAGATGCTGGAAGAGGTTGACCGGGCCAGACAACTGGAAGGCTGGTGGCAGGACAATCACATCGGGCACCATCTCGTTGCCAAAGAAGTGCTTGAGGCATTTCTGTTCCACACAGCAGCGAAGGTACCAACTGATATCATCCAGCCGAAGCAGAAAATCCGTCCTGTGCCACGTTTCCAAGGGGATGGTGGCAGCAAGGGTCCCTGGCAGCAGGGACTGTGGCCAGGACTGGTGGTGACAGCCACCTGCCCTGCCCTGAGCAGCTGGGCCCTGGCTGCAGGTTTAGCAAGGCCTTGGGGGGCAGCTTTTGTGCCCCAGCCCTGTGCTGCCCAGCCTTCCCCCTGCTGCTGCACTTGCCTCACAGATGGCTCAGGCCAGACTGCAGCATGGCCCTGAGGGGAGCAGGGACATTCCTGACAGGCACCAAGGGCCCTGAGGTGGACAGGGATGTTCCTGACAGACCCCAGAGGCCGCAGTGTACTGTAATGCCGTCAAACTACATAGGGGCAGAACCCACCCGTATTTATGGGGTGACAGGGGGATCCCAGCAGTTAACTGTACTGGAGGATGAAGCGAGTCTAACTGGAAATAAGTGGCAAAAGCAGCGTATTGTGACAGGCCCGGATGCTCCATGCATCCTTGGCGTAGACTATCTCAGGAGAGGATATTTCAAGGACCCGAAATGGTACCGGTAGGCTTTTGGCATAGCTGCCTTAGAGACAGAGGACACTAAACAGTTGTCTACGTTGCCCAGTCTCTGGGAGGACCCTTCTGTTGGGTTGCTGAGCGTCAAAGAACAGCAGGTGCCGATTGCCACCACAGCTGTGCACTGGCAGCAATATGGCACCAACCGAGACCCCCCATTCTCATCCATAAGCTAATTCATCAACTGGAGAGCCACGGGATGATCAGCAAGATTCACTCAACCTTTCATAGTCCCATAAGGCCAGTGCGAAGGTCTAATGGTGAGTGGACTATCGTGGCCTGAATAAAGTCTTGCCACTGCTGAGTGCTGTGGTGCCTGACATGCTAGAACTCCAGTACGAACTGGAATCAAAGGCAGCCAAGTGGTACGCTGCAATTGAGATAGCTAATTGATATAGCTAATTGAGATAGCTAATGCATTTTTCTCCATCCCTTTGGCAGCAGAGTGCAGGCCACAGTTTGCTCTTACTTTGAGGGGTGTCTAATACACCGGGAATCGACTGCCCCAGGGGTGGAAACAAAGCCCTACCATACCTAGACTACATGATGTGGACACCGTTTGATTTGCACACCATGGAAGAACTGCCTGTGTTCTGCAGTGTATGAGTGCAAAGAGGAAGGACCCTGGGCTTTTAGAGCACTGGGACATTTATATCTCTCTTGGTATGACAGTTACAGAACACCTCTCAAGTGTTTTCCCATATTGTGTAGGGTGTGGAAAAGGCTCAGAGCCAGCAGAGAGAGGAAGACTGCCACAGACATAGCATGGGGGAGTTGAGAGAGAAGAAGCTTCTTGGATCAGCTCCTCAGCAAAATGCTCCCCGATGCTGTGGCAGTCAAGCTGTCAGCATCTCATGCCTGCCTGTCCTGACCAAGAGTGATACAGACGCTCACACACAAAGCATTTGTTTAAGCAAGCAATATATTAGGGTTTTGGAGAGGCCGAGCTCCCGGAGTGAATGGACAATGTGCAAGAGCTAGATGGTCACTGTCCAGCTGGTAACAAAGCCTCTGCTTCAAGCAGCTGCATGGGGTGTGCCTCCCGCAAGGGTGGTTTTGCTGTGGAGAGAACACGGAGGAGCAATTCCCACTGCCAACTGAGCAGCATCTTCTCCATGTCCAGCATGCTCAGCTCTGCAGCACGTGGCAAGCAGTTGTGGTTGTAGCCACCGTAGTCATCAGTGGTTACTACGCTTGGTAGATTGTCCATACGGGGATCTTGCCACGCTTGGCAGTGGGTTGCTGCATGGAGTTTTCCCATCCTCTTCTGCGTCCTGCGTTCTCCCCTCTTCTTTCTGTGGTGGGAGGTCATCGCCTGCTGTCAGCAGAGTACCCCGGAGAGCTCTGCATGAAGGCCTCTCTCAGTTCCCAAAGTTCAGCATTTTCATGAGCTGCTCTTGCAGCTCACGGAAATCAGTGTGCGCCTGGGTGTATTGATCTGGGTCCTTTGCTAAGTCCTGGAAGAGGTTGGGTGGTCTGGATGTTTGGAAATCCAGAGGCAAGATGAACTCCTCAGGCATTTGCTCGTTTCCTAACCAGAAGTGGTCCAGGCGCTTCTTCCTCAGGCACGAGCGCAGGTACTCCACGACGTCATCCATGCGCTGCAAAAACTCCCTCCTGTGCCATCTTTCCAGAGGGATGGTGTTCAGCAGGTGCATGACGACGGTCTTCATCATATAGCTGGTAAAATAACTGCCCAGCACGATACGGGCACAGAGCTGCATGCATCCGAGGTGGAAACTGTCCTGCTGGGCATTCGCGGCTATGTTCCGGAAGAACTTCATCTCTGCCACTGCGCAGCTCTGTGGCCATACTGTGTCCGGGGTAACGGGAGCCTCAGAGTAATCGCTGCTCAGAAAAATGTCCGTATCACCTTGTTGTACCCCAAACATCATCTCAATGAATACGGTTGATCCGGTGTCATCAATCAAACGAAGCATGCAAGACCGTCTGGTTTTCAGTACTTTAACCAGCCATGAAGATGAATGAGGCACAGATTCCCAGGATAATTTTGCCAGCTGCTGGAACCAGGAGGAGACTTTACGCACATCCAAGTAGGAGCGAGTGCACATAGTTCGTAGGAGGCTGGGTTCCTGATTTCTTCTCAGCTCCTCCACAGGGTTGTGGAGGAAGCACAGCATATTCCCAAACTCCTGCTCCCTCCAGCACGTGCACTCCAGCTTCACGCGAATACGAGACACCTTTGATGGCAGATTCCATTTGGTGTTCTGCTCCACGTGGAAGGAGTGCCCACGAGGAGCTGTCATGGGAATAAGGCAGCGGTAGACCGTATCACCCTCCCGGGGACTCCAGCCTTCAAAAGCACTGCCCACTCCAATGGGTGTCTGCAGCACTGGAGAGAAAGTGTCCTTAAAGACCCAGTCACAGGCACGGCAAAAGCCGCGCACCATTTCCTCCACAAGCCGGCAGTAGTTGGTCAGGTTTACCTGCTGCCGCTGGATGCTCTCTGCAATAAAAATGGCTGCATTCGATTCATCATTGAGCGCTGGTTCTTCCAAGTCCTCGTCGCTGCTGTCATCAAACACCTCGAACTTTTTACGAAGACAAAACAACAGCCAAATTAAGAGGAGAACCCCAAGACCGGCCCAGAACTGCCAAGTCTGCATTGAGTCTGCGCCCTCAGCGCCCGCCGAACGTCCCACTGTCAACTGAGCAGCATCTTCATCCAATTGATACCCGACTTCCTGTGGGCTGTTGACTAAGCCCCAAAATGCCAGGAAATAGAAAGCTGCCCAAACCATGGTCTGAAAGAGAGAGAAGCACGTCAGTGGGGCTGGGTGGGAGCTGGATGGCGGCTGAGGGAGCTGCGGCACGAGCCTCAGGCCCCTGGGGTCAGGTAGGAGAAGGGGCGAGGGAGCTGGGAGGCAGCAGGGACTGTGGGCAGTGCCAGCGGGGACAGCCACGAGCCCTGCCCTGGCCCAACCCAGTCTTCCCCCTGCTGCTGCACTCACCAATGGCTCAGGCCAAAGTGAAGCAGCGCTGCCCGCGGCTGCCTTTAAAGCCTCCCCCCCCATTGTGACACGTCCTCTGATGTCACCTGTGCCCACACCGCATCACAGGACCCCCGCCCCACCCTTGGTGCCCACCGCACGTCCCACTACCAACTGAGCAGCAATTTCTCCATGTCCAGCATGCACAGCTTTGGGGCTTGTGGCTAGCAGGGCGTCTGTCAGGCATCTTTGTAGCTGCCACAATCATCGCTGGCTGTGGGGTTGGAAATCCCTCCTGTGCATGCTTGTCAAAGGGATGGTGGTCAAGAAATGCATGACAGCTCTCTTCCAGGCATGGGTGGCAAGGATCTGTGTTTGACCGAACTATTGTTCCGTCAGTTAAGCGCAAGTTCTGGCTGCTCAGTTAAAGCTTAAAAAAGTTAAAATTTTTGCCTGAGTCGGCCAGACATCACATTGGTGTGCTGCCATCCAGACGCTCCTGCAAGCTCCATGTGTTTGATGCCTTCGATAAAATCCGCTTTGTTGAGTTCATTTTTGGAGTGCAACAAGGCGATTCAGACATTTTTCTCAGCAGCGAGAACACTGATGACATCTTTACCCTGGACACAGTACGGCCACAGAGCTGCACAGTGGCAGAGATGAAGTTCTTCCAGTACATAAAAGCGCATGCCCCGCAGGACAGCTACCACCTCAGATGCATGCAGCTCTGTGCCCGTATCATGGTGGGCAATGATTTTACCACCTATGTCTTGAAGACAGTCGTCATGCACCTGCTGAACACCATCCCTTTGGAAAGCTGGTGCAGGAGGGAGTTTTTGCAGCACATGGATGACATCATGCAGTGCCTGCACTGCTGCATAGTGGAGAAACGCCTGGACCACTTCTTCTTAGGGAACAAGGAAGTGCCTGACGAGATCACTTTGCACCCAGATTTCCTAACATCCAGCCCACTCAACCTCTTCCAGCACATGGCAGAGGATCCAAATGTCCATGCCCGGGCACTGCGTGAATTCCAGGAGCTGCGAGATCGGCTCAAAAGACTGTTGACGTTTGGGAACTGAGAGAGGCCTTAAAGCAGAGCTCTCCGGGGCACTCTGCTGACAGCAGGCGATGACCTCCCACCACAGAAAGAAGAGGGGAGAATGCAGGACACAAAAGAGGATGGGAAAACTCCGTGCAGCAACCCACTGCCAAGCGTGGCAAGATCCCCGTGTGGACAATCTACCAAGCGTAGTAACCACTGATGACTACGGTGGCTACAAACTCAACTGCTTGCCACGTGCTGCAGAGCTGAGCATGCTGGACATGGAGAAGATGCTGCTCAGTTGGCAGTGGGAATTGCTCCTCCGTGTTCTCTCCACAGCAAAACCACCCTTGCGGGAGGCACACCCCATGCAGCTGCTTGAAGCAGAGGCTTTGTTACCAGCTGGACAGTGACCATCTAGCTCTTGCACATTGTCCATTCACTCCGGGAGCTCGGCCTCTCCAAAACCCTAATATATTGCTTGCTTAAACAAATGCTTTGTGTGTGAGTGTCTGTATCACTCTTGGTCAGGACAGGCGGGCATGAGATGCTGACAGCTTGGCTGCCACAGCATCGGGGAGCATTTTGCTGAGGAGCTGATCCAAGAAGCTTCTTCTCTCTCAACTCCCCCATGCTATGTCTGTGGCAGTCTTCCTCTCTCTGCTGGCTCTGAGCCTTTTCCACACCCTACACAATATGGGAAAACGCTTGAGAGGTCTTCTGTAACTGTCATATCAAGAGAGATATAAATGTGCCAGTGCTCTAAAAGCCCAGGGTCCTTCCTCTTTGCACTCATACACTGCAGAACACAGGCAGTTCTTCCATGGTGTGCAAATCAAACGGTGTCCACATCATGTAGTCTAGGTATGGTAGGGCTTTGTTTCCACCCCTGGGGCAGTCGATTCCCGGTGTATTAGACACCCCTCAAAGTAAGAGCAAACTGTGGCCTGCACTCTGCTGCCAAAGGGATGGAGAAAAATGCATTAGCTATCTCAATTAGCTATATCAATTAGCTATCTCAATTGCAGCGTACCACTTGGCTGCCTTTGATTCCAGTTCGTACTGGAGTTCTAGCATGTCAGGCACCGCAGCACTCAGCAGTGGCATGACTTTATTCAGGCCACAACAGTCCACTCACCATTAGACCTTCGCACTGGCCATATGGGACTATGAAAGGGTGAGTGAATCTTGCTGATCATCCCGTGGCTCTCCAGTTGATGAATTAGCTTATGGATGAGAATGGGGGGTCTCGGTTGGTGCCATATTGCTGCCGGTGCACAGCTGTGGTGGCAATCGGCACCTGCTGTTCTTTGACGCTCAGCAACCCAACAGAAGGGTCCTCCCAGAGACTGGGCAACGTAGACAACTGTTTAATGTCCTCTGTCTCTAAGGCAGCTATGCCAAAAGCCCACCGGTACCATTTTGGGTCCTTGAAATATCTTCTCCTGAGATAGTCTACGTCAAGGATGCATGGAGCATCCGGGCCTGTCACAATACGCTGCTTTTGCCACTTATTTCCAGTTAGACTCGCTTCATCCTCCAGTACAGTTAACTGCTGGGATCCCCCTGTCACCCCATAAATATGGGTGGGTTCTGCCCCTATGTAGTTTGACAACATTACAGTACACTGCGGCCTCTGGGGTCTGTCAGGAATGTCCCTCCTCACATCATGGTCGCTGGGGCCTGTCAGGAACATCCTTGTCCACCTCAGGGCCCTTGGTGCCTGTCAGGAATGTCCCTGCTCCCCTCAGGGCCATGCTGCAGTCTGGCCTGAGCCATCCGTGAGGCGAGTGCAGCAGCAGGGGGAAGGCTGGGCAGCACAGGGCTGGGGCACAAAAGCTGCCCCCCGAGGCCTTGCTAAGCCTGCAGCCAGGGCCCAGCCGCTCAGGGCAGGGCTCGTGGCTGTCCCCGCTGGCACTGGCCACAGTCCCTGCTGCCTCCCAGCTCCCTTGCCCCCTCTCCTACCTGACCCCAGGGGCCTGAGGCTCCTGCCGCAGCTCCCTCAGCCGCCAGCCCGCTCCCACCAGGGCCCACTGACCTGCTTCTCTCTCACCTCTTTCAGACTGTAATTTTGGCATTTTTTTTCACCCTGATGGTGTTGGCTTTAATCTACAAGTTGGAGAATGTCTGTGATGAATTAGGTGCAGACACGTGACAATGTATGCTGCAGCGTGCAGAGGAGCTGCAAGAGTGCATGATGCAGGTCCTGTTGGAAATTGAGGAGGCGGAGAAGGCACAGAGATGGGCGCACGTGGGACCCCTGCTCTTATCTGCCATGCAGTACTGGCAGTTCTGGGCCTGTGTTGGTGTTGCTCTCCTGCCCTTTTGGAAAGTATGCCTGCTCTTTAAAAATACCCAGAAACATGACAGTGATGACCAGAGCTCCAGCAGTGAAGAGGAGGAAGTGAGAGTACCACCACCCCCCAATGATGCAAGAGATCTGCCCAGATTTATAGCTGAGCGCGTCTACTGGCCATTCCTGGATCCGACCGTCAGATGCGCACTGGTGGAGGAGATTGTGGGAGACCTCCTGCATATCTTTGACTCAGTCATTCTATGAAGCTGCAGCGAGCCATCGGAGTGGGCGGTGCCTTTGAAGGTTGGAATCCCCACATGAAGGATCCTGTCTACCGCCTACTTGTGCCCATGACGGCCCCCTGTGGGCACTGCTTCCACCTGGAGCTGGGCAATGAAGAGGATCTGCTGGCGAGGAAGTCCTCTATCCGTGTGGAGCTGGAGTGCACGTGCGAGAGGGAGCAGGACTTTGGGGACGTGCTGTGCTTCCTCCACCATTCTGAGGAGGAGCTGAAAAAGCAGGGGCCGAGCCTCCTAAGCACCCTCTGCACGGACTCCTACCTAGATGCGGAGAAGACTGCAAGGTGGTTCCAGAACTTTGTGAAAACAGCCTGGGTGCTTATGCCTCAGTCGGAGGTTTACAATGTAGAAGTGCTGCCTTCCACCCGCACGTGCAAGTTCCAGCTGACAGGTGCTGCCAGGAGAAGACTCACAACTGAAATAGTATTTGGGGTGCAGCAAGAGGATTCCGATATCTTCCTGAGCAGCCAGATGAGAAAGGACACCTCCATCCCCAGCACAACATGGCCACAGAGCTGTTCAGTTGCAGAAAGGAAGTTCTTCCAGCACGTGGCCAGAGAAGGCATGTTCAACAGCATACACCTCAAGTGCATGCAGGTCTGTGCCCATTTGGTGGAGGGCACCGTCTTTCCCACCTATGTTGTCAAGACTATTGTCATGCACCTCCTGACCAACATCCCCATGGCAATGTGGCACAAGACGGATTTTCTGCTTCGGATGGATAATATAATGCAGTGCCTGCGTGGCTGTGTGAGGGAGAAGCGCCTCGACCACTTCTTCTTTGGCAATGAGATGGTGCCCGATGTGATTGTCCTGCCACCATCCTTCCAAAATTCTGAGCCAATCAACCTCTTCCAGTACCTGAAGCAGAACCCATATGCCGAAGATGATGCACTGGAGAAGTTCGAGGTGGTGCGAGAGCGGCTCAGAAGACTGATAACCTACGGACATGAAAGAAAACATCGTGCACGGCGAAGGCGCCGTGCTGATCGCCAGTGATGAACTGCTAGCATGCTGTGGAGAGACGGACCTCATGCAGCTCCAGAGGCTTGACACCAACCACTCCTGATACCAACTGGGCTTGGATCCTCCTTATTTTGGGACAGTGGGAGCTTCCCCTTGTCTGCTTAACATACTGAAGACAGCAAAGTGGTTCCAGGAACTGGTGACAGAAGCCTGGGTGGCTGCGCCTCAGTCATCCTAACTCCAGCTAATGGTGCTGCCCTCCACCCGCTTCTGCAAGCTCACGCTCCATCGAGATGATGCTTGGGGTACAGCAAGACAACTCAGACCCCTTCATGAGCTTCGAGTAGGCAGAGCGCGTTGTTAGCAGCAGCACGAAGTGGCCACAGAGCTGCCCTGTGCCAGACATGCAGTTCTTCAGGACACACGTAGGCATGCTCGGCACAACACTTTCCACGTCAGACATCTGCAGCTCCGTGTCTGTATCCTCTTAGGCACCAACTTTGCCACCCATGCCTTGAAGACAGCTGTCACGCACCTCCTGACCACCATCCCTTTGGGAAGCATGCACAGGAGGGATTCCCAGCCCCAAAGCCAGCAATGATTGTGGACGGACATCCTGCTTGCCACATGCCTCGGAGCTGAGTATGCTGGACATGGAGAAGATGCTGCTCAGTTGGCAGCGGGAATTGCTCCTCCGTGTTCTCTCCACAGCAAAACCACCCTTGCGGGAGGCTGAAAGCAGAGGCTTTGTTACCAGCTGGACAGTGACTACCCAGCCTCTCGGGAAGCGTCCATTCACCACCGAAGCTTTGACCTCTGCAAAAATACCAATACATTGCTTATTTGAACAATGCTTTGTGTGTGAGTGTCTGTATCACTCTTGGTCAGGACAGGCGGGCATGAGATGCTGACAGCTTGGCTGCCACAGCATTGGGGAGCATTTAGCTGAGGAGCTGATCCAAGAAGCTTCTTCTCTCCCAGTATCAAAGGCATTAACTAACACATTTTCTGAGGCATTAACAAAAGCTTAGAAAATGAAGTAGGATACTCTAAGATTTATAAGCAATTAATTGAAGATGTAAATGGAAAATGTTACCTAGAGGTTTAACACAAATAAATAATGGGAGAGTTGTGATACCACGTTGTATTAGATGGTTATCGGAGAACATAGTAAAGCATGCTGGGGAGCTGAAATATTATAACAGTTTTTAAGTAGAAAATGGATTGGCCCTCATTTGTCAGACAAGTATCACAACAAGGTGTCATATGTCTTAAAAAGAATCCACAGACGGGAATCAGCCCCCAAATGGGAACAATAGGGAAGGGAAACGTTCCTGGGAAACAGTGGCAAATTGGTTTCTTAGAACTCCCAAGGAAAGGGGGGTTCAGATGCCTATTGGTACTAACAGACACCTTTTCCAGATGGCCAGGAGCATTCCCATGTAGAACTAACAAAGCCAGAGAAGTGTCCAAAGTATTGTTGAATTACATTATTCCGAGATTTGGTGTACTCTCAGTAATGTCATCTGACAGGGGACTACACTTCAGTTCAGAACTGACCCAACAAGTCAGCGAAGTGCTGGGGATTGACTGGCAACAACACACTCCGTATGGGCCACAGGCAAAAGGCCAAGTGGAAACAAATGAATCATTTGATAAAAGAGCAGATTGCTAAAATCTGTCTAGAAATCAATATGTATTGGTAAAACTAAGACCCTTAGAGATATTCTATGGCAGTCCTTACCAAATGCCATACAAAGGAGAAGATCTAACCCAAGCAGGAAACCAATATTTGCAACAACAACAACATATAGTTTTGGGCAAGCAACTAGAACAAATCAATGTGATATATGGAGTAATGATTTGTGTCAAGAAGATGGTTGATATTAATAAAGAAGGGGGAGATGTGGGAGTGTGGCCATGGGGGTCGGCAAGCCACATGGTTGATGATTACATCAGACTCTCAACGATGAGGCCATCAGGAATGTAAAGAGTTTAGAGGGAACAAAGAAGGGTGATTCGGGAGATGCCTTGCCCTCTCGGGTTGCTTGTTCTCCAGCCATTAAGGCATGGAAGTTGCTGGGTGTTTGCTGTTGCCGGGCAAAGTTGTTTGACCAGTGAAAAGTTGTTTTGAAAAGGACTGCTGTGGGGTGAAGGGTGTAAGAGGGGAGCCTGTCCTCAAGATGAAGAAGGCAACACAATGAAGTTATTTCATCAATAAAGAAGTAGAAAGAAGGATTGAATAGGGACAGGCTAGCAGAACAGGGACCAAGACAGGAACAGGCACATTGATCGCCTCATGAAGATAGGTTTGGCCAAACTCAGCAAACCGCTCAAAGAAGCTCGTACAGGAAGTCGCTGGAAATGGGCGCACCGCAGCTGGGAAGAAGCTCGAGCTGAGAGAAGCGGAGCCGAGCACACAACTGCCCCTCGCTGGTAAGCAGCTGCGCATTACGGGGAATCATACGTCCTTAGAAACAAAGACTGTCCTGGTAACCTTACAGCTTATTCCCTTTATTAACAATCAGACAGTTTATGATCCTGAAACACGGGACCAAATTGAGGTCAAGGTGTGGGACTCTGCTAATAAAATCGACCAGGTTGTGGTGGGATTGCTCGGCACCTGGCGAGCAATCTCTGAGGCCTTAAAGAGACACATGGGACCACAGTCAGAAACGTGTGGTTTGCCAGACAGCGAGGGAGCTGCGGGCTCATCCACAGATCCATCTGCTACACCATCGGCTCCCCCACCGCTACTGCCATGACTTTGCTGTTACACCCTCTGGTGACCTGGACGTGCCTTTTGATCCAGGCCCTATTGGCCTTGAAAGGGAGCTGGAACTGTTTCCCTTCAATCCGGGAAGACTGGGATGCATGAGACCTGAAGGCCGAGTTACTTAACAACTTAAAGCACAACATATTGTTCCCACAACTAGCCCTGGAATTCTCCGGTGTTTGTAATCAAGAAAAGGAATAGAAAATAGAGACTGTTATAAGTCATGGAAGATATGGGAGCACTTCAACCAGACCAACTGTGCTCCCCCAGTCATGGACATTGATGGTAATAGACTTAAAGCATTGTTTGTTGCCTTTTCCTGCCTTGCTCCATGGGCTGCAGGGGGACAGCCTGCTTCACCGTGGGCCTCACCATAGGACGCAGGGGACTTCTGCTCCGGCGCCTGGAGCACCTCTCCCCCTCCTTCTGCACTGGCCTTGGCGCCTGCAAGGCTGTTCCTCACTCCTCTCACTCTCCCAGCTGCTGTGTGGCACAGCGTTTTTTTCCCTGTCTTAAATATGCTCTCACAGAGGCGCAAAAGAACATTGTTGGCTCGGCTTATTGGCTCGGCTCAGGTCAGCAGTGGGGCCCTTCCCAAACATGGGGCAGCTTCTAGATCCTTCTCCCAGAAGCCACCCCTAATGCCCCCTGCTACTAAAACCTTGCCACGTAAACCCACTACACCAAGTCACAGCTCTCATGGACACTGGCAAGAAATGGCCAGGTTGGCTGAAACCCCTTGGAGCGGAAGCCAACTGCTGTACTAAACGTGCTTTGATGCGGATTACTGGCAAAGTCTAAATTCATGGTGCTAATTGTTGGGGTGCAGAGGGCTGTGCAGACTGCATTATTGTCTTCATAAATCTGGCCAGTACCAGTTCTTGTCTCTCATCCAGACCTCCAGCTCTTTCTGTTGCTTGGTTAACACAGATTGATCCTGAAAAATCCCTGGCAAGAGCTGAGGCACTGCCACCCAGGGCCAGGCAGTGACACTGGGGGATGCCAGTGCTGGAGAGGAGCTGGGGGAGCAGCCCTGATGGGGGGAGTAGTGGTCCCAACAGAGGGACAGGGGGGAGCAATGGCCCCAACAGTCCTGAGCGGTGCCAGAAAGTTCCTGGCAGGTCCCAACGGCCCTAACAGGAGAGGGAACGTTCCTGACAGGCCCCAATGGCTCTGAAGGGACGAGGAACGTTCCTGACAGGCCCCAGTGGCTCGAGGACGACACTCACAGACAAAGAGTTTGTTCAAGCAAGACATTTATTGGAATCTTTGCAGAGGCCAAGCTCCCAGTGAAATGGACAGGCCAAGAACCAAGCCCACTTGGTATGAGGAGTCTCTGCGTCAAGCGTCCATGAAGCAGCCTCTGGAGCTGCACGGGGTCCAGCTCCCCACAGGGTGCTAGCAGGTCATCATCTGCCATCAGCAGTGCATGAAGGTCTCTGTCATGTCCGTAGATCAGCAGTCTTTTCAGCTGATCTCGCACCACCTTGAACTTCTGCAGCTTTAGCATATGGGTCCTGCTTCAGATGCTGGAAGAGGTTGACCGGGCCAGACAACTGGAAGGCTGGTGGCAGGACAATCACATCGGGCACCATCTCGTTGCCAAAGAAGTGCTTGAGACATTTCTGTTCCACACAGCAGCGAAGGTACCAACTGATATCATCCAGCCGAAGCAGAAAATCCGTCCCGTGCCACATTTCCAAGGGGATGGTGGCAGCAAGGGTCCCTGGCAGCAGGGACTGTGGCCAGGACTGGTGGTGACAGCCACCTGCCCTGCCCTGAGCAGCTGGGCCCTGGCTGCAGGCTTAGCAAGGCCTTGGGGGGCAGCTTTTGTGCCCCAGCCCTGTGCTGCCCAGCCTTCCCCCTGCTGCTGCACTTGCCTCACAGATGGCTCAGGCCAGACTGCAGCATGGCCCTGAGGGGAGCAGGGACATTCCTGACAGGCACCAAGGGCCCTGAGGTGGACAGGGATGTTCCTGACAGACCCCAGAGGCTGCAGTGTACTGTAATGCCGTCAAACTACATAGGGGCAGAACCCACCCGTATTTATGGGGTGACAGGGGGATCCCAGCAGTTAACTGTACTGGAGGATGAAGCGAGTCTAACTGGAAATAAGTGGCAAAAGCAGCGTATTGTGACAGGCCCGGATGCTCCATGCATCCTTGGCGTAGACTATCTCAGGAGAGGATATTTCAAGGACCCAAAATGGTACCGGTAGGCTTTTGGCATAGCTGCCTTAGAGACAGAGGACACTAAACAGTTGTCTACGTTGCCCAGTCTCTGGGAGGACCCTTCTGTTGGGTTGCTGAGCGTCAAAGAACAGCAGGTGCCGATTGCCACCACAGCTGTGCACTGGCAGCAATATGGCACCAACCGAGACCCCCCATTCTCATCCATAAGCTAATTCATCAACTGGAGAGCCACGGGATGATCAGCAAGACTCACTCAACCTTTCATAGTCCCATAAGGCCAGTGCGAAGGTCTAATGGTGAGTGGACTATCGTGGCCTGAATAAAGTCTTGCCACTGCTGAGTGCTGCGGTGCCTGACATGCTAGAACTCCAGTACGAACTGGAATCAAAGGCAGCCAAGTGGTACGCTGCAATTGAGATAGATAATTGATATAGCTAATTGAGATAGCTAATGCATTTTTCTCCATCCCTTTGGCAGCAGAGTGCAGGCCACAGTTTGCTCTTACTTTGAGGGGTGTCTAATACACCGGGAATCGACTGCCCCAGGGGTGGAAACAAAGCCCTACCATACCTAGACTACATGATGTGGACACCGTTTGATTTGCACACCATGGAAGAACTGCCTGTGTTCTGCAGTGTATGAGTGCAAAGAGGAAGGACCCTGGGCTTTTAGAGCACTGGCACATTTATATCTCTCTTGGTATGACAGTTACAGAACACCTCTCAAGCGTTTTCCCATATTGTGTAGGGTGTGGAAAAGGCTCAGAGCCAGCAGAGAGAGGAAGACTGCCACAGACATAGCATGGGGGAGTTGAGAGAGAAGAAGCTTCTTGGATCAGCTCCTCAGCAAAATGCTCCCCGATGCTGTGGCAGCCAAGCTGTCAGCATCTCATGCCCGCCTGTCCTGACCAAGAGTGATACAGACACTCACACACAAAGCGTTTGTTTAAGCAAGCAATATATTAGGGTTTTGGAGAGGCCGAGCTCCCGAAGTGAATGGACAATGTGCAAGAGCTAGATGGTCACTGTCCAGCTGGTAACAAAGCCTCTGCTTCAAGCAGCTGCATGGGGTGTGCCTCCCGCAAGGGTGGTTTTGCTGTGGAGAGAACACGGAGGAGCAATTCCCACTGCCAACTGAGCAGCATCTTCTCCATGTCCAGCATGCTCAGCTCTGCAGCACGTGGCAAGCAGTTGTGGTTGTAGCCACCGTAGTCATCAGTGGTTACTACGCTTGGTAGATTGTCCACACGGGGATCTTGCCACGCTTGGCAGTGGGTTGCTGCACGGAGTTTTCCCATCCTCTTCTGCGTCCTGCGTTCTCCCCTCTTCTTTCTGTGGTGGGAGGTCATCGCCTGCTGTCAGCAGAGTGCCCCGGAGAGCTCTGCTTGAAGGCCTCTCTCAGTTCCTAAAGTTCAGCATTTTCATGAGCTGCTCTTGCAGCTCACGGAAATCAGTGTGCGCCTGGGTGTATTGATCCGGGTCCTTTGCTAAGTCCTGGAAGAGGTTGGGTGGTCTGGATGTTTGGAAATCCGGAGGCAAGATGAACTCCTCAGGCATTTGCTCGTTTCCTAACCAGAAGTGGTCCAGGCGCTTCTTCCTCAGGCACGAGCGCAGGTACTCCACGATGTCATCCATGCGCTGCAAAAACTCCCTCCTGTGCCATCTTTCCAGAGGGATGGTGTTCAGCAGGTGCATGACGACGGTCTTCATCATATAGCTGGTAAAATAACTGCCCAGCACGATACGGGCACAGAGCTGCATGCATCCGAGGTGGAAACTGTCCTGCTGGGCATTCGCGGCTATGTTCCGGAAGAACTTCATCTCTGCCACTGCGCAGCTCTGTGGCCATACTGTGTCCGGGGTAACGGGAGCCTCAGAGTAATCGCTGCTCAGAAAAATGTCCGTATCACCTTGTTGTACCCCAAACATCATCTCAATGAATACGGTTGATCCGGTGTCATCAATCAAACGAAGCATGCAAGACCGTCTGGTTTTCAGTACTTTAACCAGCCATGAAGATGAATGAGGCACAGATTCCCAGGATAATTTTGCCAGCTGCTGGAACCAGGAGGAGACTTTACGCACATCCAAGTAGGAGCGAGTGCACATAGTTCGTAGGAGGCTGGGTTCCTGATTTCTTCTCAGCTCCTCCACAGGGTTGTGGAGGAAGCACAGCATATTCCCAAACTCCTGCTCCCTCCAGCACGTGCACTCCAGCTTCACGCGAATACGAGACACCTTTGATGGCAGATTCCATTTGGTGTTCTGCTCCACGTGGAAGGAGTGCCCACGAGGAGCTGTCATGGGAATAAGGCAGCGGTAGACCGTATCACCCTCCCGGGGACTCCAGCCTTCAAAAGCACTGCCCACTCCAATGGGTGTCTGCAGCACTGGAGAGAAAGTGTCCTTAAAGACCCAGTCACAGGCACGGCAAAAGCCGCGCACCATTTCCTCCACAAGCCGGCAGTAGTTGGTCAGGTTTACCTGCTGCCGCTGGATGCTCTCTGCAATAAAAATGGCTGCATTCGATTCATCATTGAGCGCTGGTTCTTCCAAGTCCTCGTCGCTGCTGTCATCAAACACCTCGAACTTTTTACGAAGACAAAACAACAGCCAAATTAAGAGGAGAACCCCAAGACCGGCCCAGAACTGCCAAGTCTGCATTGAGTCTGCGCCCTCAGCGCCCGCCGAACGTCCCACTGTCAACTGAGCAGCATCTTCATCCAATTGATACCCGACTTCCTGTGGGCTGTTGACTAAGCCCCAAAATGCCAGGAAATAGAAAGCTGCCCAAACCATGGTCTGAAAGAGAGAGAAGCACGTCAGTGGGGCTGGGTGGGAGCTGGATGGCGGCTGAGGGAGCTGCGGCACGAGCCTCAGGCCCCTGGGGTCAGGTAGGAGAAGGGGCGAGGGAGCTGGGAGGCAGCAGGGACTGTGGGCAGTGCCAGCGGGGACAGCCACGAGCCCTGCCCTGGCCCAACCCAGTCTTCCCCCTGCTGCTGCACTCACCAATGGCTCAGGCCAAAGTGAAGCAGCGCTGCCCGCGGCTGCCTTTAAAGCCTCCCCCCCCATTGTGACACGTCCTCTGATGTCACCTGTGCCCACACCGCATCACAGGACCCCCGCCCCACCCTTGGTGCCCACCGCACGTCCCACTACCAACTGAGCAGCAATTTCTCCATGTCCAGCATGCACAGCTTTGGGGCTTGTGGCTAGCAGGGCGTCTGTCAGGCATCTTTGTAGCTGCCACAATCGTCGCTGGCTGTGGGGTTGGAAATCCCTCCTGTGCATGCTTGTCAAAGGGATGGTGGTCAAGAAATGCATGACAGCTCTCTTCCAGGCATGGGTGGCAAGGATCTGTGTTTGACCGAACTATTGTTCCGTCAGTTAAGCGCAAGTTCTGGCTGCTCAGTTAAAGCTTAAAAAAGTTAAAATTTTTGCCTGAGTCGGCCAGACATCACATTGGTGTGCTGCCATCCAGACGCTCCTGCAAGCTCCATGTGTTTGATGCCTTCGATAAAATCCGCTTTGTTGAGTTCATTTTTGGAGTGCAACAAGGCGATTCAGACATTTTTCTCAGCAGCGAGAACACTGATGACATCTTTACCCTGGACACAGTACGGCCACAGAGCTGCACAGTGGCAGAGATGAAGTTCTTCCAGTATAAAAGCGCATGCCCCGCAGGACAGCTACCACCTCAGATGCATGCAGCTCTGTGCCCGTATCATGGTGGGCAATGATTTTACCACCTATGTCTTGAAGACAGTCGTCATGCACCTGCTGAACACCATCCCTTTGGAAAGCTGGTGCAGGAGGGAGTTTTTGCAGCACATGGATGACATCATGCAGTGCCTGCACTGCTGCATAGTGGAGAAACGCCTGGACCACTTCTTCTTAGGGAACAAGGAAGTGCCTGACGAGATCACTTTGCACCCAGATTTCCTAACATCCAGCCCACTCAACCTCTTCCAGCACATGGCAGAGGATCCAAATGTCCATGCCCGGGCACTGCGTGAATTCCAGGAGCTGCGAGATCGGCTCAAAAGACTGTTGACGTTTGGGAACTGAGAGAGGCCTTAAAGCAGAGCTCTCCGGGGCACTCTGCTGACAGCAGGCGATGACCTCCCACCACAGAAAGAAGAG
This sequence comes from Anas acuta, assembly GCF_963932015.1. NCBI lineage: Eukaryota > Metazoa > Chordata > Aves > Anseriformes > Anatidae > Anas > Anas acuta. The sequence goes on along the minus strand of NC_088983.1, from coordinate 5,617,773 downwards.
GGGAGAATGCAGGACACAAAAGAGGATGGGAAAACTCCGTGCAGGCACGGCAAAAGCTGCGCACCATTTCCTCCACAAGCCGGCAGCAGTTGGTCAGGTTTACCTGCTGCCGCTGGATGCTCTCTGCAATACAAATGGATGTATTCGATTCAGCGTTGAGCGCTGCTTCTTCCAAGTCCTCATCGCTGCTGGAACTCTCCTCGTCGCTGCTGTCATCAAACACCTTGAACATTTTACGAAGCCAAAACAACAGCCAAATTAAGAGGAGAATAAAACCAAGACCGGCCCAGAACTGCCAAGATCGCATCGCACATGAGAGCAGGGCTCCCATATGCATCGAGCTCTGCTGCTTCTCTAGCGCCTCAATTTCCAACAGGAGCTGAGCCATGCGTTGTTGCATCTCCTCCGCATACTGCCGCATGCGCTCATTTGTAGCTTCATCCAATTCATCCCCGACTTCCTTTGGGCTCTCGACTAAGCCCTGCGAGGAGATTATTTGCTGGCTTGAAGCAAAGCTGGGACCAACACAAACCCAGACACACGGGTGCCGTACCTAGCTGGCCCACGAGGCATTGCCGATGGAGGAGATGGCTGCAAGCACAGCAGGACACTCTGCTCTCATTTGCCTGGGTGCTACTAGGAGTCCACCTCCTGCTTGGCAGAAACACGCAGAGCTGACTGTGTAATATTGCCCAGCACTGTGTTCCCTCACGTTTGCAGAAGCAACTTGCAGCTGTGAGAAAAATGTTTTTTCTCTAATCTGTATTTACACAGAACGGAGATAAAGAAATTCCTCAACAATCACTTAATCTCTCTTTGGGCTGACACCACCATCTTTGCTCAGCCCAGCTCCAAAGCAGCAACACATGCAAACACAGCACGCTGCTCTGCAGCCCGGGGAAGGACTATCACGTGAAAAACGAGGGCTGTACCCAAGTCCTTTGCACTGCAAACATCCACTGATGCAGGCAGCGGGATGCTGAGAGGAAGGGCAGCCCCATCTTCTGGAAGCTGGCACGTGTTTGAAGTTCTTGTGTGTTTCTGGCATGTGATTTGAAGCAAGAAGCCTGCTCTCAGCTTGCAGACATGTCATCCCTGCCACAAGCCGCCCTGCTCGTGCAAGCAAGCTCTCAGCAAGCTCTGCATGAACTAACCGCCTGGCCCTTAAGGACTGGAAAAACAGGAAGCCCTTTCAAAGGTATCTATGGATTTAATGTTGACGTTTGAATTTTCCTGTCATATCACTGTAACTTTTTTTGCCCACATGCTGTATCCCTGCACTGTGAAGTTGTCATTTAATTCTAGTCAGAGACTTTGTGCTTTTGAAAATAAAGCCAAGGAGAACAGAAACGTGAAATGTTCAAAAACACTTTAGTGCATTAGACAAGGATTTAGTATGAGAAGCCCTTTCCAGCCCTTAGGGGAAAACACATCTTGTATACAAATAACCTAGCAAAGATAAAGCTGTTCTGCATAGTGAAAATTTTGGTGCTATATAGTTTGAGGACATAATATAACGTACTTATCAGTAAGAACAGAGTTATGACACCATGACGATAACCCAGAAGAGTTGAAAGGGACTGAGGACAACACAGACTTCATGGCACAGCACTGGGAAATCAGCGTCCCTGCTTAGCCAGGCCCAGCAGCAAGCAGACGGGTTGATAAAACTCAGGAGGCTTCCTGTGGGGGCCTCTCCAGCCACAGCCCTACCTGTGAAACAGGCTCTGTTTGCCACCAGCATGTGGCCATGGAGGCTGCGGGTGCAGGCAGAATCTATCCTGTAGACAGGGGCAGCTCCTGGAGCACCAAGTGGCAGCAACAGTTTTTTAAAAATGCGCCCTTGATGCTGCATCTGGAGCTGGCCACATTCTCCTACAGGCAAACTGTGCACTGGGAGGAACTGTGAAAAAAATTTCCGCATGGAGTCTATGAATGCAATCCCCTAGGTGAAAGTCCATCCCACTTGTAACCCAACTCAGCAAATATTAATGCCCCGTTCCTGCATTCACATTCCCATATTCCTGAGACAATGGCCTTCTTTCCCCTGGTAAATACAGAAAGTAAGCATTTCCTCAAAGGAAGTTCATTTGGATTTTTAGACAACCTCCCCCCCCAAAAGAAGGAAGAGTGGGAAACAAAAACCATTTTGGTAATCTGGGAAAGTATTATCAGACGCGACCTCTTCTGCTGAAGTGAAACACTTTCCCTAGGCCACTAAGAAGCTAAGGACCAAAGTGTTTCTTTAACATTATTTTAACCGTAAAGGAAGAAAATCAGATGGCCTTCCAATTCATTTTACCAGCACACATACTGAAGACTCCACACATTGAAGACTTGACTTTATTTTAAAAGAATGATTCATGCATTTAGCCTTTGGTTCATTTCTGTATTAGTTTTGGAGCCATAAATCTCACTTTGGAGGTGTAGAATGATTAATTTCTCAGCAACATTTTTGCTTTGAAGTGTCCATCAGCTGTTAATAAAACAAGCCCTGTTACATTCTCTTCAAAGTCACAAAACAAACACATGCAGATGTTTTGGGCCAAGGAGGGAGCTGAAGATCTGTCTGTCAGTGAGTATTTAGCCAAAATGAAGAGGGTGTTCCTATCTTGACACCTTGGAGAAGAGGGGTGTGTTTGTTCAGCCAAAACCTCTGTGCACGGAGGCAACAGGAGAATTGGGACTGGGTCCCCAGAGCTCCTGATTTAGAGGGTGGAGTCTAGGGAATGAATATTACATTTTGTTAGAAAACTACTAGTGTTTCTACAGCACAGATTTAATAAAGATAATTTATGTCTGACTGAAAGTTAAATACCTCACAACCCTGCACTTGGTGTTTAGTGGAATATACTGCATAGTCTGTATCCAACCTACAGCTGAATTAACAATGAGTCTACAAAGACTCATGCCTCTGAGACATGGAGAAACATGAGGCAATCAGAGCAGCAAATTCCGGGCTGGTGTAGCTTGGCAGCCACCCTGTGAAGCCAGCAGAGGTGTACCACCTTAGGCTAGCCAGGAATTAGATTGAGGTGTTCGGGGGTTAGCTTTTTTATAGAGGGATTTGCAGACATGTCCCTACACCTGAGCGATCCCCACTTGCTCTGTCACCTCCATGGGTCTGCCAACTGCCAGCACAAGGGAGAGCCCTTCCCTAGCCTTTGCGTTCAGCAAACCCTGAATTCCCTGTTTAATTGTACCAGATTTACACTGGCAGGAACAATGACGACAGAGGGCAGGCAAGCTCAACGAGATGCTAAGCAGCACAGCTTAGGTTTCAGCTTTCTGCCTTTGCATCTCTGGAGCCTTCCAGTCAAAGCTTGGCTCATATGCGGGGCAGGCTGATTTTCACCAGCTAAATGCTAACAGCACAGGGTGCCCAGAAGGCCTTTTGTCTCACCTGGTGTCTCAGCATGGACGTGAGACCAACTAAACTACCACAAATCTCATTTGTGGTAGTGGGAACATGGAACTGAGCAGTGCCAGCAGAAGCAACTGTGAATGGCAGCAGATACTGAGCCCCACTGCCAAAAGTAACCGAAGTGCCTGTGAGAAGTGACTGTACAACGTCCACGCACCCACCCTGCTGTTTAGATTTGCCCTCTAGATCCTCTCCTTGTCCTCAACACGTCCTTACAATCAGGCACCACTGAACAGCTCTGGTATCACTCAGCAGAGAGCAGCCCTCTGTATCAGCTGCTGCAATTATTGAGACACATTAGAGCAATAGCAACTTGCACTGTGTGCTGCGTGTGCTGCAGGACCAGCTCAAACCTGTAGCTGGGGAGGCAGTAGAGATGACAGGGACATTATTTATTAGGGACAGAGCCAAAAAAAAACATCCTCCAGGCCCTAGTGTTTAGTTTGTTCCACTGCTAAAGAGAAAACACCACTAATGACAGGATGAGCAACTCCACAAAATACATACTATGGAGCTAAAGGCCCTCATTACAGAGAAAGCCAAATCCCCTGTTGCAGAGCAGGGCCTGAATACACATTACCTGTGCTGCTGCAGGTCCAGCATTCTTTCCCCAGGGAGTCTCCAGGATGCTTCAGCCTCCTGCCTGTCTGCCAGGGAGGACACAGTTTAATTCCTCCCCTGCCTTTACAGAGCTCTGAGACAGGCGAGGAAGCACAGCGTGCAAGGAAGAGGCCATCACAAGTGTGCAACAGCTTCTCATGGCCATAAATCTCAGAAATTGCAAACATCTATTATTGGTTTATTTTGACAATAACTTGGATGTGACTTTTCCTCTTATAGTCTCTGCCTAGATTCGTCTCAAAAAGGTGCCTCCTCCCATCTGTTTCCTCTGTTTTGGAGTGTGATTTTAAGGGGATTTATGGGTAACACCCATTCTCTCTCCTCAGATTTGTGCTCAGGGGCTGGGAGAGCAGCTGAACCCCACAGCTTTAACCTGAAAGCAGGCAGGGTGGTGCAATAGGGTAACCGAGCTGTGGCATACTGCCACGGGTTCGCTGCCAGCACCACTACCAAGGACGTGTCCTGTCATATCTGTAAGACTCATCTGTATGGCTGCTCACAACTCACAGCTGCCAGCATCTGGGCTATATCCTGCCCCAAGTTCATTCTGCCAACAATTCGGAAGGCTGCGGTGGGGCGGCAGGGTGGAAATCAAAAGGGACTTCAGACATTCCAGTCCCCTTCGTGCCAGGGTTGTCTCTGTCTTCCTCTGCTCCCATGGCCAGCTTGTTGAAGCCTCAACCTGCATAAACAATATTGAAATAATATTGTAGTAATTTCAATAATGCATATTAATATATAAAAATGCTATTGTAACAATGCTATTGCATAATAATATCTAAACAATGCAGAGTCATAACACTTGCACAGCAGCTTCCATTAATTATTACATGAAACACGCATGATTCCAGGAAGCATGGTGTTTGGAAACAGCAAATTTTCCACCATTCCCTACCAGTGTTTTGTGTACATGTCGTTTTAATCTGCTTGGCAAACACAGGCTGTGATTGATGTGGCTAGGAGAGCTCTATGTGACTTTATCCATTCAATCGCTCACCCTGTTTTTAGATCTGTGTTTTCTGTGATCTGCCTTGAACTGGCCAAACACCTCTTGCAGCTTTTAACTCTTACCTCGGAGCAGGCGATGCATGTGAATAGGTACTACAGGGATCACAGCATTTTCTGGAGAAAGGCCTAGCTGTGGCAAAAATAAACCCACTCACCATTCCCTAGCATGAGACTTTCCCACTATCTCTGACACACACCAAAACCTATTCTCCCATCCAGAGAGCAAGGGTAGAAATCAAGATGAGGAGAGTGCATGGAAAAGGAGCTTCCTAAGTTCTAGCATCAGTGAAGTTCCTACTAAGGGCTTTCTGAAATGACTCTACAAAACCTGCTCCCTATCACGTGTCTAGCTCTCACCCAGAGTTTACCAAACTCACTGGGAAAGCTTCAGTGTCATCAGCCATTGGTTTCAATAGCATCCTGCAGAAATATGAGGACACATTCTCCTTTGGGGCGATGGTTTGGCCAGATCTTAATCCTGTGGGGATGGCTAGTGCCCACAGGCTGCAGATGCTGTGGACAGCTCAGTCTATCACAGTGAGGAGCATTTCCATATCCTGCTTTGCACAGAGAGAGCTTTGAGCCGCAGTGGGTACACTCAGGCCAGGATTCATCTCTGCCACTTAGCCAAATTTTGGAGGCATTGATCTGGTTCAAGCTTGTCCTTGGGACCTGCCATTCACGCCTCCAGGGGCACTGACTAAGGAATGACCCAAAGTCCCTGGTATTGCATGTGTATGCTCTACTCCTTCCCTGTGCTGGGACAGTCAGGTCTTTCTCGCCACAAGCGTGTTTCACTCTGCCCTGCCCTTTCCATGGATTAATGGATTAACCCCTAATCTTTGCAGTGACCTAACTTGTAGCCTGATTGATGGCTCTACTTGTTTTCTTGCATTTTGCATCAGCAACACAAGAGAAGCGATAACCACACAAAAGAAACAGCTGCTGGAGAGAAGGAAAGAAACTCAAGACAGTTGTTTATAGGCAATTAATGTCTTTTGTCCCACAGTAGGTGTGATTTAGGGTAGCACATATTCAAGCATTTGGAAATGGCTGTTTCTCCCTCCTCTCCACTATCAGTGGGCTCATGTTTTTTAACAAGGCCAGGGACCAAGAACAGGCCATGGAAGACTGATGCTTTGAGAGGGGCATGAGCATCTTTAGCCACTCACTTGTTAGACTGCTTCAGGACCACAGAGGAATACACAAATCTCTGGCTCCAGCTAGAGGCTAGTTCACTGCAAGGCTTCTAACCTGAAAGCAGCATATGGCACGGTATTGAAGTGCATGAAAACACATATAATGAAGAAAAAAGGAACGACAAGGGCAGAGACCACAGAGACTTTCACATGCTGTCTGTCCCAGACAGCAGGATTTTCCTCCTGGTCTATCAAGCAACGAGATGGGCTGATGTTCCCTTCCCTCCACCAATGTTATCAAGTCAACGAACCTCGTAATGTATTAACCCTACTTGACATTGTGAAACAAGATCCGTGTTTGACCGAACTATTGTCCCGTCAGTTAAGCGCAAGTTCTGGCTGCTCAGTTAAAGGTAAAGCCCTACAAATGCAGGGCCAGTCTTCCCAGCTGGGCAGGAAAGGAATCAGGTGGGACGTGGTTCCTGGGCTACACTTCTGGTATTGCTCAAGCCTCTCTGTGTGGGGTGAGCTGGGTGCCCTAGCAGAGACCAGCATCCTTAGGGAGGGCTGATGGTCAGCCACTTCAGCCCTGTTTCTGCCCTCTGTTGGGCAAGGCAGCGTTACGAGACAAGGGAGATCCAAATGGCAGACCCAAAGGAAGAACAAGTTGTCCACGCCAACGCTGAGAGATGAGTCAGCTCCTTGAGCGCTATGAAAATTATTTGAAATTTTTGGAGGGCTGGGATCTCGGGAGTGCACCTCGCCCCAGTCAGTGTGATGCAAGCACCCTGTCACAAGCACAGGTGGCTAAGGCCAGCAAAGTAGGAAAGACGTGAAAACGTCCCCTACCTACCAGGGGAAAGTGTTGTTTTCCTTTATATCCATCAACATTCCTCTCCCAAAATACACAGATAAGTTTATACCAACTGTGAAAGCCAGCAGGAGCTGACTGGGATCGTCCCTCTTACAACTGGATCACAGGCAGGGTTTGCGGCAGAGTTTTTGGGATCTGACACCATGTGGCTAGATTTCCTTGACACCCTCTGCGCGTTATGTCTGGCCTCTTGGCAGAAGAGTGGTGTCTTCCTTCCACACCTGAACCCACATGAAGTGTACCTGCAAAGCCCTTATGTTCAAACAAGATTTCTTAGCTGGAGGAGTTACCAGTGCAGTTCTCCTTTTCAGAGAGAGAAGGTAATTTCAGAGTTAAAGTAGAGGTGAATTCAGTGTGCCTTGGCATATGCTGTGGAGGGGAGGGATGTCCCGCGCTATGATGATTACGGGTTTCTGCCATAAAGAGAGGGGAAATGAAACACCACATAAATAGAATGCTTCTAAATATTGCCAAATTGGTTATCAGATAAATATCTGGACAGAGATAGGCAGACTGCCTCCATATGCTTGTTCTAGATAATCTAGGTGATACATCTCATTCTAAACACAACCCAAACAAAAGATACAGCTGAAAATCCTAAGAATTTTTGAAGGATGAATATGATATCATGAGATGACCAAATACTCCTTGAAAAGCACAGCCTTATCAGAGGAAAAAAAAAAAAAAAGAAAAAAAAAAGTAAAAGCCAGTAAAGTCAGCCTTGACCTACCAAACGCACAGGAAGACATCTGAGTCACCTTGCTGCACCCAAACTTCTCCTCTGGCAAGTTCTCATTTCCTAAAAGGAAGTGGTTGAGGCATTTCTCCTCCGTACAGCAGCACAGGTACTGCATGGTATCATCCAGTCTCCTGTACTAGCTAGGCCGTGGTAGGACGTACATGACAGGAGTCTCGAAGGCATATGTAGAAATACCTGTGACCACCAGGATACGGGTGCAGAGTTGCAGACATCTGATGGAGAAGCTGTCATGTCAGGGATGCCTGACCACGTGCCCAAAGAACTTCGTCTCTGCCACACTGCAGCTCTGTGGCCAGCTTGTGCTGGGGGTAAAGCTGGCCTCTGCCTTCTGGCTGCTGAGGAAGATGTTTGAGTCACCTTGCTGCAGCCCAAACCACCTGAATGAGGATGGTTCTACTGAAGGCATCCATCAGCTGGAGCTCATCCTCAGAGTGGTGCGAGAAGCACAGCACCTCTCCCACAAGCTGCTCTGCAGTTCCACAAGGAGGTCTTGTGGGCATCTTCCCTGCAGTGTCCAGCTCCAGGTGGAAGGAGTGGCCAGCAGGAGGCTTCAAGGACACAAGCAGGTGGTGAGCAGCATCATCCTCGAGGGGTCTCCAGCCTTGAAAACCACTGCCCACCCTGACAGCTGGCTGCAGCAGCAGAAGGAAAGTAATCAAGAGCAATCAGAAGACACACAGGACTTCTCCCACCAGGTCCTCCATGATGCATGTCCAAGTGTCGTGGTTCTGCTCAAGTGGGCAGCCGAGCTCTACCACAGCTGCGCTCTCACTCTGCCTCCTCAAAGAGGAACAGGGAGAAAATACGATGAAAAGGGCTCAAATCTTGAGATAAGGACAAGCAGATCACGCAGTAATTATTATAACGGGCAAAACAGACTCTGCATAGGGAGATAGTAAGATTTATTACTTATTACTAAGCTAGAGAAGTGAGAAACGAAAGAAACCAAACGCACCTTCCCTCCCCCCATCCATCCTCTTCCCCCTCCTCCCCCCAAGCAGCGCAGGGCAATGGGTGAATGGGGGTTATGGTCAGTCTACAGCACTTCTCTGCTGCTCCTTCTCGGTCACTCCCGTCCCCTGTGCTGTGGGGTCCCTCCCACGGGATGCAGTCCTTGATGAACTGATCCGGTGTGGGCTTCCCACAGGCAGCAGCTCTTCCAGAGCTTCTCCAGATATGGGTCCTTACTGTAGTGGGTTTACGTGGCAACGTTTTGGTAGCAGGGGGCCATAGGGGTGGTTTCTGTGAGAAAGATCTAGAAGCTGCCCCATGTTTGGGAAGGGCCCCATTGTTTTCCAGAGCTGAGCCAATAAGCGATTATTGTTTTGCGCCTCTGTGAGAGCATATTTAAGACAGGGAAAAAAACGTAGCGCCACACAGCAGCCGGGAGAGTGAAGGGAGTGAGGAATGGCACCAAGGTCAGTGCAGAAGGAGGGGGAGAGGTGCTGCAGGCGCCGGAGCAGAAGTCCCCTGTGGCCTGTGGTGAGGACCATGGTGAAGCAGGCTGTCCCCCTGCAGCCCATGGAGTACCATGGTGGAGCAGGGTTCCTCGCTGCAGCCCGTGGAGGAGACCACGGTGGAGCAGGTGGTGCTGCCACCTGTGGAAGACCCCTGCCGGAGCAGATTCCGGGCTGGACCTGTAGCCCGTGGAGAGGAGCCCACGCAGGAGGAGGTAATGGGGCAGGAGCTGCTGCCCGTGGGGGAGCCAGGTTGGAGCAGTTTGCTCCTGAGGGATGGACCCTGTGGTACAGACCCATATCTGGAGCAGCTCTGGAAGAGCTGCTGCCTGTGGGAAGCCCACACCGGATCAGTTCATCAAGGACTGCATCCCGTGGGAGGGACCCCACAGCACAGGGGACGGGAGTGACCGAGAAGGAGCAGCAGAGAAGTGCTGTAGACTGACCATAACCCCCATTCCCTTGTTCCCCTGCGCTGCTTGGGGGGAGGAGGGGGAAGAGGGTGGATGGGGTGGGGGGAAGGTGCGTTTGGTTTCTTTCCTTTGTTTCTCACTTCTCTAGCTTGTTAGTAATGAGCAATAAATCTTCCTATCTATCTTCTTATGCTGAGTCTGTTTTGCCTGTTACAATAATTATTGCGTGATTTTCTCATCCTTATCTCAATCCTTGAGCCCTTTTCACATATTTTCTCCCCATTCCTCTTGAGGAGGGGGAGTGAGAGAGCGGCTGTGGTGGAGCTCGGCTGCCCACTAGAGTGGAACCACGACACTTACCACGGGGTCCATCCCTCAGGAGCAAACTGCTCCAACCTGGCTCCCCCACGGGCAGCAGCTCCTGCCCCATCACCTGCTCCTGCGTGGGCTCCTCTCCACGGGCTACAGGTCCAGCCCGGAATCTGCTCGGGCAGGGGTCTTCCACAGGCTCCGTCGGTGCAGGGCCACCTGCTCCACCGTGGTACTCCATGGGCTGCAGGGGGACAGCCTGCTTCACCATGGGCCTCACCACAGGCCGCAGGGGACTTCTGCTCCGGCGCCTGGAGCACCTCTCCCCCTCCTTCTTCACTGGCCTTGGCGCCTGCAAGGCAGTTCCTCACTCCTCTCACTCTCCCAGCTGCTGTATATATTGCAGCGTTTTTTTCCCTGTCTTAAATATGCTCTCACAGAGGTGCAAAATAACACTGTTGTTGGCTCAGCTTACTGGCTCGGCTCAGGTCAGCAGTGGGGCCCTTCCCAAACATGGGCCCTTCCCAAACATGGGGCAGCTTCTAGATCCTTCTCCCAGAAGCCACCCCTAAGGCCCCCTGCTACTAAAACCTTGCCACGTAAACCCACTACACCAAGTCACAGCTCTCGTGGACACTGGCAAGAAATGGCCAGGTTGGCTGAAACCCCTTGGAGCGGAAGCCAACTGCTGTACTAAACGTGCTTTGATGCGGATTACTGGCAAAGTCTAAATTCATGGTGCTAATTGTTGGGGTGCAGAGGGCTGTGCAGACTGCATTATTGTCTTCATAAATCTGGCCAGTACCAGTTCTTGTCTCTCATCCAGACCTCCAGCTCTTTCTGTTGCTTCGTTAACACAGATTGATCCTGAAAAATCCCTGGCAAGAGCTGAGGCACTGCCACCCAGGGCCAGGCAGTGACACTGGGGGATGCCAGTGCTGGAGAGGAGCTGGGGGAGCAGCCCTGATGGGGGGAGTAGCGGTCCCAACAGAGGGACAGAGGGGAGCAATGGCCCCAACAGTCCTGTGCGGTGCCAGAAAGTTCCTGGCAGGTCCCAATGGCCCTAACAGGAGAGGGAACGTTCCTGACAGGCCCCAACGGCTCTGAAGGGACGAGGAACGTTCCTGACAGGCCCCAGTGGCTTGAGGAGGACACTCACAGACAAAGTGTTTGTTCAAGCAAGACATTTATTGGAATCTTTGCAGAGGCCAAGCTCCCAGTGAAATGGACAGGCCAAGAACCAAGCCCACTTGGTATGAGGAGTCTCTGCGTCAAGCGTCCATGAAGCAGCCTCTGGAGCTGCATGGGGTCCAGCTCCCCACAGGGTGCTAGCAGGTCATCATCTGCCATCAGCAGTGCATGAAGGTCTCTGTCATGTCCGTAGATCAGCAGTCTTTTCAGCTGATCTCGCACCACCTCGAAATTCTGCAGCTTTGGCATATGGGTCCTGCTACAGATGCTGGAAGAGGTTGACCGGGCCAGACAACTGGAAGGCTGGTGGCAGGACAATCACATCGGGCACCATCTCATTGTCAAAGAAGTGGTTGAGACCTTTCCCTTCGAAACAGCAGCAAAGGTACCTTTGCTGCTGTGTGGAATGAGGGAGAGATTTCCAGGATAATTTCGCCAGCTGCTGGAACCAGGAGGAGACTTTACGCACATCCAAGTAGGAGCGAGTGCACATAGTTCGTAGGAGGCTGGGTTCCTGATTTCTTCTCAGCTCCTCCACAGGGTTGTGGAGGAAGCACAGCATATTCCCAAACTCCTGCTCCCTCCAGCACGTGCACTCCAGCTTCACGCGAATACGAGACACCTTTGATGGCAGATTCCATTTGGTGTTCTGCTCCACGTGGAAGGAGTGCCCACGAGGAGCTGTCATGGGAATAAGGCAGCGGTAGACCGTATCACCCTCCCGGGGACTCCAGCCTTCAAAAGCACTGCCCACTCCAATGGGTGTCTGCAGCACTGGAGAGAAAGTGTCCTTAAAGACCCAGTCACAGGCACGGCAAAAGCCACGCACCATTTCCTCCACAAGCCGGTAGTAGTTGGTCAGGTTTACCTGCTGCCGCTGGATGCTCTCTGCAATACAAATGGCTGCATTCGATTCAGCGTTGAGCGCTGCTTCTTCCAAGTCCTCATTGCTGCTGGAGCTCTCCTCATCGCTGCTGTCATCAAACACCTCGAACTTTTTATGAAGCCAAAACAACAGCCAAATTAAGAGGAGAATAAAACCAAGACCGGCCCAGAACTGCCAAGATTGCATGGCAGATGAGAGCAGGGCTCCCATATGCATCGAGCTCTGCTGCTTCTCTAGCGCCTCAATTTCCAACAGGAGCTGCACCATGCGTTGTTGCATCTCCTCCGCATACTGCCGCATGCGCTCATTTGTAGCTTCATCCAATTCATCCCCGACTTCCTTTGGGCTCTCGACTAAGCCCTGCGAGGAGATTATCATTGCTGGCTTGAAGCCCAGCTGGGACCAACACAAACCCAGACACACGGGTGCCGTACCTAGCTGGCCCACGAGGCATTGCCGATGGAGGAGGTGGCTGCAAGCACAGTAGGACACTCTGCTCTCATTTGCCTGGGTGCTACTAGGAGTCCACCTCCGGCTTGGCAGAAACACGCAGAGCTGACTGTGTAATATCGCCCAGCACTGTGTTCCCTCACGTTTGCAGAAGCAACTTGCAGCTGTGAGAAAAATGTTTTTTTCTAATCTGTATTTACACAGAACGGAGATAAAGAAATTCCTCAACAATCACTTAATCTCTCTTTGGGCTGACACCACCATCTTTGCTCAGCCCAGCTCCAAAGCAGCAACACATGCAAACACAGCACATCGCTCTGCAGCCCGGGAAAGGACTATCACGTGAAAAACGAGGGCTGTACCCAAGTCCTCTGCACTGCAAACATCCACTGACGCAGGCAGCGGGATGCTGAGAAGAAGGGCAGCCCCATCTTCTGGAAGCTGGCACATGTTTGAAGCTCTTGTGTGTTTCTGGCATGTGATTTGAAGCAAGAAGCCTGCTCTCAGCTTGCAGACATGTCATCCCTGCCACAAGCCGCCCTGCTCGTGCAAGCAAGCTCTCAGCAAGCTCTGCATGAACTAACCGCCTGGCCCTTAAGGACTGGGAAAACAGGAAGCCCTTTCAAAGGTGTCTATGGATTTGATGTTGACGTTTGAATTTCTCTTTCATATCACGGAAACTTTTTTGCCCACATGCTGTATCCCTGCACTGTGAATTTCCAACAGGAGCTGCATCATGCACTCTTGCAGCTCCTCTGCACACTGCAGCATACATTGTCACGTGTCTGTACCTAATTCATCACTGACATTCTCCAACTTGTAGATTAAAGCCAACACCATCAGGGTGAAAAAAAATGCCAAAATTACAGTCTGAAAGAGGTGAGAGAGAAGCAGGTCAGTGGGCCCTGGTGGGAGCGGGCTGGCGGCTGAGGGAGCTGCGGCAGGAGCCTCAGGCCCCTGGGGTCAGGTAGGAGAGGGGGCGAGGGGGCTGGGAGGCAGCAGGGACTGTGGGCAGTGCCAGCGGGGTCAGCCACGAGCCCTGCCCTGAGCGGCTGGGCCCTGGTGCAGGCTTAGCAAGGCCTCGGGGGGCAGCTTTTGTGTTGCCCAGCCTTCCCCCTGCTGCTGCACTCGCCTCACAGATGGCTCAGGCCAGACTGCAGCATGGCCCTGAGGGGAGCAGGGACATTCCTGACAGGCACCAGGGGCCCTGAGGTGGACAGGGATGTTCCTGACAGACCCCAGCAACCATGATGTGAGGAGGGACATTCCTGACAGACCCCAGAGGCTGCAGTGTACTTTAATGCTGTCAAACTACATAGGGGCAGAACCCATCCGTATTTATGGGGTGACAGGGGGATCCCAGCAGTTAACTGTACTGGAGGATGAAGTGAGTCTAACTGGAAATAAGTGGCAAAAGCAGCGTATTGTGACAGGCCCGGATGCTCCATGCATCCTTGGCGTAGACTATCTCAGGAGAAGATATTTCAAGGACCCAAAATGGTACCGGTGGGCTTTTGGCATAGCTGCCTTAGGGACAGAGGACATTAAACAGTTGTCTACGTTGCCCAGTCTCTGGGAGGACCCTTCTGTTGGGTTGCTGAGCGTCAAAGAACAGCAGGTGCCGATTGCCACCACAGCTGTGCACCGGCAGCAATATGGCACCAACCGAGACCCCCCATTCTCATCCATAAGCTAATTCATCAACTGGAGAGCCACGGGATGATCAGCAAGACTCACTCAACCTTTCATAGTCCCATATGGCCAGTGCGAAGGTCTAATGGTGAGTGGACTGTCGTGGCCTGAATAAAGTCATGCCACTGCTGAGTGCTGCGGTGCCTGACATGCTAGAACTCCAGTACGAACTGGAATCAAAGGCAGCCAAGTGGTACGCTGCAATTGAGATAGCTAATTGATATAGCTAATTGAGATAGCTAATGCATTTTTCTCCATCCCTTTGGCAGCAGAGTGCAGGCCACAGTTTGCTCTTACTTTGAGGGGTGTCTAATACACTGGGAATCGACTGCCCCAGGGGTGGAAACAAAGCCCTACCATACCTAGACTACATGATGTGGACACCGTTTGATTTGCACACCATGGAAGAACTGCCTGTGTTCTGCAGTGTATGAGTGCAAAGAGGAAGGACCCTGGGCTTTTAGAGCACTGGGACATTTATATCTCTCTTGGTATGACAGTTACAGAACACCTCTCAAGTGTTTTCCCATATTGTGTAGGGTGTGGAAAAGGCTCAGAGCCAGCAGAGAGAGGAAGACTGCCACAGACATAGCATGGGGGAGCTGAGAGAGAAGAAGCTTCTTGGATCAGCTCCTCAGCAAAATGCTCCCCGATGCTGTGGCAGCCAAGCTGTCAGCATCTCATGCCTGCCTGTCCTGACCAAGAGTGATACAGACACTCACACACAAATTGTTTGTTTAAGCAAGAAATATATTAGGGTTTTGGAGAGGCCGAGCTCCCGGAGTGAATGGACAATGTGCAAGAGCTAGATGGTCACTGTCCAGCTGGTAACAAAGCCTCTGCTTCAAGCAGCTGCATGGGGTGTGCCTCCCGCAAGGGTGGTTTTGCTGTGGAGAGAACACGGAGGAGCAATTCCCACTGCCAACTGAGCAGCATCTTCTCCATGTCCAGCATGCTCAGCTCTGCAGCACGTGGCAAGCAGTTGTGGTTGTAGCCACCGTAGTCATCAGTGGTTACTACGCTTGGTAGATTGTCCATACGGAGATCTTGCCACACTTGGCAGTGGGTTGCTGCACGGAGTTTTCCCATCCTCTTCTGCGTCCTGCATTCTCCCCTCTTCTTTCTGTGGTGGGAGGTCATTGCCTGCTGTCAGCAGAGTGCCCCGGAGAGCTCTGCATGAAGGCCTCTCTCAGTTCCTAAAGTTCAGCATTTTCATGAGCTGCTCTTGCAGCACACGGAAATCAGTGTGCGCCTGGGTGTATTGATCCGGGTCCTTTGCTAAGTCCTGGAAGAGGTTGGGTGGTCTGGATGTTTGGAAATCCAGAGGCAAGATGAACTCCTCAGGCATTTGCTCGTTTCCTAACCAGAAGTGGTCCAGGCGCTTCTTCCTCAGGCACGAGCGCAGGTACTCCACGATGTCATCCATGCACTGCAAAAACTCCCTCCTGTGCCATCTTTCCAGAGGGATGGTGTTCAGCAGGTGCATGACGACGGTCTTCATCATATAGCTGGTAAAATAACTGTCCATCGCGATACGGGCACAGAGCTGCATGCATCCGAGGTGGAAACTGTCCTGCTGGGCATTCGCGGCTATGTTCCGGAAGAACTTCATCTCTGCCACTGCGCAGCTCTGTGGCCATACTGTGTCCGGGGTAACGGGAGCCTCAGAGTAATCGCTGCTCAGAAAAATGTCCGTATCGCCTTGTTGTACCCCAAACATCATCTCAACGAACACGGTTGATCCGGTGTCATCAATCAAACGAAGCATGCAAGAGCGTCTGGTTTTCAGTACTTTAACTAGCCATGAAGATGAATGAGGCACAGATTTCCAGGATAATTTCGCCAGCTGCTGGAACCAGGAGGAGACTTTACGCACATCCAAGTAGGAGCGAGTGCACATAGTTCGTAGGAGGCTGGGTTCCTGATTTCTTCTCAGCTCCTCCACAGGGTTGTGGAGGAAGCACAGCATATTCCCAAACTCCTGCTCCCTCCAGCACGTGCACTCCAGCTTCACGCGAATACGAGACACCTTTGATGGCAGATTCCATTTGGTGTTCTGCTCCACGTGGAAGGAGTGCCCACGAGGAGCTGTCATGGGAATAAGGCAGCGGTAGACCGTATCACCCTCCCGGGGACTCCAGCCTTCAAAAGCACTGCCCACTCCAATGGGTGTCTGCAGCACTGGAGAGAAAGTGTCCTTAAAGACCCAGTCACAGGCACGGCAAAAGCCACGCACCATTTCCTCCACAAGCCGGCAGTAGTTGGTCAGGTTTATCTGCTGCCGCTGGATGCTCTCTGCAATAAAAATGGCTGCATTCGATTCATCGTTGAGCGCTGGTTCTTCCAAGTCCTCGTCGCTGCTGTCATCAAACACCTCGAACTTTTTACGAAGACAAAACAGCAGCCAAATTAAGAGGAGAACCCCAAGCCAGGCCCAGAACTGCCAAGATTGCATCGCAGATAAGAGCAGGGCTCCCATATGCATCGAGCTCTGCTGCTTCTCTAGCGCCTCAACTTCCACCAGGAGCTGTGCCATGCGTTGTTGCATCTCCTCCGCATACTGCCGCATGCGCTCTTTTGTAGCTTCATCCAATTCATCCCCGACTCCCTGTGGGGTCTCGACTAAGCCCAAGAACGCCAGGAAATTGAAAGTTGCCGAAACCATGGTCTGAAAGAGAGAGAAGCACGTCAGTGGGGCTGGGTGGGAGCTGGATGGCGGCTGAGGGAGCTGCGACAGGAGCCTCAGGCCCCTGGGGTCAGGTAGGAGAGGGGGCGAGGGAGCTGGGAGGCAGCAGGGACTATGGGCAGTGCCAGCGGGGACAGCCACGAGCCCTGCCCTGGCCCAACCCAGTCTTCCCCCTGCTGCTGCACTCACCGATGGCTCAGGCCAAAGTGAAGCAGCGCTGCCCGCGGCTGCCTTTAAAGCCTCCCCCCCATTGTGACACGTCCTCTGTGATGTCACCTGCGCCCACACCGCGTCACAGGACCCCTGCCCCGCCCTCAGCGCCCACCGAACGTCCCACTGCCAACTGAGCAGCATCTTCTCCATGTCCAGCATGCACAGCTTTGGGGCTTGTGGCTAGCAGGGTGTCTGTCAGGCATCTTTGTAGCCGCCACAATCGTCCCTGGCTTTGGGGCTGGAAGTCCCTCCTCTGCATGCTTCTCAAAGGGATGGTGGTCAAGAAGTGCATGACAGCTGTCTTCAAGGCATGGGTGGCAAAGTTGGCGCCTAACATGCTGGAGGTAAAGATGGCCTCTGTCCTCTGGCTGCTCAGAATCGCCTTGCTGCACCCCAAATATTATCTCAACGGAGAAGTTTCTCCTGGCAGCATTTGTCAGCTGGAGCTTCCACGTGTGGGTGGAGGACAGCACTTTTACATTGTAAACCTGCGACTGAGGCATAAGCACCCAGGCTGTTTTCACCAAGTCCTGGAACCACCTTGCAGTCTTCTCCGCATCTAGGTAGGAGTCGGTGCAGAGGGTGCTTAGGAGGCTCGGCTCCTGCTTTTTCAGCTCCTCCTCAGAATGGTGGAGGAAGCACAGCATGTCCCCAAAGTCCTGCTCCCTCTCGCATGTGCACTCCAGCTCCACACGGATAGAGGACTTCCTCGCCAGCAGATCCTCTTCATTGCCCAGCTCCAGGTGGAAGGAGTGCCCACGGGGGGCCGTCATGGGCACAAGTAGGCGGTAGACAGGATCCTTCATGTGGGGATTCCAACCTTCAAAGGCACCGCCCACTCCGATGGCTCGCTGCAGCTTCGTAGAATGACTGAGTCAAAGATATGCAGGAGGTCTCCCACAATCTCCTCCACCAGTGCGCATCTGACGGTCGGATCCGGGAATGGCAAGTAGACGCGCTCAGCTATAAATCTGGGCAGATCTCTTGCATCATTGGGGGGTGGTGGTACTCTCACTTCCTCCTCTTCACTGCTGGAGCTCTCGTCATCACTGTCATGTTTCCGGGTATTTTTAAAGAGCAGGCATACTTTCCAAAAGAGCAGGAGAGCAACACCAACACAGGCCCAGAACTGCCAGTACTGCATGGCAGATAAGAGCAGGGGTCCCACGTGCGCCCATCTCTGTGCCTTCTCCGCCTCCTCAATTTCCAACAGGAGCTGCATCATGCACTCTTGCAGCTCCTCTGCACACTGCAGCATACATTGTCACGTGTCTGCACCTAATTCATCACTGACATTCTCCAACTTGTAGATTAAAGCCAACACCATCAGGGTGAAAAAAAATGCCAAAATTACAGTCTGAAAGAGGTGAGAGAGAAGCGGGTCAGTGGGCCCTGGTGGGAGCGGGCTGGCGGCTGAGGGAGCTGCGGCAGGAGCCTCAGGCCCCTGGGGTCAGGTAGGAGAGGGGGCGAGGGAGCTGGGAGGCAGCAGGGACTGTGGGCAGTGCCAGCGGGGACAGCCACGAGCCCTGCCCTGAGCGGCTGGGCCCTGGCTGCAGGCTTAGCAAGGCCTCGGGGGGCAGCTTTTGTGCCCCAGCCCTGTGCTGCCCAGCCTTCCCCCTGCTGCTGCACTCGCCTCACGGATGGCTCAGGCCAGACTGCAGCATGGCCCTGAGAGGAGCAGGGACATTCCTGACAGGCACCAGGGGCCCTGAGGTGGACAGGGATGTTCCTGACAGGCCCCAGCGACCATGATGTGAGGAGGGACATTCCTGACAGACCCCAGAGGCCGTAATAGCTCTGAGGGGAGCAGCAGTGTACCTGATAGGAGGCACGGCTGCTTTTCTGGGGGTTGTGAGGGCCCAGGTAATGTTCCAGCACATGGCAAAGTGTGGTGTGATTATATCCATTTTGCAGCAAAACAAGCATTTGTTAAAAAAAAATATGGGCCATGGATGGCAAAATGCTGGTATAGAAGATGTAGGGAGAGCATCTGATTTCAGATTTCACTTATGATTCCCAATATAGAACCATAGAATCATAGAATATCCCGAGTTGGAAGGGACCCATAAGGATCATCAAGTCCAACTCCTGGCACCGCTCAGGTCTGTCCAGAAGTTTAGACCATGTGCCTAAGTGCACAGTCCAATCGCTTTTTAATTTCAGACAGGCTTGGTGCAGTGACCACGTCCCTGGGGAGCCTGTTCCAGTGGGCAACCACCCTCTCGGTGAAGAACCTCTTCCTGATGTCCAGCCTAAACTTGCTCTGCCTCAGCTTGACACCATTCCTGCGGGTCCTATCACTGGTGTTTACAATAGGTCACCTGCCTATTCGCTCCCCCTAGTGAGGAAGTTGTAGACGGTGATGAGGTCTCCCTTCAGCCTCCTCTTCTCCAGGCTGGACAGGCCCAGGGCCCTCAGCCGCTCCTCATACATCTTCCCCTCTAGGCCCTTCACCATCTTCGTTGCCCTCCTCTGGACACTCTAACAGTTTAATGTCCTTCTTGTACTGTGGTGCCCAGACCTGCACACAGTGCTCGAGGTGAGGCCGCACCAGCACAGGGTAGAGCGGGACAGTCACCTCCCTCGACTGACTAGCGATGCCGTGCTTGGTGCACCCCAGGGTATGGTTGGCACTCCTGGCTGCCAGGGCACACTGCTGGCTCACGTTCAACTTGCTGTCAACCACAACCCCCAGAGCCCTCTCCGCGGGGCTGCTCTCCAGCGTCTCTTCGCTCAGCCTGTACGTATAGCCAGGGTTGCCCCGTCCCAGGTGCAGGACCCAGCACATCACAGATCCCAGAGTACATCAGAGAATCACATTATTGAAGAGGTTGGAAGGGACCTCGAAAGATCATTGGGTCCAATCCCCCTGCCAAAGCAGGTTTCTTAGAGCAGGCTGCCCACGTAGGCTTCCAGACGAGCCTTGAGTATCTCCAGAGAAGGAGACCCCACAACCTCCCTGGGCAGCCTGTCCCAGTGCTCCGTCACCCTCACTGTGAAGAAGTTCTTTCGCATGTTGGGGCGGAACTTCCTGTGCTCTATCTTCTGACCACTACCCCTTCTCCTGTCCCCGCCAATCACTGAAAAGAGGTTGGCCAAATCCCTCTGCCTCCCACACCTCAGCTATTTATACACATTGACGAGCTTCCCCTCTCAGTCTTCTTTTCTCCAGGCTGAACAGACCCGGGTCTCTCAGCTTCTCCTCACAGGGAAGATGCTGCAGGCCCTGTATCATCTTTGTGGCCCTCCACTGGACTCTTTCCAGGAGCTCCCTGTCTTTTTTGTAGCGGGGAGCCCAGATGATGTGGGCATGATGCGGACACTGTTTGATTTGCACGTCATGGAAGAATTGCCTGTGTTCTGCAGTGTATGACTGCAAAGCGGAAGGACCCTGGGCTTTTAGAGCACTGGAACATTTACAGCTCTCTTGGTATGACAGTTACAGAAGACCTCTCAAGTGTTTGCCCATATTGTGTAGGGTGTGGAAAAGGCTCAGAACCAGCAGAGAGAGGAAGATTGCCACAGCCATTGATTTGCGGAAATCAGACTCTATAACCTTGGAGTAGTTATAAAGCAGGTACGTTTATTTGGCATTGCGCACACATGCCAGGCACAAGGGGGATAACTCTACGTAGCTTGCGCACCAAGGGTTACTGGCAGTGTGCTTGTATTAGTGGGATAAATACATATTCATTTCATTTCCCATGGTTCTCTTGCATATTTGTCAGGTCTCCGAAGTGTCATTAACGCAGGTTCCCGCCCCTATACGCATGCATACTGGAGTCCTTGGATGGTCGTCCGGCATACTCTGGTGGTCTCTTGATGAAGGCCAGAAGTCTTCCTCACTGCTAAACTTCTGACCTTTCCTGTCTTTAACAGACTTCAGCAGCCAAGCCAGTTTATGCTGGTTCCATGATCTATGCATACAGTCTTTTATGCCCTTGTCTTTGGGTTCTTAATTGTGGTAGCTAAGACCTACAGAATCACCATTCTTTATCTTGTTCCCTGTCTCAAGTCCCCCCTTTTCTTTATCCTAAGGCAAATTCTTTTGCTTACAGCACTCACGGATTCAAAGTTTTCATAAAATTCTTACCACTTTCTACATGGTGCTTGACTTGGTTACACTTTCAGGTTTCATAATCATCTAGTCCTTTTATACAGCACCAAATGCACACTGTACTAATAAACAGGTTAAGAATACTAGTAAAAGTGAGAGCGCTATTCCTATAAACAATTGCTTAAGCCATGAAAAGTTGGGTAACCAAGAGATCAGTTTGTTTCATAGTTCTTGAAAACCCCATGAGGTGTCATCTTGAACTACCTTATATAAGATCTCGGTCTTTTCCAAACTTTTTTTTTAACCTTTTTTTTTTTTTTTTTTTTGAGATCAGTCTCAATTTGTCCTGCCTCATTTACATACGTACAGCAATACAGCAACTAATATTTCTTAAAGTGCATCCTCCCTC
The DNA here is from genome assembly GCF_963932015.1 of Anas acuta. NCBI lineage: Eukaryota > Metazoa > Chordata > Aves > Anseriformes > Anatidae > Anas > Anas acuta. Next base: position 5,596,184 of record NC_088983.1, on the reverse strand, counting down.
TTGGGAGACTAATAAAAGGTCTAGTGCCTACAACGTTCTAATTGGTGTTATAAATGAAGTCTCAACTCAATCTGAATTTAGTAATATTTATAAAAGACAAGTAAACGGCACTGGGTGTACGGGGAGTCTATGTACTACCAACACGCACATATGAACATCGAACATTCTAAATATACAGAACATTGCTTTTACATACTAAACCCGATGTCCAATCAGAAAAGGCAACAAACAATGCTTTAAGTCTATTACTATCAATGTCCGTGACTGGGGGAGCACAGTTGGTCTGGTTGAAGTGCTCCCATATCTTCCATGACTTATAACAGTCTCTATTTTCTATTCCTTTTCTTGATTACAAACACCGGAGAATTCCAGGGCTAGTTGTGGGAACAATATGTTGTGCTTTAAGTTGTTAAGTAACTCGGCCTTCAGGTCTCATGCATCCCAGTCTTCCCGGATTGAAGGGAAACAGTTCCAGCTCCCTTTCAAGGCCAATAGGGCCTGGATCAAAAGGCACGTCCAGGTCACCAGAGGGTGTAACAGCAAAGTCATGGCAGTAGCGGTGGGGGAGCCGATGGTGTAGCAGATGGATCTGTGGATGAGCCCGCAGCTCCCTCGCTGTCTGGCAAACCACACGTTTCTGACTGTGGTCCCATGTGTCTCTTTAAGGCCTCAGAGATTGCTCGCCAGGTGCCGAGCAATCCCACCGCAACCTGGTCGATTTTATTAGCAGAGTCCCACACCTTGACCTCAATTTGGTCCCGTGTTTCAGGATCATAAACTGTCTGATTGTTAATAAAGGGAATAAGCTGTAAGGTTACCAGGACAGTCTTTGTTTCTAAGGACGTATGATTCCCCGTAATGCGCAGCTGCTTACCAGCGAGGGGCAGTTGTGTGCTCGGCTCCGCTTCTCTCAGCTCGAGCTTCTTCCCAGCTGCGGTGCGCCCATTTCCAGCGACTTCCTGTACGAGCTTCTTTGAGCGGTTTGCTGAGTTTGGCCAAACCTATCTTCATGAGGCGATCAATGTGCCTGTTCCTGTCTTGGTCCCTGTTCTGCTAGCCTGTCCCTATTCAATCCTTCTTTCTACTTCTTTATTGATGAAATAACTTCATTGTGTTGCCTTCTTCATCTTGAGGACAGGCTCCCCTCTTACACCCTTCACCCCACAGCAGTCCTTTTCAAAACAACTTTTCACTGGTCAAACAACTTTGCCCGGCAACAGCAAACACCCAGCAACTTCCATGCCTTAATGGCTGGAGAACAAGCAACCCGAGAGGGCAAGGCATCTCCCGAATCACCCTTCTTTGTTCCCTCTAAACTCTTTACATTCCTGATGGCCTCATCGTTGAGAGTCTGATGTAATCATCAACCATGTGGCTTGCCGACCCCCATGGCCACACTCCCACATCTCCCCCTTCTTTATTAATATCAACCATCTTCTTGACACAAATCATTACTCCATATATCACATTGATTTGTTCTAGTTGCTTGCCCAAAACTATATGTTGTTGTTGTTGCAAATATTGGTTTCCTGCTTGGGTTAGATCTTCTCCTTTGTATGGCATTTGGTAAGGACTGCCATAGAATATCTCTAAGGGTCTTAGTTTTACCAATACATATTGATTTCTAGACAGATTTTAGCAATCTGCTCTTTTATCAAATGATTCATTTGTTTCCACTTGGCCTTTTGCCTGTGGCCCATACGGAGTGTGTTGTTGCCAGTCAATCCCCAGCACTTCGCTGACTTGTTGGGTCAGTTCTGAACTGAAGTGTGGTCCCCTGTCAGATGACATTACTGAGAGTACACCAACTCTCGGAATAATGTAATTCAACAATACTTTGGACACTTCTCTGGCTTTGTTAGTTCTACATGGGAATGCTCCTGGCCATCTGGAAAAGGTGTCTGTTAGTACCAATAGGCATCTGAACCCCCCTTTCCTTGGGAGTTCTAAGAAACCAATTTGCCACTGTTTCCCAGGAACATATCCCTTCCCTATTGTTCCCATTTGGGGGTTGATTCCCGTCTGTGGATTCTTTTTAAGACATATGACACCTTGTTGCGATACTTGTCTGACAAATGAGGGCCAATCCATTTTCTACTTAAAAACTGTTATAATATTTCAGCTCCCCAGCATGCTTTACTATGTTCTCCGATAACCATCTAATACAACGTGGTATCACAACTCTCCCATTATTTATTTGTGTTAAACCTCTAGGTAACATTTTCCATTTACATCTTCAATTAATTGCTTATAAATCTTAGAGTATCCTACTTCATTTTCTAAGCTTTTGTTAATGCCTCAGAAAATGTGTTAGTTAATGCCTTTGATACTGGGAGAGAAGAAGCTTCTTGGATCAGCTCCTCAGCTAAATGCTCCCCGATGCTGTGGCAGCCAAGCTGTCAGCATCTCATGCCCGCCTGTCCTGACCAAGAGTGATACAGACACTCACACACAAAGCATTGTTCAAATAAGCAATGTATTGGTATTTTTGCAGAGGTCAAAGCTTCGGTGGTGAATGGACGCTTCCCGAGAGGCTGGGTAGTCGCTGTCCAGCTGGTAACAAAGTGTTGTCTTGCTGTACCCCAAGCATCATCTCGATGGAGCGTGAGCTTGCAGAAGCGGGTGGAGGGCAGCACCATTAGCTGGAGTTAGGATGACTGAGGCGCAGCCACCCAGGCTTCTGTCACCAGTTCCTGGAACCACTTTGCTGTCTTCAGTATGTTAAGCAGACAAGGGGAAGCTCCCACTGTCCCAAAATAAGGAGGATCCAAGCCCAGTTGGTATCAGGAGTGGTTGGTGTCAAGCCTCTGGAGCTGCATGAGGTCCGTCTCTCCACAGCATGCTAGCAGTTCATCACTGGCGATCAGCACGACGCCTTCGCCGTGCACGATGTTTTCTTTCATGTCCGTAGGTTATCAGTCTTCTGAGCCGCTCTCGCACCACCTCGAACTTCTGCAGTGCATCAGCTCTGGCATATGGGTTCCGCTTCAGGTACTGGAAGAGGTTGATTGGCTCAGAATTTTGGAAGGATGGTGGCAGGACAATCACATCGGGCACCATCTCATTGCCAAAGAAGAAGTGGTCGAGGCGCTTCTCCCTCACACAGCCATGCAGGCACTGCATTATATTATCCATCCGAAGCAGAAAATCCGTCTTGTGCCACATTGCCATGGGGATGTTGGTCAGGAGGTGCATGACAATAGTCTTGACGACATAGGTGGGAAAGACGGTGCCCTCCACCAAATGGGCACAGACCTGCATGCACTTGAGGTGTATGCTGTTGAACATGCCTTCTCTGGCCACGTGCTGGAAGAACTTCCTTTCTGCAGCTGAACAGCTCTGTGGCCATGTTGTGCTGGGGATGGAGGTGTCCTTTCTCATCTGGCTGCTCAGGAAGATATCGGAATCCTCTTGCTGCACCCCAAATACTATTTCAATTGTGAGTCTTCTCCTGGCAGCACCTGTCAGCTGGAACTTGCACGTGCGGGTGGAAGGCAGCACTTCTACATTGTAAACCTCCGACTGAGGCATAAGCACCCAGGCTGATTTCACAAAGTTCTGGAACCACCTTGCAGTCTTCTCCGCATCGAGGTAGGAGTCGGTGCAGAGGGTGCTTAGGAGGCTCGGCCCCTGCTTTTTCAGCTCCTCCTCAGAATGGTGGAGGAAGCACAGCATGTCCCCAAAGTCCTGCTCCCTCTCGCACGTGCACTCCAGCTCCACACGGATAGAGGACTTCCTCGCCAGCAGATCCTCTTCATTGCCCAGCTCCAGGTGGAAGGAGTGCCCACGGGGGGCCGTCATGGGCACAAGTAGGCGGTAGACAGGATCCTTCATGTGGGGATTCCAACCTTCAAAGGCACTGCCCACTCCGATGGCTCGCTGCAGATTCGGGAAGAAACTACTTAGGACGACTGAGTCAAAGATATGCAGGAGGTCTCCCACAATCTCCTCCACCAGTGCGCATCTGACGGTCGGATCCGGGAATGGCCAGTAGACGCGCTCAGCTATAAATCTGGGCAGATCTCTTGCATCATTGGGGGGTGGTGGTACTCTCAATTCCTCCTCTTCACTGCTGGAGCTCTCCTCCTCACTGCCATGTTCTGGGAGATCTCTAAGGAGCAGCCACACGTTCCAAATAAACAGGAGAGCAACAACAACACCGGCCCAGAACTGCCAGTACTGTGTGGCAGATAAGAGCAGGGCTCCCATATGCATCGAGCTCTGCTGCTTCTCTAGCGCCTCAATTTCCAACAGGAGCTGCGCCATGCGTTGTTGCATCTCCTCCGCATACCGCCGCATGCGCTCATTTGTAGCTTCATCCAATTCATCCCCGACTTTCTGTGGGCTGATGACTAAGCCCAAAAACGCCAGGAAATAGAAAGCTGCCGAAACCATGGTCTGAAAGAGAGAGAAGCACGTCAGTGGGGCTGGGTGGAAGCTGGATGGCGGCTGAGGGAGCTGCGGCACGAGCCTCAGGCCCCTGGGGTCAGGTAGGAGAGGGGGCGAGGGAGCTGGGAGGCAGCAGGGACTGTGGCCAGTGCCAGCGGGGACAGCCACGAGCCCTGCCCTGGCCCAACCCAGTCTTCCCCCTGCTGCTGCACTCACCGATGGCTCAGGCCAAAGTGAAGCAGCGCTGCCCGCGGCTGCCTTTAAAGCCTCCCCCCCATTGTGACACGTCCTCTGTGATGTCACCTGCGCCCACACCGCATCACAGGACCCCCGCCCCGCCCTCGGTGCCCACCGCACGTCCCACGTGGTATAATACCCAATTTGGAAAACAGGCGCAGCAGAGTTGAGATTAAAGCAATCAGCATTATGACAAGTGACTATTAAGCATGTCTAATACTTATACCAATTTTAGTTTAACACACTCTGGTCAGATCTGCCGTTATCTCAACCTTTCGGGCCCCACGTTGGGCACCAAAAAGAATGTCGTGGTTTAACCCGGCCGGCAGCTAAACACCACACAGCCGTTTGCTCCCCCTCCCTCTCTGGGACGGGGGAGAGAAATGGAAAGTGAAGCCCGTGAGTTGAGATAAAGACAGTTTAATAAGACAGGAAAATAATAATAATAATAATAATAATAATAATAATAATAATAATAGTAATAGTAATAATAATAATACAATGACGACGATAGTACTAACACTAATAATATGTACAAACAAGTGATGCACAATGCAATTGTTCACCACCTGCTGACCGATGCTCAGCCTAACCCTGAGCAGTCCGGCCCCCTCCCCCGGCTGCCACCCCTATATATTGTTTAGCATGATGTCAGATGGTATGGAATACCCCTTTGGCTAGTTTGGGTCACCTGTCCTGTCTCTGTCCCCTCCCAGCTCTTACTGCACCCCCAGCCTGCCCGTTGGCAGGACAGAGCGAGAAACTGAGATGTTCTTGGCTTAGTATAAGCACTGCTCTGCAACAATTAAAGCATCGGGGTGTTACCAGCACTCTTCTCATCCTAAGCCAAAACACAGCATTCCACCAGCCCCTAGGAAGAAAATTAATTCTGTTCTAACTGAAACCAGGACATGGGGCCACAGTCAGAAACGTGTGGTTTGCCAGACAGCGAGGGAGCTGCGGGCTCGTCCACAGATCCTTCTGCTACACCATCGGCTCCCCCACTGCTACTGCCATGACTTTGCTGTTACACCCTCTGGTGACCTGGACGTGCCTTTTGATCCAGGCCCTATTGGCCTTGAAAGGGAGCTGGAACTGTTTCCCTTCAATCCGGGAAGACTGGGATGCATGAGACCTGAAGGCCGAGTTACTTAACAACTTAAAGCACAACATATTGTTCCCACAACTAGCCCTGGAATTCTCCGGTGTTTGTAATCAAGAAAAGGAATAGAAAATAGAGACTGTTATAAGTCATGGAAGATATGGGAGCACTTCAACCAGACCAACTGTGCTCCCCCAGTCACGGACATTGATAGTAATAGACTTAAAGCATTGTTTGTTGCCTTTTCTGATTGGACATCGGGTTTAGTATGTAAAAGCAATGTTCTGTATATTTAGAATGTTCGATGTTCATATGTGCGTGTTGGTAGTACATAGACTCCCCGTACACCCAGTGCCGTTTACTTGTCTTTTATAAATATTACTAAATTCAGATTGAGTTGAGACTTCATTTATAACACCAATTAGAACGTTGTAGGCACTAGACCTTTTATTAGTCTCCCAAGAGGGAGGATGCACTTTAAGAAATATTAGTTGCTGTATTGCTGTACGTATGTAAATGAGGCAGGACAAATTGAGACTGATCTCAAAAAAAAAAAAAAAAAAAAAAAAAAGTTTAAAAAAAAAGTTTGGAAAAGACCGAGATCTTATATAAGGTAGTTCAAGATGACACCTCATGGGGTTTTCAAGAACTATGAAACAAACTGATCTCTTGGTTACCCAACTTTTCATGGCTTAAGCAATTGTTTATAGGAATATTGATCTCACTTTTACTAGTATTCTTAACCTGTTTATTAGTACAGTGTGCATTTGGTGCTGTATAAAAGGACTAGATGATTATGAAACCTGAAAGTGTAACCAAGTCAAGCACCATGTAGAAAGTGGTAAGAATTTTATGAAAACTTTGAATCAGTGAGTGCTGTAAGCAAAAGAATTTGCCTTAGGATAAAGAAAAGGGGGGACTTGAGACAGGGAACAAGATAAAGAATGGTGATTCTGTAGGTCTTAGCTACCACAATTAAGAACCCAAAGACAAGGGCATAAAAGACTGTATGCATAGATCATGGAACCAGCAAAAACTGGCTTGGCTGCTGACGTCTGTTAAAGACAGGAAAGGTCAGAAGTTTAGCAGTGAGGAAGACTTCTGGCCTTCATCAAGAGACCACCAGAGTATGCCGGACGACCATCCAAGGACTCCAGTCTGCATGCGTATAGGGGCGGGAACCTGCGTTAATGACTCTTCGGAGACCTGACAAATATGCAAGAGAACCATGGGAAATGAAATGAATATGTATTTATCCCACTAATACAAGCACACTGCCAGGATCATAATTTCAGGATCATAAACTGTCATCCACGTGCTGCAGAGCTGAGCATGCTGGACATGGAGAAGATGCTGCTCAGTTGGCAGTGGGAATTGCTCCTCCGTGTTCTCTCCACAGCAAAACCACCCTTGCGGGAGGCACACCCCATGCAGCTGCTTGAAGCAGAGGCTTTGTTACCAGCTGGACAGTGACCATCTAGCTCTTGCACATTGTCCATTCACTCCGGGAGCTCGGCCTCTCCAAAACCCTAATACATTGCTTGCTTAAACAAACATTTTGTCCATGAGTGTCTGTACCACACTTGGTCAGGAAAGGCAGGCATGAGATGCTGACAGCTTGGCTGCCACAGCATCGGGGAGCATTTTGCTGAGGAGCTGATCCAAGAAGCTTCTTCTCTCTCAACTCCCCCATGCTATGTCTGTGGCAGTCTTCCTCTCTCTGCTGGCTCTGAGCCTTTTCCACACCCTACACAATATGGGAAAACGCTTGAGAGGTGTTCTGTAACTGTCATACCAAGAGAGATATAAATGTCCCAGTGCTCTAAAAGCCCAGGGTCCTTCCTCTTTGCACTCATACACTGCAGAACACAGGCAGTTCTTCCATGGTGTGCAAATCAAACGGTGTCCACATCATGTAGTCTAGGTATGGTAGGGCTTTGTTTCCACCCCTGGGGCAGTTGATTCCCGGTGTATTAGACACCACTCAAAGTAAGAGCAAACTGTGGCCTGCACTCTGCTGCCAAAGGGATGGAGAAAAATGCATTAGCTATCTCAATTAGCTATATCAATTAGCTATCTCAATTGCAGCGTACCACTTGGCTGCCTTTGATTCCAGTTCGTACGGGAGTTCTAGCATGTCAGGCACCGCAGCACTCAGCAGTGGCATGACTTTATTCAGGCCACAACAGTCCACTCACCATTAGACCTTCGCACTGGCCATATGGGACTATGAAAGGGTGAGTGAATCTTGCTGATCATCCCATGGCTCTCCAGTTGATGAATTAGCTTATGGATGAGAATGGGGGGTCTCGGTTGGTGCCATATTGCTGCCGGTGCACAGCTGTGGTGGCAATCGGCACCTGCTGTTCTTTGACGCTCAGCAACCCAACAGAAGGGTCCTCCCAGAGACTGGGCAACGTAGACAACTGTTTAGTGTCCTCTGTCTCTAAGGCAGCTATGCCAAAAGCCCACCGGTACCATTTTGGGTCCTTGAAATATCCTCTCCTGAAATAGTCTACGCCAAGGATGCATGGAGCATCCGGGCCTGTCACAATACGCGGCTTTTGCCACTTATTTCCAGTTAGACTCGCTTCATCCTCCAGTACAGTTAACTGCTGGGATCCCCCTGTCACCCCATAAATATGGGTGGGTTCTGCCCCTATATAGTTTGACGGCATTACAGTACACTGCGGCCTCTGGAGGTTGTCAGGAATGTCCCCCCCTCCCCCCCCAAAGGCCACTGGGGCCTGTCAGGAACATCCCTGTCCACCTCAGGGCCCTTGGTGCCTGTCAGGAATGTCCCTGCTCCCCTCAGGGCCATGCTGCAGTCTGGCCTGAGCCATCTGTGAGGCGAGTGCAGCAGCAGGGGGAAGGCTGGGCAGCACAGGGCTGGGGCACAAAAGCTGCCCCCCGAGGCCTTGCTAAGCCTGCAGCCAGGGCCCAGCTGCTCAGGGCAGGGCAGGTGGCTGTCACCACCAGTCCTGGCCACAGTCCCTGCTGCCAGGGACCCTTGCTGCCACCATCCCCTTCGAAATGTGGCACAGGACGGATTTTCTGCTTCGGCTGGATGATATCAGTTGGTACCTTCGCTGCTGTGTGGAACAGAAATGTCTCAAGCACTTCTTTGGCAACGAGATGGTGCCCGATGTGATTGTCCTGCCACCAGCCTTCCAGTTGTCTGGCCCAGTCAACCTCTTCCAGCATCTGAAGCGGGACCCATATGCTAAAGCTGCAGAAGTTCAAGGTGGTGCGAGATCAGCTGAAAAGACTGCTGATCTACGGACATGACAGAGACCTTCATGCACTGCTGATGGCAGATGATGACCTGCTAGCACCCTGTGGGGAGCTGGACCCCATGCAGCTCCAGAGGCTGCTTCATGGACGCTTGACGCAGAGACTCCTCATACCAAGTGGGCTTGGTTCTTGGCCTGTCCATTTCACTGGGAGCTTGGCCTCTGCAAAGATTCCAATAAATGTCTTGCTTGAACAAACTCTTTGTCTGTGAGTGTCGTCCTCGAGCCACTGGGGCCTGTCAGGAACGTTCCTCGTCCCTTCAGAGCCATTGGGGCCTGTCAGGAACGTTCCCTCTCCTGTTAGGGCCGTTGGGACCTGCCAGGAACTTTCTGGAACCGCTCAGGACTGTTGGGGCCATTGCTCCCCCCTGTCCCTCTGTTGGGACCACTACTCCCCCCATCAGGGCTGCTCCCCCAGCTCCTCTCCAGCTCTGGCATCCCCCAGTGTCACTGCCTGGCCCTGGATGGCAGTGCCTCAGCTCTTGCCAGGGATTTTTCAGGATCAATCTGTGTTAACCAAGCAACAGAAAGAGCTGGAGGTCTGGATGAGAGACAAGAACTGGTACTGGCCAGATTTATGAAGACAATAATGCAGTCTGCACAGCCCTCTGCACCCCAACAATTAGCACCATGAATTTAGACTTTGCCAGTAATCCGCATCAAAGCACGTTTAGTACAGCAGTTGGCTTCCGCTCCAAGGGGTTTCAGCCAACCTGGCCATTTCTTGCCAGTGTCCACGAGAGCTGTGACTTGGTGTAGTGGGTTTACGTGGCAAGATTTTAGTAGCAGGGGGCCTTAGGGGTGGTTTCTGGGAGAAGGATCTAGAAGCTGCCTCATGTTTGGGAAGGGCCCTGTAATATACCAGAAATGTTTGTCCATTGTCTTTTGTATTATAAGAACAAGGATTTGTGTTTGAGGAGCGGGAGTTTCGAAAGCTCCCTGCTGAAACAAGGAGCTGTGTAATAGTTGGCTAGACACAATGAAATTCTTTTGCTTACTGTAACAAAAAGGAGAACCCCCTCCCCTTCCCTCTTTCTGCATCTCCGTTGCCTCTTTCCTTCAAAGACACTGTTGCAAAGCTCATGTAACCACCTCCTGATAAGTTGCTAGTGTATCAACAGCCTGCCTTCCTGTCTCATGCTGGGCCAACATGACCAGATGAAGAAAAGAAGTTGAACCACAGCACTGAGGAAGACTACGGCCTTCATCTTCACGACCACCAGAGGGACAGAGACGACCCCCTAGCAACAGTGTGCCCAGTCGTAGAATTTACCGGGATGTGCTGCGTAATCCCAGAATTAACAAGATATAAAAAGGGACCCTGGCGGGGGTGAGGTGCACGCCATTGGTGGAGCAGAGACTCTTCAGCTGCCCAGCGCTGCTTTGCCTGCTGTTGGCTTACTCAATAAATTCCTTTATATGATTAATACAATGCTCTCTGAAAAATAATTAAGGGGGCAACTTATAACAGGCCCCAGTGCTGACCAGAGGGGAGCCAACAACAATGTTGTTTTGCGCCTCTGTGAGAGCATATTTAAGACAGGGAAAAAAACGCTGCGCCACACAGCAGCTGGGAGAGTGAGAGGAGTGAGGAACAGCCTTGCAGGCACCAGGGTCAGTGCAGAAGGAGGGGGAGAGGTGCTCCAGGCGCCGGAGCAGAAGTCCCCTGCGGCCTGTGGTGAGGCCCATGGTGAAGCAGGCTGTCCCCCTGCAGCCCATGGAGTACCACGGTGGAGCAGGTGGCCCTGCACCGACGGAGCCTGTGGAAGACCCCTGCCGGAGCAGATTCCGGGCCGGACCTGTAGCCCGTGGAGAGGAGCCCACGCAGGAGCAGGTGATGGGGCAGGAGCTGCTGCCCGTGGGGGAGCCAGGTTGGAGCAGTTTGCTCCTGAGGGATGGACCCCGTGGTAAGGACCCATATCTGGAGCAGCTCTGGAAGAGCGGCTGCCTGTGGGAAGCCCACGCCGGATCAGTTCATCAAGGACTGCATCCTGTGGGAGGGACCCCACAGCGCAGGGGACGGGAGTGACCGAGAAGGAGCAGCAGAGAAGTGCTGTAGACTGACCATAACCCCCACTCCCTCGTTCCCCTGCGCCGCTTGGGGGGAGGAGGGGGAAGAGGGTGGATGGGGGGAGGGAAGGTGCGTTTGGTTTCTTTCCTTTGTTTCTCACTTCTCTAGCTTAGTAATAAGTAATAAATCTTACTATCTCCCTATGCAGAGCCTGTTTTGCCCATTATAATAATTACTGCATGATCTGCTTGTCCTTATCTCAAGATTTGAGCCCTTTTCATCGTATTTTCTCCCTGTTCCTCTTTGAGGAGGCAGAGTGAGAGCGCAGCTGTGGTAGAGCTCGGCTGCCCACTTGAGCAGAACCACGACACTTGGACATGCATCATGGAGGACCTGGTGGGAGAAGTCCTGTGTGTCTTCTGATTGCTCTTGATTACTTTCCTTCTGCTGCTGCAGCCAGCTGTCAGGGTGGGCAGTGGTTTTCAAGGCTGGAGACCCCTCGAGGATGATGCTGCTCACCACCTGCTTGTGTCCTTGAAGCCTCCTGCTGGCCACTCCTTCCACCTGGAGCTGGACACTGCAGGGAAGATGCCCACAAGACCTCCTTGTGGAACTGCAGAGCAGCTTGTGGGAGAGGTGCTGTGCTTCTCGCACCACTCTGAGGATGAGCTCCAGCTGATGGATGCCTTCAGTAGAACCATCCTCATTCAGGTGGTTTGGGCTGCAGCAAGGTGACTCAAACATCTTCCTCAGCAGCCAGAAGGCAGAGGCCAGCTTTACCCCCAGCACAAGCTGGCCACAGAGCTGCAGTGTGGCAGAGACGAAGTTCTTTGGGCACGTGGTCAGGCATCCCTGACATGACAGCTTCTCCATCAGATGTCTGCAACTCTGCACCCGTATCCTGGTGGTCACAGGTATTTCTACATATGCCTTCGAGACTCCTGTCATGTACGTCCTACCACGGCCTAGCTAGTACAGGAGACTGGATGATACCATGCAGTACCTGTGCTGCTGTACGGAGGAGAAATGCCTCAACCACTTCCTTTTAGGAAATGAGAACTTGCCAGAGGAGAAGTTTGGGTGCAGCAAGGTGACTCAGATGTCTTCCTGTGCGTTTGGTAGGTCAAGGCTGACTTTACTGGCTTTTACTTTTTTTTTTCTTTTTTTTTTTTTTTCCTCTGATAAGGCTGTGCTTTTCAAGGAGTATTTGGTCATCTCATGATATCATATTCATCCTTCAAAAATTCTTAGGATTTTCAGCTGTATCTTTTGTTTGGGTTGTGTTTAGAATGAGATGTATCACCTAGATTATCTAGAACAAGCATATGGAGGCAGTCTGCCTATCTCTGTCCAGATATTTATCTGATAACCAATTTGGCAATATTTAGAAGCATTCTATTTATGTGGTGTTTCATTTCCCCTCTCTTTATGGCAGAAACCCGTAATCATCATAGCGCGGGACATCCCTCCCCTCCACAGCATATGCCAAGGCACACTGAATTCACCTCTACTTTAACTCTGAAATTACCTTCTCTCTCTGAAAAGGAGAACTGCACTGGTAACTCCTCCAGCTAAGAAATCTTGTTTGAACATAAGGGCTTTGCAGGTACACTTCATGTGGGTTCAGGTGTGGAAGGAAGACACCACTCTTCTGCCAAGAGGCCAGACATAACGCGCAGAGGGTGTCAAGGAAATCTAGCCACATGGTGTCAGATCCCAAAAACTCTGCCGCAAACCCTGCCTGTGATCCAGTTGTAAGAGGGACGATCCCAGTCAGCTCCTGCTGGCTTTCACAGTTGGTATAAACTTATCTGTGTATTTTGGGAGAGGAATGTTGATGGATATAAAGGAAAACAACACTTTCCCCTGGTAGGTAGGGGACGTTTTCACGTCTTTCCTACTTTGCTGGCCTTAGCCACTTGTGCTTGTGACAGGGTGCTTGCATCACACTGACTGGGGCGAGGTGCACTCCCGAGATCCCAGCCCTCCAAAAATTTCAAATAATTTTCATAGCGCTCAAGGAGCTGACTCATCTCTCAGCGTTGGCGTGGACAACTTGTTCTTCCTTTGGGTCTGCCATTTGGATCTCCCTTGTCTCGTAACGCTGCCTTGCCCAACAGAGGGCAGAAACAGGGCTGAAGTGGCTGACCATCAGCCCTCCCTAAGGATGCTGGTCTCTGCTAGGGCACCCAGCTCACCCCACACAGAGAGGCTTGAGCAATACCAGAAGTGTAGCCCAGGAACCACGTCCCACCTGATTCCTTTCCTGCCCAGCTGGGAAGACTGGCCCTGCATTTGTAGGGCTTTACCTTTAACTGAGCAGCCAGAACTTGCGCTTAACTGACGGGACAATAATTCGGTCAAACACGGATCTTGTTTCACAATGTCAAGTAGGGTTAATACATTACGAGGTTCGTTGACTTGATAACATTGGTGGAGGGAAGGGAACATCAGCCCATCTCGTTGCTTGATAGACCAGGAGGAAAATCCTGCTGTCTGGGACAGACAGCATGTGAAAGTCTCTGTGGTCTCTGCCCTTGTCGTTCCTTTTTTCTTCATTATATGTGTTTTCATGCACTTCAATACCGTGCCATATGCTGCTTTCAGGTTAGAAGCCTTGCAGTGAACTAGCCTCTAGCTGGAGCCAGAGATTTGTGTATTCCTCTGTGGTCCTGAAGCAGTCTAACAAGTGAGTGGCTAAAGATGCTCATGCCCCTCTCAAAGCATCAGTCTTCCATGGCCTGTTCTTGGTCCCTGGCCTTGTTAAAAAACATGAGCCCACTGATAGTGGAGAGGAGGGAGAAACAGCCATTTCCAAATGCTTGAATATGTGCTACCCTAAATCACACCTACTGTGGGACAAAAGACATTAATTGCCTATAAACAACTGTCATGAGTTTCTTTCCTTCTCTCCAGCAGCTGTTTCTTTTGTGTGGTTATCGCTTCTCTTGTGTTGCTGATGCAAAATGCAAGAAAACAAGTAGAGCCATCAATCAGGCTACAAGTTAGGTCACTGCAAAGATTAGGGGTTAATCCATTAATCCATGGAAAGGGCAGGGCAGAGTGAAACACGCTTGTGGCGAGAAAGACCTGACTGTCCCAGCACAGGGAAGGAGTAGAGCATACACATGCAATACCAGGGACTTTGGGTCATTCCTTAGTCAGTGCCCCTGGAGGCGTGAATGGCAGGTCCCAAGGACAAGCTTGAACCAGATCAATGCCTCCAAAATTTGGCTAAGTGGCAGAGATGAATCCTGGCCTGAGTGTACCCACTGCGGCTCAAAGCTCTCTCTGTGCAAAGCAGGATATGGAAATGCTCCTCACTGTGATAGACTGAGCTGTCCACAGCATCTGCAGCCTGTGGGCACTAGCCATCCCCACAGGATTAAGATCTGGCCAAACCATCGCCCCAAAGGAGAATGTGTCCTCATATTTCTGCAGGATGCTATTGAAACCAATGGCTGATGACACTGAAGCTTTCCCAGTGAGTTTGGTAAACTCTGGGTGAGAGCTAGACACGTGATAGGGAGCAGGTTTTGTAGAGTCATTTCAGAAAGCCCTTAGTAGGAACTTCACTGATGCTAGAACTTAGGAAGCTCCTTTTCCATGCACTCTCCTCATCTTGATTTCTACCCTTGCTCTCTGGATGGGAGAATAGGTTTTGGTGTGTGTCAGAGATAGTGGGAAAGTCTCATGCTAGGGAATGGTGAGTGGGTTTATTTTTGCCACAGCTAGGCCTTTCTCCAGAAAATGCTGTGATCCCTGTAGTACCTATTCACATGCATCGCCTGCTCCGAGGTAAGAGTTAAAAGCTGCAAGAGGTGTTTGGCCAGTTCAAGGCAGATCACAGAAAACACAGATCTAAAAACAGGGTGAGCGATTGAATGGATAAAGTCACATAGAGCTCTCCTAGCCACATCAATCACAGCCTGTGTTTGCCAAGCAGATTAAAACGACATGTACACAAAACACTGGTAGGGAATGGTGGAAAATTTGCTATTTCCAAACACCATGCTTCCTGGAATCATGCGTGTTTCATGTAATAATTAATGGAAGCTGCTGTGCAAGTGTTATGACTCTGCATTGTTTAGATATTATTATGCAATAGCATTGTTACAATAGCATTTTTATATATTAATATGCATTATTGAAATTACTACAATATTATTTCAATATTGTTTATGCAGGTTGAGGCTTCAACAAGCTGGCCATGGGAGCAGAGGAAGACAGAGACAACCCTGGCACGAAGGGGACTGGAATGTCTGAAGTCCCTTTTGATTTCCACCCTGCCGCCCCACCGCAGCCTTCCGAATTGTTGGCAGAATGAACTTGGGGCAGGATATAGCCCAGATGCTGGCAGCTGTGAGTTGTGAGCAGCCATACAGATGAGTCTTACAGATATGACAGGACACGTCCTTGGTAGTGGTGCTGGCAGCGAACCCGTGGCAGTATGCCACAGCTCGGTTACCCTATTGCACCACCCTGCCTGCTTTCAGGTTAAAGCTGTGGGGTTCAGCTGCTCTCCCAGCCCCTGAGCACAAATCTGAGGAGAGAGAATGGGTGTTACCCATAAATCCCCTTAAAATCACACTCCAAAACAGAGGAAACAGATGGGAGGAGGCACCTTTTTGAGACGAATCTAGGCAGAGACTATAAGAGGAAAAGTCACATCCAAGTTATTGTCAAAATAAACCAATAATAGATGTTTGCAATTTCTGAGATTTATGGCCATGAGAAGCTGTTGCACACTTGTGATGGCCTCTTCCTTGCACGCTGTGCTTCCTCGCCTGTCTCAGAGCTCTGTAAAGGCAGGGGAGGAATTAAACTGTGTCCTCCCTGGCAGACAGGCAGGAGGCTGAAGCATCCTGGAGACTCCCTGGGGAAAGAATGCTGGACCTGCAGCAGCACAGGTAATGTGTATTCAGGCCCTGCTCTGCAACAGGGGATTTGGCTTTCTCTGTAATGAGGGCCTTTAGCTCCATAGTATGTATTTTGTGGAGTTGCTCATCCTGTCATTAGTGGTGTTTTCTCTTTAGCAGTGGAACAAACTAAACACTAGGGCCTGGAGGATGTTTTTTTTTGGCTCTGTCCCTAATAAATAATGTCCCTGTCATCTCTACTGCCTCCCCAGCTACAGGTTTGAGCTGGTCCTGCAGCATACGCAGCACACAGTGCAAGTTGCTATTGCTCTAATGTGTCTCAATAATTGCAGCAGCTGATACAGAGGGCTGCTCTCTGCTGAGTGATACCAGAGCTGTTCAGTGGTGCCTGATTGTAAGGACGTGTTGAGGACAAGGAGAGGATCTAGAGGGCAAATCTAAACAGCAGGGTGGGTGCGTGGACGTCGTAAAGTCACTTCTCACAGGCACTTCGGTTACTTTTGGCAGTGGGGCTCAGTATCTGCTGCCATTCACAGTTGCTTCTGCTGGCACTGCTCAGTTCCATGTTCCCACTACCACAAATGAGATTTGTGGTAGTTTAGTTGGTCTCACGTCCATGCTGAGACACCAGGTGAGACAAAAGGCCTTCTGGGCACCCTGTGCTGTTAGCATTTAGCTGGTGAAAATCAGCCTGCCCCGCATATGAGCCAAGCTTTGACTGGAAGGCTCCAGAGATGCAAAGGCAGAAAGCTGAAACCTAAGCTGTGCTGCTTAGCATCTCGTTGAGCTTGCCTGCCCTCTGTCGTCATTGTTCCTGCCAGTGTAAATCTGGTACAATTAAACAGGGAATTCAGGGTTTGCTGAACGCAAAGGCTAGGGAAGGGCTCTCCCTTGTGCTGGCAGTTGGCAGACCCATGGAGGTGACAGAGCAAGTGGGGATCGCTCAGGTGTAGGGACATGTCTGCAAATCCCTCTATAAAAAAGCTAACCCCCGAACACCTCAATCTAATTCCTGGCTAGCCTAAGGTGGTACACCTCTGCTGGCTTCACAGGGTGGCTGCCAAGCTACACCAGCCCGGAATTTGCTGCTCTGATTGCCTCATGTTTCTCCATGTCTCAGAGGCATGAGTCTTTGTAGACTCATTGTTAATTCAGCTGTAGGTTGGATACAGACTATGCAGTATATTCCACTAAACACCAAGTGCAGGGTTGTGAGGTATTTAACTTTCAGTCAGACATAAATTATCTTTATTAAATCTGTGCTGTAGAAACACTAGTAGTTTTCTAACAAAATGTAATATTCATTCCCTAGACTCCACCCTCTAAATCAGGAGCTCTGGAGACCCAGTCCCAATTCTCCTGTTGCCTCCGTGCACAGAGGTTTTGGCTGAACAAACACACCCCTCTTCTCCAAGGTGTCAAGATAGGAACACCCTCTTCATTTTGGCTAAATACTCACTGACAGACAGATCTTCAGCTCCCTCCTTGGCCCAAAACATCTGCATGTGTTTGTTTTGTGACTTTGAAGAGAATGTAACAGGGCTTGTTTTATTAACAGCTGATGGACACTTCAAAGCAAAAATGTTGCTGAGAAATTAATCATTCTACACCTCCAAAGTGAGATTTATGGCTCCAAAACTAATACAGAAATGAACCAAAGGCTAAATGCATGAATCATTCTTTTAAAATAAAGTCAAGTCTTCAATGTGTGGAGTCTTCAGTATGTGTGCTGGTAAAATGAATTGGAAGGCCATCTGATTTTCTTCCTTTACGGTTAAAATAATGTTAAAGAAACACTTTGGTCCTTAGCTTCTTAGTGGCCTAGGGAAAGTGTTTCACTTCAGCAGAAGAGGTCGCGTCTGATAATACTTTCCCAGATTACCAAAATGGTTTTTGTTTCCCACTCTTCCTTCTTTTGGGGGGGGAGGTTGTCTAAAAATCCAAATGAACTTCCTTTGAGGAAATGCTTACTTTCTGTATTTACCAGGGGAAAGAAGGCCATTGTCTCAGGAATATGGGAATGTGAATGCAGGAACGGGGCATTAATATTTGCTGAGTTGGGTTACAAGTGGGATGGACTTTCACCTAGGGGATTGCATTCATAGACTCCATGCGGAAAGTTTTTTCACAGTTCCTCCCAGTGCACAGTTTGCCTGTAGGAGAATGTGGCCAGCTCCAGATGCAGCATCAAGGGCGCATTTTTAAAAAACTGTTGCTGCCACTTGGTGCTCCAGGAGCTGCCCCTGTCTACAGGATAGATTCTGCCTGCACCCGCAGCCTCCATGGCCACATGCTGGTGGCAAACAGAGCCTGTTTCACAGGTAGGGCTGTGGCTGGAGAGGCCCCCACAGGAAGCCTCCTGAGTTTTATCAACCCGTCTGCTTGCTGCTGGGCCTGGCTAAGCAGGGACGCTGATTTCCCAGTGCTGTGCCATGAAGTCTGTGTTGTCCTCAGTCCCTTTCAACTCTTCTGGGTTATCGTCATGGTGTCATAACTCTGTTCTTACTGATAAGTACGTTATATTATGTCCTCAAACTATATAGCACCAAAATTTTCACTATGCAGAACAGCTTTATCTTTGCTAGGTTATTTGTATACAAGATGTGTTTTCCCCTAAGGGCTGGAAAGGGCTTCTCATACTAAATCCTTGTCTAATGCACTAAAGTGTTTTTGAACATTTCACGTTTCTGTTCTCCTTGGCTTTATTTTCAAAAGCACAAAGTCTCTGACTAGAATTAAATGACAACTTCACAGTGCAGGGATACAGCATGTGGGCAAAAAAAGTTACAGTGATATGACAGGAAAATTCAAACGTCAACATTAAATCCATAGACACCTTTGAAAGGGCTTCCTGTTTTTCCAGTCCTTAAGGGCCAGGCGGTTAGTTCATGCAGAGCTTGCTGAGAGCTTGCTTGCACGAGCAGGGCGGCTTGTGGCAGGGATGACATGTCTGCAAGCTGAGAGCAGGCTTCTTGCTTCAAATCACATGCCAGAAACACACAAGAACTTCAAACACGTGCCAGCTTCCAGAAGATGGGGCTGCCCTCCCTCTCAGCATCCCGCTGCCTGCAT
The DNA here is from genome assembly GCF_963932015.1 of Anas acuta. Classification (NCBI taxonomy): domain Eukaryota; kingdom Metazoa; phylum Chordata; class Aves; order Anseriformes; family Anatidae; genus Anas; species Anas acuta. The sequence goes on along the minus strand of NC_088983.1, from coordinate 5,577,200 downwards.
CAGTGGATGTTTGCAGTGCAAAGGACTTGGGTACAGCCCTCGTTTTTCACGTGATAGTCCTTCCCCGGGCTGCAGAGCAGCGTGCTGTGTTTGCATGTGTTGCTGCTTTGGAGCTGGGCTGAGCAAAGATGGTGGTGTCAGCCCAAAGAGAGATTAAGTGATTGTTGAGGAATTTCTTTATCTCCGTTCTGTGTAAATACAGATTAGAGAAAAAACATTTTTCTCACAGCTGCAAGTTGCTTCTGCAAACGTGAGGGAACACAGTGCCGGGCAATATTACACAGTCAGCTCTGCGTGTTTCTGCCAAGCCGGAGGTGGACTCCTAGTAGCACCCAGGCAAATGAGAGCAGAGTGTCCTGCTGTGCTTGCAGCCATCTCCTCCATCGGCAATGCCTCGTGGGTCAGCTAGGTACGGCACCCGTGTGTCTGGGTTTGTGTTGGTCCCAGCTGGGCTTCAAGCCAGCAAATAATCTCCTCGCAGGGCTTATCGAGAGCCCAAAGGAAGTCGGGGATGAATTGGATGAAGCTACAAATGAGCGCATGCGGCAGTATGCGGAGGAGATGCAACAACGCATGGCTCAGCTCCTGTTGGAAATTGAGGCGCTAGAGAAGCAGCAGAGCTCGATGCATATGGGAGCCCTGCTCTCATGTGCGATGCGATCTTGGCAGTTCTGGGCCGGTCTTGGTTTTATTCTCCTCTTAATTTGGCTGTTGTTTTGGCTTCGTAAAAAGTTCGAGGTGTTTGATGACAGCAGCGACGAGGAGAGTTCCAGCAGCGATGAGGACTTGGAAGAAGCAGCGCTCAACGCTGAATCGAATACATCCATTTGTATTGCAGAGAGCATCCAGCGGCAGCAGGTAAACCTGACCAACTGCTGCCGGCTTGTGGAGGAAATGGTGCGCAGCTTTTGCCGTGCCTGTGACTGGGTCTTTAAGGACACTTTCTCTCCAGTGCTGCAGACACCCATTGGAGTGGGCAGTGCTTTTGAAGGCTGGAGTCCCCGGGAGGGTGATACGGTCTACCGCTGCCTTATTCCCATGACAGCTCCTCGTGGGCACTCCTTCCACGTGGAGCAGAACACCAAATGGAATCTGCCATCAAAGGTGTCTCGTATTCGCGTGAAGCTGGAGTGCACGTGCTGGAGGGAGCAGGAGTTTGGGAATATGCTGTGCTTCCTCCACAACCCTGTGGAGGAGCTGAGAAGAAATCAGGAACCCAGCCTCCTACGAACTATGTGCACTCGCTCCTACTTGGATGTGCGTAAAGTCTCCTCCTGGTTCCAGCAGCTGGCAAAATTATCCTGGGAATCTGTGCCTCATTCATCTTCATGGCTGGTTAAAGTACTGAAAACCAGACGCTCTTGCATGCTTCGTTTGATTGATGACACCGGATCAACCGTATTCATTGAGATGATGTTTGGGGTACAACAAGGTGATACGGACATTTTTCTGAGCAGCGATTACTCTGAGGGTCCCGTTACCCCGGACACAGTATGGCCACAGAGCTGCGCAGTGGCAGAGATGAAGTTTTTCCGGAACATAGCCGCGAATGCCCAGCAGGACAGTTTCCACCTCGGATGCATGCAGCTCTGTGCCCGTATCACGCTGGGCAGTTATTTTACCAGCTATATGATGAAGACCGTCGTCATGCACCTGCTGAACACCATCCCTCTGGAAAGATGGCACAGGAGGGAGTTTTTGCAGCGCATGGATGACATCGTGGAGTACCTGCGCTCGTGCCTGAGGAAGAAGCGCCTGGACCACTTCTGGTTAGGAAACGAGCAAATGCCTGAGGAGTTCATCTTGCCTCCGGATTTCCAAACATCCAGACCACCCAACCTCTTCCAGGACTTAGCAAAGGACCCGGATCAATACACCCAGGCGCACACTGATTTCCGTGAGCTGCAAGAGCAGCTCATGAAAATGCTGAACTTTAGGAACTGAGAGAGGCCTTCAAGCAGAGCTCTCCGGGGCACTCTGCTGACAGCAGGCGATGACCTCCCACCACAGAAAGAAGAGGGGAGAACGCAGGACGCAGAAGAGGATGGGAAAACTCCGTGCAGCAACCCACTGCCAAGCGTGGCAAGATCCCCGTGTGGACAATCTACCAAGCGTAGTAACCACTGATGACTACGGTGGCTACAACCACAACTGCTTGCCACGTGCTGCAGAGCTGAGCATGCTGGACATGGAGAAGATGCTGCTCAGTTGGCAGTGGGAATTGCTCCTCCGTGTTCTCTCCACAGCAAAACCACCCTTGCGGGAGGCACACCCCATGCAGCTGCTTGAAGCAGAGGCTTTGTTACCAGCTGGACAGTGACCATCTAGCTCTTGCACATTGTCCATTCACTTCGGGAGCTCGGCCTCTCCAAAACCCTAATATATTGCTTGCTTAAACAAACGCTTTGTGTGTGAGCGTCTGTATCACTCTTGGTCAGGACAGGCGGGCATGAGATGCTGACAGCTTGGCTGCCACAGCATCGGGGAGCATTTAGCTGAGGAGCTGATCCAAGAAGCTTCTTCTCTCTCAACTCCCCCATGCTATGTCTGTGGCAGTCTTCCTCTCTCTGCTGGCTCTGAGCCTTTTCCACACCCTACACAATATGGGAAAACGCTTGAGAGGTGTTCTGTAACTGTCATACCAAGAGAGATATAAATGTCCCAGTGCTCTAAAAGCCCAGGGTCCTTCCTCTTTGCACTCATACACTGCAGAACACAGGCAGTTCTTCCATGGTGTGCAAATCAAACGGTGTCCACATCATGTAGTCTAGGTATGGTAGGGCTTTGTTTCCACCCCTGGGGCAGTCGATTCCCGGTGTATTAGACACCCCTCAAAGTAAGAGCAAACTGTGGCCTGCACTCTGCTGCCAAAGGGATGGAGAAAAATGCATTAGCTATCTCAATTAGCTATATCAATTAGCTATCTCAATTGCAGCGTACCACTTGGCTGCCTTTGATTCCAGTTCGTACTGGAGTTCTAGCATGTCAGGCACCGCAGCACTCAGCAGTGGCATGACTTTATTCAGGTCACGATAGTCCACTCACCATTAGACCTTCGCACTGGCCTTATGGGACTATGAAAGGTTGAGTGAATCTTGCTGATCATCCCGTGGCTCTCCAGTTGATGAATTAGCTTATGGATGAGAATGGGGGGTCTCGGTTGGTGCCATATTGCTGCCGGTGCACAGCTGTGGTGGCAATCGGCACCTGCTGTTCTTTGACGCTCAGCAACCCAACAGAAGGGTCCTCCCAGAGACTGGGCAACGTAGACAACTGTTTAGTGTCCTCTGTCTCTAAGGCAGCTATGCCAAAAGCCCTCCGGTACCATTTTGGGTCCTTGAAATATCCTCTCCTGAGATAGTCTACGCCAAGGATGCATGGAGCATCCGGGCCTGTCACAATACGCTGCTTTTGCCACTTATTTCCAGTTAGACTCGCTTCATCCTCCAGTACAGTTAACTGCTGGGATCCCCCTGTCACCCCATAAATACGGGTGGGTTCTGCCCCTATGTAGTTTGACGGCATTACAGTACACTGCAGCCTCTGGGGTCTGTCAGGAACATCCCTGTCCACCTCAGGGCCCTTGGTGCCTGTCAGGAATGTCCCTGCTCCTCTCAGGGCCATGCTGCAGTCTGGCCTGAGCCATCTGTGAGGCAAGTGCAGCAGCAGGGGGAAGGCTGGGCAGCACAGGGCTGGGGCACAAAAGCTGCCCCCCAAGGCCTTGCTAAGCCTGCAGCCAGGGCCCAGCCGCTCAGGGCAGGGCAGGTGGCTGTCACCACCAGTCCTGGCCACAGTCCCTGCTGCCAGGGACCCTTGCTGCCACCATCCCCTTGGAAATGTGGCACGGGACGGATTTTCTGCTTCGGCTGGATGATATCAGTTGGTACCTTCGCTGCTGTGTGGAACAGAAATGTCTCAAGCACTTCTTTGGCAACGAGATGGTGCCCGATGTGATTGTCCTGCCACCAGCCTTCCAGTTGTCTGGCCCGGTCAACCTCTTCCAGCATCTGAAGCAGGACCCATATGCTAAAGCTGCAGAAGTTCAAGGTGGTGCGAGATCAGCTGAAAAGACTGCTGATCTACGGACATGACAGAGACCTTCATGCACTGCTGATGGCAGATGATGACCTGCTAGCACCCTGTGGGGAGCTGGACCCCGTGCAGCTCCAGAGGCTGCTTCATGGACGCTTGACGCAGAGACTCCTCATACCAAGTGGGCTTGGTTCTTGGCCTGTCCATTTCACTGGGAGCTTGGCCTCTGCAAAGATTCCAATAAATGTCTTGCTTGAACAAACTCTTTGTCTGTGAGTGTCGTCCTCGAGCCACTGGGGCCTGTCAGGAACGTTCCTCGTCCCTTCAGAGCCATTGGGGCCTGTCAGGAACGTTCCCTCTCCTGTTAGGGCCGTTGGGACCTGCCAGGAACTTTCTGGAACCGCTCAGGACTGTTGGGGCCATTGCTCCCCCCTGTCCCTCTGTTGGGACCACTACTCCCCCCATCAGGGCTGCTCCCCCAGCTCCTCTCCAGCTCTGGCATCCCCCAGTGTCACTGCCTGGCCCTGGGTGGCAGTGCCTCAGCTCTTGCCAGGGATTTTTCAGGATCAATCTGTGTTAACCAAGCAACAGAAAGAGCTGGAGGTCTGGATGAGAGACAAGAACTGGTACTGGCCAGATTTATGAAGACAATAATGCAGTCTGCACAGCCCTCTGCACCCCAACAATTAGCACCATGAATTTAGACTTTGCCAGTAATCCGCATCAAAGCACGTTTAGTACAGCAGTTGGCTTCCGCTCCAAGGGGTTTCAGCCAACCTGGCCATTTCTTGCCAGTGTCCACGAGAGCTGTGACTTGGTGTAGTGGGTTTACGTGGCAAGGTTTTAGTAGCAGGGGGCATTAGGGGTGGCTTCTGGGAGAAGGATCTAGAAGCTGCCCCATGTTTGGGAAGGGCCCCACTGCTGACCTGAGCCGAGCCAATAAGCCGAGCCAACAATGTTCTTTTGCGCCTCTGTGAGAGCATATTTAAGACAGGGAAAAAAACGCTGTGCCACACAGCAGCTGGGAGAGTGAGAGGAGTGAGGAACAGCCTTGCAGGCGCCAAGGCCAGTGCAGAAGGAGGGGGAGAGCTGCTCCAGGCGCCGGAGCAGAAGTCCCCTGCGTCCTATGGTGAGGCCCACGGTGAAGCAGGCTGTCCCCCTGCAGCCCATGGAGCAAGGCAGGAAAAGGCAACAAACAATGCTTTAAGTCTATTACCATCAATGTCCATGACTGGGGGAGCACAGTTGGTCTGGTTGAAGTGCTCCCATATCTTCCATGACTTATAACAGTCTCTATTTTCTATTCCTTTTCTTGATTACAAACACCGGAGAATTCCAGGGCTAGTTGTGGGAACAATATGTTGTGCTTTAAGTTGTTAAGTAACTCGGCCTTCAGGTCTCATGCATCCCAGTCTTCCCGGATTGAAGGGAAACAGTTCCAGCTCCCTTTCAAGGCCAATAGGGCCTGGATCAAAAGGCACGTCCAGGTCACCAGAGGGTGTAACAGCAAAGTCATGGCAGTAGCGGTGGGGGAGCCGATGGTGTAGCAGAAGGATCTGTGGATGAGCCCGCAGCTCCCTCGCTGTCTGGCAAACCACACGTTTCTGACTGTGGTCCCATGTGTCTCTTTAAGGCCTCAGAGATTGCTCGCCAGGTGCCGAGCAATCCCACCGCAACCTGGTCGATTTTATTAGCAGAGTCCCACACCTTGACCTCAATTTGGTCCCGTGTTTCAGGATCATAAACTGTCTGATTGTTAATAAAGGGAATAAGCTGTAAGGTTACCAGGACAGTCTTTGTTTCTAAGGACGTATGATTCCCCGTAATGCGCAGCTGCTTACCAGCGAGGGGCAGTTGTGTGCTCGGCTCCGCTTCTCTCAGCTCGAGCTTCTTCCCAGCTGCGGTGCGCCCATTTCCAGCGACTTCCTGTACGAGCTTCTTTGAGCGGTTTGCTGAGTTTGGCCAAACCTATCTTCATGAGGCGATCAATGTGCCTGTTCCTGTCTTGGTCCCTGTTCTGCTAGCCTGTCCCTATTCAATCCTTCTTTCTACTTCTTTATTGATGAAATAACTTCATTGTGTTGCCTTCTTCATCTTGAGGACAGGCTCCCCTCTTACACCCTTCACCCCACAGCAGTCCTTTTCAAAACAACTTTTCACTGGTCAAACAACTTTGCCCGGCAACAGCAAACACCCAGCAACTTCCATGCCTTAATGGCTGGAGAACAAGCAACCCGAGGGGGCAAGGCATCTCCCGAATCACCCTTCTTTGTTCCCTCTAAACTCTTTACATTCCTGATGGCCTCATCGTTGAGAGTCTGATGTAATCATCAACCATGTGGCTTGCCGACCCCCATGGCCACACTCCCACATCTCCCCCTTCTTTATTAATATCAACCATCTTCTTGACACAAATCATTACTCCATATATCACATTGATTTGTTCTAGTTGCTTGCCCAAAACTATATGTTGTTGTTGTTGCAAATATTGGTTTCCTGCTTGGGTTAGATCTTCTCCTTTGTATGGCATTTGGTAAGGACTGCCATAGAATATCTCTAAGGGTCTTAGTTTTACCAATACATATTGATTTCTAGACAGATTTTAGCAATCTGCTCTTTTATCAAATGATTCATTTGTTTCCACTTGGCCTTTTGCCTGTGGCCCATACGGAGTGTGTTGTTGCCAGTCAATCCCCAGCACTTCGCTGACTTGTTGGGTCAGTTCTGAACTGAAGTGTGGTCCCCTGTCAGATGACATTACTGAGAGTACACCAACTCTCGGAATAATGTAATTCAACAATACTTTGGACACTTCTCTGGCTTTGTTAGTTCTACATGGGAATGCTCCTGGCCATCTGGAAAAGGTGTCTGTTAGTACCAATAGGCATCTGAACCCCCCTTTCCTTGGGAGTTCTAAGAAACCAATTTGCCACTGTTTCCCAGGAACGTTTCCCTTCCCTATTGTTCCCATTTGGGGGCTGATTCCCGTCTGTGGATTCTTTTTAAGACATATGACACCTTGTTGTGATACTTGTCTGACAAATGAGGGCCAATCCATTTTCTACTTAAAAACTGTTAAAATGTTTCAGCTCCCCAGCATGCTTTACTATGTTCTCCGATAACCATCTAATACAACGTGGTATCACAACTCTCCCATTATTTATTTGTGTTAAACCTCTAGGTAACATTTTCCATTTACATCTTCAATTAATTGCTTATAAATCTTAGAGTATCCTACTTCATTTTCTAAGGCTTTTGTTAATGCCTCAGAAAATGTGTTAGTTAATGCCTTTGATACTGGGAGAGAAGAAGCTTCTTGGATCAGCTCCTCAGCTAAATGCTCCCCGATGCTGTGGCAGCCAAGCTGTCAGCATCTCATGCCCGCCTGTCCTGACCAAGAGTGATACAGACACTCACACACAAAGCATTGTTCAAATAAGCAATGTATTGGTATTTTTGCAGAGGTCAAAGCTTCGGTGGTGAATGGACGCTTCCCGAGAGGCTGGGTAGTCACTGTCCAGCTGGTAACAAAGCCTCTGCTTTCAGCCTCCCGCAAGGGTGGTTTTGCTGTGGAGAGAACACGGAGGAGCAATTCCCGCTGCCAACTGAGCAGCATCTTCTCCATGTCCAGCATACTCAGCTCCGAGGCATGTGGCAAGCAGGATGTCCGTCCACAATCATTGCTGGCTTTGGGGCTGGGAATCCCTCCTGTGCATGCTTCCCAAAGGGATGGTGGTCAGGAGGTGCGTGACAGCTGTCTTCAAGGCATGGGTGGCAAAGTTGGTGCCTAAGAGGATACAGACACGGAGCTGCAGATGTCTGACGTGGAAAGTGTTGTGCCGAGCATGCCTACGTGTGTCCTGAAGAACTGCATGTCTGGCACAGCGCAGCTCTGTGGCCACTTCGTGCTGCTGCTAACAACGCGCTCTGCCTACTCGAAGCTCATGAAGGGGTCTGAGTTGTCTTGCTGTACCCCAAGCATCATCTCGATGGAGCGTGAGCTTGCAGAAGCGGGTGGAGGGCAGCACCATTAGCTGGAGTTAGGATGACTGAGGCGCAGCCACCCAGGCTTCTGTCACCAGTTCCTGGAACCACTTTGCTGTCTTCAGTATGTTAAGCAGACAAGGGGAAGCTCCCACTGTCCCAAAATAAGGAGGATCCAAGCCCAGTTGGTATCAGGAGTGGTTGGTGTCAAGCCTCTGGAGCTGCATGAGGTCCGTCTCTCCACAGCATGCTAGCAGTTCATCACTGGCGATCAGCACGGCGCCTTCGCCGTGCACGATGTTTTCTTTCATGTCCGTAGGTTATCAGTCTTCTGAGCCGCTCTCGCACCACCTCGAACTTCTCCAGTGCATCATCTTCGGCATATGGGTTCTGCTTCAGGTACTGGAAGAGGTTGATTGGCTCAGAATTTTGGAAGGATGGTGGCAGGACAATCACATCGGGCACCATCTCATTGCCAAAGAAGAAGTGGTCGAGGCGCTTCTCCCTCACACAGCCACGCAGGCACTGCATTATATTATCCATCCGAAGCAGAAAATCCGTCTTGTGCCACATTGCCATGGGGATGTTGGTCAGGAGGTGCATGACAATAGTCTTGACGACATAGGTGGGAAAGACGGTGCCCTCCACCAAATGGGCACAGACCTGCATGCACTTGAGGTGTATGCTGTTGAACATGCCTTCTCTGGCCACGTGCCGGAAGAACTTCCTTTCTGCAGCTGAACAGCTCTGTGGCCATGTTGTGCTGGGGATGGAGGTGTCCTTTCTCATCTGGCTGCTCAGGAAGATATCGGAATCCTCTTGCTGCACCCCAAATACTATTTCAGTTGTGAGTCTTCTCCTGGCAGCACCTGTCAGCTGGAACTTGCACGTGCGGGTGGAAGGCAGCACTTCTACATTGTAAACCTCCGACTGAGGCATAAGCACCCAGGCTGTTTTCACAAAGTTCTGGAACCACCTTGCAGTCTTCTCCGCATCTAGGTAGGAGTCCGTGCAGAGGGTGCTTAGGAGGCTCGGCCCCTGCTTTTTCAGCTCCTCCTCAGAATGGTGGAGGAAGCACAGCACGTCCCCAAAGTCCTGCTCCCTCTCGCACGTGCACTCCAGCTCCACACGGATAGAGGACTTCCTCGCCAGCAGATCCTCTTCATTGCCCAGCTCCAGGTGGAAGCAGTGCCCACGGGGGGCCGTCATGGGCACAAGTAGGCGGTAGACAGGATCCTTCATGTGGGGATTCCAACCTTCAAAGGCACCGCCCACTCCGATGGCTCGCTGCAGCTTCATAGAATGACTGAGTCAAAGATATGCAGGAGGTCTCCCACAATCTCCTCCACCAGTGCGCATCTGACGGTCGGATCCAGGAATGGCCAGTAGACGCGCTCAGCTATAAATCTGGGCAGATCTCTTGCATCATTGGGGGGTGGTGGTACTCTCACTTCCTCCTCTTCACTGCTGGAGCTCTGGTCATCACTGTCATGTTTCTGGGTATTTTTAAAGAGCAGGCATACTTTCCAAAAGGGCAGGAGAGCAACACCAACACAGGCCCAGAACTGCCAGTACTGCATGGCAGATAAGAGCAGGGGTCCCACGTGCGCCCATCTCTGTGCCTTCTCCGCCTCCTCAATTTCCAACAGGACCTGCATCATGCACTCTTGCAGCTCCTCTGCACGCTGCAGCATACATTGTCACGTGTCTGCACCTAATTCATCACTGACATTCTCCAACTTGTAGATTAAAGCCAACACCATCAGGGTGAAAAAAAATGCCAAAATTACAGTCTGAAAGAGGTGAGAGAGAAGCGGGTCAGTGGGCCCTGGTGGGAGCGGGCTGGCGGCTGAGGGAGCTGCGGCAGGAGCCTCAGGCCCCTGGGGTCAGGTAGGAGAGGGGGCAAGGGAGCTGGGAGGCAGCAGGGACTGTGGCCAGTGCCAGCGGGGACAGCCACGAGCCCTGCCCTGAGCGGCTGGGCCCTGGCTGCAGGCTTAGCAAGGCCTCGGGGGGCAGCTTTTGTGCCCCAGCCCTGTGCTGCCCAGCCTTCCCCCTGCTGCTGCACTCGCCTCACGGATGGCTCAGGCCAGACTGCAGCATGGCCCTGAGGGGAGCAGGGACATTCCTGACAGGCACCAAGGGCCCTGAGGTGGACAAGGATGTTCCTGACAGGCCCCAGCGACCATGATGTGAGGAGGGACATTCCTGACAGACCCCAGAGGCCGCAGTGTACTGTAATGTTGTCAAACTACATAGGGGCAGAACCCACCCATATTTATGGGGTGACAGGGGGATCCCAGCAGTTAACTGTACTGGAGGATGAAGCGAGTCTAACTGGAAATAAGTGGCAAAAGCCGCGTATTGTGACAGGCCCGGATGCTCCATGCATCCTTGACGTAGACTATCTCAGGAGAAGATATTTCAAGGACCCAAAATGGTACCGGTGGGCTTTTGGCATAGCTGCCTTAGAGACAGAGGACATTAAACAGTTGTCTACGTTGCCCAGTCTCTGGGAGGACCCTTCTGTTGGGTTGCTGAGCGTCAAAGAACAGCAGGTGCCGATTGCCACCACAGCTGTGCACCGGCAGCAATATGGCACCAACCGAGACCCCCCATTCTCATCCATAAGCTAATTCATCAACTGGAGAGCCACGGGATGATCAGCAAGATTCACTCACCCTTTCATAGTCCCATATGGCCAGTGCGAAGGTCTAATGGTGAGTGGACTGTCGTGGCCTGAATAAAGTCATGCCACTGCTGAGTGCTGCGGTGCCTGACATGCTAGAACTCCAGTACGAACTGGAATCAAAGGCAGCCAAGTGGTACGCTGCAATTGAGATAGCTAATTGATATAGCTGTTATAAATGGCTCAGGATTCAAATTAGGATTAAATAAAAAAAATAGGATTTATTAAAAGAATATAAAGGAATAGAGGTAAGCAAACAGCGCTGGGTGCACCGGGAGTCTCCGCTCCACCAGGACGCACACCAGTTACATCAAGCAGCTGATTTTTATGCACCTAGACTAATACATATTCATTACTACTTCTAAAAAAGTAGATTATTATAATTAGCTTCCGGGGTCCAGTTCCTCCTACTGGAGCATGCGCATCAGTCTCCTCTGGGGGTCTCTAGGGGTCTTTCATGCTGAAGGCTCGTAGTCTTCCTCTCACCCTTTGTACTTACTCGGCACTATTCCAAGTTTATGGAACACTCTCTGTACACTCTCCGCAGGTCTTGTCTCCCAACCGTCCTTCAGCTTCTTCTTTCTTCCTCTTAATCTCTTGGCCCCCCCTGGCCAGATACCAAGGATCCCATAACAGCCACCAGCAGTCACCGGTTATTATCAGTTGTTCTGAAACTCCCAAACAGGTTGGCGATTCACAAGCAATTAAAACATTCTTTCCCAGCTATTCACAGTCATCTACATAACATCTATAGCAGTGTTAAATCAATCTCGACAGAGAAGACAGAAAAGAAAAACTGTAACTGTTAGAACTAGAAGTCAGGAATAACAAAAGCAAACAGGTTCATAAATTTAAGGAGTGTTTTCTGAAGACGTGATAAACTGACTGGAATGAGGGGGAGACCGGAGCACACTGCATCTGTGGTTCAAGAATTAAATTGCCAGTGCAGGGCCCAGAGGCAGGCAGGATTCAAACAGAATTATTGCAATTATTACATTATTACAGACTTATTTATTTATGGACACGAATTTATGGACACGAATTGGAATTGTTAAAACATTCCTCACAATCCCTTATCTTCTTTTTAATATCCCCAATTCGTGTCTCTTCTGTTATTAATAATTGGATTTCATCAGTTTGTTCTCGGTTTGTTCTCCAATCCTTAAGCATCATAATTGACATATTCCCTTCCTTTCTTAATGAAGTTATTACCAATGTACTATTTATCACCCGGCGTATTAATAATGTAAAACAAGGTATCATACAAGGTACAAATAATAACGTCATTACACCACATAACAAAAAAAAATAACATTCTTCTAACCCATGGTCCACCAGGCAGCCATGAAAATAAATCCCATTCCATATCCTTCCAGGTTTGTGTTGGGACGTGGGCTAATTTTCTAATTTCCTTGGTTATCTTTTTAACTACTTTTCCATTATCGTCAATTCGTAAGCAACAATTAGAATAATTTAGTTTACCACACACACCCCCTTCTTCTGCTAGTAAATAGTCTAAGACCATTCTATGTTGGAAAATAGCATTCCTCATCTGGGTAGATTGGTCAGCTAAGAGATCCAGAGCTGTTGCTGTTTGATTAGTTATTAATTCGAGAACTGCTTGTAACCTAATTATGCGATTCAAATTATAAATAGGTTCTCGAGCTCCAGATATTACCTCATTTGGATTCCATGTAGCTGGTCCATAATACTGTATGATTCTTTCAGGAGGCCATTCGTTTTCTCTCCATTTTTGAGCACTACCTCCGGCTAAAGAGGTATCAATGTATCGTTTCTCCCTATCAATATCAATATCATCATATAATTTTATTCCCAAGTGATTCCCTTGTATTTGAGATAATAAAAAGAATAAAGGTCTTATGTATCCCACGTAACATACTCCTGACCAATCTTTTGGTAGCCTTTTGTAGGCCCGTTTGCCACATACCCAATAATGTCCTTTTAAAGCCCACACCCCATTTGGAAAAGGACCGTCCCACTCCTTTTTATTCCTTGGGGCATGAAAATACAAGGTGTTCTCATTACCAAGAGGCCCCGTTACAATGTTTGCCTCATTAATGCTTGTATACATACACTTCCAAGCCCCCACACTAGATTCCCACTCACAATTACAACTAATTTCTCCTTCACGATTTGTCATATTACGAGCTGACCAGAAATGTTTAAAAGAAACTTGTGTCCCATTCTCATTTTGCCACCTCCAGCGGTAGACTTTTACCACATGCTGTTCACTGGTGGTGTTATCACGCTGACAACTCAAAATTTGAACGTCAAATTGTCCTTTTGACTGTGCTCTTGCCATGGCTTTACACCCAGGCCCAAAAAATTCCTTAGATGAGCATCTCAGCCAAGTCCCGTTTTTTAGCTGGACATGTGTGGTATTCCATTTCCCTTTACTTGCTGTACAGTTTATAGGTCCACATTCAGGATCAGTACATTCATATCCAGGGGACAGAGTCCATTTACAAATGCTTTCTCCTACTTTTACTGTTCCTGTTCGGTTTAAACAATATATACCTTTTCTTGATGAATGCAATTGCCACGGGTCCTCCTCCTCTTTCCAGAACTGTGTTCCATCATGAACCTCACTCAAATTACTAACCCACCACTTAGGTTCGACTGGGCCAGCTACCCAAGGCCAACTTTCAGCTTCTCCTGGTCCTCCACAGACCCAGCAATTGCTAAGATTAAAAGCCTTAGCCACTTCCTCCCCCAAAATAAAAAAATTATTTCCATGGCTCAATTGCCCTTGTAAGAATAGTACCAGGAAGTATAACATCCTTCTGCGTCGTCCAGCGAGTATCGTAAAGGTGTGAGAAATGCCTTGGGGTTGGATCCACCTCCAGAATCTGTTTAAACTCGTGTCACTGTTCGGCTTTCGAGAGTGATTCAGCTCCTGGAAAACTAATTACAATAGGTTAAAAAAAACAACAAAATTCTTACTATATACATACATTTTCAGTTTGCTCATTTGTTTCTTTCTCTGGGACAGCTTGATTTCAGTGCGGGAGAAGTCCGGTAGAGGCCCTCACACTCGGCAGTCAATACCCATAGGGGTTGCCTCCCTCGGTAGACTATACACACCGCAGTGGAGAATCCTGCCCCGGTCTTGCCTTCTCACCTTTCTTCATTGCGGGCTTGCTTGTCCCCTTCTTCTGGTGTTTCATGTAAAGCATGCCCTATTTCCGGAATATTAGTTCTTTTTAGTTTTAATTTCAGTTCCCCAGGAGCGGACTCAACCCTCCAAGTTTTGGTATTTATTGGTCCTTTTACTCTGGATGCATGGGTCCAACCCCTTTCTGCTGTTCTCACAGCTGTTTCAGTAGTCAGTAAAACAAGGTACAGTCCCTCACACCCATGCCCTTGAGCCAAAAGCAAAAAGTCAATAGCAGCTTGATCCTGTAAGAGCGCATGTCGCAGACTATTTTGATCTGGTAACATCTCCTCAAGTATCTCTGTCATGGCATAGGCTTGCTTCTTGGCCCAGCATACCAATTTTTCTGAGTTGTTACGTGCGGCCGCAGATGCCACTCCAAGCACTAAAATTGCCAATGCTGCTCTAGCTGCAACCCCACACAATTCAACATTATCATTGCTATCCGGTGCAAGCAATGCCCATTTATGTCTGGTGATCTCACGCAACTGTAACAAGCTAGGAGCAAATACCATGAGTTTATCTAAGTAACATGGACATCTGATAGCATTTGCAGGGATACCATGCCAGGCCCCATCCCCACAAATCAGAAGCACATCAGGAGGCAAGGCCAAAGCTGTACAATTGTTCCAAACACTGTAGTTGTTACCCCTTGTCTCCATGCTATAAACTCCTAAACCCTGCTTAGCAGCGTCATTGTAATCACAGGTGTTATTTGTGTTTTTGTACCGGTATGGCCCTTTCCCAGTTCCTGTAGCAGGATTCATCTGATAGCCACGGCTACGTTCACATTTGTAGCCACCTTTCAGATTGATACAGATTTGACTACAGATACCAGGGTTTTGACATTCATCAATTCCACAGTTTCTCTTTTCTACAAAGTCAAACCCAGCTGGACAGTCACATTCATTTATGTTGCATTCCTTCAGGGGCTCATCACCCCAGTCCTTGCAGTCTCTCTGCTGGTTACACACTTTATTGATATCTATGCACACAAAGTCAGATTCAGTACACATCTTCTTCACACAAGCACTCTCATCACTGCCATCTGAGCAGTCTTCACATTTTACTCTAGCACCGTTGGCAGCAGTGCACAGTCAGGTGAAGGCGAGCAGCAGGCAGAGCGCCCTGCACCGTCACCTGTGTCACTTATACTACTCCTATTACCCATGCTGTTAGTGTCAGTGGCATCCTCCTTGTACCGTTTCTGTCTTTGTCTCCCCCCTTTTCTTTTTGTCACTGGCCATTCACCACAAATGGATAAGACACATGATTACTAGTTAGGAAAGAGAGTGTAACGTCTGCTATACGGCTGCAGGCAGTGCCAGCTTCAACCTTAGGTTTGTGAAAGAGCCTGCCGGTGGTCATTTGGCAGTGTAATCTGCGTCTCTGCACTCCTGCCCTGCAATAGAGCTAAGTCGTCATTAGTAATAGTTATAACACCGATCTGGGGACGAATAGTCTTTTTTATATTGCAAGATAAACCTTTTATAAAAAGAATGCTAGAGTGAAGCAGCACAGCCGCTGCTGCCGCTGCCTCCATGGTTATGTCAGACAGGCTGCAGGGTCCTGATGTCCGTCCCTCTGCTCTGTGCCAACTCGCCTCACGGTGAGGGTCAGCTACCGGTGTCCACTGACGCCTCTGGTCTCCCGTAGCAACTCGATCTCGGATGTTCTGCAATTACTTCAATTTCCCCGCGTTTTGCAGCTTCTGTCAGGTCTATTCTGTGTCTCTCAGAGTCGTCCGTGGCTCTGCAGCGTCTCTCAGGGCTCTCTCCGTCCAGCGGTAGTCCCTCCGTAGTGTCTCGGCTCTCCCGGCGCCGCTCCGGTCTCTCGGTGCCGCTCCGGTCTCGGCCTGTGCGGGCCTCATATGTTGCAGGAAGCATGTCATATCATGCTCCTGCCTTTTTCTTGTCACAGTCAAAACATTTAAGAGCAAAAATAGGATACACAAGATACACAAGATACACCGGGCCCATATATTAGGCACCACCACTCAAAACTTGGATAAAACAGCACTTCTTTTCAGTCTGTCAAGCACTTCGTTCGTCTCTGCCCACTCTCTTGCGGAGAGTAAGGAACAACGGATCGGAACTCTGCACTCGCTTTGCAGCAACGCTGCGTCTCACTCACACAGCACACTCGCACACGGAGGCCTCCAGCACATCTCATTCATACCACAGGAATATAATTTAGAATGATAACCAACCAAACAAGTATTGTCTCTGACTGTGTTCTTTGTGAAGTGACTTGTAACACTTTGTTTCAAACCCTTACATTTACACAAATACTTTCAACACAAAATACATACATAAAAACACATACAATTATTAACACTCCAGATAGTATCCCTCCAGCTGAAAACATACCGTTTGTCTGCAGTTTCAGGAGATCTTTGCTCCTGCGGTGAGCAGCTGAGAGTGGAGTCCCCTCCGAGCAAAACGCTCAGGGTGCACCTAGGGGCGTCCGCGCTGCAGCTGATCCCGCAGCCGAGCAGAGTGTCTCCTGCCTGGCTCACCAAAATGACTCTCAGAAAGCTGACTCCACAATCAGTAAGATTGTAAAGTAGGTATGTTTACTCAGTTCCGTGCAGCATGGGGCGGGTA
Source organism: Anas acuta (assembly GCF_963932015.1). Classification (NCBI taxonomy): domain Eukaryota; kingdom Metazoa; phylum Chordata; class Aves; order Anseriformes; family Anatidae; genus Anas; species Anas acuta. The sequence continues at coordinate 5,560,717 of NC_088983.1, read as the reverse complement.
GTCCCCCCAAAGTCGTGCAGGCCTAACGTGACAAATTGCTTTAGTAAAGAGTTACATATACATAAACATTCCTATACATATACATAACCTGTCCCTTTGTGAACAGTCCTCCTTATTTTAGACCCCTTGGTTAAAGTCTGAACCATGAGGTTGTTTTTGATCTGATTCTCAGGGCCTGAGAGGCTCCTGTTATCTGGAGGTATAAGCGCAGCACAGGCACAAATGGAGCACATATTCGTTCTTAATCAATTGCTCTCTAATTTCTAATTCCAATATTTCAGCTTGCTCTTTTCTGGATCCACAGGTATTCTACTATTAATGTTCAAAGCCTGACAGACCCCGTCCTCCGTGGATCAAAATACAGGGGGTCTTAAGGGTTCTTTTGGTCATTCTATCAAATAATACTGGATCATTTTTAATTTACTCTTTAATTTTCTGGGGCCCCTATTGTTCCAATTTCTAATCATTATTCATAATGGACTTTTTGGTCATATATCTGGTAATTTGCTCCCTTTCTGGTCCTTGGTCTTCGATTTTATCTGACCCATCCGGGAATTTTACTAGTGGCAATTCCCACAGCCCTTGGCTGCCCAGTGAGAGTGTCTTGCAGGGGGTTTAGGACCTATCACCCACCCACGTATCCCTCTTCTCACCAGTCCAGCCCCCCCGACAGGAGATTAGAACCAGTGAGAAAACAAAAAGACCTCCACGCTGACTTTAGAAGTCTCAGTTACACTCACACACACAAAAAATGGCAACCGCACCCTTACCCAACCGGACGGTATCTTACGAATCAGTCGTCTTCGTCCAGACTCCAATCAGACGGTATTCACCAGCGTCTCTGCTGTCTTCGTCTGGGATCGAACCAGACGGTATCCAAACGACTGTCGTCTTCATCCGGTTCGATTCCGGACACCGGAATCGAACCGAACGGTATCCAAACGACTCTGTCGTCTTCGTCCGGATCTTCGCGCGCAGAATTACGGGCAAAAAACAGCCGGCAACAAGGGAGCTCAAAAAAAAATTAAATTCTTTGCTTACCTTTATTCAGGTTCAGGATGGCATTAGTCTCGATCTGACTCAAACAGGAGCCACCAAATGGTGGGGCGCCTCTCCTAGATTAAATCAGAATTCAGGAACTATAGCCATCCCGGACGAGCCCCAAATTGTTATAAATGGCTCAGGATTCAAATTAGGATTAAATAAAAAAAATAGGATTTATTAAAAGAATATAAAGGAATAGAGGTAAGCAAACAGCGCTGGGTGCACCGGGAGTCTCCGCTCCACCAGGACGCACACCAGTTACATCAAGCAGCTGATTTTTATGCACCTAGACTAATACATATTCATTACTACTTCTAAAAAAGTAGATTATTATAATTAGCTTCCGGGGTCCAGTTCCTCCTACTGGAGCATGCGCATCAGTCTCCTCTGGGGGTCTCTAGGGGTCTTTCATGCTGAAGGCTCGTAGTCTTCCTCTCACCCTTTGTACTTACTCGGCACTATTCCAAGTTTATGGAACACTCTCTGTACACTCTCCGCAGGTCTTGTCTCCCAACCGTCCTTCAGCTTCTTCTTTCTTCCTCTTAATCTCTTGGCCCCCCCTGGCCAGATACCAAGGATCCCATAACAGCCACCAGCAGTCACCGGTTATTATCAGTTGTTCTGAAACTCCCAAACAGGTTGGCGATTCACAAGCAATTAAAACATTCTTTCCCAGCTATTCACAGTCATCTACATAACATCTATAGCAGTGTTAAATCAATCTCGACAGAGAAGACAGAAAAGAAAAACTGTAACTGTTAGAACTAGAAGTTAGGAATAACAAAAGCAAACAGGTTCATAAATTTAAGGAGTGTTTTCTGAAGACGTGATAAACTGACTGGAATGAGGGGGAGACCGGAGCACACTGCATCTGTGGTTCAAGAATTAAATTGCCAGTGCAGGGCCCAGAGGCAGGCAGGATTCAAACAGAATTATTGCAATTATTACATTATTACAGACTTATTTATTTATGGACACGAATTTATGGACACGAATTGGAATTGTTAAAACATTCCTCACATAGCTAATTGAGATAGCTAATGCATTTTTCTCCATCCCTTTGGCAGCAGAGTGCAGGCCACAGTTTGCTCTTACTTTGAGGGGTGTCTAATACACCGGGAATCGACTGCCCCAGGGGTGGAAACAAAGCCCTACCATACCTAGACTACATGATGTGGACACCGTTTGATTTGCACACCATGGAAGAACTGCCTGTGTTCTGCAGTGTATGAGTGCAAAGAGGAAGGACCCTGGGCTTTTAGAGCACTGGCACATTTATATCTCTCTTGGTATGACAGTTACAGAACACCTCTCAAGCGTTTTCCCATATTGTGTAGGGTGTGGAAAAGGCTCAGAGCCAGCAGAGAGAGGAAGACTGCCACAGACATAGCATGGGGGAGTTGAGAGAGAAGAAGCTTCTTGGATCAGCTCCTCAGCAAAATGCTCCCCGATGCTGTGGCAGCCAAGCTGTCAGCATCTCATGCCCGCCTGTCCTGACCAAGAGTGATACAGACACTCACACACAAAGCGTTTGTTTAAGCAAGCAATATATTAGGGTTTTGGAGAGGCTGAGCTCCCGGAGTGAATGGACAATGTGCAAGAGCTAGATGGTCACTGTCCAGCTGGTAACAAAGCCTCTGCTTCAAGCAGCTGCATGGGGTGTGCCTCCCGCAAGGGTGGTTTTGCTGTGGAGAGAACACGGAGGAGCAATTCCCACTGCCAACTGAGCAGCATCTTCTCCATGTCCAGCATGCTCAGCTCTGCAGCACGTGGCAAGCAGTTGAGTTTGTAGCCACCGTAGTCATCAGTGGTTACTACGCTTGGTAGATTGTCCACACGGGGATCTTGCCACGCTTGGCAGTGGGTTGCTGCACGGAGTTTTCCCATCCTCTTTTGTGTCCTGCATTCTCCCCTCTTCTTTCTGTGGTGGGAGGTCATCGCCTGCTGTCAGCAGAGTGCCCCGGAGAGCTCTGCTTTAAGGCCTCTCTCAGTTCCCAAACGTCAACAGTCTTTTGAGCCGATCTCGCAGCTCCTGGAATTCACGCAGTGCCCGGGCATGGACATTTGGATCCTCTGCCATGTGCTGGAAGAGGTTGAGTGGGCTGGATGTTAGGAAATCTGGGTGCAAAGTGATCTCGTCAGGCACTTCCTTGTTCCCTAAGAAGAAGTGGTCCAGGCGTTTCTCCACTATGCAGCAGTGCAGGCACTGCATGATGTCATCCATGCGCTGCAAAAACTCCGTCCTGCACCATCTTTCCAAAGGGATGGTGTTCAGCAGGTGCATGACGACTGTCTTCAAGACATAGGTGGTAAAATCATTGCCCACCATGATACGGGCACAGAGCTGCATGCATCTGAGGTGGTAGCTGTCCTGCGGGGCATGCGCTTTTATGTACTGGAAGAACTTCATCTCTGCCACTGTGCAGCTCTGTGGCCGTACTGTGTCCAGGGTAAAGATGTCATCAGTGTTCTCGCTGCTGAGAAAAATGTCTGAATCGCCTTGTTGCACTCCAAAAATGAACTCAACAAAGCGGATTTTATCGAAGGCATCAAACACATGGAGCTTGCAGGAGCGTCTGGATGGCAGCACACCAATGTGATGTCTGGCCGACTCAGGCAAAAATTTTAACTTTTTTAAGCTTTAACTGAGCAGCCAGAACTTGCGCTTAACTGACGGAACAATAGTTCGGTCAAACACAGATCCTTGCCACCCATGCCTGGAAGAGAGCTGTCATGCATTTCTTGACCACCATCCCTTTGACAAGCATGCACAGGAGGGATTTCCAACCCCACAGCCAGCGACGATTGTGGCAGCTACAAAGATGCCTGACAGACGCCCTGCTAGCCACAAGCCCCAAAGCTGTGCATGCTGGACATGGAGAAATTGCTGCTCAGTTGGTAGTGGGACGTGCGGTGGGCACCAAGGGTGGGGCGGGGGTCCTGTGATGCGGTGTGGGCACAGGTGACATCAGAGGACGTGTCACAATGGGGGGGGAGGCTTTAAAGGCAGCCGCGGGCAGCGCTGCTTCACTTTGGCCTGAGCCATTGGTGAGTGCAGCAGCAGGGGGAAGACTGGGTTGGGCCAGGGCAGGGCTCGTGGCTGTCCCCGCTGGCACTGCCCACAGTCCCTGCTGCCTCCCAGCTCCCTCGCCCCCTCTCCTACCTGACCCCAGGGGCCTGAGGCTCGTGCCGCAGCTCCCTCAGCCGCCATCCAGCTCCCACCCAGCCCCACTGACGTGCTTCTCTCTCTTTCAGACCATGGTTTCGGCAGCTTTCTATTTCCTGGCATTTTTGGGCTTAGTCAACAGCCCACAGGAAGTCGGGTATCAATTGGATGAAGATGCTGCTCAGTTGACAGTGGGACGTTCGGCGGGCGCTGAGGGCGCAGACTCAATGCAGACTTGGCAGTTCTGGGCCGGTCTTGGGGTTCTCCTCTTAATTTGGCTGTTGTTTTGTCTTCGTAAAAAGTTCGAGGTGTTTGATGACAGCAGCGACGAGGACTTGGAAGAACCAGCGCTCAATGATGAATCGAATGCAGCCATTTTTATTGCAGAGAGCATCCAGCGGCAGCAGGTAAACCTGACCAACTACTGCCGGCTTGTGGAGGAAATGGTGCGCGGCTTTTGCCGTGCCTGTGACTGGGTCTTTAAGGACACTTTCTCTCCAGTGCTGCAGACACCCATTGGAGTGGGCAGTGCTTTTGAAGGCTGGAGTCCCCGGGAGGGTGATACGGTCTACCGCTGCCTTATTCCCATGACAGCTCCTCGTGGGCACTCCTTCCACGTGGAGCAGAACACCAAATGGAATCTGCCATCAAAGGTGTCTCGTATTCGCGTGAAGCTGGAGTGCATGTGCTGGAGGGAGCAGGAGTTTGGGAATATGCTGTGCTTCCTCCACAACCCTGTGGAGGAGCTGAGAAGAAATCAGGAACCCAGCCTCCTACGAACTATGTGCACTCGCTCCTACTTGGATGTGCGTAAAGTCTCCTCCTGGTTCCAGCAGCTGGCAAAATTATCCTGGGAATCTGTGCCTCATTCATCTTCATGGCTGGTTAAAGTACTGAAAACCAGACGGTCTTGCATGCTTCGTTTGATTGATGACACCGGATCAACCGTATTCATTGAGATGATGTTTGGGGTACAACAAGGTGATACGGACATTTTTCTGAGCAGCGATTACTCTGAGGCTCCCGTTACCCCGGACACAGTATGGCCACAGAGCTGCGCAGTGGCAGAGATGAAGTTCTTCCGGAACATAGCCGCGAATGCCCAGCAGGACAGTTTCCACCTCGGATGCATGCAGCTCTGTGCCCGTATCGTGCTGGGCAGTTATTTTACCAGCTATATGATGAAGACCGTCGTCATGCACCTGCTGAACACCATCCCTCTGGAAAGATGGCACAGGAGGGAGTTTTTGCAGCGCATGGATGACGTCGTGGAGTACCTGCGCTCGTGCCTGAGGAAGAAGCGCCTGGACCACTTCTGGTTAGGAAACGAGCAAATGCCTGAGGAGTTCATCTTGCCTCTGGATTTCCAAACATCCAGACCACCCAACCTCTTCCAGGACTTAGCAAAGGACCCAGATCAATACACCCAGGCGCACACTGATTTCCGTGAGCTGCAAGAGCAGCTCATGAAAATGCTGAACTTTGGGAACTGAGAGAGGCCTTCATGCAGAGCTCTCCGGGGTACTCTGCTGACAGCAGGCGATGACCTCCCACCACAGAAAGAAGAGGGGAGAACGCAGGACGCAGAAGAGGATGGGAAAACTCCATGCAGCAACCCACTGCCAAGCGTGGCAAGATCCCCGTATGGACAATCTACCAAGCGTAGTAACCACTGATGACTACGGTGGCTACAACCACAACTGCTTGCCACGTGCTGCAGAGCTGAGCATGCTGGACATGGAGAAGATGCTGCTCAGTTGGCAGTGGGAATTGCTCCTCCGTGTTCTCTCCACAGCAAAACCACCCTTGCGGGAGGCACACCCCATGCAGCTGCTTGAAGCAGAGGCTTTGTTACCAGCTGGACAGTGACCATCTAGCTCTTGCACATTGTCCATTCACTCCGGGAGCTCGGCCTCTCCAAAACCCTAATATATTGCTTGCTTAAACAAATGCTTTGTGTGTGAGCGTCTGTATCACTCTTGGTCAGGACAGGCAGGCATGAGATGCTGACAGCTTGACTGCCACAGCATCGGGGAGCATTTTGCTGAGGAGCTGATCCAAGAAGCTTCTTCTCTCTCAACTCCCCCATGCTATGTCTGTGGCAGTCTTCCTCTCTCTGCTGGCTCTGAGCCTTTTCCACACCCTACACAATATGGGAAAACGCTTGAGAGGTGTTCTGTAACTGTCATACCAAGAGAGATATAAATGTCCCAGTGCTCTAAAAGCCCAGGGTCCTTCCTCTTTGCACTCATACACTGCAGAACACAGGCAGTTCTTCCATGGTGTGCAAATCAAACGGTGTCCACATCATGTAGTCTAGGTATGGTAGGGCTTTGTTTCCACCCCTGGGGCAGTCGATTCCCGGTGTATTAGACACCCCTCAAAGTAAGAGCAAACTGTGGCCTGCACTCTGCTGCCAAAGGGATGGAGAAAAATGCATTAGCTATCTCAATTAGCTATATCAATTAGCTATCTCAATTGCAGCGTACCACTTGGCTGCCTTTGATTCCAGTTCGTACTGGAGTTCTAGCATGTCAGGCACCACAGCACTCAGCAGTGGCAAGACTTTATTCAGGCCACGATAGTCCACTCACCATTAGACCTTCGCACTGGCCTTATGGGACTATGAAAGGTTGAGTGAATCTTGCTGATCATCCCGTGGCTCTCCAGTTGATGAATTAGCTTATGGATGAGAATGGGGGGTCTCGGTTGGTGCCATATTGCTGCCAGTGCACAGCTGTGGTGGCAATCGGCACCTGCTGTTCTTTGACGCTCAGCAACCCAACAGAAGGGTCCTCCCAGAGACTGGGCAACGTAGACAACTGTTTAGTGTCCTCTGTCTCTAAGGCAGCTATGCCAAAAGCCTACCGGTACCATTTTGGGTCCTTGAAATATCCTCTCCTGAGATAGTCTACGCCAAGGATGCATGGAGCATCCGGGCCTGTCACAATACGCTGCTTTTGCCACTTATTTCCAGTTAGACTCGCTTCATCCTCCAGTACAGTTAACTGCTGGGATCCCCCTGTCACCCCATAAATACGGGTGGGTTCTGCCCCTATGTAGTTTGACGGCATTACAGTACACTGCGGCCTCTGGGGTCTGTCAGGAACATCCCTGTCCACCTCAGGGCCCTTGGTGCCTGTCAGGAATGTCCCTGCTCCCCTCAGGGCCATGCTGCAGTCTGGCCTGAGCCATCTGTGGAGGAGTTTTTGCAGCGCATGGATGACATCGTGGAGTACCTGCGCTCATGCCTGAGGAAGAAGCGCCTGGACCACTTCTGGTTAGGAAACGAGCAAATGCCTGAGGAGTTCATCTTGCCTCTGGATTTCCAAACATCCAGACCACCCAACATCTTCCAGGACTTAGCAAAGGACCCGGATCAATACACCCAGGCGCACACTGATTTCCGTGTGCTGCAAGAGCAGCTCATGCAAATGCTGATCCTTAGGAACTGAGAGAGGCCTTCATGCAGAGCTCTCCGGGGCACTCTGCTGACAGCAGGCGATGACCTCCCACCACAGAAAGAAGAGGGGAGAACGCAGGACGCAGAAGAGGATGGGAAAACTCCATGCAGCAACCCACTGCCAAGCGTGGCAAGATCCCCGTATGGACAATCTACCAAGCGTAGTAACCACTGATGACTACGGTGGCTACAATCACAACTGCTTGCCACGTGCTGCAGAGAAATGTTGCTGAGAAATTAATCGTTCTACACCTCCAAAGTGAGATTTATGGCTCCAAAACTAATACAGAAATGAACCAAAGGCTAAATGCATGAATCATTCTTTTAAAATAAAGTCAAGTCTTCAATGTGTGGAGTCTTCAGTATGTGTGCTGGTAAAATGAATTGGAAGGCCATCTGATTTTCTTCCTTTACGGTTAAAATAATGTTAAAGAAACACTTTGGTCCTTAGCTTCTTAGTGGCCTAGGGAAAGTGTTATACTTCAGCAGAAGAGGTCGCGTCTGATAATACTTTCCCAGATTATCAAAATGGTTTTTGTTTCCCACTCTTCCTTCTTTTGGGGGGGGAGGTTGTCTAAAAATCCAATGAACTTCCTTTGAGGAAATGCTTACTTTCTGTATTTACCAGGGGAAAGAAGGCCATTGTCTCAGGAATATGGGAATGTGAATGCAGGAACGGGGCATTAACATTTGCTGAGTTGGGTTACAAGTGGGATGGACTTTCACCTAGGGGATTGCATTCATAGACTCCATGCGGAAAGTTTTTTCACAGTTCCTCCCAGTGCACAGTTTGCCTGTAGGAGAATGTGGCCAGCTCCAGATGCAGCATCAAGGGCGCATTTTTAAAAAACTGTTGCTGCCACTTGGTGCTCCAGGAGCTGCCCCTGTCTACAGGACAGACTCTGCCTGCACCCGCAGCCTCCATGGCCACATGCTGGTGGCAAACAGAGCCTGTTTCACAGGTAGGGCTGTGGCTGGAGAGGCCCCCACAGGAAGCCTCCTGAGTTTTATCAACCCGTCTGCTTGCTGCTGGGCCTGGCTAAGCAGGGACGCTGATTTCCCAGTGCTGTACCATGAAGTCTGTGTTGTCCTCAGTCCCTTTCAACTCTTCTGGGTTATCGTCATGGTGTCATAACTCTGTTCTTACTGATAAGTACTGTGTCATAACTCTGTTCTTACTGATAAGTACGTTATATTATGTCCTCAAACTATATAGCACCAAAATTTTCACTATGCAGAACAGCTTTGTCTTTGCTAGGTTATTTCTATACAAGATATGTTTTCCCCTAAGGGCAGGAAAGGCTCAGCTTCTCATACTATATCCTTGTCTAATGCACTAAAGTGTTTTTGAACATTTCACGTTTCTGTTCTCCTTGGCTTTATTTTCAAAAGCACAAAGTCTCTGACTAGAATTAAACGACAACTTCACAGTGCAGGGATACAGCATGTGGGCAAAAAAGTTACAGTGATATGACAGGGAAATTCAAACGTCAACATCAAATCCATAGACACCTTTGAAAGGGCTTCCTGTTTTTCCAATCCTTAAGGGCCAGGCGGTTAGTTCATGCAGAGCTTGCTGAGAGCTTGCTTGCACGAGCAGGGCGGCTTGTGGCAGGGATGACATGTCTGCAAGCTGAGAGCAGGCTTCTTGCTTCAAATCACATGCCAGAAACACACAAGAGCTTCAAACACGTGCCAGCTTCCAGAAGATGGGGCTGCCCTTCTTCTCAGCATCCCGCTGCCTGCGTCAGTGGATGTTTGCAGTGCAGAGGACTTGGGTACAGCCCTCGTTTTTCACGTGATAGTCCTTTCCCGGGCTGCAGAGCGGCATGCTGTGTTTGCATGTGTTGCTGCTTTGGAGCTGGGCTGAGCAAAGATGGTGGTGTCAGCCCAAAGAGAGATTAAGTGATTGTTGAGGAATTTCTTTATCTCCGTTCTGTGTAAATACAGATTAGAGAAAAAACATTTTCCTTACAGCTGCAAGTTGCTTCTGCAAACGTGAGGGAACACAGTGCTGGGCGATATTACACAGTCAGCTCTGCGTGTTTCTGCCAAGCAGGAGGTGGACTCCTAGTAGCACCCAGGCAAATGAGAGCAGAGTGTCCTACTGTGCTTGCAGCCACCTCCTCCATCGGCAATGCCTCGTGGGCCAGCTAGGTACGGCACCCGTGTGTCTGGGTTTGTGTTGGTCCCAGCTGGGCTTCAAGCCAGCAAATAATCTCCTCGCAGGGCTTAGTCGAGAGCCCAAAGGAAGTCGGGGATGAATTGGAAGAAGCTACAAATGAGCGCATGCGGCAGTATGCGGAGGAGATGCAACAACGCATGGCTCAGCTCCTGTTGGAAATTGAGGCGCTAGAGAAGCAGCAGAGCTCGATGCATATGGGAGGCCTGCTCTCATCTGCGATGCGATCTTGGCAGTTCTGGGCCGGTCTTGGTTTTATTCTCCTCTTAATTTGGCTGTTGTTTTGGCTTCATAAAAAGTTCAAGGTGTTTGATGACAGCAGCGACGAGGAGAGTTCCAGCAGCGATGAGACTTGGAAGAACCAGCACTCAACGCTGAATCGAATACATCCATTTGTATTGCAGAGAGCATCCAGCGGCAGCAGGTAAACCTGACCAACTGCTGCCGGCTTGTGGAGGAAATGGTGCGCGGCTTTTGCCGTGCCTGTGACTGGGTCTTTAAGGACACTTTCTCTCCAGTGCTGCAGACACCCATTGGAGTGGGCAGTGCTTTTGAAGGCTGGAGTCCCCGGGAGGGTGATACGGTCTACCGCTGCCTTATTCCCATGACAGCTCCTCGTGGGCACTCCTTCCACGTGGAGCAGAACACCAAATGGAATCTGCCATCAAAGGTGTCTCGTATTCGCGTGAAGCTGGAGTGCACGTGCTGGAGGGAGCAGGAGTTTGGGAATATGCTGTGCTTCCTCCACAACCCTGTGGAGGAGCTGAGAAGAAATCAGGAACCCAGCCTCCTACGAACTATGTGCACTCGCTCCTACTTGGATGTGCGTAAAGTCTCCTCCTGGTTCCAGCAGCTGGCGAAATTATCCTGGAAATCTGTGCCTCATTCATCTTCATGGCTGGTTAAAGTACTGAAAACCAGACGCTCTTGCATGCTTCGTTTGATTGATGACACCGGATCAACCGTGTTCGTTGAGATGATGTTTGGGGTACAACAAGGTGATACGGACATTTTTCTGAGCAGCGATTACTCCGAGGCTCCCGTTACCCCGGACACAGTATGGCCACAGAGCTGCGCAGTGGCAGAGATGAAGTTCTTCCGGAACATAGCCGCGAATGCCCAGCAGGACAGTTTCCACCTCGGATGCATGCAGCTCTGTGCCCGTATCGCGATGGACAGTTATTTTACCAGCTATATGATAAAGACCGTCGTCATGCACCTGCTGAACACCATCCCTCTGGAAAGATGGCACAGGAGGGAGTTTTTGCAGCGCATGGATGACATCGTGGAGTACCTGCGCTCGTGCCTGAGGAAGAAGCGCCTGGACCACTTCTGGTTAGGAAACGAGCAAATGCCTGAGGAGTTCATCTTGCCTCTGGATTTCCAAACATCCAGACCACCCAACCTCTTCCAGGACTTAGCAAAGGACCCGGATCAATACACCCAGGCGCACACTGATTTCCGTGAGCTGCAAGAGCAGCTCATGAAAATGCTGAACTTTAGGAACTGAGAGAGGCCTTCAAGCAGAGCTCTCCGGGGCACTCTGCTGACAGCAGGCGATGACCTCCCACCACAGAAAGAAGAGGGGAGAATGCAGGACGCAGAAGAGGATGGGAAAACTCCGTGCAGCAACCCACTGCCAAGCGTGGCAAGATCTCCGTATGGACAATCTACCCAGCGTAGTAACCACTGGTGACTACGGTGGCTACAACCACAACTGCTTGCCACGTGCTGCAGAGCTGAGCATGCTGGACATGGAGAAGATGCTGCTCAGTTGGCAGTGGGAATTGCTCCTCCGTGTTCTCTCCACAGAAAAACCACCCTTGTGGGAGGCACACCCCATGCAGCTGCTTGAAACAGAGGCTTTGTTACCAGCTGGACAGTGACCATCTAGCTCTTGCACATTGTCCATTCACTCGGGGAGCGCAGCCTCCCCAAAACCCTAATATATTGCTTGCTTAAACAAACGCTTTGTGTGTGAGCGTCTGTATCACTCTTGGTCAGGACAGGCAGGCATGAGATGCTGACAGCTTGGCTGCCACAGCATCGGGGAGCATTTAGCTGAGTAGCTGATCCAAGAAGCTTCTTCTCTCTCAACTCCCCCATGCTATGTCTGTGGCAGTCTTCCTCTCTCTGCTGGCTCTGAGCCTTTTCCACACCCTACACAATATGGGAAAACGCTTGAGAGGTCTTCTGTAACTGTCATACGAAGAGAGATATAAATGTGCCAGTGCTCTAAAAGCCCAGGGTCCTTCCTCTTTGCACTCATACACTGCAGAACACAGGCAGTTCTTCCATGGTGTTCAAATCAAACGGTGTCCACATCATGTAGCCTAGGTATGGTAGGGCTTTGTTTCCACCCCTGGGGCAGTCAATTCCCGGTGTATTAGACACCCCTCAAAGTAAGAGCAAACTGTGGCCTGCACTCTGCTGCCAAAGGGATGGAGAAAAATGCATTAGCTATCTCAATTAGCTATATCAATTAGCTATCTCAATTGCAGCGTACCACTTGGCTGCCTTTGATTCCAGTTCGTACTGGAGTTCTAGCATGTCAGGCACCGCAGCACTCAGCAGTGGCATGACTTTATTCAGGCCACGACAGTCCACTCACCATTAGACCTTTGCACTGGCCATATGGGACTATGAAAGGGTGAGTGAATCTTGCTGATCATCCCATGGCTCTCCAGTTGATGAATTAGCTTATGGATGAGAATGGGGGGTCTCGGTTGGTGCCATATTGCTGCCGGTGCACAGCTGTGGTGGCAATTGGCACCTGCTGTTCTTTGACGCTCAGCAACCCAACAGAAGGGTCCTCCCAGAGACTGGGCAACGTAGACAACTGTTTAGTGTCCTCTGTCTCTAAGGCAGCTATGCCAAAAGCCCACCGGTACCATTTTGGGTCCTTGAAATATCCTCTCCTGACATAGTCTACGTCAAGGATGCATGGAGCATCCGGGCCTTTCACAATACGCTGCTTTTGCCACTTATTTCCAGTTAGACTCGCTTCATCCTCCAGTACAGTTAACTGCTGGGATCCCCCTGTCACCCCATAAATACAGATGGGTTCTGCCCCTATATAGTTTGACGGCATTACAGTACACTGCGGCCTCTGGGGTCTGTCAGGAATGTCCCGCCCCCCCCCCAAAGGCCGCTGGGGCCTGTCAGGAACATCCCTGTCCACCTCAGGGCCCCTGGTGCCTGTCAGGAATGTCCCTGCTCCCCTCAGGGCCATGCTGCAGTCTGGCCTGAGCCATCTGTGAGGCGAGTGCAGCAGCAGGGGGAAGGCTGGGCAGCACAGGGCTGGGGCACAAAAGCTGCCCCCCGAGGCCTTGCTAAGCCTGCAGCCAGGGCCCAGCCGCTCAGGGCAGGGCAGGTGGCTGTCACCACCAGTCCTGGCCACAGTCCCTGCTGCCAGGGACCCTTGCTGCCACCATCCCCTTGGAAATGTGGTACGGGACGGATTTTCTGCTTCGGCTGGATGATATCAGTTGGTACCTTTGCTGCTGTGTGGAAGAGAAATGTCTCAAGCACTTCTATGGCAACAAGATGGTGCCCGATGTGATTGTCCTGCCACCAGCCTTCAGACTCTGTGAGCCCAGAGGAAGTCGGGGATGAATTGGATGAAGCTACAAATGAGCGCATGCGGCAGTATGCGGAGGAGATGCAACAACGCATGGCTCAGCTCCTGTTGGAAATTGAGGCGCTAGAGAAGCAGCAGAGCTCGATGCATATGGGAGGCCTGCTCTCATGTGCGATGCGATCTTGGCAGTTCTGGGCCGGACTTGGTTTTATTCTCCTCTTAATTTGGCTGTTGTTTTGGCTTCGTAAAAAGTTCGAGGTGTTTGATGACAGCAGCGACGAGGAGAGCTCCAGCAGCGATGAGGACTTGGAAGAAGCAGCGCTCAACGCTGAATCGAATACATCCATTTGTATTGCAGAGAGCATCCAGCGGCAGCAGGTAAACCTGACCAACTACTGCCGGCTTGTGGAGGAAATGGTGCGCGGCTTTTGCCGTGCCTGTGACTGGGTCTTTAAGGACACTTTCTCTCCAGTGCTGCAGACACCCATTGGAGTGGGCAGTGCTTTTGAAGGCTGGAGTCCCCGGGAGGGTGATACGGTCTACCGCTGCCTTATTCCCATGACAGCTCCTCGTGGAGCAGAACACCAAATGGCATCTGCCATCAAAGGTGTCTCGTATTCGCGTGAAGCTGGAGTGCACGTGCTGGAGGGAGCAGGAGTTTGGGAATATGCTGTGCTTCCTCCACAACCCTGTGGAGGAGCTGAGAAGAAATCAGGAACCCAGCCTCCTACGAACTATGTGCACTCGCTCCTACTTGGATGTGCGTAGTCTCCTCCTGGTTCCAGCAGCTGGCGAAATTATCCTGGAAATCTCTCCCTCATTCCACACAGCAGCAAAGGTACCTTTGCTGCTGTTTGGAAGGGAAATGTCTCAACCACTTCTTTGGCAACGAGATGGTGCCCGATGTGATTGTCCTGCCACCAGCCTTCCAGTTGTCTGGCCCGGTCAACCTCTTCCAGCATCTGAAGCGGGACCCATATGCTAAAGCTACAGAAGTTCGAGGTGGTGCGAGATCAGCTGAAAAGACTGCTGATCTACGGACATGACAGAGACCTTCATGCACAACGAGAGCGCTCTGCTGATGGCAGATGATGACCTGCTAGCACCCTGTGGGGAACTGGACCCCATGCAGCTCCAGAGGCTGCTTCATGGACGCTTGACGCAGAGACTCCTCATACCAAGTGGGCTTGGTTCTTGGCCTGTCCATTTCACTGGGAGCTTGGCCTCTGCAAAGATTCCAATAAATGTCTTGCTTGAACAAACACTTTGTCTGTGAGTGTCGTCCTCGAGCCGCTGGGGCCTGTCAGGAACGTTCCTCATCCCTTCAGAGCCGTTGGGGCCTGTCAGGAACGTTCCCTCTCCTGTTAGGGCCGTTGGGACCTGCCAGGAACTTTCTGGCACCGCTCAGGACTGTTGGGGCCATTGCTCCCCCCTGTCCCTCTGTTGGGACCACTACTCCCCCCATCAGGGCTGCTCCCCCAGCTCCTCTCCAGCACTGGCATCCCCCAGTGTCACTGCCTGGCCCTGGGTGGCAGTGCCTCAGCTCTTGCCAGGGATTTTTCAGGATCAATCTGTGTTAACCAAGCAACAGAAAGAGCTGGAGGTCTGGATGAGAGACAAGAACTGGTACTGGCCAGATTTATGAAGACAATAATGCAGTCTGCACAGCCCTCTGCACCCCAACAATTAGCACCATGAATTTAGACTTTGCCAGTAATCCGCATCAAAGCACGTTTAGTACAGCAGTTGGCTTCCGCTCCAAGGGGTTTCAGCCAACCTGGCCATTTCTTGCCAGTGTCCACGAGGGCTGTGACTTGGTGTAGTGGGTTTACGTGGCAAGGTTTTAGTAGCAGGGGGCCTTAGGGGTGGCTTCTGGGAGAAGGATCTAGAAGCTGCCCCATGTTTGGGAAGGGCCCATGTTTGGGAAGTGACCCACTTATGACCTGAGCTGAGCCAATAAGCCGAGCCAACAATGTTCTTTTGTGCCTCTGTGAGAGTATATTTAAGACAGGGAAAAAAACGCTGCAATATATACAGCAGCTGGGAGAGTGAGAGGAGTGAGGAACAGCCTTGCAGGCGCCAGGGTCAGTGCAGAAGGAGGGGGAGAGGTGCTGCAGGCGCCAGAGCAGAAGTCCCCTGCGGCCTGTGGTGAGGCCCATGGTGAAGCAGGCTGTCCCCCTGCAGCCCATGGAGTACCACGGTGGAGCAGGTGGCCCTGCACCGACGGAGCCTGTGGAAGACCCCTGCCGGAGCAGATTCCGGGCCGGACCTGTAGCCCGTGGAGAGGAGCCCACGCAGGAGCAGGTGATGGGGCAGGAGCTGCTGCCCGTGGGGGAGCCAGGTTGGAGCAGTTTGCTCCTGAGGGATGGACCCCGTGGTAAGGACCCATATCTGGAGCAGCTCTGGAAGAGCGGCTGCCTGTGGGAAGCCCACGCCGGATCAGTTCATCAAGGACTGCATCCTGTGGGAGGGACCCCACAGCACAGGGGACGGAAGTGACCGAGAAGGAGCGGCAGAGAAGCCCTGTAGACTGACCATAACCCCCATTCCCTTGTTCCCCTGCGCTGCTTGGGCGTGAGAGGGGGGAAGAGGGAAGAGGGTGGATGGAAATTCTGCGGTGTTTGTAATCAAGAAAAGGAATGGAAAATGGAGACTGTTGTATGGAAGATATGGGAGCATCAACCAGGATTACCAACTCCAACTATGCTCCCCCAGTCATAGACATTAATAGTAATAGACTTAAAGGATTGCTTGTTAAACACTTGCCAGAATTCGGAAAACTTAGATACGTTTATGCTTCGATTGATACCTTTTCTGGTTCTACATATCTATAGGCATACTTGGGTTTCTTATGAATATGTAAAAACAATGTTCTATATATTTAGAAAGTTTGATGTTAGTGTGTGCATGTTGGTAGAGCGTAGACTCCCCGCACACCTAGGCTGTTTACTTGCCTTTTATATATATTAGTAAATTCAGATTGAGTTGTATCTTCATTTATAACAAGAGCGTGACCTCTGCATCCCCGTGGTCATCCTGGGCAATGCCATTGGACTCCCAGGGCATGGTTTGCCTCAGGTCCCATAAGTCCCCCCTTTAGACTCCACACAGCACACCAGCAACAGACGGCTTTGTGGAGGGTCCTGAGCTATTCTCATTGCCCTGCTGGAGGACCAAAGACAGGCAGCAGTGCTTTAGCTCCAGGAGCGCATTTGGAGCCCACGGAATCAGCTCCACAGCAAAATGCTTCCCGATGCTGTGGCACCTCATGCCTGCCTTTCCTGACCAAGTGTGGTACAGACACTCACGGACAAAATGTTTGTTTAAGCAAGCAATATATTAGGATTTTTGGAGAGGCCGAGCTCCCAGAGGGAATGGACAATGTGCAAGAGCTAGATGGTCACTGTCCAGCTGGTAACAAAGCCTCTGCTTCAAGCAGCTGCATGGGGTGTGCCTCCCGCAAGGGTGGTTTTGCTGTGGAGAGACCATGGAGGAGCAATTCCCACTGCCAACTGAGCAGCATCTTCTCCATGTCCAGCATGCTCAGATCTGCAGCACGTGGATGACAATTTATGATCCTGAAATTATGATCCTGGCAGTGTGCTTGTATTAGTGGGATAAATACATATTCATTTCATTTCCCATGGTTCTCTTGCATATTTTTCAGGTCTCCGTATGGTGGACCAAGGGAAACCAGCTGATGTGATTTTTTTGGACTTCAGCAAGGCTTTTGACACAGTTTCCCATAGGATCCTACTGGACAAAATGTCCACCATACAGGTAAATAAAAACATCATACGATGGGTGAGCAATTGGCTAACGGGCAGGGCCCAAAGAGTTATGGTAAATGGGGTTGCGTCAGGCTGGCGGGCGGTCACCAGTGGGGTCCCTCAAGGCTCCATTTTAGGGCTGGTACTTTTCAATATTTTTATAAACGATCTGGATGTAGGAATAGAAGGCATTTTGAGCAAATTTGCTGATGACACCAAACTTGGAGGAGTTGTGGACTCGAATGAGGGTGGAAAGGCCTTGCAGAGGGATCTGGATAGGTTGGAGAGCTGGGCGATCACCAACCGCATGAAGTTCAATAAGAGCAAGTGCTGGGTCCTGCACCTGGGACGGGGAAACCCTGGCTGCACATACAGACTGGGCGACGAGACGCTGGAGAGCAGCCTAGAAGAGAGGGATCTGGGGGTCGTGGTAGACAACAAGTTGAATATGAGCCGGCAGTGTGCCCTGGCAGCCAGGAGGGCCAACCGTGTCCTGGGGTGCATCAAGCACGGCATCGCTAGTAGGTCGAGGGAGGTGATTGTCCCGCTCTACTCTGCGCTGGTGCGGCCTCACCTCGAGTACTGTGTGCAGTTCTGGGCACCACAGTATAAAAAGGACATGAAACTGTTGGAGAGTGTCCAGAGGAGGGCTACGAAGATGGTGAAAGGCCTGGAGGGGAAGACGTATGAGGAACGGCTGAGGGCACTGGGCCTGTTCAGCCTGGAGAAGAGGAGGCTGAGGGGAGACCTCATCGCAGTCTACAACTTCCTCGTAAGGGGGTGTCGAGAGGCAGGAGACCTTTTCTCCATTAACACCAGCGACAGGACCCGCGGGAACGGAGTTAAGCTGAGGCAGGGGAAGTTTAGGCTGGACATCAGGAAGGGGTTCTTCACAGAGAGAGTGGTTGCACACTGGAACAGGCTCCCCAGGGAAGTGGTCACTGCACCGAGCCTGACTGAATTTAAGAATAGATTGCACTGTGCACTTAGTCACATGGTCTGAACTTGGGTAGACCTGTGCGGTGTCAAGAGTTGGACTTGATGATACTTAAGGGTCCCTTCCAACTCAGGATATTCTATGATTCTATGATTCTATGATTAACGCAGGTTCCCGCCCCTATACGCATGCATACTGGAGTCCTATAGGGGCAGAACCCACCCGTATTTATGGGGTGACAGGGGGATCCCAGCAGTTAACTGTACTGGAGGATGAAGCGAGTCTAACTGGAAATAAGTGGCAAAAGCAGCGTATTGTGACAGGCCCGGATGCTCCATGCATCCTTGGCGTAGACTATCTCAGGAGAGGATATTTCAAGGACCCAAAATGGTACCGGTAGGCTTTTGGCATAGCTGCCTTAGAGACAGAGGACACTAAACAGTTGTCTACGTTGCCCAGTCTCTGGGAGGACCCTTCTGTTGGGTTGCTGAGCGTCAAAGAACAGCAGGTGCCAATTGCCACCACAGCTGTGCACCGGCAGCAATATGGCACCAACCGAGACCCCCCATTCTCATCCATAAGCTAATTCATCAACTGGAGAGCCACGGGATGATCAGCAAGATTCACTCACCCTTTCATAGTCCCATATGGCCAGTGCGAAGGTCTAATGGTGAGTGGACTGTTGTGGCCTGAATAAAGTCATGCCACTGCTGAGTGCTGCGGTGCCTGACATGCTAGAACTCCAGTACGAACTGGAATCAAAGGCAGCCAAGTGGTACGCTGCAATTGAGATAGCTAATTGATATAGCTAATTGAGATAGCTAATGCATTTTTCTCCATCCCTTTGGCAGCAGAGTGCAGGCCACAGTTTGCTCTTACTTTGAGGGGTGTCTAATACACTGGGAATCGACTGCCCCAGGGGTGGAAACAAAGCCCTACCATACCTAGACTACATGATGTGGACACCGTTTGATTTGCACACCATGGAAGAACTGCCTGTGTTCTGCAGTGTATGAGTGCAAAGAGGAAGGACCCTGGGCTTTTAGAGCACTGGGACATTTATATCTCTCTTGGTATGACAGTTACAGAAGACCTCTCAAGCGTTTTCCCATATTGTGTAGGGTGTGGAAAAGGCTCAGAGCCAGCAGAGAGAGGAAGACTGCCACAGACATAGCATGGGGGAGTTGAGAGAGAAGAAGCTTCTTGGATCAGCTCCTCAGCTAAATGCTCCCCGATGCTGTGGCAGTCAAGCTGTCAGCATCTCATGCCTGCCTGTCCTGACCAAGAGTGATACAGACACTCACGGACAAAGCATTTGTTTAAGCAAGCAATATATTAGGGTTTTGGAGAGGCCGAGCTCCCGGAGTGAATGGACAATGTGCAAGAGCTAGATGGTCACTGTCCAGCTGGTAACAAAGCCTCTGCTTCAAGCAGCTGCATGGGGTGTGCCTCCCGCAAGGGTGGTTTTGCTGTGGAGAGAACACGGAGGAGCAATTCCCACTGCCAACTGAGCAGCATCTTCTCCATGTCCAGCATGCTCAGCTCTGCAGCACGTGGCAAGCAGTTGTGGTTGTAGCCACCGTAGTCATCAGTGGTTACTACGCTTGGTAGATTGTCCATACGGGGATCTTGCCACGCTTGGCAGTGGGTTGCTGCATGGAGTTTTCCCATCCTCTTCTGCGTCCTGCGTTCTCCCCTCTTCTTTCTGTGGTGGGAGGTCATCGCCTGCTGTCAGCAGAGTGCCCCGGAGAGCTCTGCATGAAGGCCTCTCTCAGTTCCCAAAGTTCAGCATTTTCATGAGCTGCTCTTGCAGCTCACGGAAATCAGTGTGCGCCTGGGTGTATTGATCCGGGTCCTTTGCTAAGTCCTGGAAGAGGTTGGGTGGTCTGGATGTTTGGAAATCCAGAGGCAAGATGAACTCCTCAGGCATTTGCTCGTTTCCTAACCAGAAGTGGTCCAGGCGCTTCTTCCTCAGGCACGAGCGCAGGTACTCCACGATGTCATCCATGCGCTGCAAAAACTCCCTCCTGTGCCATCTTTCCAGAGGGATGGTGTTCAGCAGGTGCATGACGACGGTCTTCATCATATAGCTGGTAAAATAACTGCCCAGCACGATACGGGCACAGAGCTGCATGCATCCGAGGTGGAAACTGTCCTGCTGGGCATTCGCGGCTATGTTCCGGAAGAACTTCATCTCTGCCACTGCGCAGCTCTGTGGCCATACTGTGTCTGGGGTAACGGGAGCCTCAGAGTAATCGCTGCTCAGAAAAATGTCCGTATCACCTTGTTGTACCCCAAACATCATCTCAATGAATACGGTTGATCCGGTGTCATCAATCAAACGAAGCATGCAAGAGCGTCTGGTTTTCAGTACTTTAACCAGCCATGAAGATGAATGAGGCACAGATTCCCAGGATAATTTTGCCAGCTGCTGGAACCAGGAGGAGACTTTACGCACATCCAAGTAGGAGCGAGTGCACATAGTTCGTAGGAGGCTGGGTTCCTGATTTCTTCTCAGCTCCTCCACAGGGTTGTGGAGGAAGCACAGCATATTCCCAAACTCCTGCTCCCTCCAGCACGTGCACTCCAGCTTCACGCGAATACGAGACACCTTTGATGGCAGATTCCATTTGGTGTTCTGCTCCACGTGGAAGGAGTGCCCACGAGGAGCTGTCATGGGAATAAGGCAGCGGTAGACCGTATCACCCTCCCGGGGACTCCAGCCTTCAAAAGCACTGCCCACTCCAATGGGTGTCTGCAGCACTGGAGAGAAAGTGTCCTTAAAGACCCAGTCACAGGCACGGCAAAAGCCGCGCACCATTTCCTCCACAAGCCGGCAGTAGTTGGTCAGGTTTATCTGCTGCCGCTGGATGCTCTCTGCAATAAAAATGGCTGCATTCGATTCATCATTGAGCGCTGGTTCTTCCAAGTCCTCGTCGCTGCTGTCATCAAACACCTCGAACTTTTTACGAAGACAAAACAACAGCCAAATTAAGAGGAGAACCCCAAGACCGGCCCAGAACTGCCAAGTCTGCATTGAGTCTGCGCCCTCAGCGCCCGCCGAACGTCCCACTGTCAACTGAGCAGCATCTTCATCCAATTGATACCCGACTTCCTGTGGGCTGTTGACTAAGCCCAAAAATGCCAGGAAATAGAAAGCTGCCGAAACCATGGTCTGAAAGAGAGAGAAGCACGTCAGTGGGGCTGGGTGGGAGCTGGATGGCGGCTGAGGGAGCTGCGGCACGAGCCTCAGGCCCCTGGGGTCAGGTAGGAGAGGGGGCGAGGGAGCTGGGAGGCAGCAGGGACTGTGGCCAGTGCCAGCGGGGACAGCCACGAGCCCTGCCCTGGCCCAACCCAGTCTTCCCCCTGCTGCTGCACTCACCGATGGCTCAGGCCAAAGTGAAGCAGTGCTGCCCGCGGCTGCCTTTAAAGCCTCCCCCCCCATTGTGACACGTCCTCTGATGTCACCTGCGCCCACACCGCATCACAGGACCCCCGCCCCACCCTTGGTGCCCACCGCACGTCCCACTACCAACTGAGCAGCAATTTCTCCATGTCCAGCATGCACAGCTTTGGGGCTTGTGGCTAGCAGGGCGTCTGTCAGGCATCTTTGTAGCTGCCACAATCGTCGCTGGCTGTGGGGTTGGAAATCCCTCCTGTGCATGCTTGTCAAAGGGTGGTGGTCAAGAAATGCATGACAGCTCTCTTCCAGGCATGGGTGGCAAAGATCTGTGTTTGACCGAACTATTGTCCCGTCAGTTAAGCGCAAGTTCTGGCTGCTCACTTAAAGCTTAAAAAAGTTAAAATTTTTGCCTGAGTCTGCCAGACATCACGTTGCTGTGCTGCCATCCAGACGCTCCTGCAAGCTCCATGTGTTTGATGCCTTCGATAAAATCCACTTTGTTGAGTTCATTTTTGGAGTGCAACAAGGCGATTCAGACATTTTTCTCAGCAGCGAGAACACTGATGCTATCTTTACCCCGGACACAGTACGGCCACAGAGCTGCACAGTGGCAGAGATGAAGTTCTTCCAGTATAAAAGCGCATGCCCCGCAGGACAGCTACCACCTCAGATGCATGCAGCTCTGTGCCCGTATCATGGTGGGCAATGATTTTACCCCCTATGTCTTGAAGACAGTCGTCATGCACCTGCTGAACACCATCCCTTTGGAAAGATGGTGCAGGAGGGAGTTTTTGCAGCGCATGGATGACATCATGCAGTGCCTGCACTGCTGCATAGTGGAGAAACGCCTGGACCACTTCTTCTTAGGGAACAAGGAAGTGCCTGACGAGGTCACCTTGCACCCAGATTTCCTAACATCCAGCCCACTCAACCTCTTCCAGCACATGGCAGAGGATCCAAATGTCCATGCCCGGGCACTGTGTGAATTCCAGGAGCTGCGAGATCAGCTCAAAAGACTGTTGACGTTTGGGAACTGAGCGAGGCCTTCATGCAGAGCTCTCCGGGGCACTCTGCTGACAGCAGGCGATGACCTCCCACCACAGAAAGAAGAGGGGAGAACGCAGGACACAAAAGAGGATGGGAAAACTCCGTGCAGCAACCCACTGCCAAGCGTGGCAAGATCCCCGTGTGGACAATCTACCAAGCGTAGTAACCACTGATGACTACGGTGGCTACAACCACAACTGCTTGCCACGTGCTGCAGAGCTGAGCATGCTGGACATGGAGAAGATGCTGCTCAGTTGGCAGTGGGAATTGCTCCTCCGTGTTCTCTCCACAGCAAAACCACCCTTGCGGGAGGCACACCCCATGCAGCTGCTTGAAGCAGAGGCTTTGTTACCAGCTGGACAGTGACCATCTAGCTCTTGCACATTGTCCATTCACTCCGGGAGCTCGGCCTCTCCAAAACCCTAATATATTGCTTGCTTAAACAAATGCTTTGTCCGTGAGTGTCTGTATCACTCTTGGTCAGGACAGGCAGGCATGAGATGCTGACAGCTTGGCTGCCACAGCATCGGGGAGCATTTAGCTGAAGAGCTGATCCAAGAAGCTTCTTCTCTCTCAACTCCCCCATGCTATGTCTGTGGCAGTCTTCCTCTCTCTGCTGGCTCTGAGCCTTTTCCACACCCTACACAATATGGGAAAACGCTTGAGAGGTGTTCTGTAACTGTCATACCAAGAGAGATATAAATGTGCCAGTGCTCTAAAAGCCCAGGGTCCTTCCTCTTTGCACTCATACACTGCAGAACACAGGCAGTTCTTCCATGGTGTGCAAATCAAACGGTGTCCACATCATGTAGTCTAGGTATGGTAGGGCTTTGTTTCCACCCCTGGGGCAGTTGATTCCCGGTGTATTAGACACCCCTCAAAGTAAGAGCAAACTGTGGCCTGCACTCTGCTGCCAAAGGGATGGAGAAAAATGCATTAGCTATCTCAATTAGCTATATCAATTAGCTATCTCAATTGCAGCGTACCACTTGGCTGCCTTTGATTCCAGTTCGTACTGGAGTTCTAGCATGTCAGGCACCACAGCACTCAGCAGTGGCATGACTTTATTCAGGCCACAACAGTCCACTCACCATTAGACCTTCGCACTGGCCATATGGGACTATGAAAGGGTGAGTGAATCTTGCTGATCATCCCATGGCTCTCCAGTTGATGAATTAGCTTATGGATGAGAATGGGGGGTCTCGGTTGGTGCCATATTGCTGCCGGTGCACAGCTGTGGTGGCAATTGGCACCTGCTGTTCTTTGACGCTCAGCAACCCAACAGAAGGGTCCTCCCAGAGACTGGGCAACGTAGACAACTGTTTAGTGTCCTCTGTCTCTAAGGCAACTATGCCAAAAGCCCTCCGGTACCATTTTGGGTCCTTGAAATATCCTCTCCTGAAATAGTCTACGTCAAGGATGCATGGAGCATCCGGGCCTTTCACAATACGCTGCTTTTGCCACTTATTTCCAGTTAGACTCGCTTCATCCTCCAGTACAGTTAACTGCTGGGATCCCCCTGTCACCCCATAAATACGGGTGGGTTCTGCCCCTATATAGTTTGGCAGCATTACAGTACACTGCGGCCTCTGGGGTCTGTCAGGAATGTCCCGCCCCCCCCCCAAAGGCCACTGGGGCCTGTCAGGAACATCCCTGTCCACCTCAGGGCCCTTGGTGCCTGTCAGGAATGTCCCTGCTCCCCTCAGGGCCATGCTGCAGTCTGGCCTGAGCCATCCGTGAGGCGAGTGCAGCAGCAGGGGGAAGGCTGGGCAGCACAGGGCTGGGGCACAAAAGCTGCCCCCCGAGGCCTTGCTAAGCCTGCAGCCAGGGCCCAGCCGCTCAGGGCAGGGCAGGTGGCTGTCACCACCAGTCCTGGCCACAGTCCCTGCTGCCAGGGACC
This sequence comes from Anas acuta, assembly GCF_963932015.1. Taxonomy (NCBI): domain Eukaryota; kingdom Metazoa; phylum Chordata; class Aves; order Anseriformes; family Anatidae; genus Anas; species Anas acuta. The sequence goes on along the minus strand of NC_088983.1, from coordinate 5,536,225 downwards.
CTTGCTGCCACCATCCCCTTGGAAATGTGGTACGGGACGGATTTTCTGCTTCGGCTGGATGATATCAGTTGGTACCTTCGCTGTTGTGTGGAACAGAAATGTCTCAAGCACTTCTTTGGCAACGAGGTGGTGCCCGATGTGATTGTCCTGCCACCAGCCTTCCAGTTGTCTGGCCCGGTCAACCTCTTCCAGCATCTGAAGCAGGACCCATATGCCAAAGCTGTTGCGCTGCAGAAGTTCGAGGTGGTGCGAGATCAGCTGAAAAGACTGCTGATCTACGGACATGGCAGAGACCTTCATGCACTGCTGATGGCAGATGATGACCTGCTAGCACCCTGTGGGGAACTGGACCCCATGCAGCTCCAGAGGCTGCTTCATGGACGCTTGACGCAGAGACTCCTCATACCAAGTGGGCTTGGTTCTTGGCCTGTCCATTTCACTGGGAGCTTGGCCTCTGCAAAGATTCCAATAAATGTCTTGCTTGAACAAACTCTTTGTCTGTGAGTGTTGTCCTCGAGCCGCTGGGGCCTGTCAGGAACGTTCCTCGTCCCTTCAGAGCCGTTGGGGCCTGTCAGGAACGTTCCCTCTCCTGTTAGGGCCGTTGGGACCTGTCAGGAACCTTCTGGAACCGCTCAGGACTGTTGGGGCCATTGCTCCCCCCTGTCCCTCTGTTGGGACCACTACTCCCCCCATCAGGGCTGCTCCCCAGCTCCTCTCCAGCTCTGGCATCCCCCAGTGTCACTGCCTGGCCCTGGGTGGCAGTGCCTCAGCTCTTGCCAGGGATTTTTCAGGATCAATCTGTGTTAACCAAGCAACAGAAAGAGCTGGAGGTCTGGATGAGAGACAAGAACTGGTACTGGCCAGATTTATGAAGACAATAATGCAGTCTGCACAGCCCTCTGCACCCCAACAATTAGCACCATGAATTTAGACTTTGCCAGTAATCCGCATCAAAGCACGTTTAGTACAGCAGTTGGCTTCCGCTCCAAGGGGTTTCAGCCAACCTGGCCATTTCTTGCCAGTGTCCACGAGGGCTGTGACTTGGTGTAGTGGGTTTACGTGGCAAGGTTTTAGTAGCAGGGGGCCTTACGGGTGGCTTCTGGGAGAAGGATCTAGAAGCTGCCCCATGTTTGGGAAGGGCCCCACTGCTGACCTGAGCCGAGCCAGTAAGCCGAGCCAACAATGTTCTTTTGCGCCTCTGTGAGAGCATATTTAAGACAGGGAAAAAAACGCTGTGCCACACAGCAGCTGGGAGAGTGAGAGGAGTGAGGAACAGCCTTGCAGGCGCCAGGGTCAGTGCAGAAGGAGGGGGAGAGGTGCTCCAGGCGCCGGAGCAGAAGTCCCCTGCGGCCTGTGGTGAGGCCCATGGTGAAGCAGGCTGTCCCCCTGCAGCCCATGGAGCAAGGCAGGAAAAGGCAACAAACAATGCTTTAAGTCTATTACCATCAATGTCCATGACTGGGGGAGCACAGTTGGTCTGGTTGAAGTGCTCCCATATCTTCCATGACTTATAACAGTCTCTATTTTCTATTCCTTTTCTTGATTACAAACACCGGAGAATTCCAGGGCTAGTTGTGGGAACAATATGTTGTGCTTTAAGTTGTTAAGTAACTCGGCCTTCAGGTCTCATGCATCCCAGTCTTCCCGGATTGAAGGGAAACAGTTCCCTTTCAAGGCCAATAGGGCCTGGATCAAAAGGCACGTCCAGGTCACCAGAGGGTGTAACAGCAAAGTCATGGCAGTAGCGGTGGGGGAGCCGATGGTGTAGCAGAAGGATCTGTGGACGAGCCCGCAGCTCCCTCGCTGTCTGGCAAACCACACGTTTCTGACTGTGGCCCCATGTCCTGGTTTCAGTTAGAACAGAATTAATTTTCTTCCTAGGAGCTGGTGGAATGCTGTGTTTTGGCTTAGGATGAGAAGAGTGCTGATAACACCCCGATGCTTTAATTGTTGCAGAGCAGTGCTTATACTAAGCCAAGGACATCTCAGTTTCTTGCTCTGTCCTGCCAACGGGCAGGCTGGGGGTGCAGTAAGAGCTGGGAGGGGACAGAGCCAGGACAGGTGACCCAAACTAGCCAAAGGGGTATTCCATACCATCTGACGTCATGCTAAACAATATATAGGGGTGGCAGCCGGGGGAGGGGGCCGGACTGCTCAGGGTTAGGCTGAGCATCGGTCAGCAGGTGGTGAACAATTGCATTGTGCATCACTTGTTTGTACATATTATTAGTGTTAGTGCTATTGTCATCATTGTATTATTATTATTATTATTGTTGTTGTTGTTGTTATTATTATTTTCCTGTCTTATTAAACTGTCTTTATCTCAACTCACGGGCTTCACTTTCCATTTCTCTCCCCCGTCCCAGAGAGGGAGGGGGAGCAAACGGCTGTGTGGTGTTTAGCTGCCGGCTGGGTTAAACCACGACATTCTTTTTGGTGCCCAACGTGGGGCCCGAAAGGTTGAGATAACGGCAGATCTGACCAGAGTGTGTTAAACTAAAATTGGTATAAGTATTAGACATGCTTAATAGTCACTTGTCATAATGCTGATTGCTTTAATCTCAACTCTGCTGCGCCTGTTTTCCAAATTGGGTATTATACCACGTGGGACGTGCGGTGGGCACCGAGGGCGGGGCGGGGGTCCTGTGATGCGGTGTGGGCGCAGGTGACATCACAGAGGACGTGTCACAATGGGGGGGAGGCTTTAAAGGCAGCCGCGGGCAGCGCTGCTTCACTTTGGCCTGAGCCATCGGTGAGTGCAGCAGCAGGGGGAAGACTGGGTTGGGCCAGGGCAGGGCTCGTGGCTGTCCCCGCTGGCACTGCCCACAGTCCCTGCTGCCTCCCAGCTCCCTCGCCCCCTCTCCTACCTGACCCCAGGGGCCTGAGGCTCGTGCCGCAGCTCCCTCAGCCGCCATCCAGTTCCCACCCAGCCCCACTGACGTGCTTCTCTCTCTTTCAGACCATGTTTTCGGCAATTTTCAATTTCCTGGCGTTCTTGGGCTTAGTCGAGTGCCCACAGGAAGTCGGGGATGAATTGGATGAAGCTACAAATGAGCGCATGCGGCGGTATGCGGAGGAGATGCAACAACGCATGGCGCAGCTCCTGTTGGAAATTGAGGCGCTAGAGAAGCAGCAGAGCTCGATGCATATGGGAGCCCTGCTCTTATCTGCCACACAGTACTGGCAGTTCTGGGCCGGTGTTGTTGTTGCTCTCCTGTTTATTTGGAACGTGTGGCTGCTCCTTAGAGATATCCCAGAACATGGCAGTGAGGAGGAGAGCTCCAGCAGTGAAGAGGAGGAAGTGAGAGTACCACCACCCCCCAATGATGCAAGAGATCTGCCCAGATTTATAGCTGAGCGCGTCTACTGGCCATTCCCGGATCCGACCATCAGATGCGCACTGGTGGAGGAGATTGTGGGAGACCTCCTGCATATCTTTGACTCAGTCGTCCTAAGTAGTTTCTTCCCGAATCTGCAGCGAGCCATCGGAGTGGGCAGTGCCTTTGAAGGTTGGAATCCCCACATGAAGGATCCTGTCTACCGCCTACTTGTGCCCATGACGGCCCCCCGTGGGCACTGCTTCCACCTGGAGCTGGGCAATGAAGAGGATCTGCTGGCGAGGAAGTCCTCTATCCGTGTGGAGCTGGAGTGCACGTGCGAGAGGGAGCAGGACTTTGGGGACATGCTGTGCTTCCTCCACCATTCTGAGGAGGAGCTGAAAAAGCAGGGGCCGAGCCTCCTAAGCACCCTCTGCACCGACTCCTACCTCGATGCGGAGAAGACTGCAAGGTGGTTCCAGAACTTTGTGAAATCAGCCTGGGTGCTTATGCCTCAGTCGGAGGTTTACAATGTAGAAGTGCTGCCTTCCACCCGCACGTGCAAGTTCCAGCTGACAGGTGCTGCCAGGAGAAGACTCACAATTGAAATAGTATTTGGGGTGCAGCAAGAGGATTCCGATATCTTCCTGAGCAGCCAGATGAGAAAGGACACCTCCATCCCCAGCACAACATGGCCACAGAGCTGTTCAGTTGCAGAAAGGAAGTTCTTCCGGCACGTGGCCAGAGAAGGCATGTTCAACAGCATACACCTCAAGTGCATGCAGGTCTGTGCCCATTTGGTGGAGGGCACCATCTTTCCCACCTATGTCGTCAAGACTATTGTCATGCACCTCCTGACCAACATCCCCATGGCAATGTGGCACAAGACGGATTTTCTGCTTCGGATGGATAATATAATGCAGTGCCTGCGTGGCTGTGTGAGGGAGAAGCGCCTCGACCACTTCTTCTTTGGCAATGAGATGGTGCCCGATGTGATTGTCCTGCCACCATCCTTCCAAAATTCTGAGCCAATCAACCTCTTCCAGTACCTGAAGCAGAACCCATATGCCGAAGATGATGCACTGGAGAAGTTCGAGGTGGTGCGAGAGCGGCTCAGAAGACTGATAACCTACGGACATGAAAGAAAACATCGTGCACGGCGAAGGCGCCGTGCTGATCGCCAGTGATGAACTGCTAGCATGCTGTGGAGAGACGGACCTCATGCAGCTCCAGAGGCTTGACACCAACCACTCCTGATACCAACTGGGCTTGGATCCTCCTTATTTTGGGACAGTGGGAGCTTCCCCTTGTCTGCTTAACATACTGAAGACAGCAAAGTGGTTCCAGGAACTGGTGACAGAAGCCTGGGTGGCTGCGCCTCAGTCATCCTAACTCCAGCTAATGGTGCTGCCCTCCACCCGCTTCTGCAAGCTCACGCTCCATCGAGATGATGCTTGGGGTACAGCAAGACAACTCAGACCCCTTCATGAGCTTCGAGTAGGCAGAGCGCGTTGTTAGCAGCAGCACGAAGTGGCCACAGAGCTGCGCTGTGCCAGACATGCAGTTCTTCAGGACACACGTAGGCATGCTCGGCACAACACTTTCCACGTCAGACATCTGCAGCTCCGTGTCTGTATCCTCTTAGGCACCAACTTTGCCACCCATGCCTTGAAGACAGCTGTCACGCACCTCCTGACCACCATCCCTTTGGGAAGCATGCACAGGAGGGATTCCCAGCCCCAAAGCCAGCAATGATTGTGGACGGACATCCTGCTTGCCACATGCCTCGGAGCTGAGTATGCTGGACATGGAGAAGATGCTGCTCAGTTGGCAGCGGGAATTGCTCCTCCGTGTTCTCTCCACAGCAAAACCACCCTTGCGGGAGGCTGAAAGCAGAGGCTTTGTTACCAGCTGGACAGCGACTATCCAGCCTCTCGGGAAGCGTCCATTCACCACCGAAGCTTTGACCTCTGCAAAAATACCAATACATTGCTTATTTGAACAATGCTTTGTGTGTGAGTGTCTGTATCACTCTTGGTCAGGACAGGCGGGCATGAGATGCTGACAGCTTGGCTGCCACAGCATCGGGGAGCATTTAGCTGAGGAGCTGATCCAAGAAGCTTCTTCTCTCCCAGTATCAAAGGCATTAACTAACACATTTTCTGAGGCATTAACAAAAGCCTTAGAAAATGAAGTAGAATACTCTAAGATTTATAAGCAATTAATTGAAGATGTAAATGGAAAATGTTACCTAGAGGTTTAACACAAATAAATAATGGGAGAGTTGTGATACCACGTTGTATTAGATGGTTATCGGAGAACATAGTAAAGCATGCTGGGGAGCTGAAACATTATAACAGTTTTTAAGTAGAAAATGGATTGGCCCTCATTTGTCAGACAAGTATCACAACAAGGTGTCATATGTCTTAAAAAGAATCCACAGACGGGAATCAGCCCCCAAATGGGAACAATAGGGAAGGGAAACGTTCCTGGGAAACAGTGGCAAATTGGTTTCTTAGAACTCCCAAGGAAAGGGGGGTTCAGATGCCTATTGGTACTAACAGACACCTTTTCCAGATGGCCAGGAGCATTCCCATGTAGAACTAACAAAGCCAGAGAAGTGTCCAAAGTATTGTTGAATTACATTATTCCGAGAGTTGGTGTACTCTCAGTAATGTCATCTGACAGGGGACCACACTTCAGTTCAGAACTGACCCAACAAGTCAGCGAAGTGCTGGGGATTGACTGGCAACAACACACTCCGTATGGGCCACAGGCAAAAGGCCAAGTGGAAACAAATGAATCATTTGATAAAAGAGCAGATTGCTAAAATCTGTCTAGAAATCAATATGTATTGGTAAAACTAAGACCCTTAGAGATATTCTATGGCAGTCCTTACCAAATGCCATACAAAGGAGAAGATCTAACCCAAGCAGGAAACCAATATTTGCAACAACAACAACATATAGTTTTGGGCAAGCAACTAGAACAAATCAATGTGATATATGGAGTAATGATTTGTGTCAAGAAGATGGTTGATATTAATAAAGAAGGGGGAGATGTGGGAGTGTGGCCATGGGGGTCGGCAAGCCACATGGTTGATGATTACATCAGACTCTCAACGATGAGGCCATCAGGAATGTAAAGAGTTTAGAGGGAACAAAGAAGGGTGATTCGGGAGATGCCTTGCCCTCTCGGGTTGCTTGTTCTCCAGCCATTAAGGCATGGAAGTTGCTGGGTGTTTGCTGTTGCCGGGCAAAGTTGTTTGACCAGTGAAAAGTTGTTTTGAAAAGGACTGCTGTGGGGTGAAGGGTGTAAGAGGGGAGCCTGTCCTCAAGATGAAGAAGGCAACACAATGAAGTTATTTCATCAATAAAGAAGTAGAAAGAAGGATTGAATAGGGACAGGCTAGCAGAACAGGGACCAAGACAGGAACAGGCACATTGATCGCCTCATGAAGATAGGTTTGGCCAAACTCAGCAAACCGCTCAAAGAAGCTCGTACAGGAAGTCGCTGGAAATGGGCGCACCGCAGCTGGGAAGAAGCTCGAGCTGAGAGAAGCGGAGCCGAGCACACAACTGCCCCTCGCTGGTAAGCAGCTGCGCATTACGGGGAATCATACGTCCTTAGAAACAAAGACTGTCCTGGTAACCTTACAGCTTATTCCCTTTATTAACAATCAGACAGTTTATGATCCTGAAACACGGGACCAAATTGAGGTCAAGGTGTGGGACTCTGCTAATAAAATCGACCAGGTTGCGGTGGGATTGCTCGGCACCTGGCGAGCAATCTCTGAGGCCTTAAAGAGCCACGTGGGACCACAGTCAGAAACGTGTGGTTTGCCAGACAGCGAGGGAGCTGCGGGCTCATCCACAGATCCTTCTGCTACACCATCGGCTCCCCCACCGCTACTGCCATGACTTTGCTGTTACACCCTCTGGTGACCTGGACGTGCCTTTTGATCCAGGCCCTATTGGCCTTGAAAGGGAGCTGGAACTGTTTCCCTTCAATCCGGGAAGACTGGGATGCATGAGACCTGAAGGCCGAGTTACTTAACAACTTAAAGCACAACATATTGTTCCCACAACTAGCCCTGGAATTCTCCGGTGTTTGTAATCAAGAAAAGGAATAGAAAATAGAGACTGTTATAAGTCATGGAAGATATGGGAGCACTTCAACCAGACCAACTGTGCTCCCCCAGTCATGGACATTGATGGTAATAGACTTAAAGCATTGTTTGTTGCCTTTTCCTGCCTTGCTCCATGGGCTGCAGGGGGACAGCCTGCTTCACCGTGGGCCTCACCGTAGGACGCAGGGGACTTCTGCTCCGGCGCCTGGAGCACCTCTCCCCCTCCTTCTGCACTGACCCTGGCGCCTGCAAGGCTGTTCCTCACTCCTCTCACTCTCCCAGCTGCTGTGTGGCACAGCGTTTTTTTCCCTGTCTTAAATATGCTCTCACAGAGGCGCAAAAGAACATTGTTGGCTCGGCTTATTGGCTCGGCTCAGGTCAGCAGTGGGGCCCTTCCCAAACATGGGGCAGCTTCTAGATCCTTCTCCCAGAAGCCACCCGTAAGGCCCCCTGCTACTAAAACCTTGCCACGTAAACCCAATACACCAAGTCACAGCCCTCGTGGACACTGGCAAGAAATGGCCAGGTTGGCTGAAACCCCTTGGAGCGGAAGCCAACTGCTGTACTAAACGTGCTTTGATGCGGATTACTGGCAAAGTCTAAATTCATGGTGCTAATTGTTGGGGTGCAGAGGGCTGTGCAGACTGCATTATTGTCTTCATAAATCTGGCCAGTACCAGTTCTTGTCTCTCATCCAGACCTCCAGCTCTTTCTGTTGCTTGGTTAACACAGATTGATCCTGAAAAATCCCTGGCAAGAGCTGAGGCACTGCCATCCAGGGCCAGGCAGTGACACTGGGGGATGCCAGAGCTGGAGAGGAGCTGGGGGAGCAGCCCTGATGGGGGGAGTAGTGGTCCCAACAGAGGGACAGGGGGGAGCAATGGCCCCAACAGTCCTGAGCGGTTCCAGAAAGTTCCTGGCAGGTCCCAACGGCCCTAACAGGAGAGGGAACGTTCCTGACAGGCCCCAATGGCTCTGAAGGGACGAGGAACGTTCCTGACAGGCCCCAGTGGCTCGAGGACGACACTCACAGACAAAGAGTTTGTTCAAGCAAGACATTTATTGGAATCTTTGCAGAGGCCAAGCTCCCAGTGAAATGGACAGGCCAAGAACCAAGCCCACTTGGTATGAGGAGTCTCTGCGTCAAGCGTCCATGAAGCAGCCTCTGGAGCTGCACGGGGTCCAGCTCCCCACAGGGTGCTAGCAGGTCATCATCTGCCATCAGCAGTGCATGAAGGTCTCTGTCATGTCCGTAGATCAGCAGTCTTTTCAGCTGATCTCGCACCACCTTGAACTTCTGCAGCTTTAGCATATGGGTCCCGCTTCAGATGCTGGAAGAGGTTGACCGGGCCAGACAACTGGAAGGCTGGTGGCAGGACAATCACATCGGGCACCATCTCGTTGCCAAAGAAGTGCTTGAGACATTTCTGTTCCACACAACAGCGAAGGTACCAACTGATATCATCCAGCCGAAGCAGAAAATCCGTCCCGTGCCACATTTCCAAGGGGATGGTGGCAGCAAGGGTCCCTGGCAGCAGGGACTGTGGCCAGGACTGGTGGTGACAGCCACCTGCCCTGCCCTGAGCAGCTGGGCCCTGGCTGCAGGCTTAGCAAGGCCTTGGGGGGCAGCTTTTGTGCCCCAGCCCTGTGCTGCCCAGCCTTCCCCCTGCTGCTGCACTTGCCTCACAGATGGCTCAGACCAGACTGCAGCATGGCCCTGAGGGGAGCAGGGACATTCCTGACAGGCACCAAGGGCCCTGAGGTGGATAGGGATGTTCCTGACAGACCCCAGAGGCTGCAGTGTACTGTAATGCCGTCAAACTACATAGGGGCAGAACCCACCCGTATTTATGGGGTGACAGGGGGATCCCAGCAGTTAACTGTACTGGAGGATGAAGCGAGTCTAACTGGAAATAAGTGGCAAAAGCAGCGTATTGTGACAGGCCCGGATGCTCCATGCATGCTTGGCGTAGACTATCTCAGGAGAGGATATTTCAAGGACCCAAAATGGTACCGGAGGGCTTTTGGCATAGCTGCCTTAGAGACAGAGGACACTAAACAGTTGTCTACGTTGCCCAGTCTCTGGGAGGACCCTTCTGTTGGGTTGCTGAGCGTCAAAGAACAGCAGGTGCCGATTGCCACCACAGCTGTGCACCGGCAGCAATATGGCACCAACCGAGACCCCCCATTCTCATCCATAAGCTAATTCATCAACTGGAGAGCCACGGGATGATCAGCAAGATTCACTCACCCTTTCATAGTCCCATATGGCCAGTGCAAAGGTCTAATGGTGAGTGGACTGTTGTGGCCTGAATAAAGTCATGCCACTGCTGAGTGCTGCGGTGCCTGACATGCTAGAACTCCCGTACGAACTGGAATCAAAGGCAGCCAAGTGGTACGCTGCAATTGAGATAGCTAATTGATATAGCTAATTGAGATAGCTAATGCATTTTTCTCCATCCCTTTGGCAGCAGAGTGCAGGCCACAGTTTGCTCTTACTTTGAGGGGTGTCTAATACACCGGGAATCGACTGCCCCAGGGGTGGAAACAAAGCCCTACCATACCTAGACTACCTGATGTGGACACCGTTTGATTTGCACACCATGGAAGAACTGCCTGTGTTCTGCAGTGTATGAGTGCAAAGAGGAAGGACCCTGGGCTTTTAGAGCACTGGGACATTTATATCTCTCTTGGTATGACAGTTACAGAAGACCTCTCAAGCGTTTTCCCATATTGTGTAGGGTGTGGAAAAGGCTCATAGCGAGCAGAGAGAGGAAGATTGCCACAGACATAGCATGGGGGAGTTGAGAGAGAAGAAGCTTCTTGGATCAGCTCCTCAGCTAAATGCTCCCCGATGCTGTGGCAGCCAAGCTGTCAGCATCTCATGCCCGCCTGTCCTGACCAAGAGTGATACAGACACTCACACACAAAGCGTTTGTTTAAGCAAGCAATATATTAGGGTTTTGGAGAGGCCGAGCTCCCGAAGTGAATGGACAATGTGCAAGAGCTAGATGGTCACTGTCCAGCTGGTAACAAAGCCTCTGCTTCAAGCAGCTGCATGGGGTGTGCCTCCCGCAAGGGTGGTTTTGCTGTGGAGAGAACACGGAGGAGCAATTCCCACTGCCAACTGAGCAGCATCTTCTCCATGTCCAGCATGCTCAGCTCTGCAGCACGTGGCAAGCAGTTGTGGTTGTAGCCACCGTAGTCATCAGTGGTTACTACGCTTGGTAGATTGTCCACACGGGGATCTTGCCACGCTTGGCAGTGGGTTGCTGCACGGAGTTTTCCCATCCTCTTCTGCGTCCTGCATTCTCCCCTCTTCTTTCTGTGGTGGGAGGTCATCGCCTGCTGTCAGCAGAGTGCCCCGGAGAGCTCTGCTTGAAGGCCTCTCTCAGTTCCTAAAGTTCAGCATTTTCATGAGCTGCTCTTGCAGCTCACGGAAATCAGTGTGCGCCTGGGTGTATTGATCCGGGTCCTTTGCTAAGTCCTGGAAGAGGTTGGGTGGTCTGGATGTTTGGAAATCCAGAGGCAAGATGAACTCCTCAGGCATTTGCTCGTTTCCTAACCAGAAGTGGTCCAGGCACTTCTTCCTCAGGCACGAGCGCAGGTACTCCACGATGTCATCCATGCGCTGCAAAAACTCCCTCCTGTGCCATCTTTCCAGAGGGATGGTGTTCAGCAGGTGCATGACGACGGTCTTTATCATATAGCTGGTAAAATAACTGTCCATCGCGATACGGGCACAGAGCTGCATGCATCCGAGGTGGAAACTGTCCTGCTGGGCATTCGCGGCTATGTTCCGGAAGAACTTCATCTCTGCCACTGCGCAGCTCTGTGGCCATACTGTGTCCGGGGTAACGGGAGCCTCGGAGTAATCGCTGCTCAGAAAAATGTCCGTATCACCTTGTTGTACCCCAAACATCATCTCAACGAACACGGTTGATCCGGTGTCATCAATCAAACGAAGCATGCAAGAGCGTCTGGTTTTCAGTACTTTAACCAGCCATGAAGATGAATGAGGCACAGATTTCCAGGATAATTTCGCCAGCTGCTGGAACCAGGAGGAGACTTTACGCACATCCAAGCAGGAGCGAGTGCACATAGTTCGTAGGAGGCTGGGTTCCTGATTTCTTCTCAGCTCCTCCACAGGGTTGTGGAGGAAGCACAGCATATTCCCAAACTCCTGCTCCCTCCAGCACGTGCACTCCAGCTTCACGCGAATACGAGACACCTTTGATGGCAGATTCCATTTGGTGTTCTGCTCCACGTGGAAGGAGTGCCCACGAGGAGCTGTCATGGGAATAAGGCAGCGGTAGACCGTATCACCCTCCCAGGGACTCCAGCCTTCAAAAGCACTGCCCACTCCAATGGGTGTCTGCAGCACTGGAGAGAAAGTGTCCTTAAAGACCCAGTCACAGGCACGGCAAAAGCTGCGCACCATTTCCTCCACAAGCCGGCAGCAGTTGGTCAGGTTTACCTGCTGCCGCTGGATGCTCTCTGCAATACAAATGGATGTATTCGATTCAGCGTTGAGCGCTGCTTCTTCCAAGTCCTCATCGCTGCTGGAACTCTCCTCGTCGCTGCTGTCATCAAACACCTTGAACTTTTTACGAAGCCAAAACAACAGCCAAATTAAGAGGAGAATAAAACCAAGACCGGCCCAGAACTGCCAAGATCGCATCGCACATGAGAGCAGGGCTCCCATATGCATCGAGCTCTGCTGCTTCTCTAGCGCCTCAATTTCCAACAGGAGCTGAGCCATGCGTTGTTGCATCTCCTCCGCATACCGCCGCATGCGCTCATTTGTAGCTTCTTCCAATTCATCCCCGACTTCCTTTGGGCTCTCGACTAAGCCCTGCGAGGAGATTATTTGCTGGCTTGAAGCCCAGCTGGGACCAACACAAACCCAGACACACGGGTGCCGTACCTAGCTGGCCCACGAGGCATTGCCGATGGAGGAGATGGCTGCAAGCACAGCAGGACACTCTGCTCTCATTTGCCTGGGTGCTACTAGGAGTCCACCTCCGGCTTGGCAGAAACACGCAGAGCTGACTGTGTAATATTGCCCAGCACTGTGTTCCCTCACGTTTGCAGAAGCAACTTGCAGCTGTGAGAAAAATGTTTTTTCTCTAATCTGTATTTACACAGAACGGAGATAAAGAAATTCCTCAACAATCACTTAATCTCTCTTTGGGCTGACACCACCATCTTTGCTCAGCCCAGCTCCAAAGCAGCAACACATGCAAACACAGCACGCTGCTCTGCAGCCCGGGGAAGGACTATCACGTGAAAAACGAGGGCTGTACCCAAGTCCTTTGCACTGCAAACATCCACTGATGCAGGCAGCGGGATGCTGAGAGGAAGGGCAGCCCCATCTTCTGGAAGCTGGCACGTGTTTGAAGTTCTTGTGTGTTTCTGGCATGTGATTTGAAGCAAGAAGCCTGCTCTCAGCTTGCAGACATGTCATCCCTGCCACAAGCCGCCCTGCTCATGCAAGCAAGCTCTCAGCAAGCTCTGCATGAACTAACCGCCTGGCCCTTAAGGACTGGAAAAACAGGAAGCCCTTTCAAAGGTATCTATGGATTTAATGTTGACGTTTGAATTTCCCTGTCATATCACTGTAACTTTTTTTGCCCACATGCTGTATCCCTGCACTGTGAAGTTGTCATTTAATTCTAGTCAGAGACTTTGTGCTTTTGAAAATAAAGCCAAGGAGAACAGAAACGTGAAATGTTCAAAAACACTTTAGTGCATTAGACAAGGATTTAGTATGAGAAGCCCTTTCCAGCCCTTAGGGGAAAACACAGCTTGTATACAAATAACCTAGCAAAGATAAAGCTGTTCTGCATAGTGAAAATTTTGGTGCTATATAGTTTGAGGACATAATATAACGTACTTATCAGTAAAAACAGAGTTATGACACCATGACGATAACCCAGAAGAGTTGAAAGGGACTGAGGACAACACAGACTTCATGGCACAGCACTGGGAAATCAGCGTCCCTGCTTAGCCAGGCCCAGCAGCAAGCAGACGGGTTGATAAAACTCAGGAGGCTTCCTGTGGGGGCCTCTCCAGCCACAGCCCTACCTGTGAAACAGGCTCTGTTTGCCACCAGCATGTGGCCATGGAGGCTGCGGGTGCAGGCAGAATCTATCCTGTAGACAGGGGCAGCTCCTGGAGCACCAAGTGGCAGCAACAGTTTTTTAAAAATGCGCCCTTGATGCTGCATCTGGAGCTGGCCACATTCTCCTACAGGCAAACTGTGCACTGGGAGGAACTGTGAAAAAACTTTCCGCATGGAGTCTATGAATGCAATCCCCTAGGTGAAAGTCCATCCCACTTGTAACCCAACTCAGCAAATATTAATGCCCCGTTCCTGCATTCACATTCCCATATTCCTGAGACAATGGCCTTCTTTCCCCTGGTAAATACAGAAAGTAAGCATTTCCTCAAAGGAAGTTCATTTGGATTTTTAGACAACCTCCCCCCCCAAAAGAAGGAAGAGTGGGAAACAAAAACCATTTTGGTAATCTGGGAAAGTATTATCAGACGCGACCTCTTCTGCTGAAGTGAAACACTTTCCCTAGGCCACTAAGAAGCTAAGGACCAAAGTGTTTCTTTAACATTATTTTAACCGTAAAGGAAGAAAATCAGATGGCCTTCCAATTCATTTTACCAGCACACATACTGAAGACTCCACACATTGAAGACTTGACTTTATTTTAAAAGAATGATTCATGCATTTAGCCTTTGGTTCATTTCTGTATTAGTTTTGGAGCCATAAATCTCACTTTGGAGGTGTAGAATGATTAATTTCTCAGCAACATTTTTGCTTTGAAGTGTCCATCAGCTGTTAATAAAACAAGCCCTGTTACATTCTCTTCAAAGTCACAAAACAAACACATGCAGATGTTTTGGGCCAAGGAGGGAGCTGAAGATCTGTCTGTCAGTGAGTATTTAGCCAAAATGAAGAGGGTGTTCCTATCTTGACACCTTGGAGAAGAGGGGTGTGTTTGTTCAGCCAAAACCTCTGTGCACGGAGGCAACAGGAGAATTGGGACTGGGTCTCCAGAGCTCCTGATTTAGAGGGTGGAGTCTAGGGAATGAATATTACATTTTGTTAGAAAACTACTAGTGTTTCTACAGCACAGATTTAATAAAGATAATTTATGTCTGACTGAAAGTTAAATACCTCACAACCCTGCACTTGGTGTTTAGTGGAATATACTGCATAGTCTGTATCCAACCTACAGCTGAATTAACAATGAGTCTACAAAGACTCATGCCTCTGAGACATGGAGAAACATGAGGCAATCAGAGCAGCAAATTCTGGGCTGGTGTAGCTTGGCAGCCACCCTGTGAAGCCAGCAGAGGTGTACCACCTTAGGCTAGCCAGGAATTAGATTGAGGTGTTCGGGGGTTAGCTTTTTTATAGAGGGATTTGCAGACATGTCCCTACACCTGAGCGATCCCCACTTGCTCTGTCACCTCCATGGGTCTGCCAACTGCCAGCACAAGGGAGAGCCCTTCCCTAGCCTTTGCGTTCAGCAAACCCTGAATTCCCTGTTTAATTGTACCAGATTTACACTGGCAGGAACAATGACGACAGAGGGCAGGCAAGCTCAACGAGATGCTAAGCAGCACAGCTTAGGTTTCAGCTTTCTGCCTTTGCATCTCTGGAGCCTTCCAGTCAAAGCTTGGCTCATATGCGGGGCAGGCTGATTTTCACCAGCTAAATGCTAACAGCACAGGGTGCCCAGAAGGCCTTTTGTCTCACCTGGTGTCTCAGCATGGACGTGAGACCAACTAAACTACCACAAATCTCATTTGTGGTAGTGGGAACATGGAACTGAGCAGTGCCAGCAGAAGCAACTGTGAATGGCAGCAGATACTGAGCCCCACTGCCAAAAGTAACCGAAGTGCCTGTGAGAAGTGACTTTACGACGTCCACGCACCCACCCTGCTGTTTAGATTTGCCCTCTAGATCCTCTCCTTGTCCTCAACACGTCCTTACAATCAGGCACCACTGAACAGCTCTGGTATCACTCAGCAGAGAGCAGCCCTCTGTATCAGCTGCTGCAATTATTGAGACACATTAGAGCAATAGCAACTTGCACTGTGTGCTGCGTGTGCTGCAGGACCAGCTCAAACCTGTAGCTGGGGAGGCAGTAGAGATGACAGGGACATTATTTATTAGGGACAGAGCCAAAAAAAAAACATCCTCCAGGCCCTAGTGTTTAGTTTGTTCCACTGCTAAAGAGAAAACACCACTAATGACAGGATGAGCAACTCCACAAAATACATACTATGGAGCTAAAGGCCCTCATTACAGAGAAAGCCAAATCCCCTGTTGCAGAGCAGGGCCTGAATACACATTACCTGTGCTGCTGCAGGTCCAGCATTCTTTCCCCAGGGAGTCTCCAGGATGCTTCAGCCTCCTGCCTGTCTGCCAGGGAGGACACAGTTTAATTCCTCCCCTGCCTTTACAGAGCTCTGAGACAGGCGAGGAAGCACAGCGTGCAAGGAAGAGGCCATCACAAGTGTGCAACAGCTTCTCATGGCCATAAATCTCAGAAATTGCAAACATCTATTATTGGTTTATTTTGACAATAACTTGGATGTGACTTTTCCTCTTATAGTCTCTGCCTAGATTCGTCTCAAAAAGGTGCCTCCTCCCATCTGTTTCCTCTGTTTTGGAGTGTGATTTTAAGGGGATTTATGGGTAACACCCATTCTCTCTCCTCAGATTTGTGCTCAGGGGTTGGGAGAGCAGCTGAACCCCACAGCTTTAACCTGAAAGCAGGCAGGGTGGTGCAATAGGGTAACCGAGCTGTGGCATACTGCCACGGGTTCGCTGCCAGCACCACTACCAAGGACGTGTCCTGTCATATCTGTAAGACTCATCTGTATGGCTGCTCACAACTCACAGCTGCCAGCATCTGGGCTATATCCTGCCCCAAGTTCATTCTGCCAACAATTCGGAAGGCTGCAGTGGGGCGGCAGGGTGGAAATCAAAAGGGACTTCAGACATTCAAGTCCCCTTCGTGCCAGGGTTGTCTCTGTCTTCCTCTGCTCCCATGGCCAGCTTGTTGAAGCCTCAACCTGCATAAACAATATTGAAATAATATTGTAGTAATTTCAATAATGCATATTAATATATAAAAATGCTATTGTAACAATGCTATTGCATAATAATATCTAAACAATGCAGAGTCATAACACTTGCACAGCAGCTTCCATTAATTATTACATGAAACACGCATGATTCCAGGAAGCATGGTGTTTGGAAATAGCAAATTTTCCACCATTCCCTACCAGTGTTTTGTGTACATGTCGTTTTAATCTGCTTGGCAAACACAGGCTGTGATTGATGTGGCTAGGAGAGCTCTATGTGACTTTATCCATTCAATCGCTCACCCTGTTTTTAGATCTGTGTTTTCTGTGATCTGCCTTGAACTGGCCAAACACCTCTTGCAGCTTTTAACTCTTACCTCGGAGCAGGCGATGCATGTGAATAGGTACTACAGGGATCACAGCATTTTCTGGAGAAAGGCCTAGCTGTGGCAAAAATAAACCCACTCACCATTCCCTAGCATGAGACTTTCCCACTATCTCTGACACACACCAAAACCTATTCTCCCATCCAGAGAGCAAGGGTAGAAATCAAGATGAGGAGAGTGCATGGAAAAGGAGCTTCCTAAGTTCTAGCATCAGTGAAGTTCCTACTAAGGGCTTTCTGAAATGACTCTACAAAACCTGCTCCCTATCACGTGTCTAGCTCTCACCCAGAGTTTACCAAACTCACTGGGAAAGCTTCAGTGTCATCAGCCATTGGTTTCAATAGCATCCTGCAGAAATATGAGGACACATTCTCCTTTGGGGCGATGGTTTGGCCAGATCTTAATCCTGTGGGGATGGCTAGTGCCCACAGGCTGCAGATGCTGTGGACAGCTCAGTCTATCACAGTGAGGAGCATTTCCATATCCTGCTTTGCACAGAGAGAGCTTTGAGCCGCAGTGGGTACACTCAGGCCAGGATTCATCTCTGCCACTTAGCCAAATTTTGGAGGCATTGATCTGGTTCAAGCTTGTCCTTGGGACCTGCCATTCACGCCTCCAGGGGCACTGACTAAGGAATGACCCAAAGTCCCTGGTATTGCATGTGTATGCTCTACTCCTTCCCTGTGCTGGGACAGTCAGGTCTTTCTCGCCACAAGCGTGTTTCACTCTGCCCTGCCCTTTCCATGGATTAATGGATTAACCCCTAATCTTTGCAGTGACCTAACTTGTAGCCTGATTGATGGCTCTACTTGTTTTCTTGCATTTTGCATCAGCAACACAAGAGAAGCGATAACCACACAAAAGAAACAGCTGCTGGAGAGAAGGAAAGAAACTCAAGACAGTTGTTTATAGGCAATTAATGTCTTTTGTCCCACAGTAGGTGTGATTTAGGGTAGCACATATTCAAGCATTTGGAAATGGCTGTTTCTCCCTCCTCTCCACTATCAGTGGGCTCATGTTTTTTAACAAGGCCAGGGACCAAGAACAGGCCATGGAAGACTGATGCTTTGAGAGGGGCATGAGCATCTTTAGCCACTCACTTGTTAGACTGCTTCAGGACCACAGAGGAATACACAAATCTCTGGCTCCAGCTAGAGGCTAGTTCACTGCAAGGCTTCTAACCTGAAAGCAGCATATGGCACGGTATTGAAGTGCATGAAAACACATATAATGAAGAAAAAAGGAACGACAAGGGCAGAGACCACAGAGACTTTCACATGCTGTCTGTCCCAGACAGCAGGATTTTCCTCCTGGTCTATCAAGCAACGAGATGGGCTGATGTTCCCTTCCCTCCACCAATGTTATCAAGTCAACGAACCTCGTAATGTATTAACCCTACTTGACATTGTGAAACAAGATCCGTGTTTGACCGAACTATTGTCCCGTCAGTTAAGCGCAAGTTCTGGCTGCTCAGTTAAAGGTAAAGCCCTACAAATGCAGGGCCAGTCTTCCCAGCTGGGCAGGAAAGGAATCAGGTGGGACGTGGTTCCTGGGCTACACTTCTGGTATTGCTCAAGCCTCTCTGTGTGGGGTGAGCTGGGTGCCCTAGCAGAGACCAGCATCCTTAGGGAGGGCTGATGGTCAGCCACTTCAGCCCTGTTTCTGCCCTCTGTTGGGCAAGGCAGCGTTACGAGACAAGGGAGATCCAAATGGCAGACCCAAAGGAAGAACAAGTTGTCCACGCCAACGCTGAGAGATGAGTCAGCTCCTTGAGCGCTATGAAAATTATTTGAAATTTTTGGAGGGCTGGGATCTCGGGAGTGCACCTCGCCCCAGTCAGTGTGATGCAAGCACCCTGTCACAAGCACAGGTGGCTAAGGCCAGCAAAGTAGGAAAGACGTGAAAACGTCCCCTACCTACCAGGGGAAAGTGTTGTTTTCCTTTATATCCATCAACATTCCTCTCCCAAAATACACAGATAAGTTTATACCAACTGTGAAAGCCAGCAGGAGCTGACTGGGATCGTCCCTCTTACAACTGGATCACAGGCAGGGTTTGCGGCAGAGTTTTTGGGATCTGACACCATGTGGCTAGATTTCCTTGACACCCTCTGCGCGTTATGTCTGGCCTCTTGGCAGAAGAGTGGTGTCTTCCTTCCACACCTGAACCCACATGAAGTGTACCTGCAAAGCCCTTATGTTCAAACAAGATTTCTTAGCTGGAGGAGTTACCAGTGCAGTTCTCCTTTTCAGAGAGAGAAGGTAATTTCAGAGTTAAAGTAGAGGTGAATTCAGTGTGCCTTGGCATATGCTGTGGAGGGGAGGGATGTCCCGCGCTATGATGATTACGGGTTTCTGCCATAAAGAGAGGGGAAATGAAACACCACATAAATAGAATGCTTCTAAATATTGCCAAATTGGTTATCAGATAAATATCTGGACAGAGATAGGCAGACTGCCTCCATATGCTTGTTCTAGATAATCTAGGTGATACATCTCATTCTAAACACAACCCAAACAAAAGATACAGCTGAAAATCCTAAGAATTTTTGAAGGATGAATATGATATCATGAGATGACCAAATACTCCTTGAAAAGCACAGCCTTATCAGAGGAAAAAAAAAAAAAAAGAAAAAAAAAAGTAAAAGCCAGTAAAGTCAGCCTTGACCTACCAAACGCACAGGAAGACATCTGAGTCACCTTGCTGCACCCAAACTTCTCCTCTGGCAAGTTCTCATTTCCTAAAAGGAAGTGGTTGAGGCATTTCTCCTCCGTACAGCAGCACAGGTACTGCATGGTATCATCCAGTCTCCTGTACTAGCTAGGCCGTGGTAGGACGTACATGACAGGAGTCTCGAAGGCATATGTAGAAATACCTGTGACCACCAGGATACGGGTGCAGAGTTGCAGACATCTGATGGAGAAGCTGTCATGTCAGGGATGCCTGACCACGTGCCCAAAGAACTTCGTCTCTGCCACACTGCAGCTCTGTGGCCAGCTTGTGCTGGGGGTAAAGCTGGCCTCTGCCTTCTGGCTGCTGAGGAAGATGTTTGAGTCACCTTGCTGCAGCCCAAACCACCTGAATGAGGATGGTTCTACTGAAGGCATCCATCAGCTGGAGCTCATCCTCAGAGTGGTGCGAGAAGCACAGCACCTCTCCCACAAGCTGCTCTGCAGTTCCACAAGGAGGTCTTGTGGGCATCTTCCCTGCAGTGTCCAGCTCCAGGTGGAAGGAGTGGCCAGCAGGAGGCTTCAAGGACACAAGCAGGTGGTGAGCAGCATCATCCTCGAGGGGTCTCCAGCCTTGAAAACCACTGCCCACCCTGACAGCTGGCTGCAGCAGCAGAAGGAAAGTAATCAAGAGCAATCAGAAGACACACAGGACTTCTCCCACCAGGTCCTCCATGATGCATGTCCAAGTGTCGTGGTTCTGCTCAAGTGGGCAGCCGAGCTCCACCACAGCCGCTCTCTCAGTCCCCCTCCTCAAAGACGAACGGGGAGAAAATACGATGAAAAGGGCTCAAATCTTGAGATAAGGACAAGCAGATCACGCAGTAATTATTATAACGGGCAAAACAGACTCTGCATAGGGAGATAGTAAGATTTATTACTTATTACTAAGCTAGAGAAGTGAGAAACGAAAG
This sequence comes from Anas acuta, assembly GCF_963932015.1. Lineage (NCBI taxonomy): Eukaryota > Metazoa > Chordata > Aves > Anseriformes > Anatidae > Anas > Anas acuta. Next base: position 5,515,636 of record NC_088983.1, on the reverse strand, counting down.
AAACCAAACGCACCTTCCCTCCCCCCATCCACCCTCTTCCCCCTCCTCCCCCCAAGCAGCGCAGGGCAATGGGTGAATGGGGGTTATGGTCAGTCTACAGCGCTTCTCTGCTGCTCCTTCTCGGTCACTCCCGTCCCCTGTGCTGTGGGGTCCCTCCCACGGGATGCAGTCCTTGATGAACTGATCCGGTGTGGGCTTCCCACAGGCAGCAGCTCTTCCAGAGCTGCTCCAGATATGGGTCCTTACTGTAGTGGGTTTACGTGGCAACGTTTTGGTAGCAGGGGGCCATAGGGGTGGTTTCTGTGAGAAAGATCTAGAAGCTGCCCCATGTTTGGGAAGGGCCCCATTGTTTTCCAGAGCTGAGCCAATAAGCGATTATTGTTTTGCGCCTCTGTGAGAGCATATTTAAGACAGGGAAAAAAACGTAGCGCCACACAGCAGCCGGGAGAGTGAAGGGAGTGAGGAATGGCACCAAGGTCAGTGCAGAAGGAGGGGGAGAGGTGCTGCAGGCGCCGGAGCAGAAGTCCCCTGTGGCCTGTGGTGAGGACCATGGTGAAGCAGGCTGTCCCCCTGCAGCCCATGGAGTACCACGGTGGAGCAGGGTTCCTCGCTGCAGCCCGTGGAGGAGACCACGGTGGAGCAGGTGGTGCTGCCGCCTGTGGAAGACCCCTGCCGGAGCAGATTCCGGGCTGGACCTGTAGCCCGTGGAGAGGAGCCCACGCAGGAGGAGGTAATGGGGCAGGAGCTGCTGCCCGTAGGGGAGCCAGGTTGGAGCAGTTTGCTCCTGAGGGATGGACCCTGTGGTACGGACCCATATCTGGAGCAGCTCTGGAAGAGCGGCTGCCTGTGGGAAGCCCACACTGGATCAGTTCATCAAGGACTGCATCCCGTGGGAGGGACCCCACAGCACAGGGGACGGGAGTGACCGAGAAGGAGCAGCAGAGAAGTGCTGTAGACTGACCATAACCCCCATTCCCTTGTTCCCCTGCGCTGCTTGGGGGGAGGAGGGGGAAGAGGGTGGATGGGGTGGGGGGAAGGTGCGTTTGGTTTCTTTCCTTTGTTTCTCACTTCTCTAGCTTGTTAGTAATGAGCAATAAATCTTCCTATCTATCTTCTTATGCTGAGTCTGTTTTGCCTGTTACAATAATTATTGCGTGATTTTCTCATCCTTATCTCAATCCTTGAGCCCTTTTCACATATTTTCTCCCCATTCCTCTTGAGGAGGGGGAGTGAGAGAGCGGCTGTGGTGGAGCTCGGCTGTCCACTAGAGTGGAACCACGACACTTACCACGGGGTCCATCCCTCAGGAGCAAACTGCTCCAACCTGGCTCCCCCACGGGCAGCAGCTCCTGCCCCATCACCTGCTCCTGCGTGGGCTCCTCTCCACGGGCTACAGGTCCAGCCCGGAATCTGCTCCGGCAGGGGTCTTCCACAGGCTCCGTCGGTGCAGGGCCACCTGCTCCACCGTGGTACTCCATGGGCTGCAGGGGGACAGCCTGCTTCACCATGGGCCTCACCACAGGCCGCAGGGGACTTCTGCTCCGGCGCCTGGAGCACCTCTCCCCCTCCTTCTGCACTGACCCTGGCACCTGCAAGGCTGTTCCTCACTCCTCTCACTCTCCCAGCTGCTGTATATATTGCAGCGTTTTTTTCCCTGTCTTAAATATGCTCTCACAGAGGTGCAAAATAACACTGTTGTTGGCTCAGCTTACTGGCTCGGCTCAGGTCAGCAGTGGGGCCCTTCCCAAACATGGGGCAGCTTCTAGATCCTTCTCCCAGAAGCCACCCCTAATGCCCCCTGCTACTAAAACCTTGCCACGTAAACCCACTACACCAAGTCACAGCCCTCGTGGACACTGGCAAGAAATGGCCAGGTTGGCTGAAACCCCTTGGAGCGGAAGCCAACTGCTGTACTAAACGTGCTTTGATGCGGATTACTGGCAAAGTCTAAATTCATGGTGCTAATTGTTGGGGTGCAGAGGGCTGTGCAGACTGCATTATTGTCTTCATAAATCTGGCCAGTACCAGTTCTTGTCTCTCATCCAGACCTCCAGCTCTTTCTGTTGCTTGGTTAACACAGATTGATCCTGAAAAATCCCTGGCAAGAGCTGAGGCACTGCCACCCAGGGCCAGGCAGTGACACTGGGGGATGCCAGAGCTGGAGAGGAGCTGGGGGAGCAGCCCTGATGGGGGGAGTAGCGGTCCCAACAGAGGGACAGAGGGGAGCAATGGCCCCAACAGTCCTGAGCGGTTCCAGAAAGTTCCTGACAGGTCCCAATGGCCCTAACAGGAGAGGGAACGTTCCTGACAGGCCCCAACGGCTCTGAAGGGACGAGGAACGTTCCTGACAGGCCCCAGCAGCTTGAGGAGGACACTCACAGACAAAGTGTTTGTTCAAGCAAGACATTTATTGGAATCTTTGCAGAGGCCAAGCTCCCAGTGAAATGGACAGGCCAAGAACCAAGCCCACTTGGTATGAGGAGTCTCTGCGTCAAGCGTCCATGAAGCAGCCTCTGGAGCTGCATGGGGTCCAGCTCCCCACAGGGTGCTAGCAGGTCATCATCTGCCATCAGCAGTGCATGAAGGTCTCTGTCATGTCCGTAGATCAGCAGTCTTTTCAGCTGATCTCGCACCACCTCGAAATTCTGCAGCTTTGGCATATGGGTCCTGCTACAGATGCTGGAAGAGGTTGACCGGGCCAGACAACTGGAAGGCTGGTGGCAGGACAATCACATCGGGCACCATCTCATTGTCAAAGAAGTGGTTGAGACATTTCCCTTCCAAACAGCAGCAAAGGTACCTTTGCAGCTGTGTGGAATGAGGGAGAGATTTCCAGGATAATTTCGCCAGCTGCTGGAACCAGGAGGAGACTTTACGCACATCCAAGTAGGAGCGAGTGCACATAGTTCGTAGGAGGCTGGGTTCCTGATTTCTTCTCAGCTCCTCCACAGGGTTGTGGAGGAAGCACAGCATATTCCCAAACTCCTGCTCCCTCCAGCACGTGCACTCCAGCTTCACGCGAATACGAGACACCTTTGATGGCAGATTCCATTTGGTGTTCTGCTCCACGTGGAAGGAGTGCCCACGAGGAGCTGTCATGGGAATAAGGCAGCGGTAGACTGTATCACCCTCCCGGGGACTCCAGCCTTCAAAAGCACTGCCCACTCCAATGGGTGTCTGCAGCACTGGAGAGAAAGTGTCCTTAAAGACCCAGTCACAGGCACGGCAAAAGCCGCGCACCATTTCCTCCACAAGCCGGTAGTAGTTGGTCAGGTTTACCTGCTGCCGCTGGATGCTCTCTGCAATAAAAATGGCTGCATTCGATTCATTGTTGAGCTCTGGTTCTTCCAAGTCCTCATTGCTGCTGGAGCTCTCCTCATCGCTGCTGTCATCAAACACCTCGAACTTTTTATGAAGCCAAAACAACAGCCAAATTAAGAGGAGAATAAAACCAAGACCGGCCCAGAACTGCCAAGATTGCATGGCAGATGAGAGCAGGGCTCCCATATGCATCGAGCTCTGCTGCTTCTCTAGCGCCTCAATTTCCAACAGGAGCTGCACCATGCGTTGTTGCATCTCCTCCGCATACTGCCGCATGCGCTCATTCATAGCTTCATCCAATTCATCCCCGACTTCCTTTGGGCTCTCGACTAAGCCCTGCGAGGAGATTATCATTGCTGGCTTGAAGCCCAGCTGGGACCAACACAAACCCAGACACACGGGTGCCGTACCTAGCTGGCCCACGAGGCATTGCCGATGGAGGAGGTGGCTGCAAGCACAGTAGGACACTCTGCTCTCATTTGCCTGGGTGCTACTAGGAGTCCACCTCCGGCTTGGCAGAAACACGCAGAGCTGACTGTGTAATATCGCCCAGCACTGTGTTCCCTCACGTTTGCAGAAGCAACTTGCAGCTGTGAGAAAAATGTTTTTTTCTAATCTGTATTTACACAGAACGGAGATAAAGAAATTCCTCAACAATCACTTAATCTCTCTTTGGGCTGACACCACCATCTTTGCTCAGCCCAGCTCCAAAGCAGCAACACATGCAAACACAGCACGTCGCTCTGCAGCCCGGGAAAGGACTATCACGTGAAATACGAGGGCTGTACCCAAGTCCTCTGCACTGCAAACATCCACTGACGCAGGCAGCGGGATGCTGAGAAGAAGGGCAGCCCCATCTTCTGGAAGCTGGCACATGTTTGAAGCTCTTGTGTGTTTCTGGCATGTGATTTGAAGCAAGAAGCCTGCTCTCAGCTTGCAGACATGTCATCCCTGCCACAAGCCGCCCTGCTCGTGCAAGCAAGCTCTCAGCAAGCTCTGCATGAACTAACCGCCTGGCCCTTAAGGACTGGAAAAACAGGAAGCCCTTTCAAAGGTGTCTATGGATTTGATGTTGACGTTTGAATTTCTCTTTCATATCACGGAAACTTTTTTGCCCACATGCTGTATCCCTGCACTGTGAATTTCCAACAGGAGCTGCATCATGCACTCTTGCAGCTCCTCTGCACACTGCAGCATACATTGTCACGTGTCTGTACCTAATTCATCACTGACATTCTCCAACTTGTAGATTAAAGCCAACACCATCAGGGTGAAAAAAAATGCCAAAATTACAGTCTGAAAGAGGTGAGAGAGAAGCGGGTCAGTGGGCCCTGGTGGGAGCGGGCTGGCGGCTGAGGGAGCTGCGGCAGGAGCCTCAGGCCCCTGGGGTCAGGTAGGAGAGGGGGCGAGGGGGCTGGGAGGCAGCAGGGACTGTGGGCAGTGCCAGCGGGGTCAGCCACGAGCCCTGCCCCGAGCGGCTGGGCCCTGGTGCAGGCTTAGCAAGGCCTCGGGGGGCAGCTTTTGTGCTGCCCAGCCTTCCCCCTGCTGCTGCACTCGCCTCACGGATGGCTCAGGCCAGACTGCAGCATGGCCCTGAGGGGAGCAGGGACATTCCTGACAGGCACCAGGGGCCCTGAGGTGGACAGGGATGTTCCTGACAGACCCCAGCGACCATGATGTGAGGAGGGACATTCCTGACAGACCCCAGAGGCTGCAGTGTACTTTAATGCTGTCAAACTACATAGGGGCAGAACCCATCTGTATTTATGGGGTGACAGGGGGATCCCAGCAGTTAACTGTACTGGAGGATGAAGTGAGTCTAACTGGAAATAAGTGGCAAAAGCAGCGTATTGTGACAGGCCCGGATGCTCCATGCATCCTTGGCGTAGACTATCTCAGGAGAAGATATTTCAAGGACCCAAAATGGTACCGGTGGGCTTTTGGCATAGCTGCCTTAGGGACAGAGGACATTAAACAGTTGTCTACGTTGCCCAGTCTCTGGGAGGACCCTTCTGTTGGGTTGCTGAGCGTCAAAGAACAGCAGGTGCCGATTGCCACCACAGCTGTGCACCGGCAGCAATATGGCACCAACCGAGACCCCCCATTCTCATCCATAAGCTAATTCATCAACTGGAGAGAAATGGGATGATCAGCAAGATTCACTCACCCTTTCATAGTCCCATATGGCCAGTGCGAAGGTCTATTGGTGAGTGGACTGTCGTGGCCTGAATAAAGTCATGCCACTGCTGAGTGCTGCGGTGCCTGACATGCTAGAACTCCAGTACGAACTGGAATCAAAGGCAGCCAAGTGGTACGCTGCAATTGAGATAGCTAATTGATATAGCTAATTGAGATAGCTAATGCATTTTTCTCCATCCCTTTGGCAGCAGAGTGCAGGCCACAGTTTGCTCTTACTTTGAGGGGTGTCTAATACACCGGGAATCGACTGCCCCAGGGGTGGAAACAAAGCCCTACCATACCTAGACTACATGATGTGGACACCGTTTGATTTGCACACCATGGAAGAACTGCCTGTGTTCTGCAGTGTATGAGTGCAAAGAGGAAGGACCCTGGGCTTTTAGAGCACTGGGACATTTATATCTCTCTTGGTATGACAGTTACAGAACACCTCTCAAGTGTTTTCCCATATTGTGTAGGGTGTGGAAAAGGCTCAGAGCCAGCAGAGAGAGGAAGACTGCCACAGACATAGCATGGGGGAGTTGAGAGAGAAGAAGCTTCTTGGATCAGCTCCTCAGCAAAATGCTCCCCGATGCTGTGGCAGCCAAGCTGTCAGCATCTCATGCCTGCCTGTCCTGACCAAGAGTGATACAGACACTCACACACAAATTGTTTGTTTAAGCAAGAAATATATTAGGGTTTTGGAGAGGCCGAGCTCCCGGAGTGAATGGACAATGTGCAAGAGCTAGATGGTCACTGTCCAGCTGGTAACAAAGCCTCTGCTTCAAGCAGCTGCATGGGGTGTGCCTCCCGCAAGGGTGGTTTTGCTGTGGAGAGAACACGGAGGAGCAATTCCCACTGCCAACTGAGCAGCATCTTCTCCATGTCCAGCATGCTCAGCTCTGCAGCACGTGGCAAGCAGTTGTGGTTGTAGCCACCGTAGTCATCAGTGGTTACTACGCTTGGTAGATTGTCCATACGGAGATCTTGCCACACTTGGCAGTGGGTTGCTGCACGGAGTTTTCCCATCCTCTTCTGCGTCCTGCATTCTCCCCTCTTCTTTCTGTGGTGGGAGGTCATTGCCTGCTGTCAGCAGAGTGCCCCGGAGAGCTCTGCATGAAGGCCTCTCTCAGTTCCTAAAGTTCAGCATTTTCATGAGCTGCTCTTGCAGCACACGGAAATCAGTGTGCGCCTGGGTGTATTGATCCGGGTCCTTTGCTAAGTCCTGGAAGAGGTTGGGTGGTCTGGATGTTTGGAAATCCAGAGGCAAGATGAACTCCTCAGGCATTTGCTCGTTTCCTAACCAGAAGTGGTCCAGGCGCTTCTTCCTCAGGCACGAGCGCAGGTACTCCACGATGTCATCCATGCGCTGCAAAAACTCCCTCCTGTGCCATCTTTCCAGAGGGATGGTGTTCAGCAGGTGCATGACGACGGTCTTCATCATATAGCTGGTAAAATAACTGTCCATCGCGATACGGGCACAGAGCTGCATGCATCCGAGGTGGAAACTGTCCTGCTGGGCATTCGCGGCTATGTTCCGGAAGAACTTCATCTCTGCCACTGCGCAGCTCTGTGGCCATACTGTGTCCGGGGTAACGGGAGCCTCAGAGTAATCGCTGCTCAGAAAAATGTCCGTATCACCTTGTTGTACCCCAAACATCATCTCAACGAACACGGTTGATCCGGTGTCATCAATCAAACGAAGCATGCAAGAGCGTCTGGTTTTCAGTACTTTAACTAGCCATGAAGATGAATGAGGCACAGATTTCCAGGATAATTTCGCCAGCTGCTGGAACCAGGAGGAGACTTTACGCACATCCAAGTAGGAGCGAGTGCACATAGTTCGTAGGAGGCTGGGTTCCTGATTTCTTCTCAGCTCCTCCACAGGGTTGTGGAGGAAGCACAGCATATTCCCAAACTCCTGCTCCCTCCAGCACGTGCACTCCAGCTTCACGCGAATACGAGACACCTTTGATGGCAGATTCCATTTGGTGTTCTGCTCCACGTGGAAGGAGTGCCCACGAGGAGCTGTCATGGGAATAAGGCAGCGGTAGACCGTATCACCCTCCCGGGGACTCCAGCCTTCAAAAGCACTGCCCACTCCAATGGGTGTCTGCAGCACTGGAGAGAAAGTGTCCTTAAAGACCCAGTCACAGGCACGGCAAAAGCCACGCACCATTTCCTCCACAAGCCGGCAGTAGTTGGTCAGGTTTACCTGCTGCCGCTGGATGCTCTCTGCAATAAAAATGGCTGCATTTGATTCATCGTTGAGCTCTGGTTCTTCCAAGTCCTCGTCGCTGCTGTCATCAAACACCTCGAACTTTTTACGAAGACAAAACAGCAGCCAAATTAAGAGGAGAACCCCAAGACCGGCCCAGAACTGCCAAGTCTGCATTGAGTCTGCGCCCTCAGCGCCCGCCGAACGTCCCACTGTCAACTGAGCAGCATCTTCATCCAATTGATACCCGACTTCCTGTGGGCTGTTGACTAAGCCCAAAAATGCCAGGAAATAGAAAGCTGCCGAAACCATGGTCTGAAAGAGAGAGAAGCACGTCAGTGGGGCTGGGTGGGAGCTGGATGGCGGCTGAGGGAGCTGCGGCACGAGCCTCAGGCCCCTGGGGTCAGGTAGGAGAGGAGGCGAGGGAGCTGGGAGGCAGCAGGGACTGTGGCCAGTGCCAGCGGGGACAGCCACGAGCCCTGCCCTGGCCCAACCCAGTCTTCCCCCTGCTGCTGCACTCACCGATGGCTCAGGCCAAAGTGAAGCAGTGCTGCCCGCGGCTGCCTTTAAAGCCTCCCCCCCCATTGTGACACGTCCTCTGATGTCACCTGCGCCCACACCGCATCACAGGACCCCCGCCCCACCCTTGGTGCCCACCGCACGTCCCACTACCAACTGAGCAGCAATTTCTCCATGTCCAGCATGCACAGCTTTGGGGCTTGTGGCTAGCAGGGCGTCTGTCAGGCATCTTTGTAGCTGCCACAATCGTCGCTGGCTGTGGGGTTGGAAATCCCTCCTGTGCATGCTTGTCAAAGGGTGGTGGTCAAGAAATGCATGACAGCTCTCTTCCAGGCATGGGTGGCAAAGATCTGTGTTTGACCGAACTATTGTCCCATCAGTTAAGCGCAAGTTCTGGCTGCTCACTTAAAGCTTAAAAAAGTTAAAATTTTTGCCTGAGTCGGCCAGACATCACATTGGTGTGCTGCCATCCAGACGCTCCTGCAAGCTCCATGTGTTTGATGCCTTCGATAAAATCCATTTTGTTGAGTTCATTTTTGGAGTGCAACAAGGCGATTCAGACATTTTTCTCAGCAGCGAGAACACTGATGACATCTTTACCCTGGACACAGTACGGCCACAGAGCTGCACAGTGGCAGAGATGAAGTTCTTCCAGTATAAAAGCGCATGCCCCGCAGGACAGCTACCACCTCAGATGCATGCAGCTCTGTGCCCGTATCATGGTGGGCAATGATTTTACCCCCTATGTCTTGAAGACAGTCGTCATGCACCTGCTGAACACCATCCCTTTGGAAAGATGGTGCAGGAGGGAGTTTTTGCAGCGCATGGATGACATCATGCAGTGCCTGCACTGCTGCATAGTGGAGAAACGCCTGGACCACTTCTTCTTAGGGAACAAGGAAGTGCCTGACGAGGTCACCTTGCACCCAGATTTCCTAACATCCAGCCCACTCAACCTCTTCCAGCACATGGCAGAGGATCCAAATGTCCATGCCCGGGCACTGCGTGAATTCCAGGAGCTGCGAGATCGGCTCAAAAGACTGTTGACGTTTGGGAACTGAGAGAGGCCTTAAAGCAGAGCTCTCCGGGGCACTCTGCTGACAGCAGGCGATGACCTCCCACCACAGAAAGAAGAGGGGAGAATGCAGGACACAAAAGAGGATGGGAAAACTCCGTGCAGCAACCCACTGCCAAGCGTGGCAAGATCCCCGTGTGGACAATCTACCAAGCGTAGTAACCACTGATGACTACGGTGGCTACAACCTCAACTGCTTGCCACGTGCTGCAGAGCTGAGCATGCTGGACATGGAGAAGATGCTGCTCAGTTGGCAGTGGGAATTGCTCCTCCGTGTTCTCTCCACAGCAAAACCACCCTTGCGGGAGGCACACCCCATGCAGCTGCTTGAAGCAGAGGCTTTGTTACCAGCTGGACAGTGACCATCTAGCTCTTGCACATTGTCCATTCACTCCGGGAGCTCGGCCTCTCCAAAACCCTAATATATTGCTTGCTTAAACAAACGCTTTGTGTGTGAGTGTCTGTATCACTCTTGGTCAGGACAGGCGGGCATGAGATGCTGACAGCTTGGCTGCCACAGCATCGGGGAGCATTTTGCTGAGGAGCTGATCCAAGAAGCTTCTTCTCTCTCAACTCCCCCATGCTATGTCTGTGGCAGTCTTCCTCTCTCTGCTGGCTCTGAGCCTTTTCCACACCCTACACAATATGGGAAAACGCTTGAGAGGTCTTCTGTAACTGTCATACCAAGAGAGATATAAATGTCCCAGTGCTCTAAAAGCCCAGGGTCCTTCCTCTTTGCACTCATACACTGCAGAACACAGGCAGTTCTTCCATGGTGTGCAAATCAAACGGTGTCCACATCATGTAGTCTAGGTATGGTAGGGCTTTGTTTCCACCCCTGGGGCAGTCGATTCCCGGTGTATTAGACACCCCTCAAAGTAAGAGCAAACTGTGGCCTGCACTCTGCTGCCAAAGGGATGGAGAAAAATGCATTAGCTATCTCAATTAGCTATATCAATTAGCTATCTCAATTGCAGCGTACCACTTGGCTGCCTTTGATTCCAGTTCGTACTGGAGTTCTAGCATGTCAGGCACCGCAGCACTCAGCAGTGGCATGACTTTATTCAGGCCACAACAGTCCACTCACCATTAGACCTTCGCACTGGCCATATGGGACTATGAAAGGGTGAGTGAATCTTGCTGATCATCCCATGGCTCTCCAGTTGATGAATTAGCTTATGGATGAGAATGGGGGGTCTCGGTTGGTGCCATATTGCTGCCGGTGCACAGCTGTGGTGGCAATCGGCACCTGCTGTTCTTTGACGCTCAGCAACCCAACAGAAGGGTCCTCCCAGAGACTGGGCAACGTAGACAACTGTTTAGTGTCCTCTGTCTCTAAGGCAGCTATGCCAAAAGCCCTCCGGTACCATTTTGGGTCCTTGAAATATCCTCTCCTGAAATAGTCTACGTCAAGGATGCATGGAGCATCCGGGCCTGTCACAATACGCGGCTTTTGCCACTTATTTCCAGTTAGACTCGCTTCATCCTCCAGTACAGTTAACTGCTGGGATCCCCCTGTCACCCCATAAATAGGGGTGGGTTCTGCCCATATATAGTTTGGCAGCATTACAGTACACTGCGGCCTCTGGAGGTTGTCAGGAATGTCCCCCCCTCCCCCCCCAAAGGCCACTGGGGCCTGTCAGGAACATCCCTGTCCACGTCAGGGCCCTTGGTGCCTGTCAGGAATGTCCCTGCTCCCCTCAGGGCCATGCTGCAGTCTGGCCTGAGCCATCTGTGAGGCGAGTGCAGCAGCAGGGGGAAGGCTGGGCAGCACAGGGCTGGGGCACAAAAGCTGCCCCCCAAGGCCTTGCTAAGCCTGCAGCCAGGGCCCAGCCGCTCAGGGCAGGGCAGGTGGCTGTCACCACCAGTCCTGGCCACAGTCCCTGCTGCCAGGGACCCTTGCTGCCACAATCCCCTTGGAAATGTGGCACAGGATGGATTTTCTGCTTCGGCTGGATGATATCAGTTGGTACCTTCGCTGTTGTGTGGAACAGAAATGTCTCAAGCACTTCTTTGGCAACGAGGTGGTGCCCGATGTGATTGTCCTGCCACCAGCCTTCCAGTTGTCTGGCCCGGTCAACCTCTTCCAGCATCTGAAGCGGGACCCATATGCCAAAGCTGTTGCGCTGCAGAAGTTCGAGGTGGTGCGAGATCAGCTGAAAAGACTGCTGATCTACGGACATGGCAGAGACCTTCATGCACTGCTGATGGCAGATGATGACCTGCTAGCACCCTGTGGGGAGCTGGACCCCATGCAGCTCCAGAGGCTGCTTCATGGACGCTTGACGCAGAGACTCCTCATACCAAGTGGGCTTGGTTCTTGGCCTGTCCATTTCACTGGGAGCTTGGCCTCTGCAAAGATTCCAATAAATGTCTTGCTTGAACAAACTCTTTGTCTGTGAGTGTTGTCCTCAAGCTGCTGGGGCCTGTCAGGAACGTTCCTCGTCCCTTCAGAGCCATTGGGGCCTGTCAGGAACGTTCCCTCTCCTGTTAGGGCCGTTGGGACCTGTCAGGAACTTTCTGGAACCGCTCAGGACTGTTGGGGCCATTGCTCCCCCCTGTCCCTCTGTTGGGACCACTACTCCCCCCATCAGGGCTGCTCCCCCAGCTCCTCTCCAGCACTGGCATCCCCCAGTGTCACTGCCTGGCCCTGGGTGGCAGTGCCTCAGCTCTTGCCAGGGATTTTTCAGGATCAATCTGTGTTAACCAAGCAACAGAAAGAGCTGGAGGTCTGGATGAGAGACAAGAACTGGTACTGGCCAGATTTATGAAGACAATAATGCAGTCTGCACAGCCCTCTGCACCCCAACAATTAGCACCATGAATTTAGACTTTGCCAGTAATCCGCATCAAAGCACGTTTAGTACAGCAGTTGGCTTCCGCTCCAAGGGGTTTCAGCCAACCTGGCCATTTCTTGCCAGTGTCCACGAGGGCTGTGACTTGGTGTAGTGGGTTTACGTGGCAAGGTTTTAGTAGCAGGGGGCCTTAAGGGTGGCTTCTGGGAGAAGGATCTAGAAGCTGCCCCATGTTTGGGAAGGGCCCATGTTTGGGAAGGGCCCCACTGCTGACCTGAGCCGAGCCAGTAAGCTGAGCCAACAACAGTGTTATTTTGCACCTCTGTGAGAGCATATTTAAGACAGGGAAAATAACGCTGCAATATATACAGCAGCTGGGAGAGTGAGAGGAGTGAGGAACAGCCTTGCAGGCACCAAGGCCAGTGAAGAAGGAGGGGGAGAGGTGCTCCAGGCGCCGGAGCAGAAGTCCCCTGCGGCCTGTGGTGAGGCCCATGGTGAAGCAGGCTGTCCCCCTGCAGCCCATGGAGTACCACGGTGGAGCAGGTGGCCCTGCACCGACGGGGCCTGTGGAAGACCCCTGCCGGAGCAGATTCCGGGCTGGACCTGTAGCCCGTGGAGAGGAGCCCACGCAGGAGCAGGTGATGGGGCAGGAGCTGCTGCCCGTGGGGGAGCCAGGTTGGAGCAGTTTGCTCCTGAGGGATGGACCCCGTGGTAAGGACCCATATCTGGAGCAGCTCTGGAAGAGCGGCTGCCTGTGGGAAGCCCACGCCGGATCAGTTCATCAAGGACTGCATCCCGTGGGAGGGACCCCACAGCACAGGGGACGGGAGTGACCGAGAAGGAGCGGCAGAGAAGCCCTGTAGACTGACCATAACCCCCATTCCCTTGTTCCCCTGCGCTGCTTGGGCGTGAGAGGGGGGAAGAGGGAAGAGGGTGGATGGAAATTCTGCGGTGTTTTTAATCAAGAAAAGGAATGGAAAATGGAGACTGTTGTATGGAAGATATGGGAGCATCAGCCAGGATTACCAACTCCAACTATGCTCCCCCAGTCATAGACATTAATAGTAATAGACTTAAAGGATTGCTTGTTAAACACTTGCCAGAATTCGGAAAACTTAGATACGTTTATGCTTCGATTGATACCTTTTCTGGTTCTACATATCTATAGGCATACTTGGGTTTCTTATGAATATGTAAAAACAATGTTCTATATATTTAGAAAGTTTGATGTTAGTGTGTGCATGTTGGTAGAGCGTAGACTCCCCGCACACCTAGGCTGTTTACTTGCCTTTTATATATATTAGTAAATTCAGATTGAGTTGTATCTTCATTTATAACAAGAGCGTGACCTCTGCATCCCCGTGGTCATCCTGGGCAATGCCATTGGACTCCCAGGGCATGTTTGCCTCAGGTCCTGTAAGTCCCCCCTTTAGACTCCACACAGCACACCAGCAACAGACGGCTTTGTGGAGGGTCCTGAGCTGTTCTCATTGCCCTGCTGGAGGACCAAAGACAGGCAGCAGTGCTTTAGCTCCAGAAGGAGCGCATTTGGAGCCCACGGAATCAGCTCCACAGCAAAATGCTTCCCGATGCTGTGGCACCTCATGCCTGCCTTTCCTGACCAAGTGTGGTACATACACTCATGGACAAAATGTTTGTTTAAGCAAGCAATGTATTAGGGTTTTGGAGAGGCCGAGCTCCCGGAGTGAATGGACAATGTGCAAGAGCTAGATGGTCACTGTCCAGCTGGTAACAAAGCCTCTGCTTCAAGCAGCTGCATGGGGTGTGCCTCCCGCAAGGGTGGTTTTGCTGTGGAGAGAACATGGAGGAGCAATTCCCACTGCCAACTGAGCAGCATCTTCTCCATGTCCAGCATGCTCAGCTCTGCAGCACGTGGATGACAGTTTATGATCCTGAAATTATGATCCTGGCAGTGTGCTTGTATTAGTGGGATAAATACATATTCATTTCATTTCCCATGGTTCTCTTGCATATTTGTCAGGTCTCCGAAGTGTCATTAACGCAGGTTCCCGCCCCTATACGCATGCATACTGGAGTCCTTGGATGGTCGTCCGGCATACTCTGGTGGTCTCTTGATGAAGGCCAGAAGTCTTCCTCACTGCTAAACTTCTGACCTTTCCTGTCTTTAACAGACGTCAGCAGCCAAGCCAGTTTTTGCTGGTTCCATGATCTATGCATACAGTCTTTTATGCCCTTGTCTTTGGGTTCTTAATTGTGGTAGCTAAGACCTACAGAATCACCATTCTTTATCTTGTTCCCTGTCTCAAGTCCCCCCTTTTCTTTATCCTAAGGCAAATTCTTTTGCTTACAGCACTCACTGATTCAAAGTTTTCATAAAATTCTTACCACTTTCTACATGGTGCTTGACTTGGTTACACTTTCAGGTTTCATAATCATCTACTCCTTTTATACAGCACCAAATGCACACTGTACTAATAAACAGGTTAAGAATACTAGTAAAAGTGAGATCAATATTCCTATAAACAATTGCTTAAGCCATGAAAAGTTGGGTAATCAAGAGATCAGTTTGTTTCATAGTTCTTGAAAACCCCATGAGGTGTCATCTTGAACTACCTTATATAAGATCTCGGTCTTTTCCAAACTTTTTTTTTAAACTTTTTTTTTTTTTTTTTTTTTTTTTTTTTTTGAGATCAGTCTCAATTTGTCCTGCCTCATTTACATACGTACAGCAATACAGCAACTAATATTTCTTAAAGTGCATCCTCCCTCTTGGGAGACTAATAAAAGGTCTAGTGCCTACAACGTTCTAATTGGTGTTATAAATGAAGTCTCAACTCAATCTGAATTTAGTAATATTTATAAAAGACAAGTAAACGGCACTGGGTGTACAGGGAGTCTATGTACTACCAACACGCACATATGAACATCGAACATTCTAAATATACAGAACATTGCTTTTACATACTAAACCCGATGTCCAATCAGAAAAGGCAACAAACAATGCTTTAAGTCTATTACTATCAATGTCCATGACTGGGGGAGCACAGTTGGTCTGGTTGAAGTGCTCCCATATCTTCCATGACTTATAACAGTCTCTATTTTCTATTCCTTTTCTTGATTACAAACACCGGAGAATTCCAGGGCTAGTTGTGGGAACAATATGTTGTGCTTTAAGTTGTTAAGTAACTCGGCCTTCAGGTCTCATGCATCCCAGTCTTCCCGGATTGAAGGGAAACAGTTCCAGCTCCCTTTCAAGGCCAATAGGGCCTGGATCAAAAGGCACGTCCAGGTCACCAGAGGGTGTAACAGCAAAGTCATGGCAGTAGCGGTGGGGGAGCCGATGGTGTAGCAGAAGGATCTGTGGATGAGCCCACAGCTCCCTCGCTGTCTGGCAAACCACACGTTTCTGACTGTGGTCCCACGTGGCTCTTTAAGGTCTCAGAGATTGCTCGCCAGGTGCCGAGCAATCCCACCGCAACCTGGTCGATTTTATTAGCAGAGTCCCACACCTTGACCTCAATTTGGTCCCGTGTTTCAGGATCATAAACTGTCTGATTGTTAATAAAGGGAATAAGCTGTAAGGTTACCAGGACAGTCTTTGTTTCTAAGGATGTATGATTCCCCATAATGCACAGCTGCTTACCAGCGAGGGGCAGTTGTGTGCTCGGCTCCGCTTCTCTCAGCTCGAGCTTCTTCCCAGCTGCGGTGCGCCCATTTCCAGCGACTTCCTGTACGAGCTTCTTTGAGCGGTTTGCTGAGTTTGGCCAAACCTATCTTCATGAGGCGATCAATGTGCCTGTTCCTGTCTTGGTCCCTGTTCTGCTAGCCTGTCCCTATTCAATCCTTCTTTCTACTTCTTTATTGATGAAATAACTTCATTGTGTTGCCTTCTTTATCTTGAGGACAGGCTCCCCTCTTACACCCTTCACCCCACAGCAGTCCTTTTCAAAACAACTTTTCACTGGTCAAACAACTTTGCCCGGCAACAGCAAACACCCAGCAACTTCCATGCCTTAATGGCTGGAGAACAAGCAACCCAAGAGGGCAAGGCATCTCCCGAATCACCCTTCTTTGTTCCCTCTAAACTCTTTACATTCCTGATGGCCTCATCGTTGAGAGTCTGATGTAATCATCAACCATGTGGCTTGCCGACCCCCATGGCCACACTCCCACATCTCCCCCTTCTTTATTAATATCAACCATCTTCTTGACACAAATCATTACTCCATATATCACATTGATTTGTTCTAGTTGCTTGCCCAAAACTATATGTTGTTGTTGTTGCAAATATTGGTTTCCTGCTTGGGTTAGATCTTCTCCTTTGTATGGCATTTGGTAAGGACTGCCATAGAATATCTCTAAGGGTCTTAGTTTTACCAATACATATTGATTTCTAGACAGATTTTAGCAATCTGCTCTTTTATCAAATGATTCATTTGTTTCCACTTGGCCTTTTGCCTGTGGCCCATACGGAGTGTGTTGTTGCCAGTCAATCCCCAGCACTTCGCTGACTTGTTGGGTCAGTTCTGAACTGAAGTGTGGTCCCCTGTCAGATGACATTACTGAGAGTACACCAACTCTCGGAATAATGTAATTCAACAATACTTTGGACACTTCTCTGGCTTTGTTAGTTCTACATGGGAATGCTCCTGGCCATCTGGAAAAGGTGTCTGTTAGTACCAATAGGCATCTGAACCCCCCTTTCCTTGGGAGTTCTAAGAAACCAATTTGCCACTGTTTCCCAGGAACATTTCCCTTCCCTATTGTTCCCATTTGGGGGTTGATTCCCGTCTGTGGATTCTTTTTAAGACATATGACACCTTGTTGCGATACTTGTCTGACAAATGAGGGCCAATCCATTTTCTACTTAAAAACTGTTATAATATTTCAGCTCCCCAGCATGCTTTACTATGTTCTCCAATAACCATCTAATACAACGTGGTATCACAACTCTCCCATTATTTATTTGTGTTAAACCTCTAGGTAACATTTTCCATTTACATCTTCAATTAATTGCTTATAAATCTTAGAGTATTCTACTTCATTTTCTAAGGCTTTTGTTAATGCCTCAGAAAATGTGTTAGTTAATGCCTTTGATACTGGGAGAGAAGAAGCTTCTTGGATCAGCTCCTCAGCTAAATGCTCCCCGATGCTGTGGCAGCCAAGCTGTCAGCATCTCATGCCCGCCTGTCCTGACCAAGAGTGATACAGACACTCACACACAAAGCATTGTTCAAATAAGCAATGTATTGGTATTTTTGCAGAGGTCAAAGCTTCGGTGGTGAATGGACGCTTCCCGAGAGGCTGGGTAGTCGCTGTCCAGCTGGTAACAAAGTGTTGTCTTGCTGTACCCCAAGCATCATCTCGATGGAGCGTGAGCTTGCAGAAGCGGGTGGAGGGCAGCACCATTAGCTGGAGTTAGGATGACTGAGGCGCAGCCACCCAGGCTTCTGTCACCAGTTCCTGGAACCACTTTGCTGTCTTCAGTATGTTAAGCAGACAAGGGGAAGCTCCCACTGTCCCAAAATAAGGAGGATCCAAGCCCAGTTGGTATCAGGAGTGGTTGGTGTCAAGCCTCTGGAGCTGCATGAGGTCCGTCTCTCCACAGCATGCTAGCAGTTCATCACTGGCGATCAGCACGGCGCCTTCGCCGTGCACGATGTTTTCTTTCATGTCCGTAGGTTATCAGTCTTCTGAGCCGCTCTCGCACCACCTCGAACTTCTGCAGTGCATCAGCTCTGGCATATGGGTTCTGCTTCAGGTACTGGAAGAGGTTGATTGGCTCAGAATTTTGGAAGGATGGTGGCAGGACAATCACATCGGGCACCATCTCATTGCCAAAGAAGAAGTGGTCGAGGCGCTTCTCCCTCACACAGCCATGCAGGCACTGCATTATATTATCCATCCGAAGCAGAAAATCCGTCTTGTGCCACATTGCCATGGGGATGTTGGTCAGGAGGTGCATGACAATAGTCTTGACGACATAGGTGGGAAAGACGGTGCCCTCCACCAAATGGGCACAGACCTGCATGCACTTGAGGTGTATGCTGTTGAACATGCCTTCTCTGGCCACGTGCTGGAAGAACTTCCTTTCTGCAACTGAACAGCTCTGTGGCCATGTTGTGCTGGGGATGGAGGTGTCCTTTCTCATCTGGCTGCTCAGGAAGATATCGGAATCCTCTTGCTGCACCCCAAATACTATTTCAATTGTGAGTCTTCTCCTGGCAGCACCTGTCAGCTGGAACTTGCACGTGCGGGTGGAAGGCAGCACTTCTACATTGTAAACCTCCGACTGAGGCATAAGCACCCAGGCTGATTTCACAAAGTTCTGGAACCACCTTGCAGTCTTCTCCGCATCGAGGTAGGAGTCGGTGCAGAGGGTGCTTAGGAGGCTCGGCCCCTGCTTTTTCAGCTCCTCCTCAGAATGGTGGAGGAAGCACAGCATGTCCCCAAAGTCCTGCTCCCTCTCGCACGTGCACTCCAGCTCCACACGGATAGAGGACTTCCTCGCCAGCAGATCCTCTTCATTGCCCAGCTCCAGGTGGAAGCAGTGCCCACGGGGGGCCGTCATGGGCACAAGTAGGCGGTAGACAGGATCCTTCATGTGGGGATTCCAACCTTCAAAGGCACTGCCCACTCCGATGGCTCGCTGCAGATTCGGGAAGAAACTACTTAGGACGACTGAGTCAAAGATATGCAGGAGGTCTCCCACAATCTCCTCCACCAGTGCGGATCTGACGGTCGGATCCGGGAATGGCCAGTAGACGCGCTCAGCTATAAATCTGGGCAGATCTCTTGCATCATTGGGGGGTGGTGGTACTCTCAATTCCTCCTCTTCACTGCTGGAGCTCTCCTCCTCACTGCCATGTTCTGGGATATCTCTAAGGAGCAGCCACACGTTCCAAATAAACAGGAGAGCAACAACAACACCGGCCCAGAACTGCCAGTACTGTGTGGCAGATAAGAGCAGGGCTCCCATATGCATCGAGCTCTGCTGCTTCTCTAGCGCCTCAATTTCCAACAGGAGCTGCGCCATGCGTTGTTGCATCTCCTCCGCATACCGCCGCATGCGCTCATTTGTAGCTTCATCCAATTCATCCCCGACTTTCTGTGGGCTGATGACTAAGCCCAAAAACGCCAGGAAATAGAAAGCTGCCGAAACCATGGTCTGAAAGAGAGAGAAGCACGTCAGTGGGGCTGCGTGGAAGCTGGATGGCGGCTGAGGGAGCTGCGGCACGAGCCTCAGGCCCCTGGGGTCAGGTAGGAGAGGGGGCGAGGGAGCTGGGAGGCAGCAGGGACTGTGGGCAGTGCCAGCGGGGACAGCCACGAGCCCTGCCCTGGCCCAACCCAGTCTTCCCCCTGCTGCTGCACTCACCGATGGCTCAGGCCAAAGTGAAGCAGTGCTGCCCGCGGCTGCCTTTAAAGCCTCCCCCCCATTGTGACACGTCCTCTGTGATGCCACCTGCGCCCACACCGCATCACAGGACCCCCGCCCCGCCCTCGGTGCCCACCGCACGTCCCACGTGGTATAATACCCAATTTGGAAAACAGGCGCAGCAGAGTTGAGATTAAAGCAATCAGCATTATGACAAGTGACTATTATGCATGTCTAATACTTATACCAATTTTAGTTTAACACACTCTGGTCAGATCTGCCGTTATCTCAACCTTTCGGGCCCCACGTTGGGCACCAAAAAGAATGTCGTGGTTTAACCCGGCCGGCAGCTAAACACCACACAGCCGTTTGCTCCCCCTCCCTCTCTGGGACGGGGGAGAGAAATGGAAAGTGAAGCCCGTGAGTTGAGATAAAGACAGTTTAATAAGACAGGAAAATAATAATAATAATAATAATAATAATAATAATAATAATAATAATAATAATAATAATAATAATAATAATAATAATAATAGTAATAATAATAATACAATGACGACGATAGTACTAACACTAATAATATGTACAAACAAGTGATGCACAATGCAATTGTTCACCACCTGCTGACCGATGCTCAGCCTAACCCTGAGCAGTCCGGCCCCCTCCCCCGGCTGCCACCCCTATATATTGTTTAGCATGATGTCAGATGGTATGGAATACCCCTTTGGCTAGTTTGGGTCACCTGTCCTGTCTCTGTCCCCTCCCAGCTCTTACTGCACCCACAGCCTGCCCGTTGGCAGGACAGAGCGAGAAACTGAGATGTTCTTGGCTTAGTATAAGCACTGCTCTGCAACAATTAAAGCATCGGGGTGTTACCAGCACTCTTCTCATCCTAAGCCAAAACACAGCATTCCACCAGCCCCTAGGAAGAAAATTAATTCTGTTCTAACTGAAACCAGGACATGGGGCCACAGTCAGAAACGTGTGGTTTGCCAGACAGCGAGGGAGCTGCGGGCTCGTCCACAGATCCTTCTGCTACACCATCGGCTCCCCCACTGCTACTGCCATGACTTTGCTGTTACACCCTCTGGTGACCTGGACGTGCCTTTTGATCCAGGCCCTATTGGCCTTGAAAGGGAGCTGGAACTGTTTCCCTTCAATCCGGGAAGACTGGGATGCATGAGACCTGAAGGCCGAGTTACTTAACAACTTAAAGCACAACATATTGTTCCCACAACTAGCCCTGGAATTCTCCGGTGTTTGTAATCAAGAAAAGGAATAGAAAATAGAGACTGTTATAAGTCATGGAAGATATGGGAGCACTTCAACCAGACCAACTGTGCTCCCCCAGTCACGGACATTGATAGTAATAGACTTAAAGCATTGTTTGTTGCCTTTTCTGATTGGACATCGGGTTTAGTATGTAAAAGCAATGTTCTGTATATTTAGAATGTTCGATGTTCATATGTGCGTGTTGGTAGTACATAGACTCCCCGTACACCCAGTGCCGTTTACTTGTCTTTTATAAATATTACTAAATTCAGATTGAGTTGAGACTTCATTTATAACACCAATTAGAACGTTGTAGGCACTAGACCTTTTATTAGTCTCCCAAGAGGGAGGATGCACTTTAAGAAATATTAGTTGCTGTATTGCTGTACGTATGTAAATGAGGCAGGACAAATTGAGACTGATCTCAAAAAAAAAAAAAAAAAAAAAAAAAAGTTTAAAAAAAAAGTTTGGAAAAGACCGAGATCTTATATAAGGTAGTTCAAGATGACACCTCATGGGGTTTTCAAGAACTATGAAACAAACTGATCTCTTGGTTACCCAACTTTTCATGGCTTAAGCAATTGTTTATAGGAATATTGATCTCACTTTTACTAGTATTCTTAACCTGTTTATTAGTACAGTGTGCATTTGGTGCTGTATAAAAGGAGTAGATGATTATGAAACCTGAAAGTGTAACCAAGTCAAGCACCATGTAGAAAGTGGTAAGAATTTTATGAAAACTTTGAATCAGTGAGTGCTGTAAGCAAAAGAATTTGCCTTAGGATAAAGAAAAGGGGGGACTTGAGACAGGGAACAAGATAAAGAATGGTGATTCTGTAGGTCTTAGCTACCACAATTAAGAACCCAAAGACAAGGGCATAAAAGACTGTATGCATAGATCATGGAACCAGCAAAAACTGGCTTGGCTGCTGACGTCTGTTAAAGACAGGAAAGGTCAGAAGTTTAGCAGTGAGGAAGACTTCTGGCCTTCATCAAGAGACCACCAGAGTATGCCGGACGACCATCCAAGGACTCCAGTCTGCATGCGTATAGGGGCGGGAACCTGCGTTAATGACTCTTCGGAGACCTGACAAATATGCAAGAGAACCATGGGAAATGAAATGAATATGTATTTATCCCACTAATACAAGCACACTGCCAGGATCATAATTTCAGGATCATAAACTGTCATCCACGTGCTGCAGAGCTGAGCATGCTGGACATGGAGAAGATGCTGCTCAGTTGGCAGTGGGAATTGCTCCTCCGTGTTCTCTCCACAGCAAAACCACCCTTGCGGGAGGCACACCCCATGCAGCTGCTTGAAGCAGAGGCTTTGTTACCAGCTGGACAGTGACCATCTAGCTCTTGCACATTGTCCATTCACTCCGGGAGCTCGGCCTCTCCAAAACCCTAATACATTGCTTGCTTAAACAAACATTTTGTCCATGAGTGTCTGTACCACACTTGGTCAGGAAAGGCAGGCATGAGATGCTGACAGCTTGGCTGCCACAGCATCAGGGAGCATTTTGCTGAGGAGCTGATCCAAGAAGCTTCTTCTCTCTCAACTCCCCCATGCTGTGTCTGTGGTAGTCTTCCTCTCTCTGCTGGTTCTGAGCCTTTTCCACACCCTACACAATATGGGAAAACGCTTGAGAGGTGTTCTGTAACTGTCATACCAAGAGAGATATAAATGTGCCAGTGCTCTAAAAGCCCAGGGTCCTTCCTCTTTGCACTCATACACTGCAGAACACAGGCAGTTCTTCCATGGTGTGCAAATCAAACGGTGTCCACATCATGTAGTCTAGGTATGGTAGGGCTTTGTTTCCACCCCTGGGGCAGTTGATTCCCGGTGTATTAGACACCCCTCAAAGTAAGAGCAAACTGTGGCCTGCACTCTGCTGCCAAAGGGATGGAGAAAAATGCATTAGCTATCTCAATTAGCTATATCAATTAGCTATCTCAATTGCAGCGTACCACTTGGCTGCCTTTGATTCCAGTTCGTACTGGAGTTCTAGCATGTCAGGCACCGCAGCACTCAGCAGTGGCATGACTTTATTCAGGCCACGACAGTCCACTCACCATTAGACCTTCGCACTGGCCATATGGGACTATGAAAGGGTGAGTGAATCTTGCTGATCATCCCATGGCTCTCCAGTTGATGAATTAGCTTATGGATGAGAATGGGGGGTGTCGGTTGGTGCCATATTGCTGCCGGTGCACAGCTGTGGTGGCAATTGGCACCTGCTGTTCTTTGACGCTCAGCAACCCAACAGAAGGGTCCTCCCAGAGACTGGGCAACGTAGACAACTGTTTAGTATCCTCTGTCTCTAAGGCAGCTATGCCAAAAGCCCACCGGTACCATTTTGGGTCCTTGAAATATCCTCTCCTGAGATAGTCTACGCCAAGGATGCATGGAGCATCCGGGCCTGTCACAATACGCGGCTTTTGCCACTTATTTCCAGTTAGACTCGCTTCATCCTCCAGTACAGTTAACTGCTGGGATCCCCCTGTCACCCCATAAATAGGGGTGGGTTCTGCCCCTATATAGTTTGACGGCATTACAGTACACTGCGGCCTCTGGAGGTTGTCAGGAATGTCCCCCCCTCCCCCCCCAAAGGCCACTGGGGCCTGTCAGGAACATCCCTGTCCACGTCAGGGCCCTTGGTGCCTGTCAGGAATGTCCCTGCTCCCCTCAGGGCCATGCTGCAGTCTGGCCTGAGCCATCTGTGAGGCGAGTGCAGCAGCAGGGGGAAGGCTGGGCAGCACAGGGCTGGGGCACAAAAGCTGCCCCCCGAGGCCTTGCTAAGCCTGCAGCCAGGGCCCAGCTGCTCAGGGCAGGGCAGGTGGCTGTCACCACCAGTCCTGGCCACAGTCCCTGCTGCCAGGGACCCTTGCTGCCACCATCCCCTTGGAAATGTGGCACAGGACGGATTTTCTGCTTCGGCTGGATGATATCAGTTGGTACCTTCGCTGCTGTGTGGAACAGAAATGTCTCAAGCACTTCTTTGGCAATGAGATGGTGCCCGATGTGATTGTCCTGCCACCAGCCTTCCAGTTGTCTGGCCCGGTCAACCTCTTCCAGCATCTGAAGCGGGACCCATATGCTAAAGCTGCAGAAGTTCAAGGTGGTGCGAGATCAGCTGAAAAGACTGCTGATCTACGGACATGACAGAGACCTTCATGCACTGCTGATGGCAGATGATGACCTGCTAGCACCCTGTGGGGAGCTGGACCCCATGCAGCTCCAGAGGCTGCTTCATGGACGCTTGACGCAGAGACTCCTCATACCAAGTGGGCTTGGTTCTTGGCCTGTCCATTTCACTGGGAGCTTGGCCTCTGCAAAGATTCCAATAAATGTCTTGCTTGAACAAACTCTTTGTCTGTGAGTGTCGTCCTCGAGCCGCTGGGGCCTGTCAGGAACGTTCCTCGTCCCTTCAGAGCCATTGGGGCCTGTCAGGAACGTTCCCTCTCCTGTTAGGGCCGTTGGGACCTGTCAGGAACTTTCTGGAACCGCTCAGGACTGTTGGGGCCATTGCTCCCCTCTGTCCCTCTGTTGGGACCACTACTCCCCCCATCAGGGCTGCTCCCCCAGCTCCTCTCCAGCTCTGGCATCCCCCAGTGTCACTGCCTGGCCCTGCACGGCAGTGCCTCAGCTCTTGCCAGGGATTTTTCAGGATCAATCTGTGTTAACCAAGCAACAGAAAGAGCTGGAGGTCTGGATGAGAGACAAGAACTGGTACTGGCCAGATTTATGAAGACAATAATGCAGTCTGCACAGCCCTCTGCACCCCAACAATTAGCACCATGAATTTAGACTTTGCCAGTAATCCGCATCAAAGCACGTTTAGTACAGCAGTTGGCTTCCGCTCCAAGGGGTTTCAGCCAACCTGGCCATTTCTTGCCAGTGTCCACGAGGGCTGTGACTTGGTGTAGTGGGTTTACGTGGCAAGATTTTAGTAGCAGGGGGCCTTAGGGGTGGTTTCTGGGAGAAGGATCTAGAAGCTGCCTCATGTTTGGGAAGGGCCCTGTAATATACCAGAAATGTTTGTCCATTGTCTTTTGTATTATAAGAACAAGGATTTGTGTTTGAGGAGCGGGAGTTTCGAAAGCTCCCTGCTGAAACAAGGAGCTGTGTAATAGTTGGCTAGACACAATGAAATTCTTTTGCTTACTGTAACAAAAAGGAGAACCCCCTCACCTTCCCTCTTTCTGCATCTCCGTTGCCTCTTTCCTTCAAAGACACTGTTGCAAAGCTCATGTAACCACCTCCTGATAAGTTGCTAGTGTATCAACAGCCTGCCTTCCTGTCTCATGCTGGGCCAACATGACCAGATGAAGAAAAGAAGTTGAACCACAGCACTGAGGAAGACTACGGCCTTCATCTTCACGACCACCAGAGGGACAGAGACGACCCCCTAGCAACAGTGTGCCCAGTCGTAGAATTTACCGGGATGTGCTGCGTAATCCCAGAATTAACAAGATATAAAAAGGGACCCTGGCGGGGGTGAGGTGCACGCCATTGGTGGAGCAGAGACTCTTCAGCTGCCCAGCGCTGCTTTGCCTGCTGTTGGCTTACTCAATAAATTCCTTTATATGATTAATACAATGCTCTCTGAAAAATAATTAAGGGGGCAACTTATAACAGGCCCCAGTGCTGACCAGAGGGGAGCCAACAACAATGTTGTTTTGCGCCTCTGTGAGAGCATATTTAAGACAGGGAAAAAAACGCTGCGCCACACAGCAGCTGGGAGAGTGAGAGGAGTGAGGAACAGCCTTGCAGGCACCAGGGTCAGTGCAGAAGGAGGGGGAGAGGTGCTCCAGGCGCCGGAGCAGAAGTCCCCTGCGGCCTGTGGTGAGGCCCATGGTGAAGCAGGCTGTCCCCCTGCAGCCCATGGAGTACCACGGTGGAGCAGGTGGCCCTGCACCGACGGAGCCTGTGGAAGACCCCTGCCGGAGCAGATTCCGGGCCGGACCTGTAGCCCGTGGAGAGGAGCCCACGCAGGAGCAGGTGATGGGGCAGGAGCTGCTGCCCGTGGGGGAGCCAGGTTGGAGCAGTTTGCTCCTGAGGGATGGACCCCGTGGTAAGGACCCATATCTGGAGCAGCTCTGGAAGAGCGGCTGCCTGTGGGAAGCCCACGCCGGATCAGTTCATCAAGGACTGCATCCTGTGGGAGGGACCCCACAGCGCAGGGGACGGGAGTGACCGAGAAGGAGCAGCAGAGAAGTGCTGTAGACTGACCATAACCCCCACTCCCTCGTTCCCCTGCGCCGCTTGGGGGGAGGAGGGGGAAGAGGGTGGATGGGGGGAGGGAAGGTGCGTTTGGTTTCTTTCCTTTGTTTCTCACTTCTCTAGCTTAGTAATAAGTAATAAATCTTACTATCTCCCTATGCAGAGCCTGTTTTGCCCATTATAATAATTACTGCATGATCTGCTTGTCCTTATCTCAAGATTTGAGCCCTTTTCATCGTATTTTCTCCCTGTTCCTCTTTGAGGAGGCAGAGTGAGAGCGCAGCTGTGGTAGAGCTCGCCTGCCCACTTGAGCAGAACCACGACACTTGGACATGCATCATGGAGGACCTGGTGGGAGAAGTCCTGTGTGTCTTCTGATTGCTCTTGATTACTTTCCTTCTGCTGCTGCAGCCAGCTGTCAGGGTGGGCAGTGGTTTTCAAGGCTGGAGACCCCTCGAGGATGATGCTGCTCACCACCTGCTTGTGTCCTTGAAGCCTCCTGCTGGCCACTCCTTCCACCTGGAGCTGGACACTGCAGGGAAGATGCCCACAAGACCTCCTTGTGGAACTGCAGAGCAGCTTGTGGGAGAGGTGCTGTGCTTCTCGCACCACTCTGAGGATGAGCTCCAGCTGATGGATGCCTTCAGTAGAACCATCCTCATTCAGGTGGTTTGGGCTGCAGCAAGGTGACTCAAACATCTTCCTCAGCAGCCAGAAGGCAGAGGCCAGCTTTACCCCCAGCACAAGCTGGCCACAGAGCTGCAGTGTGGCAGAGACGAAGTTCTTTGGGCACGTGGTCAGGCATCCCTGACATGACAGCTTCTCCATCAGATGTCTGCAACTCTGCACCCGTATCCTGGTGGTCACAGGTATTTCTACATATGCCTTCGAGACTCCTGTCATGTACGTCCTACCACGGCCTAGCTAGTACAGGAGACTGGATGATACCATGCAGTACCTATGCTGCTGTACGGAGGAGAAATGCCTCAACCACTTCCTTTTAGGAAATGAGAACTTGCCAGAGGAGAAGTTTGGGTGCAGCAAGGTGACTCAGATGTCTTCCTGTGCGTTTGGTAGGTCAAGGCTGACTTTACTGGCTTTTACTTTTTTTTTTCTTTTTTTTTTTTTTTCCTCTGATAAGGCTGTGCTTTTCAAGGAGTATTTGGTCATCTCATGATATCATATTCATCCTTCAAAAATTCTTAGGATTTTCAGCTGTATCTTTTGTTTGGGTTGTGTTTAGAATGAGATGTATCACCTAGATTATCTAGAACAAGCATATGGAGGCAGTCTGCCTATCTCTGTCCAGATATTTATCTGATAACCAATTTGGCAATATTTAGAAGCATTCTATTTATGTGGTGTTTCATTTCCCCTCTCTTTATGGCAGAAACCCGTAATCATCATAGCGCGGGACATCCCTCCCCTCCACAGCATATGCCAAGGCACACTGAATTCACCTCTACTTTAACTCTGAAATTACCTTCTCTCTCTGAAAAGGAGAACTGCACTGGTAACTCCTCCAGCTAAGAAATCTTGTTTGAACATAAGGGCTTTGCAGGTACACTTCATGTGGGTTCAGGTGTGGAAGGAAGACACCACTCTTCTGCCAAGAGGCCAGACATAACGCGCAGAGGGTGTCAAGGAAATCTAGCCACATGGTGTCAGATCCCAAAAACTCTGCCGCAAACCCTGCCTGTGATCCAGTTGTAAGAGGGACGATCCCAGTCAGCTCCTGCTGGCTTTCACAGTTGGTATAAACTTATCTGTGTATTTTGGGAGAGGAATGTTGATGGATATAAAGGAAAACAACACTTTCCCCTGGTAGGTAGGGGACGTTTTCACGTCTTTCCTACTTTGCTGGCCTTAGCCACCTGTGCTTGTGACAGGGTGCTTGCATCACACTGACTGGGGCGAGGTGCACTCCCGAGATCCCAGCCCTCCAAAAATTTCAAATAATTTTCATAGCGCTCAAGGAGCTGACTCATCTCTCAGCGTTGGCGTGGACAACTTGTTCTTCCTTTGGGTCTGCCATTTGGATCTCCCTTGTCTCGTAACGCTGCCTTGCCCAACAGAGGGCAGAAACAGGGCTGAAGTGGCTGACCATCAGCCCTCCCTAAGGATGCTGGTCTCTGCTAGGGCACCCAGCTCACCCCACACAGAGAGGCTTGAGCAATACCAGAAGTGTAGCCCAGGAACCACGTCCCACCTGATTCCTTTCCTGCCCAGCTGGGAAGACTGGCCCTGCATTTGTAGGGCTTTACCTTTAACTGAGCAGCCAGAACTTGCGCTTAACTGACGGGACAATAGTTCGGTCAAACACGGATCTTGTTTCACAATGTCAAGTAGGGTTAATACATTACGAGGTTCGTTGACTTGATAACATTGGTGGAGGGAAGGGAACATCAGCCCATCTCGTTGCTTGATAGACCAGGAGGAAAATCCTGCTGTCTGGGACAGACAGCATGTGAAAGTCTCTGTGGTCTCTGCCCTTGTCGTTCCTTTTTTCTTCATTATATGTGTTTTCATGCACTTCAATACCGTGCCATATGCTGCTTTCAGGTTAGAAGCCTTGCAGTGAACTAGCCTCTAGCTGGAGCCAGAGATTTGTGTATTCCTCTGTGGTCCTGAAGCAGTCTAACAAGTGAGTGGCTAAAGATGCTCATGCCCCTCTCAAAGCATCAGTCTTCCATGGCCTGTTCTTGGTCCCTGGCCTTGTTAAAAAACATGAGCCCACTGATAGTGGAGAGGAGGGAGAAACAGCCATTTCCAAATGCTTGAATATGTGCTACCCTAAATCACACCTACTGTGGGACAAAAGACATTAATTGCCTATAAACAACTGTCATGAGTTTCTTTCCTTCTCTCCAGCAGCTGTTTCTTTTGTGTGGTTATCGCTTCTCTTGTGTTGCTGATGCAAAATGCAAGAAAACAAGTAGAGCCATCAATCAGGCTACAAGTTAGGTCACTGCAAAGATTAGGGGTTAATCCATTAATCCATGGAAAGGGCAGGGCAGAGTGAAACACGCTTGTGGCGAGAAAGACCTGACTGTCCCAGCACAGGGAAGGAGTAGAGCATACACATGCAATACCAGGGACTTTGGGTCATTCCTTAGTCAGTGCCCCTGGAGGCGTGAATGGCAGGTCCCAAGGACAAGCTTGAACCAGATCAATGCCTCCAAAATTTGGCTAAGTGGCAGAGATGAATCCTGGCCTGAGTGTACCCACTGCGGCTCAAAGCTCTCTCTGTGCAAAGCAGGATATGGAAATGCTCCTCACTGTGATAGACTGAGCTGTCCACAGCATCTGCAGCCTGTGGGCACTAGCCATCCCCACAGGATTAAGATCTGGCCAAACCATCGCCCCAAAGGAGAATGTGTCCTCATATTTCTGCAGGATGCTATTGAAACCAATGGCTGATGACACTGAAGCTTTCCCAGTGAGTTTGGTAAACTCTGGGTGAGAGCTAGACACGTGATAGGGAGCAGGTTTTGTAGAGTCATTTCAGAAAGCCCTTAGTAGGAACTTCACTGATGCTAGAACTTAGGAAGCTCCTTTTCCATGCACTCTCCTCATCTTGATTTCTACCCTTGCTCTCTGGATGGGAGAATAGGTTTTGATGTGTGTCAGAGATAGTGGGAAAGTCTCATGCTAGGGAATGGTGAGTGGGTTTATTTTTGCCACAGCTAGGCCTTTCTCCAGAAAATGCTGTGATCCCTGTAGTACCTATTCACATGCATCGCCTGCTCCGAGGTAAGAGTTAAAAGCTGCAAGAGGTGTTTGGCCAGTTCAAGGCAGATCACAGAAAACACAGATCTAAAAACAGGGTGAGCGATTGAATGGATAAAGTCACATAGAGCTCTCCTAGCCACATCAATCACAGCCTGTGTTTGCCAAGCAGATTAAAACGACATGTACACAAAACACTGGTAGGGAATGGTGGAAAATTTGCTATTTCCAAACACCATGCTTCCTGGAATCATGCGTGTTTCATGTAATAATTAATGGAAGCTGCTGTGCAAGTGTTATGACTCTGCATTGTTTAGATATTATTATGCAATAGCATTGTTACAATAGCATTTTTATATATTAATATGCATTATTGAAATTACTACAATATTATTTCAATATTGTTTATGCAGGTTGAGGCTTCAACAAGCTGGCCATGGGAGCAGAGGAAGACAGAGACAACCCTGGCACGAAGGGGACTTGAATGTCTGAAGTCCCTTTTGATTTCCACCCTGCCGCCCCACTGCAGCCTTCCGAATTGTTGGCAGAATGAACTTGGGGCAGGATATAGCCCAGATGCTGGCAGCTGTGAGTTGTGAGCAGCCATACAGATGAGTCTTACAGATATGACAGGACACGTCCTTGGTAGTGGTGCTGGCAGCGAACCCGTGGCAGTATGCCACAGCTCGGTTACCCTATTGCACCACCCTGCCTGCTTTCAGGTTAAAGCTGTGGGGTTCAGCTGCTCTCCCAACCCCTGAGCACAAATCTGAGGAGAGAGAATGGGTGTTACCCATAAATCCCCTTAAAATCACACTCCAAAACAGAGGAAACAGATGGGAGGAGGCACCTTTTTGAGACGAATCTAGGCAGAGACTATAAGAGGAAAAGTCACATCCAAGTTATTGTCAAAATAAACCAATAATAGATGTTTGCAATTTCTGAGATTTATGGCCATGAGAAGCTGTTGCACACTTGTGATGGCCTCTTCCTTGCACGCTGTGCTTCCTCGCCTGTCTCAGAGCTCTGTAAAGGCAGGGGAGGAATTAAACTGTGTCCTCCCTGGCAGACAGGCAGGAGGCTGAAGCATCCTGGAGACTCCCTGGGGAAAGAATGCTGGACCTGCAGCAGCACAGGTAATGTGTATTCAGGCCCTGCTCTGCAACAGGGGATTTGGCTTTCTCTGTAATGAGGGCCTTTAGCTCCATAGTATGTATTTTGTGGAGTTGCTCATCCTGTCATTAGTGGTGTTTTCTCTTTAGCAGTGGAACAAACTAAACACTAGGGCCTGGAGGATGTTTTTTTTTGGCTCTGTCCCTAATAAATAATGTCCCTGTCATCTCTACTGCCTCCCCAGCTACAGGTTTGAGCTGGTCCTGCAGCACACGCAGCACACAGTGCAAGTTGCTATTGCTCTAATGTGTCTCAATAATTGCAGCAGCTGATACAGAGGGCTGCTCTCTGCTGAGTGATACCAGAGCTGTTCAGTGGTGCCTGATTGTAAGGACGTGTTGAGGACAAGGAGAGGATCTAGAGGGCAAATCTAAACAGCAGGGTGGGTGCGTGGACGTTGTACAGTCACTTCTCACAGGCACTTCGGTTACTTTTGGCAGTGGGGCTCAGTATCTGCTGCCATTCACAGTTGCTTCTGCTGGCACTGCTCAGTTCCATGTTCCCACTACCACAAATGAGATTTGTGGTAGTTTAGTTGGTCTCACGTCCATGCTGAGACACCAGGTGAGACAAAAGGCCTTCTGGGCACCCTGTGCTGTTAGCATTTAGCTGGTGAAAATCAGCCTGCCCCGCATATGAGCCAAGCTTTGACTGGAAGGCTCCAGAGATGCAAAGGCAGAAAGCTGAAACCTAAGCTGTGCTGCTTAGCATCTCGTTGAGCTTGCCTGCCCTCTGTCGTCATTGTTCCTGCCAGTGTAAATCTGGTACAATTAAACAGGGAATTCAGGGTTTGCTGAACGCAAAGGCTAGGGAAGGGCTCTCCCTTGTGCTGGCAGTTGGCAGACCCATGGAGGTGACAGAGCAAGTGGGGATCGCTCAGGTGTAGGGACATGTCTGCAAATCCCTCTATAAAAAAGCTAACCCCCGAACACCTCAATCTAATTCCTGGCTAGCCTAAGGTGGTACACCTCTGCTGGCTTCACAGGGTGGCTGCCAAGCTACACCAGCCCAGAATTTGCTGCTCTGATTGCCTCATGTTTCTCCATGTCTCAGAGGCATGAGTCTTTGTAGACTCATTGTTAATTCAGCTGTAGGTTGGATACAGACTATGCAGTATATTCCACTAAACACCAAGTGCAGGGTTGTGAGGTATTTAACTTTCAGTCAGACATAAATTATCTTTATTAAATCTGTGCTGTAGAAACACTAGTAGTTTTCTAACAAAATGTAATATTCATTCCCTAGACTCCACCCTCTAAATCAGGAGCTCTGGAGACCCAGTCCCAATTCTCCTGTTGCCTCCGTGCACAGAGGTTTTGGCTGAACAAACACACCCCTCTTCTCCAAGGTGTCAAGATAGGAACACCCTCTTCATTTTGGCTAAATACTCACTGACAGACAGATCTTCAGCTCCCTCCTTGGCCCAAAACATCTGCATGTGTTTGTTTTGTGACTTTGAAGAGAATGTAACAGGGCTTGTTTTATTAACAGCTGATGGACACTTCAAAGCAAAAATGTTGCTGAGAAATTAATCATTCTACACCTCCAAAGTGAGATTTATGGCTCCAAAACTAATACAGAAATGAACCAAAGGCTAAATGCATGAATCATTCTTTTAAAATAAAGTCAAGTCTTCAATGTGTGGAGTCTTCAGTATGTGTGCTGGTAAAATGAATTGGAAGGCCATCTGATTTTCTTCCTTTACGGTTAAAATAATGTTAAAGAAACACTTTGGTCCTTAGCTTCTTAGTGGCCTAGGGAAAGTGTTTCACTTCAGCAGAAGAGGTCGCGTCTGATAATACTTTCCCAGATTACCAAAATGGTTTTTGTTTCCCACTCTTCCTTCTTTTGGGGGGGGAGGTTGTCTAAAAATCCAAATGAACTTCCTTTGAGGAAATGCTTACTTTCTGTATTTACCAGGGGAAAGAAGGCCATTGTCTCAGGAATATGGGAATGTGAATGCAGGAACGGGGCATTAATATTTGCTGAGTTGGGTTACAAGTGGGATGGACTTTCACCTAGGGGATTGCATTCATAGACTCCATGCGGAAAGTTTTTTCACAGTTCCTCCCAGTGCACAGTTTGCCTGTAGGAGAATGTGGCCAGCTCCAGATGCAGCATCAAGGGCGCATTTTTAAAAAACTGTTGCTGCCACTTGGTGCTCCAGGAGCTGCCCCTGTCTACAGGACAGACTCTGCCTGCACCCGCAGCCTCCATGGCCACATGCTGGTGGCAAACAGAGCCTGTTTCACAGGTAGGGCTGTGGCTGGAGAGGCCCCCACAGGAAGCCTCCTGAGTTTTATCAACCCGTCTGCTTGCTGCTGGGCCTGGCTAAGCAGGGACGCTGATTTCCCAGTGCTGTGCCATGAAGTCTGTGTTGTCCTCAGTCCCTTTCAACTCTTCTGGGTTATCGTCATGGTGTCATAACTCTGTTTTTACTGATAAGTACGTTATATTATGTCCTCAAACTATATAGCACCAAAATTTTCACTATGCAGAACAGCTTTATCTTTGCTAGGTTATTTGTATACAAGATGTGTTTTCCCCTAAGGGCTGGAAAGGGCTTCTCATACTAAATCCTTGTCTAATGCACTAAAGTGTTTTTGAACATTTCACGTTTCTGTTCTCCTTGGCTTTATTTTCAAAAGCACAAAGTCTCTGACTAGAATTAAACGACAACTTCACAGTGCAGGGATACAGCATGTGGGCAAAAAAAGTTACAGTGATATGACAGGAAAATTCAAACGTCAACATTAAATCCATAGACACCTTTGAAAGGGCTTCCTGTTTTTCCAGTCCTTAAGGGCCAGGCGGTTAGTTCATGCAGAGCTTGCTGAGAGCTTGCTTGCACGAGCAGGGCGGCTTGTGGCAGGGATGACATGTCTGCAAGCTGAGAGCAGGCTTCTTGCTTCAAATCACATGCCAGAAACACACAAGAACTTCAAACACGTGCCAGCTTCCAGAAGATGGGGCTGCCCTTCCTCTCAGCATCCCGCTGCCTGCATCAGTGGATGTTTGCAGTGCAGAGGACTTGGGTACAGCCCTCGTTTTTCACGTGATAGTCCTTCCCCGGGCTGCAGAGCGGCGTGCTGTGTTTGCATGTGTTGCTGCTTTGGAGCTGGGCTGAGCAAAGATGGTGGTGTCAGCCCAAAGAGAGATTAAGTGATTGTTGAGGAATTTCTTTATCTCCATTCTGTGTAAATACAGACTAGAGAAAAAACATTTTTCTCACAGCTGCAAGTTGCTTCTGCAAACGTGAGGGAACACAGTGCTGGGCAATATTACACAGTCAGCTCTGCGTGTTTCTGCCAAGCAGGAGGTGGACTCCTAGTAGCACCCAGGAAAATGAGAGCAGAGTGTCCTGCTGTGCTTGCAGCCATCTCCTCCATCGGCAATGCCTCGTGGGCCAGCTAGGTACGGTACCCGTGTGTCTGGGTTTGTGTTGGTCCCAGCTGGGCTTCAAGCCAGCAAATAATCTCCTCGCAGGGCTTAGTCGAGAGCCCAAAGGAAGTCGGGGATGAATTGGATGAAGCTACAAATGAGTGCATGCGGCAGTATGCGGAGGAGATGCAACAACGCATGGCTCAGCTCCTGGTGGAAATTGAGGCGCTAGAGAAGCAGCAGAGCTCGATGCATATGGGAGGCCTGCTCTCATCTGCGATGCGATCTTGGCAGTTCTGGGCCGGTCTTGGTTTTATTCTCCTCTTAATTTGGCTGTTGTTTTGGCTTCATAAAAAGTTCAAGGTGTTTGATGACAGCAGCGACGAGGAGAGCTCCAGCAGCGATGAGGACTTCGAAGAAGCAGCGCTCAACGCTGAATCGAATACATCCATTTGTATTGCAGAGAGCATCCAGCGGCAGCAGGTAAACCTGACCAACTGCTGCCGGCTTGTGGAGGAAATGGTGCGCGGCTTTTGCCGTGCCTGTGACTGGGTCTTTAAGGACACTTTCTCTCCAGTGCTGCAGACACCCATTGGAGTGGGCAGTGCTTTTGAAGGCTGGAGTCCCCGGGAGGGTGATACGGTCTACCACTGCCTTATTCCCATGACAGCTCCTCGTGGGCACTCCTTCCACGTGGAGCAGAACACCAAATGGAATCTGCCATCAAAGGTGTCTCGTATTCGCGTGAAGCTGGAGTGCACGTGCTGGAGGGAGCAGGAGTTTGGGAATATGCTGTGCTTCCTCCACAACCCTGTGGAGGAGCTGAGAAGAAATCAGGAACCCAGCCTCCTACGAACTATGTGCACTCGCTCCTACTTGGATGTGCGTAAAGTCTCCTCCTGGTTCCAGCAGCTGGCGAAATTATCCTGGAAATCTGTGCCTCATTCATCTTCATGGCTGGTTAAAGTACTGAAAACCAGACGCTCTTGCATGCTTCGTTTGATTGATGACACCGGATCAACCGTGTTCGTTGAGATGATGTTTGGGGTACAACAAGGTGATACGGACATTTTTCTGAGCAGCGATTACTCCGAGGCTCCCGTTACCCCGGACACAGTATGGCCACAGAGCTGCGCAGTGGCAGAGATGAAGTTCTTCCGGAACATAGCCGCGAATGCCCAGCAGGACAGTTTCCACCTCGGATGCATGCAGCTCTGTGCCCGTATCGCGCTGGGCAGTTATTTTACCAGCTATATGATAAAGACCGTCGTCATGCACCTGCTGAACACCATCCCTCTGGAAAGATGGCACAGGAGGGAGTTTTTGCAGCGCATGGATGACATCGTGGAGTACCTGCGCTCGTGCCTGAGGAAGAAGCGCCTGGACCACTTCTGGTTAGGAAACGAGCAAATGCCTGAGGAGTTCACCTTGCCTCCGGATTTCCAAACATCCAGACCACCCAACCTCTTCCAGGACTTAGCAAAGGACCCGGATCAATACACCCAGGCGCACACTGATTTCCGTGAGCTGCAAGAGCAGCTCATGAAAATGCTGAACTTTAGGAACTGAGAGAGGCCTTCAAGCAGAGCTCTCCGGGGCACTCTGCTGACAGCAGGCAATGACCTCCCACCACAGAAAGAAGAGGGGAGAACGCAGGACGCAGAAGAGGATGGGAAAACTCCGTGCAGCAACGCACTGCCAAGCGTGGCAAGATCCCCGTGTGGACAATCTACCAAGCGTAGTAACCACTGATGACTACGGTGGCTACAACCACAACTGCTTGCCACGTGCTGCAGAGCTGAGCATGCTGGACATGGAGAAGATGCTGCTCAGTTGGCAGTGGGAATTGCTCCTCCGTGTTCTCTCCACAGCAAAACCACCCTTGCGGGAGGCACACCCCATGCAGCTGCTTGAAGCAGAGGCTTTGTTACCAGCTGGACAGTGACCATCTAGCTCTTGCACATTGTCCATTCACTTCGGGAGCTCGGCCTCTCCAAAACCCTAATATATTGCTTGCTTAAACAAACGCTTTGTGTGTGAGTGTCTGTATCACTCTTGGTCAGGACAGGCGGGCATGAGATGCTGACAGCTTGGCTGCCACAGCATCGGGGAGCATTTTGCTGAGGAGCTGATCCAAGAAGCTTCTTCTCTCTCAACTCCCCCATGCTATGTCTGTGGCAGTCTTCCTCTCTCTGCTGGCTCTGAGCCTTTTCCACACCCTACACAATATGGGAAAACGCTTGAGAGGTGTTCTGTAACTGTCATACCAAGAGAGATATAAATGTCCCAGTGCTCTAAAAGCCCAGGGTCCTTCCTCTTTGCACTCATACACTGCAGAACACAGGCAGTTCTTCCATGGTGTGCAAATCAAACGGTGTCCACATCATGTAGTCTAGGTATGGTAGGGCTTTGTTTCCACCCCTGGGGCAGTCGATTCCCGGTGTATTAGACACCCCTCAAAGTAAGAGCAAACTGTGGCCTGCACTCTGCTGCCAAAGGGATGGAGAAAAATGCATTAGCTATCTCAATTAGCTATATCAATTAGCTATCTCAATTGCAGCGTACCACTTGGCTGCCTTTGATTCCAGTTCGTACTGGAGTTCTAGCATGTCAGGCACCACAGCACTCAGCAGTGGCATGACTTTATTCAGGCCACAACAGTCCACTCACCATTAGACCTTCGCACTGGCCATATGGGACTATGAAAGGGTGAGTGAATCTTGCTGATCATCCCATGGCTCTCCAGTTGATGAATTAGCTTATGGATGAGAATGGGGGGTCTCGGTTGGTGCCATATTGCTGCCGGTGCACAGCTGTGGTGGCAATTGGCACCTGCTGTTCTTTGACGCTCAGCAACCCAACAGAAGGGTCCTCCCAGAGACTGGGCAACGTAGACAACTGTTTAGTGTCCTCTGTCTCTAAGGCAGCTATGCCAAAAGCCCACCGGTACCATTTTGGGTCCTTGAAATATCCTCTCCTGACATAGTCTACGTCAAGGATGCATGGAGCATCCGGGCCTTTCACAATACGCTGCTTTTGCCACTTATTTCCAGTTAGACTCGCTTCATCCTCCAGTACAGTTAACTGCTGGGATCCCCCTGTCACCCCATAAATACGGGTGGGTTCTGCCCCTATGTAGTTTGGCAGCATTGCAGTACACTGCGGCCTCTGGGGTCTGTCAGGAATGTCCCGCCCCCCCCCCCAAAGGCCACTGGGGCCTGTCAGGAACATCCCTGTCCACCTCAGGGCCCTTGGTGCCTGTCAGGAATGTCCCTGCTCCCCTCAGGGCCATGCTGCAGTCTGGCCTGAGCCATCTGTGAGGCGAGTGCAGCAGCACGGGGAAGGCTGGGCAGCACAGGGCTGGGGCACAAAAGCTGCCCCCCGAGGCCTTGCTAAGCCTGCAGCCAGGGCCCAGCCGCTCAGGGCAGGGCAGGTGGCTGTCACCACCAGTCCTGGCCACAGTCCCTGCTGCCAGGGACCCTTGCTGCCACCATCCCCTTGGAAATGTGGCACAGGACGGATTTTCTGCTTCGGCTGGATGATATCAGTTGGTACCTTCGCTGCTGTGTGGAACAGAAATGTCTCAAGCACTTCTTTGGCAATGAGATGGTGCCCGATGTGATTGTCCTGCCACCAGCCTTCCAGTTGTCTGGCCCGGTCAACCTCTTCCAGCATCTGAAGCAGGACCCATATGCTAAAGCTGCAGAAGTTCAAGGTGGTGCGAGATCAGCTGAAAAGACTGCTGATCTACGGACATGACAGAGACCTTCATGCACTGCTGATGGCAGATGATGACCTGCTAGCACCCTGTGGGGAACTGGACCCCATGCAGCTCCAGAGGCTGCTTCATGGACGCTTGACGCAGAGACTCCTCATACCAAGTGGGCTTGGTTCTTGGCCTGTCCATTTCACTGGGAGCTTGGCCTCTGCAAAGATTCCAATAAATGTCTTGCTTGAACAAACTCTTTGTCTGTGAGTGTTGTCCTCGAGCCACTGGGGCCTGTCAGGAACGTTCCTCGTCCCTTCAGAGCTGTTGGGGCCTGTCAGGAACGTTCCCTCTCCTGTTAGGGCCGTTGGGACCTGTCAGGAACTTTCTGGAACCGCTCAGGACTGTTGGGGCCATTGCTCCCCCCGTCCCTCTGTTGGGACCACTACTCCCCCCATCAGCGCTGCTCCCCAGCTCCTCTCCAGCACTGGCATCCCCCAGTGTCACTGCCTGGCCCTGGGTGGCAGTGCCTCAGCTCTTGCCAGGGATTTTTCAGGATCAATCTGTGTTAACCAAGCAACAGAAAGAGCTGGAGGTCTGGATGAGAGACAAGAACTGGTACTGGCCAGATTTATGAAGACAATAATGCAGTCTGCACAGCCCTCTGCACCCCAACAATTAGCACCATGAATTTAGACTTTGCCAGTAATCCGCATCAAAGCACATTTAGTACAGCAGTTGGCTTCCGCTCCAAGGGGTTTCAGCCAACCTGGCCATTTCTTGCCAGTGTCCACGAGGGCTGTGACTTGGTGTAGTGGGTTTACGTGGCAAGGTTTTAGTAGCAGGGGGCCTTAGGGGTGGCTTCTGGGAGAAGGATCTAGAAGCTGCCCCATGTTTGGGAAG
The DNA here is from genome assembly GCF_963932015.1 of Anas acuta. Taxonomy (NCBI): domain Eukaryota; kingdom Metazoa; phylum Chordata; class Aves; order Anseriformes; family Anatidae; genus Anas; species Anas acuta. Next base: position 5,476,779 of record NC_088983.1, on the reverse strand, counting down.
GGCCCCACTGCTGACCTGAGCCGAGCCAATAAGCCGAGCCAACAATGTTCTTTTGCGCCTCTGTGAGAGCATATTTAAGACAGGGAAAAAAACGCTGTGCCACACAGCAGCTGGGAGAGTGAGAGGAGTGAGGAACAGCCTTGCAGGCGCCAGGGTCAGTGCAGAAGGAGGGGGAGAGGTGCTCCAGGCGCCGGAGCAGAAGTCCCCTGCGTCCTATGGTGAGGCCCACGGTGAAGCAGGCTGTCCCCCTGCAGCCCATGGAGCAAGGCAGGAAAAGGCAACTGTCGTGGTTTAACCCGGCTGGCAGCTAAACACCACGCAGCCGTTCGCTCACCCTCCCCCCTCCCTCTCTGGGACGGGGGAGAGAAATGGAAAGTGAAGCCCGTGAGTTGAGATAAAGACAGTTTAATAAGACAGGAAAATAATAATAACAAAATAATAATAAAAATAATAACAATAATAATACAATGGTGATAATAGGAAAGTAATAATAGTATGTACAAACAAGTGATGCACAATGCAATTGCTCACCACTCGCTGACCAATGCCCAGCCTAACCCTGAGCAGTCCGGCCCCTTCCCCCCAGCTAGCCACCCCTATATATTGTTTAGCATGACGTCAGATGGTATGGAATACCCCTTTGGCTAGTTTGGGTCACCTGTCCTGGGTCTGTCCCCTCCCAGCTCTTACTGCACCCCCAGCCTGCCCGTTGGCAGGACAGAGCAAAAGGCTGAGATGTCCTTGGCTTAGTATAAGCACTGCTCTGCAACAATTAAAGCATCGGGGTGTTATCAGCACTCTTCTCATCCTAAGCCAAAACACAGCATTCCACCAGCTACTAGGAAGAAAATTAATTCTGTGCTAACTGAAACCAGGACATCTATCCACCCCTTATTCCATACCATTTATGTCATGCTCAGGTTACACTCTTTTCCATACATTCTAATTAGTCACCTATAGTAATCATGGTAGTGATAGCATACAGTATAATATACTATTTAACATGGTACAATTCAGTTCATGGGCTATTCTCACCCAGTATTAAATCTCCTTGAGGTACACACCGGACCTCTCCGTTCTTTTGCATCACCCACCAAGTGTATCCAGGTCCCTGAGCGAAAACAATTCCACGAATAGGTTTGCCTTTTCCTGAGGCAGGAGTAGCCCAGACTGTTTTACCCAGCATATTTTTTACATGCACTACAGGAACTTTATCCCCATCTACAGTACGTAACAGGTTTGATTGGGCAGGTCCAGCTCGGTTGGTAGATCCCCTAGTATTGACTAACCAGGTGGCCTTTGCTAAATGCGTATCCCAGTTTTTGAACGTCCCAGCGCCCATTGCTTTCAAGGTAGTCTTTAACAGGCCATTGTATCGTTCAACTTTCCCGGAGGCTGGTGCATGATAGGGGATGTGATACACCCATTCAATACCATGTTCTTTGGCCCAAGTGTCTATAAGGTTGTTTCGGAAGTGAGTCCCATTGTCTGATTCTATTCTTTCTGGGGTGCCATGTCGCCATAGGACTTGCTTTTCAAGGCCCAGGATGGTGTTCCGGGCGGTGGCATGAGGCACAGGATATGTTTCCAGCCATCCGGTGGTTGCTTCCACCATTGTAAGTACGTGGCGCTTGCCATTGCGAGTTTGAGGGAGTGTGATGTAATCAATCTGCCAGGCCTCTCCATATTTATATTTCAGCCATCGTCCTCCATACCAAAGAGGCTTTGACCGTTTGGCTTGCTTGATTGCAGCACATGTTTCACAGTCATGAATAACCTGTGCTATAGCGTCCATGGTCAAGTCCACCCCTCGATCACGAGCCCATCTGTATGTTGCGTCTCTACCTTGATGGCCTGAGGTGTCATGGGCCCATCGGGCTATAAATAATTCACCTTTATGCTGCCAATCCAAGTCCACCTGAGCTACTTCAATCTTAGCAGCCTGATCCACCTGCTGGTTGTTTTGATGTTCTTCAGTAGCCCGATTCTTGGGCACATGAGCATCTACGTGGCGTACTTTCACAGCCAGGTTCTCTACCCGAGCAGCAATATCTTGCCACAATGCAGCAGCCCAGATGGGTTTGCCCCTACGCTGCCAGTTGTTTTGCTTCCATTGCTGTAACCATCCCCACAGGGCATTTGCTACCATCCATGAATCAGTGTAGAGATAGAGAACTGGCCATTTTTCTCGTTCAGCAATGTCTAAAGCCAGCTGAATGGCTTTCACTTCTGCAAACTGACTCGATTCACCTTCTCCCTCAGCAGCTTCTGCAACTCGTCGCGTAGGACTCCATACAGCAGCCTTCCATCTCCGATGCTTCCCCACAATACGACAGGACCCATCAGTGAACAGGGCATATTTCTTTTCATTCTCTGGCAACTGGTTGTACAGTGGGGCTTCTTCAGCACGACCCACCTCCTCCTCTGATGATATCCCAAAGTATTTGCCTTCTGGCCAGTCCATGATCACTTCCAATATTCCTGGGCGACTGGGGTTTCCTATTCGAGCCCGCTGAGTAATCAGTGCAACCCACTTGCTCCATGTAGCATCAGTTGCATGATGCGTAGAGGGGACCCTTCCCTTGAACATCCAGCCTAGTACCGGCAATCGGGGTGCTAGGAGGAGCTGCGCTTCAGTACCGACCACCTCCGAAGCAGATCGAACTCCTTCATATGCTGCCAATATCTCCTTTTCAGTTGGAGTATAGCGGGCCTCAGATCCTCTGTATCCCCGACTCCAAAACCCCAGGGGCCGACCTCGAGTTTCCCCAGGTTCTTTCTGCCAGAGGCTCCAGGTGGGGCCGTTCTCCTCGGCTGCAGTGTAGAGCACATTCTTTACATCTGGTCCTGTTCGAACTGGCCCAAGGGCTACTGCATGGACTATTTCCTGCTTGATTTGTTCAAAGGCTTGTCGTTGTTCAGGGCCCCATTCAAACTCATTCTTCTTACGGGTTACTTGGTAGAGTGGGTTTACAATCAGACTGTAATTTGGGATTTGCATTCATGAGGCAGAACAACAAGACTATAGTATTCTGAGTATCCCAATAATATTCAATATCTTGGAGAGCTATTTTGACAAGCTCAGGGGATAAGAGGGTGGTGAAGGAGGAAGGCAGAGTGATCCAGGAGGATACAGGGGTGGTGAAGGAGAAAGGGAGAGTGATCAAGTAAGAAAAAATATCTTCCCCTTTTCCCTCCACAGATTGACTCTCTAATGGAGAAAAACAATAGGTATAATTGCTAATAGTTCCCAAGATACTGTTTCCAAAGTACAGAGTCCACGATGTTACTGAGTATAAATACCAAGTTAGAGTCATGACCAGGTATCTTATCGTCTCATAAGCCATTGCTATAACACTCAGTACCATAATGATCTGAAACCAGGGCCCAGAGAGGATAAACAACACTACAGAGAGCAAATACGGAAAATAATGTACTATAATACTCAATTTGGAAAACAGGCGCAGCAGAGTTGAGATTAAAGCAATCAGCATCATGACAAGTGACTATTAAGCAGGTCTAATCCTTACACCAAGTTTAGTTTAACACACTCTGATCAGATCTGCCGTTATCTCAACCTTTCGGGCCCCACGTTGGGCGCCAAAAAGACTGTCGTGGTTTAACCCGGCCGGCAGCTAAACACCACGCAGCCGTTCGCTCACCCTCCCCCCTCCCTCTCTGGGACGGGGGAGAGAAATGGAAAGTGAAGCCCGTGAGTTGAGATAAAGACAGTTTAATAAGACAGGAAAATAATAATAACAAAAATAATAATAACAATAATAATAATAATGATACAATGGTGATAATACGAAAGTAATAATAGTATGTACAAACAAGTGATGCACAATGCAATTGCTCACCACCCGCTGACCGATGCCCAGCCTAACCCCGAGCAGTCCGGCCCCCTCCCCCCGGCTAGCCACCCCTATATATTGTTTAGCATGATGTCAGATGGTATGGAATACCCCTTTGGCTAGTTTGGGTCACCTGTCCTGGCTCTGTCCCCTCCCAGCTCTTACTGCACCCCCAGCCTGCCCGTTGGCAGGACAGAGCAAAAGGCTGAGATGTCCTTGGCTTAGTATAAGCACTGCTCTGCAACAATTAAAGCATCGGGGTGTTATCAGCACTCTTCTCATCCTAAGCCAAAACACAGCATTCCACCAGCTACTAGGAAGAAAATTAATTCTGTGCTAACTGAAACCAGGACATGTCTGTGGCAGTCTTCCTCTCTCTGCTGGCTCTGAGCCTTTTCCACACCCTACACAATATGGGAAAACACTTGAGAGGTCTTCTGTAACTGTCATACCAAGAGAGATATAAATGTCCCAGTGCTCTAAAAGCCCAGGATCCTTCCTCTTTTCACTCATACACTGCAGAACACAGGCAGTTCTTCCATGGTGTGCAAATCAAACGGTGTCCACATCATGTAGTCTAGGTATGGTAGGGCTTTGTTTCCACCCCTGGGGCAGTCGATTCCCGGTGTATTAGACACCCCTCAAAGTAAGAGCAAACTGTGGCCTGCACTCTGCTGCCAAAGGGATGGAGAAAAATGCATTAGCTATCTCAATTAGCTATATCAATTAGCTATCTCAATTGCAGCGTACCACTTGGCTGCCTTTGATTCCAGTTCGTACTGGAGTTCTAGCATGTCAGGCACCGCAGCACTCAGCAGTGGCATGACTTTATTCAGGCCACAACAGTCCACTCACCATTAGACCTTCGCACTGGCCATATGGGACTATGAAAGGGTGAGTGAATCTTGCTGATCATCCCATGGCTCTCCAGTTGATGAATTAGCTTATGGATGAGAATGGGGGGTCTCGGTTGGTGCCATATTGCTGCCGGTGCACAGCTGTGGTGGCAATTGGCACCTGCTGTTCTTTGACGCTCAGCAACCCAACAGAAGGGTCCTCCCAGAGACTGGGCAACGTAGACAACTGTTTAGTGTCCTCTGTCTCTAAGGCAGCTATGCCAAAAGCCCTCCGGTACCATTTTGGGTCCTTGAAATATCCTCTCCTGACATAGTCTACGTCAAGGATGCATGGAGCATCCGGGCCTTTCACAATACGCTGCTTTTGCCACTTATTTCCAGTTAGACTCGCTTCATCCTCCAGTACAGTTAACTGCTGGGATCCCCCTGTCACCCCATAAATACGGGTGGGTTCTGCCCCTATATAGTTTGGCAGCATTGCAGTACACTGCGGCCTCTGGGGTCTTTCAGGAATGTCCCGCCCCCCCCCCCCAAAGGCCACTGGGGCCTGTCAGGAACATCCCTGTCCACCTCAGGGCCCTTGGTGCCTGTCAGGAATGTCCCTGCTCCCCTCAGGGCCATGCTGCAGTCTGGCCTGAGCCATCTGTGAGGCGAGTGCAGCAGCAGGGGGAAGGCTGGGCAGCACAGGGCTGGGGCACAAAAGCTGCCCCCCGAGGCCTTGCTAAGCCTGCAGCCAGGGCCCAGCCGCTCAGGGCAGGGCAGGTGGCTGTCACCACCAGTCCTGGCCACAGTCCCTGCTGCCAGGGACCCTTGCTGCCACCATCCCCTTGGAAATGTGGCACAGGACGGATTTTCTGCTTCGGCTGGATGATATCAGTTGGTACCTTCGCTGCTGTGTGGAACAGAAATGTCTCAAGCACTTCTTTGGCAATGAGATGGTGCCCGATGTGATTGTCCTGCCACCAGCCTTCCAGTTGTCTGGCCCGGTCAACCTCTTCCAGCATCTGAAGCAGGACCCATATGCTAAAGCTGCAGAAGTTCAAGGTGGTGCGAGATCAGCTGAAAAGACTGCTGATCTACGGACATGACAGAGACCTTCATGCACTGCTGATGGCAGATGATGACCTGCTAGCACCCTGTGGGGAACTGGACCCCATGCAGCTCCAGAGGCTGCTTCATGGACGCTTGACGCAGAGACTCCTCATACCAAGTGGGCTTGGTTCTTGGCCTGTCCATTTCACTGGGAGCTTGGCCTCTGCAAAGATTCCAATAAATGTCTTGCTTGAACAAACTCTTTGTCTGTGAGTGTTGTCCTCGAGCCACTGGGGCCTGTCAGGAACGTTCCTCGTCCCTTCAGAGCTGTTGGGGCCTGTCAGGAACGTTCCCTCTCCTGTTAGGGCCCGTTGGGACCTGTCAGGAACTTTCTGGAACCGCTCAGGACTGTTGGGGCCATTGCTCCCCCCGTCCCTCTGTTGGGACCACTACTCCCCCCATCAGCGCTGCTCCCCAGCTCCTCTCCAGCACTGGCATCCCCCAGTGTCACTGCCTGGCCCTGGGTGGCAGTGCCTCAGCTCTTGCCAGGGATTTTTCAGGATCAATCTGTGTTAACCAAGCAACAGAAAGAGCTGGAGGTCTGGATGAGAGACAAGAACTGGTACTGGCCAGATTTATGAAGACAATAATGCAGTCTGCACAGCCCTCTGCACCCCAACAATTAGCACCATGAATTTAGACTTTGCCAGTAATCCGCATCAAAGCACATTTAGTACAGCAGTTGGCTTCCGCTCCAAGGGGTTTCAGCCAACCTGGCCATTTCTTGCCAGTGTCCACGAGGGCTGTGACTTGGTGTATTGGGTTTACGTGGCAAGGTTTTAGTAGCAGGGGGCCTTAGGGGTGGCTTCTGGGAGAAGGATCTAGAAGCTGCCCCATGTTTGGGAAGGGCCCCACTGCTGACCTGAGCCAAGCCAATAAGCCGAGCCAACAATGTTCTTTTGCGCCTCTGTGAGAGCATATTTAAGACAGGGAAAAAAACGCTGTGCCACACAGCAGCTGGGAGAGTGAGAGGAGTGAGGAACAGCCTTGCAGGCGCCAGGGTCAGTGCAGAAGGAGGGGGAGAGGTGCTCCAGGCACCGGAGCAGAAGTCCCCTGCGTCCTATGGTGAGGCCCACGGTGAAGCAGGCTGTCCCCCTGCAGCCCATGGAGCAAGGCAGGAAAAGGCAACAAACAATGCTTTAAGTCTATTACTATCAATGTCCATGACTGGGGGAGCACAGTTGGTCTGTTTGAAGTGCTCCCATATCTTCCATGACTTATAACAGTCTCTATTTTCTATTCCTTTTCTTGATTACAAACACCGGAGAATTCCAGGGCTAGTTGTGGGAACAATATGTTGTGCTTTAAGTTGTTAAGTAACTCGGCCTTCAGGTCTCATGCATCCCAGTCTTCCCGGATTGAAGGGAAACAGTTCCAGCTCCCTTTCAAGGCCAATAGGGCCTGGATCAAAAGGCACGTCCAGGTCACCAGAGGGTGTAACAGCAAAGTCATGGCAGTAGCGGTGGGGGAGCCGATGGTGTAGCAGAAGGATCTGTGGATGAGCCCACAGCTCCCTCGCTGTCTGGCAAACCACACGTTTCTGACTGTGGTCCCACGTGGCTCTTTAAGGTCTCAGAGATTGCTCGCCAGGTGCCGAGCAATCCCACCGCAACCTGGTCGATTTTATTAGCAGAGTCCCACACCTTGACCTCAATTTGGTCCCGTGTTTCAGGATCATAAACTGTCTGATTGTTAATAAAGGGAATAAGCTGTAAGGTTACCAGGACAGTCTTTGTTTCTAAGGACGTATGATTCCCCGTAATGCGCAGCTGCTTACTAGCGAGGGGCAGTTGTGTGCTCGGCTCCGCTTCTCTCAGCTCGAGCTTCTTCCCAGCTGCGGTGCGCCCATTTCCAGCGACTTCCTGTACGAGCTTCTTTGAGCGGTTTGCTGAGTTTGGCCAAACCTATCTTCATGAGGCGATCAATGTGCCTGTTCCTGTCTTGGTCCCTGTTCTGCTAGCCTGTCCCTATTCAATCCTTCTTTCTACTTCTTTATTGATGAAATAACTTCATTGTGTTGCCTTCTTCATCTTGAGGACAGGCTCCCCTCTTACACCCTTCACCCCACAGCAGTCCTTTTCAAAACAACTTTTCACTGGTCAAACAACTTTGCCCGGCAACAGCAAACACCCAGCAACTTCCATGCCTTAATGGCTGGAGAACAAGCAACCCGAGAGGGCAAGGCATCTCCCGAATCACCCTTCTTTGTTCCCTCTAAACTCTTTACATTCCTGATGGCCTCATCGTTGAGAGTCTGATGTAATCATCAACCATGTGGCTTGCCGACCCCCATGGCCACACTCCCACATCTCCCCCTTCTTTATTAATATCAACCATCTTCTTGACACAAATCATTACTCCATATATCACATTGATTTGTTCTAGTTGCTTGCCCAAAACTATATGTTGTTGTTGTTGCAAATATTGGTTTCCTGCTTGGGTTAGATCTTCTCCTTTGTATGGCATTTGGTAAGGACTGCCATAGAATATCTCTAAGGGTCTTAGTTTTACCAATACATATTGATTTCTAGACAGATTTTAGCAATCTGCTCTTTTATCAAATGATTCATTTGTTTCCACTTGGCCTTTTGCCTGTGGCCCATACGGAGTGTGTTGTTGCCAGTCAATCCCCAGCACTTCGCTGACTTGTTGGGTCAGTTCTGAACTGAAGTGTGGTCCCCTGTCAGATGACATTACTGAGAGTACACCAACTCTCGGAATAATGTAATTCAACAATACTTTGGACACTTCTCTGGCTTTGTTAGTTCTACATGGGAATGCTCCTGGCCATCTGGAAAAGGTGTCTGTTAGTACCAATAGGCATCTGAACCCCCCTTTCCTTGGGAGTTCTAAGAAACCAATTTGCCACTGTTTCCCAGGAACGTTTCCCTTCCCTATTGTTCCCATTTGGGGGCTGATTCCCGTCTGTGGATTCTTTTTAAGACATATGACACCTTGTTGTGATACTTGTCTGACAAATGAGGGCCAATCCATTTTCTACTTAAAAACTGTTATAATGTTTCAGCTCCCCAGCATGCTTTACTATGTTCTCCGATAACCGTCTAATACAACGTGGTATCACAACTCTCCCATTATTTATTTGTGTTAAACCTCTAGGTAACATTTTCCATTTACATCTTCAATTAATTGCTTATAAATCTTAGAGTATCCTACTTCATTTTCTAAGGCTTTTGTTAATGCCTCAGAAAATGTGTTAGTTAATGCCTTTGATACTGGGAGAGAAGAAGCTTCTTGGATCAGCTCCTCAGCTAAATGCTCCCCGATGCTGTGGCAGCCAAGCTGTCAGCATCTCATGCCCGCCTGTCCTGACCAAGAGTGATACAGACACTCACACACAAAGCATTGTTCAAATAAGCAATGTATTGGTATTTTTGCAGAGGTCAAAGCTTCGGTGGTGAATGGACGCTTCCCGAGAGGCTGGGTAGTCACTGTCCAGCTGGTAACAAAGCCTCTGCTTTCAGCCTCCCGCAAGGGTGGTTTTGCTGTGGAGAGAACACGGAGGAGCAATTCCCGCTGCCAACTGAGCAGCATCTTCTCCATGTCCAGCATACTCAGCTCCGAGGCATGTGGCAAGCAGGATGTCCGTCCACAATCATTGCTGGCTTTGGGGCTGGGAATCCCTCCTGTGCATGCTTCCCAAAGGGATGGTGGTCAGGAGGTGCGTGACAGCTGTCTTCAAGGCATGGGTGGCAAAGTTGGTGCCTAAGAGGATACAGACACGGAGCTGCAGATGTCTGACGTGGAAAGTGTTGTGCCGAGCATGCCTACGTGTGTCCTGAAGAACTGCATGTCTGGCACAGCGCAGCTCTGTGGCCACTTCGTGCTGCTGCTAACAACGCGCTCTGCCTACTCGAAGCTCATGAAGGGGTCTGAGTTGTCTTGCTGTACCCCAAGCATCATCTCGATGGAGCGTGAGCTTGCAGAAGCGGGTGGAGGGCAGCACCATTAGCTGGAGTTAGGATGACTGAGGCGCAGCCACCCAGGCTTCTGTCACCAGTTCCTGGAACCACTTTGCTGTCTTCAGTATGTTAAGCAGACAAGGGGAAGCTCCCACTGTCCCAAAATAAGGAGGATCCAAGCCCAGTTGGTATCAGGAGTGGTTGGTGTCAAGCCTCTGGAGCTGCATGAGGTCCGTCTCTCCACAGCATGCTAGCAGTTCATCACTGGCGATCAGCACGGCGCCTTCGCCGTGCACGATGTTTTCTTTCATGTCCGTAGGTTATCAGTCTTCTGAGCCGCTCTCGCACCACCTCGAACTTCTCCAGTGCATCATCTTCGGCATATGGGTTCTGCTTCAGGTACTGGAAGAGGTTGATTGGCTCAGAATTTTGGAAGGATGGTGGCAGGACAATCACATCGGGCACCATCTCATTGCCAAAGAAGAAGTGGTCGAGGCGCTTCTCCCTCACACAGCCACGCAGGCACTGCATTATATTATCCATCCGAAGCAGAAAATCCGTCTTGTGCCACATTGCCATGGGGATGTTGGTCAGGAGGTGCATGACAATAGTCTTGACGACATAGGTGGGAAAGACGGTGCCCTCCACCAAATGGGCACAGACCTGCATGCACTTGAGGTGTATGCTGTTGAACATGCCTTCTCTGGCCACGTGCCGGAAGAACTTCCTTTCTGCAACTGAACAGCTCTGTGGCCATGTTGTGCTGGGGATGGAGGTGTCCTTTCTCATCTGGCTGCTCAGGAAGATATCGGAATCCTCTTGCTGCACCCCAAATACTATTTCAATTGTGAGTCTTCTCCTGGCAGCACCTGTCAGCTGGAACTTGCACGTGCGGGTGGAAGGCAGCACTTCTACATTGTAAACCTCCGACTGAGGCATAAGCACCCAGGCTGATTTCACAAAGTTCTGGAACCACCTTGCAGTCTTCTCCGCATCTAGGTAGGAGTCCGTGCAGAGGGTGCTTAGGAGGCTCGGCCCCTGCTTTTTCAGCTCCTCCTCAGAATGGTGGAGGAAGCACAGCACGTCCCCAAAGTCCTGCTCCCTCTCGCACGTGCACTCCAGCTCCACACGGATAGAGGACTTCCTCGCCAGCAGATCCTCTTCATTGCCCAGCTCCAGGTGGAAGCAGTGCCCACGGGGGGCCGTCATGGGCACAAGTAGGCGGTAGACAGGATCCTTCATGTGGGGATTCCAACCTTCAAAGGCACTGCCCACTCCGATGGCTCGCTGCAGATTCGGGAAGAAACTACTTAGGACGACTGAGTCAAAGATATGCAGGAGGTCTCCCACAATCTCCTCCACCAGTGCGCATCTGATGGTCGGATCCGGGAATGGCCAGTAGACGCGCTCAGCTATAAATCTGGGCAGATCTCTTGCATCATTGGGGGGTGGTGGTACTCTCAATTCCTCCTCTTCACTGCTGGAGCTCTCCTCCTCACTGCCATGTTCTGGGATATCTCTAAGGAGCAGCCACACGTTCCAAATAAACAGGAGAGCAACAACAACACCGGCCCAGAACTGCCAGTACTGTGTGGCAGATAAGAGCAGGGCTCCCATATGCATCGAGCTCTGCTGCTTCTCTAGCGCCTCAATTTCCAACAGGAGCTGCGCCATGCGTTGTTGCATCTCCTCCGCATACCGCCGCATGCGCTCATTTGTAGCTTCATCCAATTCATCCCCGACTTCCTGTGGGCACTCGACTAAGCCCAAGAACGCCAGGAAATTGAAAATTGCCGAAAACATGGTCTGAAAGAGAGAGAAGCACGTCAGTGGGGCTGGGTGGGAGCTGGATGGCGGCTGAGGGAGCTGCGGCACGAGCCTCAGGCCCCTGGGGTCAGGTAGGAGAGGGGGCGAGGGAGCTGGGAGGCAGCAGGGACTGTGGCCAGTGCCAGCGGGGACAGCCACGAGCCCTGCCCTGGCCCAACCCAGTCTTCCCCCTGCTGCTGCACTCACCGATGGCTCAGGCCAAAGTGAAGCAGCGCTGCCCGCGGCTGCCTTTAAAGCCTCCCCCCCATTGTGACACGTCCTCTGTGATGTCACCTGCGCCCACACCGCATCACAGGACCCCCGCCCCGCCCTCGGTGCCCACCGCACGTCCCACGTGGTATAATACCCAATTTGGAAAACAGGCGCAGCAGAGTTGAGATTAAAGCAATCAGCATTATGACAAGTGACTATTATGCATGTCTAATACTTATACCAATTTTAGTTTAACACACTCTGGTCAGATCTGCCGTTATCTCAACCTTTCGGGCCCCACGTTGGGCACCAAAAAGAATGTCGTGGTTTAACCCAGCCGGCAGCTAAACACCACACAGCCGTTTGCTCCCCCTCCCTCTCTGGGACGGGGGAGAGAAATGGAAAGTGAAGCCCGTGAGTTGAGATAAAGACAGTTTAATAAGACAGGAAAATAATAATAACAACAACAACAACAATAATAATAATAATAATACAATGATGACAATAGCACTAACACTAATAATATGTACAAACAAGTGATGCACAATGCAATTGTTCACCACCTGCTGACCGATGCTCAGCCTAACCCTGAGCAGTCCGGCCCCCTCCCCCGGCTGCCACCCCTATATATTGTTTAGCATGACGTCAGATGGTATGGAATACCCCTTTGGCTAGTTTGGGTCACCTGTCCTGGCTCTGTCCCCTCCCAGCTCTTACTGCACCCCCAGCCTGCCCGTTGGCAGGACAGAGCAAGAAACTGAGATGTCCTTGGCTTAGTATAAGCACTGCTCTGCAACAATTAAAGCATCGGGGTGTTATCAGCACTCTTCTCATCCTAAGCCAAAACACAGCATTCCACCAGCTCCTAGGAAGAAAAATAATTCTGTTCTAACTGAAACCAGGACATGGGGCCACAGTCAGAAACGTGTGGTTTGCCAGACAGCGAGGGAGCTGCGGGCTCGTCCACAGATCCTTCTGCTACACCATCGGCTCCCCCACCGCTACTGCCATGACTTTGCTGTTACACCCTCTGGTGACCTGGACGTGCCTTTTGATCCAGGCCCTATTGGCCTTGAAAGGGAACTGTTTCCCTTCAATCCGGGAAGACTGGGATGCATGAGACCTGAAGGCCGAGTTACTTAACAACTTAAAGCACAACATATTGTTCCCACAACTAGCCCTGGAATTCTCCGGTGTTTGTAATCAAGAAAAGGAATAGAAAATAGAGACTGTTATAAGTCATGGAAGATATGGGAGCACTTCAAACAGACCAACTGTGCTCCCCCAGTCATGGACATTGATGGTAATAGACTTAAAGCATTGTTTGTTGCCTTTTCCTGCCTTGCTCCATGGGCTGCAGGGGGACAGCCTGCTTCACCATGGGCCTCACCACAGGCCGCAGGGGACTTCTGCTCCGGCGCCTGGAGCACCTCTCCCCCTCCTTCTGCACTGACCCTGGCGCCTGCAAGGCTGTTCCTCACTCCTCTCACTCTCCCAGCTGCTGTGTGGCACAGCGTTTTTTTCCCTGTCTTAAATATGCTCTCACAGAGGCACAAAAGAACATTGTTGGCTCGGCTTACTGGCTCGGCTCAGGTCAGCAGTGGGGCCCTTCCCAAACATGGGGCAGCTTCTAGATCCTTCTCCCAGAAGCCACCCCTAAGGCCCCCTGCTACTAAAACCTTGCCACGTCAACCCAATACACCAAGTCACAGCCCTCGTGGACACTGGCAAGAAATGGCCAGGTTGGCTGAAACCCCTTGGAGCGGAAGCCAACTGCTGTACTAAACGTGCTTTGATGCGGATTACTGGCAAAGTCTAAATTCATGGTGCTAATTGTTGGGGTGCAGAGGGCTGTGCAGACTGCATTATTGTCTTCATAAATCTGGCCAGTACCAGTTCTTGTCTCTCATCCAGACCTCCAGCTCTTTCTGTTGCTTGGTTAACACAGATTGATCCTGAAAAATCCCTGGCAAGAGCTGAGGCACTGCCACCCAGGGCCAGGCAGTGACACTGGGGGATGCCAGTGCTGGAGAGGAGCTGGGGAGCAGCCCTGATGGGGGGAGTAGTGGTCCCAACAGAGGGACAGGGGGGAGCAATGGCCCCAACAGTCCTGAGCGGTTCCAGAAAGTTCCTGACAGGTCCCAACGGCCCTAACAGGAGAGGGAAGGTTCCTGACAGGCCCCAACGGCTCTGAAGGGACGAGGAACGTTCCTGACAGGCCCCAGCGGCTCGAGGACAACACTCACAGACAAAGAGTTTGTTCAAGCAAGACATTTATTGGAATCTTTGCAGAGGCCAAGCTCCCAGTGAAATGGACAGGCCAAGAACCAAGCCCACTTGGTATGAGGAGTCTCTGCGTCAAGCGTCCATGAAGCAGCCTCTGGAGCTGCATGGGGTCCAGTTCCCCACAGGGTGCTAGCAGGTCATCATCTGCCATCAGCAGTGCATGAAGGCCTCTGCCATGTCCGTAGATCAGCAGTCTTTTCAGCTGATCTCGCACCACCTCGAACTTCTGCAGCGCAACAGCTTTGGCATATGGGTCCCCCTTCAGATGCTGGAAGAGGTTGACCGGGCCAGACAACTGGAAGGCTGGTGGCAGGACAATCACATCGGGCACCACCTCGTTGCCAAAGAAGTGCTTGAGACATTTCTGTTCCACACAACAGCGAAGGTACCAACTGATATCATCCAGCCGAAGCAGAAAATCCGTCCCGTGCCACATTTCCAAGGGGATGGTGGCAGCAAGGGTCCCTGGCAGCAGGGACTGTGGCCAGGACTGGTGGTGACAGCCACCTGCCCTGCCCTGAGCGGCTGGGCCCTGGCTGCAGGCTTAGCAAGGCCTCGGGGGGCAGCTTTTGTGCCCCAGCCCTGTGCTGCCCAGCCTTCCCCCTGCTGCTGCACTCGCCTCACGGATGGCTCAGGCCAGACTGCAGCATGGCCCTGAGGGGAGCAGGGACATTCCTGACAGGCACCAAGGGCCCTGAGGTGGACAGGGATGTTCCTGAGAGGCCCCAGTGGCCTTTGGGGGGGGGGCGGGACATTCCTGACAGACCCCAGAGGCCGCAGTGTACTGTAATGCTGCCAAACTATATAGGGGCAGAACCCACCCGTATTTATGGGGTGACAGGGGGATCCCAGCAGTTAACTGTACTGGAGGATGAAGCGAGTCTAACTGGAAATAAGTGGCAAAAGCAGCGTATTGTGAAAGGCCCGGATGCTCCATGCATCCTTGACGTAGACTATTTCAGGAGAGGATATTTCAAGGACCCAAAATGGTACCGGAGGGCTTTTGGCATAGCTGCCTTAGAGACAGAGGACACTAAACAGTTGTCTACGTTGCCCAGTCTCTGGGAGGACCCTTCTGTTGGGTTGCTGAGCGTCAAAGAACAGCAGGTGCCAATTGCCACCACAGCTGTGCACCGGCAGCAATATGGCACCAACCGAGACCCCCCATTCTCATCCATAAGCTAATTCATCAACTGGAGAGCCATGGGATGATCAGCAAGATTCACTCACCCTTTCATAGTCCCATATGGCCAGTGCGAAGGTCTAATGGTGAGTGGACTGTTGTGGCCTGAATAAAGTCATGCCACTGCTGAGTGCTGTGGTGCCTGACATGCTAGAACTCCAGTACGAACTGGAATCAAAGGCAGCCAAGTGGTACGCTGCAATTGAGATAGCTAATTGATATAGCTAATTGAGATAGCTAATGCATTTTTCTCCATCCCTTTGGCAGCAGAGTGCAGGCCACAGTTTGCTCTTACTTTGAGGGGTGTCTAATACACTGGGAATCGACTGCCCCAGGGGTGGAAACAAAGCCCTACCATACCTAGACTACATGATGTGGACACCGTTTGATTTGCACACCATGGAAGAACTGCCTGTGTTCTGCAGTGTATGAGTGAAAAGAGGAAGGATCCTGGGCTTTTAGAGCACTGGGACATTTATATCTCTCTTGGTATGACAGTTACAGAACACCTCTCAAGCATTTTCCCATATTGTGTAGGGTGTGGAAAAGGCTCAGAGCCAGCAGAGAGAGGAAGACTGCCACAGACATAGCATGGGGGAGTTGAGAGAGAAGAAGCTTCTTGGATCAGCTCCTCAGCTAAATGCTCCCCGATGCTGTGGCAGCCAAGCTATCAGCATCTCATGCCTGCCTGTCCTGACCAAGAGTGATACAGACACTCACGGACAAAGCATTTGTTTAAGCAAGCAATATATTAGGGTTTTGGAGAGGCCGAGCTCCCGGAGTGAATGGACAATGTGCAAGAGCTAGATGGTCACTGTCCAGCCGGTAACAAAGCCTCTGCTTCAAGCAGCTGCATGGGGTGTGCCTCCCGCAAGGGTGGTTTTGCTGTGGAGAGAACACGGAGGAGCAATTCCCACTGCCAACTGAGCAGCATCTTCTCCATGTCCAGCATGCTCAGCTCTGCAGCACGTGGCAAGCAGTTGTGGTTGTAGCCACCGTAGTCATCAGTGGTTACTACGCTTGGTAGATTGTCCACACGGGGATCTTGCCACGCTTGGCAGTGGGTTGCTGCACGGAGTTTTCCCATCCTCTTTTGTGTCCTGCGTTCTCCCCTCTTCTTTCTGTGGTGGGAGGTCATCGCCTGCTGTCAGCAGAGTGCCCCGGAGAGCTCTGCATGAAGGCCTCTCTCAGTTCCCAAACGTCAACAGTCTTTTGAGCTGATCTCGCAGCTCCTGGAATTCACGCAGTGCCCGGGCATGGACATTTGGATCCTCTGCCATGTGCTGGAAGAGGTTGAGTGGGCTGGATGTTAGGAAATCTGGGTGCAAGGTGACCTCGTCAGGCACTTCCTTGTTCCCTAAGAAGAAGTGGTCCAGGCGTTTCTCCACTATGCAGCAGTGCAGGCACTGCATGATGTCATCCATGCGCTGCAAAAACTCCCTCCTGCACCATCTTTCCAAAGGGATGGTGTTCAGCAGGTGCATGACGACTGTCTTCAAGACATAGGGGGTAAAATCATTGCCCACCATGATACGGGCACAGAGCTGCATGCATCTGAGGTGGTAGCTGTCCTGCGGGGCATGCGCTTTTATACTGGAAGAACTTCATCTCTGCCACTGTGCAGCTCTGTGGCCGTACTGTGTCCAGGGTAAAGATAGCATCAGTGTTCTCGCTGCTGAGAAAAATGTCTGAATCGCCTTGTTGCACTCCAAAAATGAACTCAACAAAGTGGATTTTATCGAAGGTATCAAACACACGGAGCTTGCAGGAGCGTCTGGATGGCAGCACAGCAACGTGATGTCTGGCCGACTCAGGCAAAAATTTTAACTTTTTTAAGCTTTAACTGAGCAGCCAGAACTTGCGCTTAACTGACGGGACAATAGTTCGGTCAAACACAGATCTTTGCCACCCATGCCTGGAAGAGAGCTGTCATGCATTTCTTGACCACCACCCTTTGACAAGCATGCACAGGAGGGATTTCCAACCCCACAGCCAGCGACGATTGTGGCAGCTACAAAGATGCCTGACAGACGCCCTGCTAGCCACAAGCACCAAAGCTGTGCATGCTGGACATGGAGAAATTGCTGCTCAGTTGGTAGTGGGACGTGCGGTGGGCACCAAGGGTGGGGCGGGGGTCCTGTGATGCGGTGTGGGCGCAGGTGACATCAGAGGACGTGTCACAATGGGGGGGGAGGCTTTAAAGGCAGCCGCGGGCAGCGCTGCTTCACTTTGGCCTGAGCCATCGGTGAGTGCAGCAGCAGGGGGAAGACTGGGTTGGGCCAGGGCAGGGCTCGTGGCTGTCCCCGCTGGCACTGGCCACAGTCCCTGCTGCCTCCCAGCTCCCTCGCCCCCTCTCCTACCTGACCCCAGGGGCCTGAGGCTCGTGCCGCAGCTCCCTCAGCCGCCATCCAGCTCCCACCCAGCCCCACTGACGTGCTTCTCTCTCTTTCAGACCATGGTTTCGGCAGCTTTCTATTTCCTGGCATTTTTGGGCTTAGTCAACAGCCCACAGGAAGTCGGGTATCAATTGGATGAAGATGCTGCTCAGTTGACAGTGGGACGTTCGGCGGGCGCTGAGGGCGCAGACTCAATGCAGACTTGGCAGTTCTGGGCCGGTCTTGGGGTTCTCCTCTTAATTTGGCTGTTGTTTTGTCTTCGTAAAAAGTTCGAGGTGTTTGATGACAGCAGCGACGAGGACTTGGAAGAACCAGCGCTCAATGATGAATCGAATGCAGCCATTTTTATTGCAGAGAGCATCCAGCGGCAGCAGGTAAACCTGACCAACTACTGCCGGCTTGTGGAGGAAATGGTGCGCGGCTTTTGCCGTGCCTGTGACTGGGTCTTTAAGGACACTTTCTCTCCAGTGCTGCAGACACCCATTGGAGTGGGCAGTGCTTTTGAAGGCTGGAGTCCCCGGGAGGGTGATACGGTCTACCGCTGCCTTATTCCCATGACAGCTCCTCGTGGGCACTCCTTCCACGTGGAGCAGAACACCAAATGGAATCTGCCATCAAAGGTGTCTCGTATTCGCGTGAAGCTGGAGTGCACGTGCTGGAGGGAGCAGGAGTTTGGGAATATGCTGTGCTTCCTCCACAACCCTGTGGAGGAGCTGAGAAGAAATCAGGAACCCAGCCTCCTACGAACTATGTGCACTCGCTCCTACTTGGATGTGCGTAAAGTCTCCTCCTGGTTCCAGCAGCTGGCGAAATTATCCTGGAAATCTGTGCCTCATTCATCTTCATGGCTGGTTAAAGTACTGAAAACCAGACGCTCTTGCATGCTTCGTTTGATTGATGACACCGGATCAACCGTGTTCGTTGAGATGATGTTTGGGGTACAACAAGGCGATACGGACATTTTTCTGAGCAGCGATTACTCTGAGGCTCCCGTTACCCCGGACACAGTATGGCCACAGAGCTGCGCAGTGGCAGAGATGAAGTTCTTCCGGAACATAGCCGCGAATGCCCAGCAGGACAGTTTCCACCTCGGATGCATGCAGCTCTGTGCCCGTATCGCGCTGGGCAGTTATTTTACCAGCTATATGATAAAGACCGTCGTCATGCACCTGCTGAACACCATCCCTCTGGAAAGATGGCACAGGAGGGAGTTTTTGCAGCGCATGGATGACATCGTGGAGTACCTGCGCTCGTGCCTGAGGAAGAAGCGCCTGGACCACTTCTGGTTAGGAAACGAGCAAATGCCTGAGGAGTTCACCTTGCCTCCGGATTTCCAAACATCCAGACCACCCAACCTCTTCCAGGACTTAGCAAAGGACCCGGATCAATACACCCAGGCGCACACTGATTTCCGTGTGCTGCAAGAGCAGCTCATGAAAATGCTGAACTTTAGGAACTGAGAGAGGCCTTCATGCAGAGCTCTCCGGGGCACTCTGCTGACAGCAGGCAATGACCTCCCACCACAGAAAGAAGAGGGGAGAACGCAGGACGCAGAAGAGGATGGGAAAACTCCGTGCAGCAACCTACTGCCAAGTGTGGCAAGATCTCCGTATGGACAATCTACCAAGCGTAGTAACCACTGATGACTACGGTGGCTACAACCACAACTGCTTGCCACGTGCTGCAGAGCTGAGCATGCTGGACATGGAGAAGATGCTGCTCAGTTGGCAGTGGGAATTGCTCCTCCGTGTTCTCTCCACAGAAAAACCACCCTTGTGGGAGGCACACCCCATGCAGCTGCTTGAAGCAGAGGCTTTGTTACCAGCTGGACAGTGACCATCTAGCTCTTGCACATTGTCCATTCACTCCGGGAGCTCGGCCTCTCCAAAACCCTAATATATTGTTTGCTTAAACAAATGCTTTGTCCGTGAGTTTCTGTATCACTCTTGGTCAGGACAGGCAGGCATGAGATGCTGACAGCTTGGCTGCCACAGCATCAGGGAGCATTTTGCTGAGGAGCTGATCCAAGAAGCTTCTTCTCTCTCAGCTCCCCCATGCTATGTCTTGTCGTGGTTTAACCCGGCCGGCAGCTAAACACCACGCAGCCGTTCGCTCACCCTCCCCCCTCCCTCTCTGGGACGGGGGAGAGAAATGGAAAGTGAAGCCCGTGAGTTGAGATAAAGACAGTTTAATAAGACAGGAAAATAATAATAACAAAAATAATAATAACAATAATAATAATAATGATACAATGGTGATAATACGAAAGTAATAATAGTATGTACAAACAAGTGATGCACAATGCAATTGCTCACCACCCGCTGACCGATGCCCAGCCTAACCCCGAGCAGTCCGGCCCCCTCCCCCCGGCTAGCCACCCCTATATATTGTTTAGCATGATGTCAGATGGTATGGAATACCCCTTTGGCTAGTTTGGGTCACCTGTCCTGGCTCTGTCCCCTCCCAGCTCTTACTGCACCCCCAGCCTGCCCGTTGGCAGGACAGAGCAAAAGGCTGAGATGTCCTTGGCTTAGTATAAGCACTGCTCTGCAACAATTAAAGCATCGGGGTGTTATCAGCACTCTTCTCATCCTAAGCCAAAACACAGCATTCCACCAGCTACTAGGAAGAAAATTAATTCTGTGCTAACTGAAACCAGGACATCTATCCACCCCTTATTCCATACCATTTATGTCATGCTCAGGTTACACTCTTTTCCATACATTCTAATTAGTCACCTATAGTAATCATGGTAGTGATAGCATACAGTATAATATACTATTTAACATGGTACAATTCAGTTCATGGGCTATTCTCACCCAGTATTAAGTCTCCTTGAGGTACACACCGGACCTCTCCGTTCTTTTGCATCACCCACCAAGTGTATCCAGGTCCCTGAGCGAAAACAATTCCACGAATAGGTTTGCCTTTTCCTGAGGCAGGAGTAGCCCAGACTGTTTTACCCAGCATATTTTTTACATGCACTACAGGAACTTTATCCCCATCTACAGTACGTAACAGGTTTGATTGGGCAGGTCCAGCTCGGTTGGTAGATCCCCTAGTATTGACTAACCAGGTGGCCTTTGCTAAATGCGTATCCCAGTTTTTGAACGTCCCAGCGCCCATTGCTTTCAAGGTAGTCTTTAACAGGCCATTGTATCGTTCAACTTTCCCGGAGGCTGGTGCATGATAGGGGATGTGATACACCCATTCAATACCATGTTCTTTGGCCCAAGTGTCTATAAGGTTGTTTCGGAAGTGAGTCCCATTGTCTGATTCTATTCTTTCTGGGGTGCCATGTCGCCATAGGACTTGCTTTTCAAGGCCCAGGATGGTGTTCCGGGCGGTGGCATGAGGCACAGGATATGTTTCCAGCCATCCGGTGGTTGCTTCCACCATTGTAAGTACATGGCGCTTGCCATTGCGAGTTTGAGGGAGTGTGATGTAATCAATCTGCCAGGCCTCTCCATATTTATATTTCAGCCATCGTCCTCCATACCAAAGAGGCTTTGACCGTTTGGCTTGCTTGATTGCAGCACATGTTTCACAGTCATGAATAACCTGTGCTATAGCGTCCATGGTTAAGTCCACCCCTCGATCACGAGCCCATCTGTATGTTGCGTCTCTACCTTGATGGCCTGAGGTGTCATGGGCCCATCGGGCTATAAATAATTCACCTTTATGCTGCCAATCCAGGTCCACCTGAGCTACTTCAATCTTAGCAGCCTGATCCACCTGCTGGTTGTTTTGATGTTCTTCAGTAGCCCGATTCTTGGGCACATGAGCATCTACGTGGCGTACTTTCACAGCCAGGTTCTCTACCTGAGCAGCAATATCTTGCCACAATGCAGCAGCCCAGATGGGTTTGCCCCTACGCTGCCAGTTGTTTTGCTTCCATTGCTGTAACCATCCCCACAGGGCATTTGCTACCATCCATGAATCGGTGTAGAGATAGAGAACTGGCCATTTTTCTCGTTCAGCAATGTCTAAAGCCAGCTGAATGGCTTTCACTTCTGCAAACTGACTCGATTCACCTTCTCCCTCAGCAGCTTCTGCAACTCGTCACGTAGGACTCCATACAGCAGCCTTCCATCTCCGATGCTTCCCCACAATACGACAGGACCCATCAGTGAACAGGGCATATTTCTTTTCATTCTCTGGCAACTGGTTGTACAGTGGGGCTTCTTCAGCACGACCCACCTCCTCCTCTGATGATATCCCAAAGTATTTGCCTTCTGGCCAGTCCATGATCACTTCCAATATTCCTGGGCGACTGGGGTTTCCTATTCGAGCCCGCTGAGTAATCAGTGCAACCCACTTGCTCCATGTAGCATCAGTTGCATGATGCGTAGAGGGGACCCTTCCCTTGAACATCCAGCCTAGTACCGGCAATCGGGGTGCTAGGAGGAGCTGCGCTTCAGTACCGACCACCTCCGAAGCAGATCGAACTCCTTCATATGCTGCCAATATCTCCTTTTCAGTTGGAGTATAGCGGGCCTCAGATCCTCTGTATCCCCGACTCCAAAACCCCAGAGGCCGACCTCGAGTTTCCCCAGGTTCTTTCTGCCAGAGGCTCCAGGTGGGGCCGTTCTCCTCGGCTGCAGTGTAGAGCACATTCTTTACATCTGGTCCTGTTCGAACTGGCCCAAGGGCTACTGCATGGACTATTTCCTGCTTGATTTGTTCAAAGGCTTGTCGTTGTTCAGGGCCCCATTCAAACTCATTCTTCTTACGGGTTACTTGGTAGAGTGGGTTTACAATCAGACTGTAATTTGGGATGTGCATTCATGAGGCAGAACAACAAGACTATGGTATTCTGAGTATCCCAATAATATTCAATATCTTGGAGAGCTATTTTGACAAGCTCAGGGGATAAGAGGGTGGTGAAGGAGGAAGGCAGAGTGATCCAGGAGGATACAGGGGTGGTGAAGGAGAAAGGGAGAGTGATCAAGTAAGAAAAAATATCTTCCCCTTTTCCCTCCACAGATTGACTCTCTAATGGAGAAAAACAATAGGTATAATTGCTAATAGTTCCCAAGATACTGTTTCCAAAGTACAGAGTCCACGATGTTACTGAGTATAAATACCAAGTTAGAGTCATGACCAGGTATCTTATCGTCTCATAAGCCATTGCTATAACACTCAGTACCATAATGATCTGAAACCAGGGCCCAGAGAGGATAAACAACACTACAGAGAGCAAATACGGAAAATAATGTACTATAATACTCAATTTGGAAAACAGGCGCAGCAGAGTTGAGATTAAAGCAATCAGCATCATGACAAGTGACTATTAAGCAGGTCTAATCCTTACACCAAGTTTAGTTTAACACACTCTGATCAGATCTGCCGTTATCT
The DNA here is from genome assembly GCF_963932015.1 of Anas acuta. Lineage (NCBI taxonomy): Eukaryota > Metazoa > Chordata > Aves > Anseriformes > Anatidae > Anas > Anas acuta. Next base: position 5,453,814 of record NC_088983.1, on the reverse strand, counting down.
CAACCTTTCGGGCCCCACGTTGGGCGCCAAAAAGACTGTCGTGGTTTAACCCGGCCGGCAGCTAAACACCACGCAGCCGTTCGCTCACCCTCCCCCCTCCCTCTCTGGGACGGGGGAGAGAAATGGAAAGTGAAGCCCGTGAGTTGAGATAAAGACAGTTTAATAAGACAGGAAAATAATAATAACAAAAATAATAATAACAATAATAATAATAATGATACAATGGTGATAATACGAAAGTAATAATAGTATGTACAAACAAGTGATGCACAATGCAATTGCTCACCACCCGCTGACCGATGCCCAGCCTAACCCCGAGCAGTCCGGCCCCCTCCCCCCGGCTAGCCACCCCTATATATTGTTTAGCATGATGTCAGATGGTATGGAATACCCCTTTGGCTAGTTTGGGTCACCTGTCCTGGCTCTGTCCCCTCCCAGCTCTTACTGCACCCCCAGCCTGCCCGTTGGCAGGACAGAGCAAAAGGCTGAGATGTCCTTGGCTTAGTATAAGCACTGCTCTGCAACAATTAAAGCATCGGGGTGTTATCAGCACTCTTCTCATCCTAAGCCAAAACACAGCATTCCACCAGCTACTAGGAAGAAAATTAATTCTGTGCTAACTGAAACCAGGACATCTATCCACCCCTTATTCCATACCATTTATGTCATGCTCAGGTTACACTCTTTTCCATACATTCTAATTAGTCACCTATAGTAATCATGGTAGTGATAGCATACAGTATAATATACTATTTAACATGGTACAATTCAGTTCATGGGCTATTCTCACCCAGTATTAAGTCTCCTTGAGGTACACACCGGACCTCTCCGTTCTTTTGCATCACCCACCAAGTGTATCCAGGTCCCTGAGCGAAAACAATTCCACGAATAGGTTTGCCTTTTCCTGAGGCAGGAGTAGCCCAGACTGTTTTACCCAGCATATTTTTTACATGCACTACAGGAACTTTATCCCCATCTACAGTACGTAACAGGTTTGATTGGGCAGGTCCAGCTCGGTTGGTAGATCCCCTAGTATTGACTAACCAGGTGGCCTTTGCTAAATGCGTATCCCAGTTTTTGAACGTCCCAGCGCCCATTGCTTTCAAGGTAGTCTTTAACAGGCCATTGTATCGTTCAACTTTCCCGGAGGCTGGTGCATGATAGGGGATGTGATACACCCATTCAATACCATGTTCTTTGGCCCAAGTGTCTATAAGGTTGTTTCGGAAGTGAGTCCCATTGTCTGATTCTATTCTTTCTGGGGTGCCATGTCGCCATAGGACTTGCTTTTCAAGGCCCAGGATGGTGTTCCGGGCGGTGGCATGAGGCACAGGATATGTTTCCAGCCATCCGGTGGTTGCTTCCACCATTGTAAGTACATGGCGCTTGCCATTGCGAGTTTGAGGGAGTGTGATGTAATCAATCTGCCAGGCCTCTCCATATTTATATTTCAGCCATCGTCCTCCATACCAAAGAGGCTTTGACCGTTTGGCTTGCTTGATTGCAGCACATGTTTCACAGTCATGAATAACCTGTGCTATAGCGTCCATGGTTAAGTCCACCCCTCGATCACGAGCCCATCTGTATGTTGCGTCTCTACCTTGATGGCCTGAGGTGTCATGGGCCCATCGGGCTATAAATAATTCACCTTTATGCTGCCAATCCAGGTCCACCTGAGCTACTTCAATCTTAGCAGCCTGATCCACCTGCTGGTTGTTTTGATGTTCTTCAGTAGCCCGATTCTTGGGCACATGAGCATCTACGTGGCGTACTTTCACAGCCAGGTTCTCTACCTGAGCAGCAATATCTTGCCACAATGCAGCAGCCCAGATGGGTTTGCCCCTACGCTGCCAGTTGTTTTGCTTCCATTGCTGTAACCATCCCCACAGGGCATTTGCTACCATCCATGAATCGGTGTAGAGATAGAGAACTGGCCATTTTTCTCGTTCAGCAATGTCTAAAGCCAGCTGAATGGCTTTCACTTCTGCAAACTGACTCGATTCACCTTCTCCCTCAGCAGCTTCTGCAACTCGTCACGTAGGACTCCATACAGCAGCCTTCCATCTCCGATGCTTCCCCACAATACGACAGGACCCATCAGTGAACAGGGCATATTTCTTTTCATTCTCTGGCAACTGGTTGTACAGTGGGGCTTCTTCAGCACGACCCACCTCCTCCTCTGATGATATCCCAAAGTATTTGCCTTCTGGCCAGTCCATGATCACTTCCAATATTCCTGGGCGACTGGGGTTTCCTATTCGAGCCCGCTGAGTAATCAGTGCAACCCACTTGCTCCATGTAGCATCAGTTGCATGATGCGTAGAGGGGACCCTTCCCTTGAACATCCAGCCTAGTACCGGCAATCGGGGTGCTAGGAGGAGCTGCGCTTCAGTACCGACCACCTCCGAAGCAGATCGAACTCCTTCATATGCTGCCAATATCTCCTTTTCAGTTGGAGTATAGCGGGCCTCAGATCCTCTGTATCCCCGACTCCAAAACCCCAGAGGCCGACCTCGAGTTTCCCCAGGTTCTTTCTGCCAGAGGCTCCAGGTGGGGCCGTTCTCCTCGGCTGCAGTGTAGAGCACATTCTTTACATCTGGTCCTGTTCGAACTGGCCCAAGGGCTACTGCATGGACTATTTCCTGCTTGATTTGTTCAAAGGCTTGTCGTTGTTCAGGGCCCCATTCAAACTCATTCTTCTTACGGGTTACTTGGTAGAGTGGGTTTACAATCAGACTGTAATTTGGGATGTGCATTCATGAGGCAGAACAACAAGACTATGGTATTCTGAGTATCCCAATAATATTCAATATCTTGGAGAGCTATTTTGACAAGCTCAGGGGATAAGAGGGTGGTGAAGGAGGAAGGCAGAGTGATCCAGGAGGATACAGGGGTGGTGAAGGAGAAAGGGAGAGTGATCAAGTAAGAAAAAATATCTTCCCCTTTTCCCTCCACAGATTGACTCTCTAATGGAGAAAAACAATAGGTATAATTGCTAATAGTTCCCAAGATACTGTTTCCAAAGTACAGAGTCCACGATGTTACTGAGTATAAATACCAAGTTAGAGTCATGACCAGGTATCTTATCGTCTCATAAGCCATTGCTATAACACTCAGTACCATAATGATCTGAAACCAGGGCCCAGAGAGGATAAACAACACTACAGAGAGCAAATACGGAAAATAATGTACTATAATACTCAATTTGGAAAACAGGCGCAGCAGAGTTGAGATTAAAGCAATCAGCATCATGACAAGTGACTATTAAGCAGGTCTAATCCTTACACCAAGTTTAGTTTAACACACTCTGATCAGATCTGCCGTTATCTCAACCTTTCGGGCCCCACGTTGGGCGCCAAAAAGACTGTCGTGGTTTAACCCGGCCGGCAGCTAAACACCACGCAGCCGTTCGCTCACCCTCCCCCCTCCCTCTCTGGGACGGGGGAGAGAAATGGAAAGTGAAGCCCGTGAGTTGAGATAAAGACAGTTTAATAAGACAGGAAAATAATAATAACAAAAATAATAATAACAATAATAATAATAATGATACAATGGTGATAATACGAAAGTAATAATAGTATGTACAAACAAGTGATGCACAATGCAATTGCTCACCACCCGCTGACCGATGCCCAGCCTAACCCCGAGCAGTCCGGCCCCCTCCCCCCGGCTAGCCACCCCTATATATTGTTTAGCATGATGTCAGATGGTATGGAATACCCCTTTGGCTAGTTTGGGTCACCTGTCCTGGCTCTGTCCCCTCCCAGCTCTTACTGCACCCCCAGCCTGCCCGTTGGCAGGACAGAGCAAAAGGCTGAGATGTCCTTGGCTTAGTATAAGCACTGCTCTGCAACAATTAAAGCATCGGGGTGTTATCAGCACTCTTCTCATCCTAAGCCAAAACACAGCATTCCACCAGCTACTAGGAAGAAAATTAATTCTGTGCTAACTGAAACCAGGACATGTCTGTGGCAGTCTTCCTCTCTCTGCTGGCTCTGAGCCTTTTCCACACCCTACACAATATGGGAAAACACTTGAGAGGTCTTCTGTAACTGTCATACCAAGAGAGATATAAATGTCCCAGTGCTCTAAAAGCCCAGGATCCTTCCTCTTTTCACTCATACACTGCAGAACACAGGCAGTTCTTCCATGGTGTGCAAATCAAACGGTGTCCACATCATGTAGTCTAGGTATGGTAGGGCTTTGTTTCCACCCCTGGGGCAGTCGATTCCCGGTGTATTAGACACCCCTCAAAGTAAGAGCAAACTGTGGCCTGCACTCTGCTGCCAAAGGGATGGAGAAAAATGCATTAGCTATCTCAATTAGCTATATCAATTAACTATCTCAATTGCAGCGTACCACTTGGCTGCCTTTGATTCCAGTTCGTACTGGAGTTCTAGCATGTCAGGCACCGCAGCACTCAGCAGTGGCATGACTTTATTCAGGCCACAACAGTCCACTCACCATTAGACCTTCGCACTGGCCATATGGGACTATGAAAGGGTGAGTGAATCTTGCTGATCATCCCATGGCTCTCCAGTTGATGAATTAGCTTATGGATGAGAATGGGGGGTCTCGGTTGGTGCCATATTGCTGCCGGTGCACAGCTGTGGTGGCAATCGGCACCTGCTGTTCTTTGACGCTCAGCAACCCAACAGAAGGGTCCTCCCAGAGACTGGGCAACGTAGACAACTGTTTAGTGTCCTCTGTCTCTAAGGCAGCTATGCCAAAAGCCCTCCGGTACCATTTTGGGTCCTTGAAATATCCTCTCCTGACATAGTCTACGTCAAGGATGCATGGAGCATCCGGGCCTGTCACAATACGCGGCTTTTGCCACTTATTTCCAGTTAGACTCGCTTCATCCTCCAGTACAGTTAACTGCTGGGATCCCCCTGTCACCCCATAAATACGGGTGGGTTCTGCCCCTATGTAGTTTGACGGCATTACAGTACACTGCGGCCTCTGGGGTCTGTCAGGAATGTCCCGCCCCCCCCCCCCAAAGGCCGCTGGGGCCTGTCAGGAACATCCCTGTCCACCTCAGTGCCCTTGGTGCCTGTCAGGAATGTCCCTGCTCCCCTCAGGGCCATGCTGCAGTCTGGCCTGAGCCATCTGTGAGGCGAGTGCAGCAGCAGGAGGAAGGCTGGGCAGCACAGGGCTGGGGCACAAAAGCTGCCCCCCGAGGCCTTGCTAAGCCTGCAGCCAGGGCCCAGCCGCTCAGGGCAGGGCAGGTGGCTGTCACCACCAGTCCTGGCCACAGTCCCTGCTGCCAGGGACCCTTGCTGCCACCATCCCCTTGGAAATGTGGCACGGGACGGATTTTCTGCTTCGGCTGGATGATATCAGTTGGTACCTTCGCTGCTGTGTGGAACAGAAATGTCTCAAGCACTTCTTTGGCAACGAGATGGTGCCCGATGTGATTGTCCTGCCACCAGCCTTCCAGTTGTCTGGCCCGGTCAACCTCTTCCAGCATCTGAAGCAGGACCAATATGCTAATCTGCAGAAGTTCAAGGTGGTGCGAGATCAGCTGAAAAGACTGCTGATCTACGGACATGACAGAGACCTTCATGCACTGCTGATGGCAGATGATGACCTGCTAGCACCCTGTGGGGAGCTGGACCCCATGCAGCTCCAGAGGCTGCTTCATGGACGCTTGACGCAGAGACTCCTCATACCAAGTGGGCTTGGTTCTTGGCCTGTCCATTTCACTGGGAGCTTGGCCTCTGCAAAGATTCCAATAAATGTCTTGCTTGAACAAACTCTTTGTCTGTGAGTGTCGTCCTCGAGCCGCTGGAGCCTGTCAGGAACGTTCCTCGTCCCTTCAGAGCCATTGGGGCCTGTCAGGAACGTTCCCTCTCCTGTTAGGGCCGTTGGGACCTGTCAGGAACTTTCTGGAACCGCTCAGGACTGTTGGGGCCATTGCTCCCCCCTGTCCCTCTGTTGGGACCACTACTCCCCCCATCAGGGCTGCTCCCCCAGCTCCTCTCCAGCACTGGCATCCCCCAGTGTCACTGCCTGGCCCTGGGTGGCAGTGCCTCAGCTCTTGCCAGGGATTTTTCAGGATCAATCTGTGTTAACCAAGCAACAGAAAGAGCTGGAGGTCTGGATGAGAGACAAGAACTGGTACTGGCCAGATTTATGAAGACAATAATGCAGTCTGCACAGCCCTCTGCACCCCAACAATTAGCACCATGAATTTAGACTTTGCCAGTAATCCGCATCAAAGCACGTTTAGTACAGCAGTTGGCTTCCGCTCCAAGGGGTTTCAGCCAACCTGGCCATTTCTTGCCAGTGTCCACAAGAGCTGTGACTTGGTGTAGTGGGTTTACGTGGCAAGGTTTTAGTAGCAGGGGGCCTTAGGGGTGGCTTCTGGGAGAAGGATCTAGAAGCTGCCCCATGTTTGGGAAGGGCCCCACTGCTGACCTGAGCCGAGCCAGTAAGCTGAGCCAACAACAGTGTTATTTTGTGCCTCTGTGAGAGCATATTTAAGACAGGGAAAAAAACGCTGCAATATATACAGCAGCTGGGAGAGTGAGAGGAGTGAGGAACAGCCTTGCAGGTGCTAAGGTCAGTGCAGAAGGAGGGGGAGAGGTGCTCCAGGCTCCGGAGCAGAAGTCCACTGCGGCCTGTGGTGAGGCCCATGGTGAAGCAGGCTGTCCCCCTGCAGCCCATGGAGTACCACGGTGGAGCAGGTGGCCCTGCACCGACGGAGCCTGTGGAAGACCCCTGCCGGAGCAGATTCTGGGCCGGACCTGTAGCCCGTGGAGAGGAGCCCAGGCAGGAGCAGGTGATGGGGCAGGAGCTGCTGCCCGTGGGGGAGCCAGGTTGGAGCAGTTTGCTCCTGAGGGATGGACCCTGTGGTACGGACCCATATCTGGAGCAGCTCTGGAAGAGCTGATGCCTGTGGGAAGCCCACGCCGGATCAGTTCATCAAGGACTGCATCCCGTGGGAGGGACCCCACAGCGCAGGGGACGGGAGTGACCGAGAAGGAGCAGCAGAGAAGAAGCGCTGTAGACTGACCATAACCCCCATTCCCTTGTTCCCCTGCGCTGCTTGGGCGTGAGAGGGGGGAAGAGGGAAGAGGGTGGATGGAAATTCTGCGGTGTTTGTAATCAAGAAAAGGAATGGAAAATGGAGACTGTTGTATGGAAGATATGGGAGCATCAACCAGGATTACCAACTCCAACTATGCTCCCCCAGTCATAGACATTAATAGTAATAGACTTAAAGGATTGTTTGTTAAACACTTGCCAGAATTCGGAAAACTTAGATAAGTTTATGCTTCGATTGATACCTTTTCTGGTTCTACATATCTATAGGCATACTTGGGTTTCTTATGAATATGTAAAAACAATGTTCTATATATTTAGAAAGTTTGATGTTAGTGTGTGCATGTTGGTAGAGCGTAGACTCCCTGCACACCCAGCGCTGTTTACTTGCCTTTTATATATAGTACTAAATTCAGATTGAGTTGTATCTTCATTTATAACAAGAGCGTGACCTCTGCATCCCCGTGGTCATCCTGGGCAATGCCATTGGACTCCCAGGGCATGTTTGCCTCAGGTCCTGTAAGTCCCCCCTTTAGACTCCACACAGCACACCAGCAACAGACGGCTTTGTGGAGGGTCCTGAGCTGTTCTCATTGCCCTGCTGGAGGACCAAAGACAGGCAGCAGTGCTTTAGCTCCAGAAGGAGCGCATTTGGAGCCCACGGAATCAGCTCCACAGCAAAATGCTCCCCGATGCTGTGGCACCTCATGCCTGCCTTTCCTGACCAAGTGTGGTACAGAAACTGACGGACAAAACGTTGTTTAAGCAAGCAATATATTAGGGTTTTGGGGAGGCTGAGCTCCCGGAGTGAATGGACAATGTGCAAGAGCTAGATGGTCACTGTCCAGCTGGTAACAAAGCCTCTGCTTCAAGCAGCTGCATGGGGTGTGCCTCCCGCAAGGGTGGTTTTTCTGTGGAGACAACACGGAGGAGCAATTCCCACTGCCAACTGAGCAGCATCTTCTCCATGTCCAGCATGCTCAGCTCTGCAGCACGTGGCAAGCAGTTGTGGTTGTAGCCACCGTAGTCATCAGTGGTTACTACGCTTGGTAGATTGTCCACACGAGGATCTTGCCACACTTGGCAGTGGGTTGCTGCACGGAGTTTTCCCATCCTCTTCTGTGTCCTGTGTTCTCCCCTCTTCTTTCTGTGGTGGGAGGTCATTGCCTGCTGTCAGCAGAGTGCCCCGGAGAGCTCTGCATGAAGGCCTCTCTCAGTTCCCAAACGTCAACAGTCTTGTGAGCCGATCTCGCAGCACCCGGAATTCACGCAGTGCCCGTGCATGGACATTTGGATCCTCTGCCATGTGCTGGAAGAGGTTGGGTGGTCTGGATGTTTGGAAATCCGGAGGCAAGATGAACTCTTCAGGCATTTGCTCGTTTCCTAACCAGAAGTGGTCCAGGCGTTTCTCCACTATGCAGCCGTGCAGGCACTGCATGATGTCATCCATGCGCTGCAAAAACTCCCTCCTGCACCATCTTTCCAAAGGGATGGTGTTCAGCAGGTGCATGACGACTGTCTTCAAGACATAGGTGGTAAAATCATTGCCCACAATGATACGAGCACAGAGCTGCATGCATCTGAGGTGGTAGCTGTCCTGCGGGGCATGCGCTTTTATGTACCTGAAGAACTTCATCTCTGCCACTGTGCAGCTCTGCGGCCATACTGTGTCCGGGGTAAAGATAGCATCAGTGTTCTCGCTGCTGAGAAAAATGTCTGAATCGCCTTGTTGCACTCCAAAAATGAACTCAACAAAGTGGATTTGATCGAAGGTATCAAACACACGGAGCTTGCAGGAGCGTCTGGATGGCAGCACAGCAACGTGATGTCTGGCCGACTCAGGCAAAAATTTCCATGCTGCTTTCATCATCTGCTGGAACCAGAAGGAGGTTTTATGCACATCCAGGTAGGAGCCAGTGCACAGTGTTTGTAGGAGGTTGGGCTCCCGATTTCTTCTCAGCTCCTCCTCAGGTTGGTGGAGGAAGCACAGCACGTTCCCAAAGCTCTGCTCCCTCGCGCACGTGCACTCCAGCTCCACGCGAATACGAGAATTCTTTGATGGTAGCTCCTCTTCGTTGCCCAGCTCCAGGTGGAAGGAGTGCCCACGAGGAGCCGTTATGGGTATGAAAATGCGATAGACAATATTATACTCCTCCGAGGGAGTCCAGCCTTCAAAGGCACTGCCCACTCCAATGGGTGGATGCAGCACTGGAAAGTAAGTGTTCGACAGGGAACGTCGGGTGCTATAGAGGAGGTCTCCCACCATGGACATTATCACTTGACAGTTGATTTGGAGGTGCTGCACTGGCCACTGGATTCTCTCCGCAAAAATCCTCCCTTCGTCCCTTTCTTCAAAACGATTTCTGTTATTATTCTGCTGGTCATCATCGCTGCTAGAGCTTTCTTCCTCCCTCCTGTTTTCATGTCTTAGGAGATCTCTAAAGAGCAGCCACACGTTCAAAATGTACAGGAGAATAACACCAAGCCAGGCCCAGAACTGCCAAGTCTGCATCGCAGATAAGAGCAGGGCTCCCATATGCATCGAGCTCTGCTGCTTCTCTAGCGCCTCAATTTCCAACAGGAGCTGCGCCATGCGTTCTTGCATCTCCTCCGCATACCGCCGCATGCGCGCATTTGTAGCTTCATCCAATTCATCCCCGACTTTCTGTGGGCTGATGACTAAGCCCAAAAACGCCAGGAAATAGAAAGCTGCCGAAACCATGGTCTGAAAGAGAGAGAAGCACGTCAGTGGGGCTGGGTGGGAGCTGGATGGCAGCTGAGGGAGCTGCGGCACGAGCCTCAGGCCCCTGGGGTCAGGTAGGAGAGGGGGCGAGGGAGCTGGGAGGCAGCAGGGACTGTGGGCAGTGCCAGCGGGGACAGCCACGAGCCCTGCCCTGGCCCAACCCAGTCTTCCCCCTGCTGCTGCACTCACCAATGGCTCAGGCCAAAGTGAAGCAGCGCTGCCCGCGGCTGCCTTTAAAGCCTCCCCCCCATTGTGACACGTCCTCTGTGATGCCACCTGCGCCCACACCGCGTCACAGGACCCCTGCCCTGCCCTCGGTGCCCACCGTGGCTCAGCGACTGCCAGCTGCCCTGGGCAGCCCAGGCCCTGGTGTCACCCAAATGCAGTGGCACATGGCTGGAAGGGGCTCCCTAGAATCCCTTTGCACGTCCCACAAATGGCACCCAAACAGGGACAAAACGAAAAAAGGAATGAATAGGGACAGCGTAGCAGAACAGGGACATTGATCACCTCGTGAAGATAGGTTTGATAGGTAAGCAGGCCTCTCACAGTTGTGACTGGGTTACCTGGGTAATATTTTGAGCTGCTGGAGGGATACTAACAGGAGTGTTAATAATTATATGTCTTATTCCTAATATGTCCAAGTATTTTGTGTTGAAAGTATTTGTGTGTGTTTGAAACAAAGTGGAACGAATCACTCCATGAAGAACACAGTGAGAGACAATACTTGTTGGGCTGGTTATCATTCTAAATTATGTGTTCTTGTGGTATATATTATATAACGCAGAGGCACGTGGCCAGATGGAGCTCCTCAGGCTCCCTTTGCACTGCCTGTGGAAGCCCCCAGGGTTATTCTCCAGAAGAAATTCATCTCTCAAAGCATTGGTTCAAGCAGGCAATGTATTGGCTTTTTTGCAGAGGTCAAAGCTCCCAGAGTGAATGGACATGCCCCAGGAGGCCGGGTGGTCACTGTCCTGCTGCTAAGACAAGTCTCTGCTTCAAGCCTCCCTGCAGCAGCCTCTTCAGCAGCATGGGATCTGCCTCCCTCAAGTGGGAGAGAGAAAACAAACAGGAGCAACTCCCGCTGCCAACTGAGCAGCAGCTTCTCTGTGTCCAGTGTACTCAGCTCTGCCGCACGTGGCAAACATTCATATTTGTAGCCACCGTAGTCATCACTGGCTCTGCAGTGGGCAGACCGTCCATATGAGGACCTTGCTGCACTTGACAGCAGTTTGCTGCATGGAGTTTTCCCGTCTTTTTCTGTGTCCTGAGTTCTCCCCTCTTCTTTCTGTGGTGGGAGGTCATTGCCTGCTGTCAGCAGAGTGCCACGGGGAGCTCTGTGCTTGAAGGACTCTTTCAGTTCCCAAAGGTCAGCATTCTTGTGAGCCGATCTTGCAGCTCACGGAACTCATGCAGTGCCTGGGAATAGTTAGTCCCGTCCTTTGCTATGTGCCAGAAGAGGATGGGTGGTTTTGGACATTTGTAAATCTGGAGGCAAGATGATCTCCTCAGGCATTCGTACGTTTCCTAACCAGAAGTGCTTGAGGCATTTCTTCCTCAGGCACAAGTGCAGGTACTCCATGATGTCATCCATCCGCTGCAAAAACTCCCTCCTGTGCCATCTTTCCAAAGGGATGGTGTTCAGCAGGTGCATGACGACTGTCTTCAAGACATAGGGGGTAAAATCATTGCCCACCACGATACAGGCACAGAGCTGCATGCATCTGAGGTGGAAACTGTCCTGCTGAGCATTCGCAGCTATGTGCCAGAAGAACTTCATCTCTGCCACTGCACAGCTCTGTGGCCAGGTTGTGCATGGGGTTGGATGTTCAGTGTCACTGCCTGGCCCTGGGTGGCAGTGCCTCAGCTCTTGCCAGGGATTTTTCAGGATCAATCTGTGTTAACCAAGCAACAGAAAGAGCTGGAGGTCTGGATGAGAGACAAGAACTGGTACTGGCCAGATTTATGAAGACAATAATGCAGTCTGCACAGCCCTCTGCACCCCAACAATTAGCACCATGAATTTAGACTTTGCCAGTAATCCGCATCAAAGCACGTTTAGTACAGCAGTTGGCTTCCGCTCCAAGGGGTTTCAGCCAACCTGGCCATTTCTTGCCAGTGTCCACGAGAGCTGTGACTTGGTGTAGTGGGTTTACGTGGCAAGGTTTTAGTAGCAGGGGGCCATAGGGGTGGCTTCTGGGAGAAGGATCTAGAAGCTGCCCCATGTTTGGGAAGGGCCCATGTTTGGGAAGGGCCCCACTGCTGACCTGAGCCGAGCCAGTAAGCTGAGCCAACAACAGTGTTATTTTGCACCTCTGTGAGAGCATATTTAAGACAGGGAAAAAAACGCTGCAATATATACAGCAGCTGGGAGAGTGAGAGGAGTGAGGAACAGCCTTGCAGGCGACAAGGTCAGTGAAGAAGGAGGGGGAGAGGTGCTCCAGGCGCCGGAGCAGAAGTCCCCTGCGGCCTGTGGTGAGGCCCATGGTGAAGCAGGCTGTCCCCCTGCAGCCCATGGAGTACCACGGTGGAGCAGGTGGCCCTGCACCGACGGAGCCTGTGGAAGACCCCTGCCGGAGCAGATTCCGGGCCGGACCTGTAGCCCGTGGAGAGGAGCCCACGCAGGAGCAGGTGATGGGGCAGGAGCTGCTGCCCGTGGGGGAGCCAGGTTGGAGCAGTTTGCTCCTGGGGGATGGACCCTGTGGTACGGACCCATATCTGGAGCAGCTCTGGAAGAGCGGCTGCCTGTGGGAAGCTCACGCCGGATCAGTTCATCAAGGACTGCATCCCGTGGGAGGGACCCCACAGCACAGGGGACGGGAGTGACCGAGAAGGAGCGGCAGAGAAGCGCTGTAGACTGACCATAACCCCCATTCCCCCGTTGCCCTGCGCTGCTTGGGGGGAGGAGAGGGAAGAGGGTGGATGTGGGGGGGAAGGTGCTTTTGGTTTCTTTCCTTTGTTTCTCACTTCTCTAGCTTGTTAGTAATTGGCAATAAATCTTACTATCTCCTTATGCCGAGTCTGTTTGGCCCGTTACAATAATTACTGAGCAATTTTCTCGTCCTTATCTCAACCTTTGAGCCCTTTTCACATATTTTCTCCCCATTCCTCTTTGAGGAGGGGGAGTAAGAGAGCGGCTGTGGTGGAGCTCGGCTGCCCACTCGAGCGGAACCAGGACAGAAGTATCCATGATGTTCTCATTTAGATGTCTGCATTAAGTCATTAAGCACCTCCGCCTTTTCCTCATCTTTTGTACCTAAGTTCCCCCCGACATCCAGTAAAGGTTGGAGATTGTCCTTAATCCTCTCCTTATCTCCCGCTCACACTCCCTGATATCCCTCAACCTCTCGACCTCCTCCTTGAGTTCTGCCACGAGGCGGACCAGGTCATCCACCTGCTCACACCTCACGCACACAGTCTCTCTGTCCCCCGCAGGTGGTAGCAACAGGCTCAGGCACTCCCTGCACCCGGAGACCTGAGCTGCCGCATTTTGGAGTAGGCACTCAGTCTGGGTGTGTACAGACTTCCTAGCGAGAGCTCTCTGCCTGGTGTACACCATTGCGGCCTCGCAAGAGTAGTCAGCTTGATGGGTGGGTGCCCTGCCTTGGTGACAGCCCAGTGCTGCAGCTGTGTTGATGCTGCATGGCACCCATGTACAGGGCCGTAGCACAGCTGTCCAGCACTGTTGTCTCTCCAAGAGAGAAGGACGAGGGAGGGCTAATTGTTGTCTTCTGCTACCCAGAAAATGTCCTTTCTCAGAGGTGCACAGTGAGAGAATGAGAGGCAACATGTTGCACCAAGGGAAATAGGCCATGAGAGCAGATGAGCTCTGGAAGAGGTGACAATAGAGGCTGGGGAATCTCCATCCTTGGCAACACTAAGAGTTCGTCTGGACAATACACTGAGCAACATGACTATACTTTGATGTTAGCCTTGCTTTGACTAGGGGCTGAACTAGAGACCTCCAGAGGTCTTTTCCAAACCAAATTCGCTATGATTCTCTGACTGACAATGAGGCTCCAATGGCCTTGGTGACCTTGTGGTGCAGGTGAAAAACCTTGTGGTGCAGGTGTTAACATTGCTCTGCAGGCCTTCATGTGGAGCTTCCAGTACTGTAAGCACTGCCAAAAGACCTCTGGAGGAGTACTCCTTATGGTGAGGGAGTATTTTCTTTGAAGATGAAAGCACAGATAAGCATGCAGAAAACTCTGTCACGTGAATAATGTATATGACAAACAGTGAGCCAGGCCCCCAAAATGAGCTATTAGTGATGGCATATATGTCACTCCCAAAAGAAGAGGTCCTATTTGCAGTTGCCCATCACTGTCACCAGGAGTCACCCCACAGCTGGGCAGTTTCCCATGCTGGACTGCTTGGCACAGCAGCCCTTAGCTCCTGCGTACTACACTCAGTAGACAGCTCAGTGACTAGAGCTTTTAGCTCAGTGACAGCCAGTGCAAAGGCAAGTGGCCAGCTGCAGCATTTTCTTCACTCCTGGAAATCAGCCCATTTCCTTGACAGCTGATAGTTATCCACAGGAATTTGGCTTTGCAGGTCCTAAATAGCAAACTAGGAAGTCTGAAGATCTCTGTTGAAGAAAGCTTTAGAATAAGTGTATAATAGCCTGGCATAAGATCACAGAATAATAAACAAAATGACTCACATGAGGAGACTGAATGTTCTGTCCACAGTTATGAGTAACAGATATTTATAGGAGAACTGTAAGAAAGTGTAAAAATGAGTGTCATCTAATAGTCTAATCTAATAGTCCCAAGCACAACAGGAAGTACAACCACAATCACATGGCAAGTCATTTCCATGGCAACTGATAACATTTTCCATTAACCTGGAGTTAAATTTCAGGCTATAATGGGCCTAAGGACAGAGAATGCACAAGGATGCAGCAAGATAGCTAATGCCATATGTAGAAAAGTGATATGTTTGTACTGTAGGTATGATGGGGGCAGGAGGGAGTGAGAGCAGGACTGGAATAAGGAAGCCTTGTCCCAGTGCACTGTCACGGACGGGAAATGCTCCCTGCCCTCCATTACCCCTGGATCTCACTGCGTGGATTTCCCTGCAATGGTCTTGGTAAGTAATGCAGATGTGAGAAGTTGCATCACTGCTCTTTCCCTGGTCCCATAACTGCGTCATTGGTCTGTCCTGGCTTTGGAACAAAAGGCATTAACTACCTTACCAGACATGCTGCCTCCATGATTACCAGGGCCCTGGCCAGCCCCTCTGGGGCTTCCTCTCACCCTGCCCATGGCCCAGGAGCCCATTTCAGCCTAACCCCGTTTCAATTCAACCCATGGCTGTCAGTCCCTGCCCCAGCAATGCTGCAGGTTGTCAGACTTCAGCTCCCTGCAGCCCTGCTGAGCCAGGTCCACTGGCAGGCCAGTGTCGCAGCCCATCCTTGGTCTCTCCCTTTCTCCATGGCCCTGTCTGACTGTCCCTGGACATGACTCTGGGCTGTAGATTGACCTCCTGACTTGAATTCATCCTGTCTTGTCACTGTGAACCTGCTTTACAATCTGCAGGCATGGCTGAACCCATCAAGGATCTCCACAGCTCCCCCGCTCCCTGGCTGGGAGCGGTGGGATGGCTGTTAGCACACTCAGCTCCCAGCTCCCACTCCCAGCTCCCAGTCCCTCAGGGAGCTGCTGGCCCTCACTGCACCCTGGAACAAGTGTCCATGGTACCTTAATGCCTAGGTTCTTCTGCAGGTCTTTGTCAGGAAGCTACACCCAAGCCATACACAGCCTTTGCATCTTAATCCTGGCCCAATGACTTGATCTCCCAGTGCACAGGGATAATGGTAGCTTCTTCATCAGATAGACTGTCTCCATTTACCTTCCCAGCTATCTAGCAAGGTTATTACTCAGCTTATGAGACAGGTGTGAGGTGCCAGCACCAGCCCTTGGCTGAAGGATTGCCCCTTTCTTTCTCCCTCAAAGCTCTTTATACCTGAAAATCCCAGCTGTGAGCAGATACCATGCTTTCCCTCCCTTTTTCCCTCTGTAAGTTTCCACCCAAGCATGAACAAAATGTTGTGTGATGGGACGCTCCTCTCAGGTCAGGACAATCTGTAGTGACTATTAAAGAATCACAGGCAGGTATGAAGAAACAAAGCTGATGTTCCAGAATTCCCCACTCCAGATCTAGAGGAATACAAATGTCACCAGTCTTTGGAATACTTTCTTGAGGTCAGGGGCTTTTGGGGATGCATGAAAAAATAGTAAACCTCCTGTTTCAGGGATGGGGTTACGAGGAAAGCCGTCTTATTATATATAGTCTTCAAAAAGAGCATGAGAAAGACATGGTTTCCTGTCACCTTCCTTACTCACCCTGCTTAAACAACTGCAACTGAATTCAATGTCAAAATTCTCAGCACCTTCCATGAGTCTCATGTTTTTCCTTCTGTTTTCTCTTCAGATATACTGAGGAAAGAATCCCTCTGTGTTAGCTGCATGTCTGTAGACGAAGAAATATTGCATTTGCACATGCAAAGGGTGTTTGTTTAATCTAACAGCAGGGAGTCTGAAAGGTAAAGCCACAGGTGCCCTTATTTGTTTAGAATTAGTTGAGATCAGAGGAAGAAACACACCTTCACCACTGTAGTTTCAAAAGAAGTGAAAGGAAATGTGACATATCCTGTTCCTACAAACCCTTTTCCAGTAACTTTAGAGAAAATCTTTACACTTTTGAGGTTTTGCAAAGCTATTTACCTTCCTTCATAGTTTTCCTGTTTTCCTCTGCAGTAAAACAGATTTATGTGTGAAAGGACAACCTGCACTTGACAGAGTGGAGCCATCTGCCATTTCTTGATAACACCAGCTCTGCAAAGCTAATCTCAGAGTCTCTGCATTTGCTTCTATTTTCAAACTTGGTAAGAACACAAGGGCTTGAAGAGCAGAGTAGACGGCACATTTAAATGCTTTGTCAAAGGCTGGTTTATTACAGTGTTTTCTTATGATTAAAATCAGACATCTGTTGAACTAACAGAAATTGTGCACAAAGCAAATGAAAATGATGGAAAATCTAAGGTCAAGCAAATTAACATGAGCGTCTATGAATGGCCACGGTACAGCCAAGCTCAGATCTGTCTGGTGTATGTTCCAAAGTGAGAATGTTCATTCAAGGACTCTGCTCTCCCATTCTACAAATTCCTCTCAACTACAACAAACCTCTCATTGAAGATGATTGGAACAAGCTCTGACACATACACAGGTGAGTTTCCAACAAATGGGAATCATTCTTCTGAAATCAGTAGAGGCTACATTACTGTAGGTAGCAAGCAGTGGTATGGCCAAGCATTTCTTCCTGAGAAACTAACTCTGTCTTTCACAATGTTCTCTTGAACACAGCAGGTCATGGACAACTCATAATTCTTAAACAAGAGACAGAAGGCCATCTGGGGGACCTTGGTCTGAGAATCCCCATAAGAGAAGACTTAAAGCATTTAAACAGCACACAGAGGCTCCCTTTCAGGTGGACTGCAGTAGACCCCAACCACAAGGTGTCATTTACTCGTCTGATTTGTAACTTTCACCCACAAGCTCTCAGCCTGTCTGTAGGTATTTCTCAGAGGAATCTCTTCACAATCAGTCTATTCCCCAACATATCTCTTCTGAAAACCTTGTAGCCCCCTATTCCAGTGTTCAAGTTGTGTGATTTGTCCCACATTTCTGGGATAGTAATGAGGTTTTCTAATTGTACTGTGATGTCCAGCTCCTCTCGCTTGTTTGCATTGATGTCTGTTGGTATAGAGGCACTTTAGCTGGTCTCATCACTTTGTGGCTTTCTTGTATTATCACAAATGTAGACCCCAGTCAGGAAGCAAACTTCTCTGAAGAGATTTCTGAGTGGCAAATTGGTGCCTCAGTGCCCCTCAGCAGGGAGTCTCCCATTACTAACACCCTTTGTACCTTTTTTGTGGCATTGGTTCTGATGCAGGTGTTCGACTAGGCCAACTTTTTATAGCTGCCCTTTCCTAACTCCTTACTGTTACTTACACTCTCCTGTTTTTCAGCCCAAAAGCATCATATCTGTTGTGTAAGGGCACTTCAGGGGCAAGGGCCTGGAGAGTGGTGGTGAATGGAGTTAAATCCAGCTGGTGACTGGTCATGAGTGCTGTTCCCCAGGGGTCGGTGTTGGGGCCCATCGTCTTTAGTATCTTTATTAATGATTTGGATGAAGGAATTGAGTGAACCCTCAGTAAGTTTGCAGATGGCACAAAGTTGGGGGGAAGTGTTGATCTGCTGGAGGGTACAAAGGCCCTGCAGAGGGTCCTGGACATGTTGGATCAATAGGCAGAGGCCACTGGATGAGGTTCAATATGGCTAAGTGCTGGATCCTGCACTTTGGTCACAACAACTCCATGCAACACTACAGGCTTAGGGGAGAGTGATTTGAAAGCTGTGCAGAGGAAAAGGACCTGAGGGTGCTGGTTGATGCTCACCTGAACATGAGCCAGCAGTCTGCCCTGGTGGCCAAGAAGGCAAACAGCATCCTGGCTTGTATCAGGGATAGTGCAGCCAGCAGGACCAGGGAAGTGATCGTCCCCCTGTCCTCTGCTCTGGTGAGGCTGCACCTCAAGTGCTGTGTTCAGCTTTGGGCCCCTCACTACAATAAGGACATGGAGGTGCTCGAGAGAGTCCAGAGAAGGGCAACGAAGATGGTGAGGGGTCTGGAGAACAAGTCCTGTGAGGAGCGGCTGAGGAAACTGGGGTTGTTTGGTCTGGTGAAGAGGAGGCTCAGGGGAGACCTCATTGCTTTCTGCAACTACCTGAAAGGAAGGTGTGGGGAGCTGGAGGTTGGCCTCTTCTCACAGGTAACTGGTGATAGGACCAGAGGGAATGGCCTCAAGTTGTGCCAGGGGAGGTTGAGGAGGGAAATGAGGAGACATTTCTGCTCAGAGAGCAGGTAGGCATTGGGATGGGTTGCCCAGGGAGGTGGTGGAGTCACCGTCCCTGGGGGTGTTCAAGGGAAGGTTGGGCCTGGTGCTTGGGGACAGGGTTTAGGGGTGACATTGGTGGTAGGGGGGTGGTTGAACCAGATGATCCTGGAGGGCTTTTCCAAACTAATGGTTCTCTGAAGGGGCTTGTTTGGGTGTAGGCATCTGTCGGGGAAGTTGTGGCCCCTCCGTTTGGGTTTCAGCCTCAGCCCGGCAGGGCAGGCAGGCGCCATTTTCATTTCAGTCAGAGGCTCCCGGAACAGAAGACGGTGACCGGCAACGCACTTCCCACTCTCCCTGAAGCAGCTGCCGTGAAAGCCGCCTGCCTGACACGCTCTGCTTTTGTACGGGGGGGGAGGCAGCTGCTGCTGGCCTGGCCCCAGCCTTGTCAGCTGCTCCTGGGGGGCTGCCGGCAGCTCCCTCCACCCCCTGGGATTGCCTCGCTGCAGGAGCCGCCCCGGGCGCCGCCATCTCCTGCTGTGCTGTGCAACGCGCCTGCCCCGCAGCTGGTCGCCTTGGCAGGTCTTTTCCCCTGAGCTGCTCTGCAGTTCATCAGTCTGTATCCTTGCAAGGGGTTCCACTTGCCTGGGGGAGTGCCTCTGCGTTGGTCCTTGCTGCTTTTCATCATTTCGCTGTTGGCCCATTCCCCCCAAGCCTCGGCTGGTCCTTCCAGGAGGCAGTGCTGCCCTCAAGCACAGTGCCTGGTCCTCCCCTT
Organism: Anas acuta; assembly: GCF_963932015.1. NCBI lineage: Eukaryota > Metazoa > Chordata > Aves > Anseriformes > Anatidae > Anas > Anas acuta. The sequence goes on along the minus strand of NC_088983.1, from coordinate 5,434,353 downwards.
TTGCTCTTTGCAGGTCTGTGTGACCTTGCCCTGGGCTGCAAGCGGGCGAGTGGGTCCCAGGAGATTTGCCCCTGAACACAGAGCAAGAAGGGGCTTCTGGGGTCAACAGGGCTTGCCCTGGGGTCCAGTTCTAGGAGTTAGTGGGAGGCAGAGGAAGGGAAGTGCTGTTTTTCCAAGCAAGCTCCTCTATGGGCCCGTTGCAGGCTGTCCTCACCTGTCCCCAGAGCCTCTGGTGAATGTTTCTTGATGGCCACCCGCCAGCTCCTCACATCCTGACCCATTTTTCCTGAGAATTCAGCAAGGCAGAGTTTCACAGACAAGAGGAAATCCCTAAACAGCACACAGCCCAGAGTGGAAAGTTGGTGGTGTGGTTTTTTTTGTTGTTGTTGTTGTTGTATTTTGTTTTGCTTTGTATATTAGTGTTTTTTTTTTTTCTGTTTGTTTTTTGTTTGTTTTTTTTTTTTCCTAACTTCCCCATGAATGTACTTGACAAATCACTGTCCCCATCAGCTCAGGATCCCAGCGGAAACCCCAGCTGGGAGGGCTCTTCCTGCCTGGGGGAGGCTCCCCTGGAGTGCCAGGGATTTACTAATCGCCACCTTTCGCTCCCCATCCCTTGCCGTGTCCCGCCAAGGGCCATGTGCAGTGGCAAGCTGCAGACAGGTCTGCTGGTGGCCGGCTACTTCGTCTACTTGCTGGTGGGTGCAGCCGTGTTCCAGGCGCTGGAGAGGACCGCTGAAAAGCAGCAGAAAATGGCAGCCGCCCAGATGAAGGAGGCATTTCTGCAGAACTTCCCCCACCTCACAGTGGCAGAGATGGAGCAGTTTATGAAGGTGAGTGCCAGCCCTGCAGAAGCCCTTTCTCCCATCAGATGGTAAAACAAATGGGTGGGAAATAACAACTGATTTCCCCGACAGATGTTATTTCCTACTCAGCCTTGCTACACAGATAACTTTCTCTGTGTTTCCTACTGGTGCCATCATTTGGATGATTTTTTCAAACCCCAAACCTATTCCCCAGTTTGAGGAGGCAGATCTTGCTGATGGTAAATATAGTTTGTGTGGCGTGACAAAACATTGTGTGTTAGCTGTTAACATCCCCTGCTTACAATGGCCCCATTCTTCGGGTTCTTGCCTCCTGCAGATGCAGCTTTCAGTGGGGCTATGCTCATCTACAGTGGGTGGCATGGCAGGAAAAATGAGGCTGTCTGAAATTACTGGGAACGGTTGCCACACACAGCAGTGCCACGGACAGCACAAAGGAACAATACATCGAGGTCTGAAATAATCTGCTGGAAAAAAAAAAAAAAAAAAAAAAAAAAAGGAGAGAGAGAGAGAGAGAAGCTCAAATCACTGAAGGAGTGTGATATAGTCAGGGTTTATTTCTTGAAGATGCTGCAGAAGTTAGGCAGGCAGCCCAGCCAAGGGAAATGAGTTTCTGGTCATGACATGGGAAGCTGATAGTGACTGGTGTTCTCTATCCGTTTTAGGTATTTTCTAGCTATAGATGCTACGTTGCAGAGAAGATGGGGACTGCAAATAGCCTTGTAAGCATATCTGCATGGGAAAGTAATAGAGCACTTAACGGCCCCATTTTCAGGATAAGGAGACAAGGGGGAGAACCAGTTTTTCTCATAATGCAACCAGTGGACCAGCCCAGTTCACATATACATGAACCCTCTTCGATGTGGATTTTTTTTTATTATTATTTTTTGAGGGGGAAAAAGGGGGAAAGAGAAGAAAAAAAAGGGAACTTCTTCAAGACAATGAAATCCTTGTACAAGGGCTATGAAAAGATTTATGCTAGTATTATTTAGGCTGGTTTCTTTCCGTTAGTGCCTTGCCTCTGCTAGGGCTCAGCTTTGGATTTTATGTCAGCTCCTTCCGTAGAAACCAGCTTGCATTCCAGATGTCCAATTGAATGTCCTCTGCTAAAACCAGGGCTGGCTGAATACTGGTGTTGTTTTATTTTTTGCTTTTCTTTTTGTTGTTGTTTGCTTCTTTTTATATGCTTAAAAAAATCAGCATCACTTAGAATTAAAACCATTGAAAAAGGAAGGAGTCTGATAGTGCACAGAACTATAGATGATACAGGGCTGAAAGATCTTGGGAGAAACACCTAGTCAACGCCCTGCCCTGAGGCAGTCTCAACTCAGCCCAAACCACCTCTAACAGATGTTCATCTAACCTCATCTCAAAGGCTGCATTGTAAAAATTGTGCATGCAGTTCATGCATGCAGTTTGTAGAAAGGTGTACATATCATGCTGGATTCTGATTGTGATTGCACCACAACTGATGCTTTGCAAACCAATGACTTTTCTCTGGATTTAAATTTTTACTGTAATGAGACTATGGCCTTAAAATTACATTTCATGTACGTGTCATGTGCCGTGCTGTAACTCACTGATGCCTTACAGGGGGCATCAGAGTCAATGCTCAGTGTGCCTGCATACAGATGGGTGATTACATCCTGGTTCCACCGCTGCCATCTCAAGGGAAAGCTCAAAACCAGCAAGCAGGCACCCCATCGCTTCAACCAGTGGGCTGCCTCGTTCTGCCATGTCCTAGCCTTCTGTAGGATCTTATTTCTCCGAAGTACTTAACCTGAAAGAATCAAGAACTTTAGAGGTGAACTCCACACCGAAGCAGACAAGTTGTCCTAACACCCATGAGAGCACTTAGCATAACAATAGGGCGAAAGACTAACCTTCAAAAACACTGGCTGACTGCCAGCTAACCTTGGTGGTAAAGGTGTGAACGGTGTTAAAGTATTGCCGAGGACAGGTGAGTGCTGTTCACAGGAAAGGATCAGGAGCTGGCTAAATCCGTACTATTCTTTCAGCAAAAACTTGAGAAAAGCAGACAAGTTGATTAAAAATAATAATAATAATAATAAAAATGCTTTCCCTTCCAGAACCTGACTGAAGCCATTCAGAATGGAGTATACCCTGTTGGAAATGAATCACAGACAGAAAACAGCAACTGGGATTTCAGTAACTCCTTCTTCTTTGCAGGCACAGTGGTCTCCACAATAGGTAGGCTTTATGCTTTCCATGTTTATGAATGTGTGGGTTGAATGTGAATTTTGGGTTTTGAAATACCAATGGCCTTTCACACTATTGTTTCTCATTTGTTTCTTCTTTTTGAGCCATCTTGTAAAATCTTGGCTCTGATGTCAACTGTGGGTAGAAGATAGATTTGACTTTCCTGATCTTTATTCTAGGGTCAAACAGGCTTTAAATCTGAGAGTGCTGTAAGAATGGTAGGAAATAAGTGAGCTCTGCTGGGGATTGGACACCATCTCAACAACCTCTGATGAGCTCTAAGCACATGTATTGGATTAGCAATACACCAGGGGGAAGAAATGGGAAGGGGGCAAGGCAAATGTTGAGACTTTCAGAGCCAGCCCATTCCTTGCCGCCACCAGTATTGTAGTTTTTTCATTATGGTATTTCTCCACCCAACAAATTGGTTGCATTGAATTTTTTTCCCTGGTGAGGAGGAAAGGTTGCCCCAGGAAAACTACAACTTGCCTGTTTCTCTGCACCCTTGCTGCAGAATTCTGTTAGTGAACAACTTCCACCCATCTTCATCAGATTTTGCTGTAATGAAAATGCAATAGTTGTGTGAGAGGGAGCATAAGACAGCTCAAGCACCTAGGGGCCCAACAGTCAATAAATCACTCAGTTGTTTTATTTGTCTTTTCCCCAGAAGAAAACATTGCATTTTCCAAGTAATGGATGCCTTGAGATTAACTGTGCTAGGGAAAATGCATTTTCTCAGGGTCAATGATAAAATAAGGACATACACAAAGTACAGGCCTCTTGCACTTAAAGATATACCTCATGGGGTCTAAGAAGAGCAAAGTCTCCAGTCCATTAAAGGACATGTTTGGAGATCTGCAGCCATTATTCCGCTACTTAGATAAATCCTCTTTTAATAGGGTTTTAAGACAAATATATCTGTGGTATGAATAAATCAGCCACCAGTAAGGTCTGGGCTAATTAGCACAAGCTATTCTAATGCACCCTACACTGTCTCCAGGGCTAGTGCCCGTATCTGGACATACCAACCTACTGGCATTTAGCCACGGAGGTCGCTAACACATAGGCATATCAGCAAGAAGGCAGATTTTGTGATTGTGGCATGGCAAGCAGCCTGGGACTCCAGCTTTGACATCTTCCAGGTCCCCTGCTTTCTGGTTTCTGTCTTTCCATGTATTTGTCACAGGACAGAATTTGTTTTCCATAACTGCTTTCGGATTATGCTTTCTTTCCCATTAAGGCTAGGCTGGGAGCACACAGCACTCTCTGCATCCCCCAGAAAGTGCAGGATGAATCACTTCATCTGCTTTCTGGTTTGACCAGAGAAAAGTGCGCACACATGGGCTGAAAAGTGCTAGCCACATCTTCTGGGGTCAAAGGCAAACCAGGCTGGGGTAGGTGTGAATGTGATGATGGATTGCTCCAGCTCTTTGAAATATCCCCCCGACCCATCTTTTTTTCATAGGCTATGGCACACTGCGTCCTAAAACTGCTGGGGGACAGATCTTCTGTGTCTTTTTTGCTCTCTTTGGAATCCCTCTGAATATTGTTTTTCTGCACCGTGTTGGTAAGATGCTCTCGCTGCTGTGTAAAAAGCTGGGGAAATTCCTGTACGAGAAAGGAATGAGAAAGGTAATTGGTTTTACTTTCTCAGGCACAGTTACATGCTAGTTTCTAGATTTATTTTTTCAAGATATACCTTGGCATTATCCTTTATTACTTTTGTTCTCATGCTGTGTTAGGCATTGTGTTAGGAAAGAGGAAGAAATGTTCTACCCCTGCAGAGCTAAACCAAGGCAATCACAGAGAAGGTATTCAGAGAAGGGGATAAATTTTGCCTATCCATATAAGCAAATACGCCTGTATGCCACACCATATATATTTGGCATATGCCTTTTATGCCAAATCATTGGTGGTTCAGGCTGGGTGTTAGGAAAAGGTTCTTCACTGAGAGGGTGGTCAGGCACTGGAACAGGCTCCTCAGGGAAGTGGTCACAGCACCGAGTTCAAGAAGCATTTGGATAACACTCTCAGACACATGGTCTTATTTTTTGGGTAGTCCTAAGGGAACCCAGGAGTTGGATTTGATGATCCTTGTGGGTTCCTTCCAGCTCAGGATATTCTGTGTTTCTTTGATTCTATGGTTCTGTATAAATAACATAACATCTAGCCCACTTCAGCAATCACTGGAGAGAGTGGGTGCCTCATCCCACTTCTCCAGACACTTATCCCAGGAACTAGCTCTAGGGAAGTACTTGTCTTTCTTTATTGCCAGTACCTCTGTAGATGATTAAGCACCCTATCTTTGGGAAAAGAGAGACAAGCTGTAAAGCTGTAAAAATGAGGTAAGCTGAAGGGGTTTCAGTACGTATTGACTCAATGCCTAGCACATCACCCCCCCGTATTCATTATGCATTCTGTTAATCCCTCCCCTTCCTTCACTTCGACAGAAAGGAAACTTCAGGCTCATTTGAACCCAGTTGCTGGAAGATGAAGAGGGACTTGTAAGGGGATAAAGACAGGATGTCTCTTGTCTGGTTATGCTCCAGGTTATTTGGAGCTCCTTTCATTCTCATCATTTCTGAGGAAGTGAGAATAGCTTTTTTGTGTCTCCTACTGTAATTCTCTTTCAGGACAAGGTGTAAATGCTATAGACAACCCCAATCAAAATGTTAAATATCTCCTTATATCTTAAGACTTAAATAGAACATGAGACTGACTCTAGAACAAGCACAATGCTTGAAGGCATGAAAATTATCCAGCAGTTGCCACTCATTTCCAGACAACTTGGACTTGCAAAATTCTATACATAAACTATTTGTGTATCTGTTTGAGAAATCTTAATGTACAACTAGTCTTTTTTCTTCAGCCAAGCTTCTTCATAGCTGCTTGGTGGTAGGATGGTTCAAAAGTCACTGTCCAACTACTTCTTCATCAGGAGCTCATTTGTTAAGGATCTTCTTGTGCTCACTTATCCACTGGGTAGGAGTTAAGTTGTAGCACTATTGTAATGAGAAATAAAGTCAACAATCAAACTCTTGGAGACAACATTGTTTAAAATGATGTAAATTACTTTTTAAGCAATTTCGAATGTGCTTTGAGTGCCATACCTGAATACTTGAAAACTAAGTATAAGTGAAGCAGTTTGGTGAAAAATGGAAATAGCTTAATTCTGGTAAAAGTCATTGTGAAAGTGCTTCCCCATACTCATGGTCACTGAACGTTGATAGAATCAGAAAAAAAGACCACATCTCCCAGGGTTACTGCAAACATGCAACACCCATATGTGTGGCTTTCCCCTGCCTCAGGTCAAGGCAAAGGTTTTTCGAGAGGGAAAACACTCAGTACAAAACCTTCATCACCCCACTGATTACAGTATGTGTTCCTAGATAGCTACCCATTATATATGACCTGCTAGCATATTGAATCATGATGATAATTGAATTGGTTTCTTTTTCAGAAGAAGATCAAATTTCTGACCCTTTTGTTCTTTTTGGTGACCGGGATCCTAGTGTTTCTGTGCTTGCCGTCACTCTTCTTCCAGATAACAGAGGGTTGGTCCTACAGCGAAGGAATTTACTTTGCATTTATCACCCTCAGCACCATTGGCTTTGGAGATTATGTAGTAGGTAAGGTTGATTTCAGAGAGGAGACGCAGCAAAGTGCCAGGGTTGCAACTGTAATTACTATGAGTTGACTGCACAGGCCACCAATGTACTGCAGAGAAAAATCTTCCATCTGGGTCTTTGACCAGTCTTTGCCCTATACAGTTCTGGGGGAATATACTTTTCTCTCTGGGATTGCATGAGCTGATGAAAGCATGGGGTTGTCTAAATATAATGCAATGGGGTGCTTTGGGGTGCATTTTGGGGAAGGGAGGGGGAAAATTCAAGGAGCCTAGGAATTTGTATATACCAAAAGGGAATAGTTTGTGAATATGATACAGAGTAAGACACGTATTCCTGCTTTAGCTTAGACTTGTGTTTCTAAGCATACAGTAAAAAAATTAGTAGTCATGTTTCAGAAGACATGATTTTACACAAATCTAAGAGGTGGCAATCACAGTTCAGGGTGAAATGGGGAAATGTACTCATTCTGTGAGTAACGTGGCTTAAATACATACATGCATATCACTTCAAAAGTGGCCTTCTTTAGTCTCCTTATGCATGACTGGATGATCTCTTTTCACTAGTTGAAGCTTAGGAGTTCTCTGATGTTAAACTGTTTAAGCTACACTCTAGCAAGCTGAAGTGCTTCTCAAAAGACTTCTGACCAAAACACACTTTCCATGGAATCAGCTTCTAGAGCTGCTTCCAACTCCACAGTGAAAACCACGAGTCAAATCAGTGTCCATGGAAGAAGCAGCTGAACACATGGACTCCAAGGACACTCAAAGATTTCTCTACAACAACCTGTCCTGCTGGCATCTCACCAATACAAGATTTTCCTCAGCAGTGGTATGAGAAGGAAGCTCTGAGCTAATACTTGAGCATGTTTTACAGTAACAAAAGCAAATTACAGCTTAAAAACAACTACTTCCATAATACTTCCTCCTCTGCAGCCGTGTTATTTTACAAACACAGCTAAAAGTTCAGAATTAGACAGGCCTCCTGGCTCTGGGATTTCATTTTCATCAGGGTGACTTAACAGGAGCTGCAGTATTTTTTCCTTCAGTATTTATCTCTTTTGGTGTTAAACAATGGTGATAAAATGAGAAGTTTAATGCCTCACACCTTCTCAACAAAACAAGCAGAGTCAATGTTCTGACTGTTATGTATTTAGAATTGATTACAAATGACAAATGATTTTGTGCTAGCCAAGTGGAACAGAACAGGTCTGAGTTTATTTGCATTTTAGTAATTCAAACCTGTATTGCAGCGCTTGTACTTGAAGCATGAGATAAAGCCTGTTTTGTGTGGGGAAGGAAGACGATATCCTAAGAAGATGACAGAGTCTAGGTTCAATTGTTCAGAGTACACGTACACATAGGTGATGCCTCTAGCATGAAACTCCCTCTGGGCTGTAAACCCACTTTATGCCCTATTGAAGTCCAGTTTTGGCTGGACTTTGACTGGATTTTGTTAACATTACAAAGATATTACTAGTTGCTTTGGAAACAGTGTTGAAGTCCTAACCCCATGTCATGAGCTTCAGATAAGAGCCCAAAAGGAGTTGATTTGCAGGAACTCTGGCAAATTCTAAGCCAACTCAGCCCCAGCAAAAAAATAAAAACAGCTATTCCATATCTGTCCATGAGGACAAGCCAACCCACTGCTGCCCCACTTCCAAAGCTCTTGCATGAGGAAAAACAAAAATCCTACAAATGGATTTATGTCATGCAAAGCAGTGCAGAATCTGAAATGAATTTCCAGCATCATGGCTCCTTCTGGGCAGCTTCATAATGGGAAATGCTCCACCAGATCTGTGGTGACCTCCTTGTCCATGCGTGTTGCTGTGTTACCTGCTGTATGGATTCACCACTAACAGTGACTTGCAGCACTCACTAAGCAATATTACCAAGTTTTCATGTAGATGCCAGGGCCATACCATGCCAATAAAGTCGTGTGGGACTAGATGGAGTAGGAGCAAATACCCTCTGAATGTAGTTGGTGGATTGCTGATATTTAAGGAAACAAATGAAATGAACCATGCAGTAAAACAGGTGTGCAATACTGAATGAAGCTAAGAGGTTTGGGCTGCATGAAATAAGCTTCAGTCGACTAGTTTCCAACACCAAAAGTTGTGGTCTTGGCATGTGATGGTGAGTTCTGATAAGTCACCTGCTTTTTTAATGGAGGAGGCTCTCGAAGCCATTCAAAAGTAAACTAGGAGCAGCAATTTCAATTAAGGATACCTATAATTTGAAGCAATTATTTATTATCACATAATGTCATAATCACATTTTATAGAAATAAACAGAATCACAACAATCTGCTCTGTTGCTAATCCACCCTAGCCCCAGTATATGTTTTTGAGAGACCAGCATATGTGTGCTGACAAAAATCTGTTGCACAAGACACTGGCTCAGCCTGATCTTAAAGCATGTTTTCCTCTGACCTGCAGTATTTCTAGGGGAGGTGAGAGACTTCACCACAATTAAAAAGCCACCTTAAAGTACTCAATGTAAAAGGCACTGATGGATTCATTAGGCTTGCCCATTTTACAAAGGAAAGTAATTTTAACTTAGCAGTTTTCTTCTTTCTCTCCCCCTACCTGCAGGTAAACAGCCTGGCAGGATTTATTTTTCCTACTATCGAACACTTGTGGCCATTTGGATTCTTTTTGGCCTTGCCTGGATTGCTCTCCTATTTAATTTATTGACAACAGTTCTAGAAGATACTGAAAAAATAATTGTCAAGGATCTCCATCAAATTGTAAAGGTGAGTAAGGACAATGAAGAAAGCCAACCAAGAAGATGTTGGCCTGCTCATTTTTTACCAGAAGAAGAAGTAATACCACCATGTGCTGGAGGTGATGCACAGAAAATGGAGTCATCAGCAGCATGTTCTGAACAAACAAAAAAATAAGAACAATGTTTTTTACTTATAGCCAAAATTACTGCCGTAACATATGGAGATTGAAGTCTTCGGTGGAAAATTGCTGGTGTATTATTCTAAAGAAATTCCCATGGAAATAAAATTTCTCATACCTTTTGCTGAAATGTGACCTTTCCAAACCAAAGACTTATAGTTACACAGACACACAGTATTAATGGTAATAAATTTGCTCTTCAGTTTGCAGCCGTATTGTACTAAAACGTGACAAGTACTCTCATTTTGCAAAGCTTTTTTAAGGTACCTTCATAAAAATGCAGAGGAGGGTCATGGCAGAGCTCGCTGTTTGTGTTTGGATTTTTCTGCTTGCAAAAACCACGTCTCTTCCAGGAACTGAAATGCACAAGCTTTTCTGAGTCACTGCATAGCACTAAGTTGGAAGAAGAAATACAAGCAAATAACTGAATAGGTGCCTGAATTGAACCATGGTATTGGATAAACTGAAATGATCTGAAAAACATGTTTGAAGGACAAGACCTGGGCTCAGTTCAGAGACACTAGAGGCATCTAATGAACAGGGTTAGAAAAAGGTTAGCTGTGTTAGCAATTATTAATTCTACCTCTTCCTGTTTTATATGAAGATGAATAAAGATGATTCCAACTTCTGTCCCCATGGCTTTGAAAAACTTTTCTGATAGCATTTATAAAGAAATATATTCACATTTTAAAGTTATTTCATTTTATAAGGATTTTACAAGAATGTAAAATGAATGGAGGAGTCCTCATTGCAGTAGAGCTTTGCTGCTGCTATGTTTTTATGCCATAGCTCCTATAATGTCATTTAAAAACAATCTTATTTTGCTGTGCTTAAGTAGCTTTCCAAGTGCAACCATTGTCTAAATAATGCATCCTTACCTTCCACCAGGCACAAAACAACATCAAATTTGAGCATGTTTTTTCAGATGTACCTCCTGGCATACAGGCTATCCCTGGGTGAAGACCCTGGCCTTTAGAAGATTGGTCTACACTTCAGGTGCCTTGTGTGTGTCAAGAGTACAGAAAAAAAACATACTGAATTGCTTGCAAAGCTGCTGTGGTAGACAGCCACAGAGGTGAAGAGTCTCGTGGATGTATATGGTTCCAATGAAAGTCAGTCCTGTTTGTGGCCATGCCTTTTAGCACATCCTTCAAAGGAAGGTAAAGCAGGCAGCTCGGCCATCCTCTGGCCCCAGAAGTGCAATCTCTCTTCCAGGAGCTGATGCAAGAGGAGGGGTCTCTGTACTTCAAAGTCCAGGAACCTGCCCAAATCCTGAACTCACATCACAACCCTCAGGACCCTCCCAAGGCAGTCCCTAGGTTCAGTATACGAAGTGTCTCCTTTTGTCAGTGCTGAACCTGTGGCTTGACAGGTTTTCGTGATACCCTCGAGTTTCTGTTTTGTCAGACAGTGAATAATTGTTCTCGGCTCACCCTCCGGGTGTTAGTTACAGCAAAACCAACCCTTGCCAAAGCTATTCTTGTACAAAAGGGAGAATAAATTACAGCTGTAAAGCAATTTTAGGCCATAAAGATGCAATCAGCCTTGAAGTTGAACTCATAACTTCTTCAGTCAAACAAAACCACACTTCTTGCCAAAACAGATCCGCTGGTTCAAGACCTGGCATGTAGACCTGACCAAATATGTACTTTCTTTCCCTCCACAAATTATTTCCCAGTGTTGCCCTCAAGGCTAACTTCTCATCTAACATCTCTCTTTCTCAGGAAGCCTTTCTGAGGCAGCAGGAACAAGAACCACATGAAATCGGGACAGGGTGGCATGGGTGTCACACCACACAGCAGCTCCTGTGCAAGCTGTGACCTTGTTGCTATCATAGGGTGACATCAGAGCTGGGGGGAGAAAGCAAGCAGATGCTCCCAGGCAGGGACCTTGTCACCTATCTGCGATCACCTCTCACCAAGCCTTGCCTCACATAGCTATTTTCCAGGCTTTTTTTTTTTTTTTTTTTTTTTTTTTTTCTGCTGTCTTTTCCCAGCCGTTCCCATGAGGACCATTAACCCCAACTTAACAGGGATACCATGAGGGCTGGTTTAGAGAGATGTGGTCCTGCCTTGAGCTATGATGGCCTCTCATAGTGCCTTCCAGGACGGCTCCTGGTGTTTGATATCCCCAGCCCCAAGGTGCCAGGTGAGGCCCATGGGCAAGCAACATGTCCATTTGCTGCCTCTGTTGCTGGGGAGAAAGAAGGGCAGTGAGAGAACCATACCCCAAGAAGCATCTTGAAGTCAACAAACTTCTGAAGGGTTTTCTTCAGCTTTTTCTCACTGTCCTGCTTGCTCCCTGTCATAACAAATAACACAAGCATCCCTGAAACAAGCTGGTGATGTCCTGCAATGCAGAGCAATCAAGGATGCTTGCTTAGGGAATTCAGGAAGGGCCAGAGCACACTCATGAGGGCCAGGGGATGTGGAAAACACGAGCTAGGCACTGCCATCGTGGCTCTGGCCTCCTTCAGACACCATGCACTGAGGTGTCCCTTCACCTGTGGATGCGGGCCTGCATATGGCTAAAGCACAGCCACAGGCATGAAAATCACAGAGTATCTCTGGAGATACTCAGATGGCCTATTCAGATATCTGAATTTCTCGGGAGATACTCAGATGGCATCCCTAAGAAAGCAGGCTGGCTGTTCTTAAATCCCCGTAGCTGCAGCGAGGCATGTTGAGGAGGGGGTCTCAGCTTTGCTTCTTGTGCCCTCTCGTGGCTGTGTGCCACAGACCCTTTTCCTCTGTATTTCTGCCGGTTTCGGGCAGTTTTATTCCTCCTCCTCCTCTGCAGTCTGGCTGGCACCGCTGGGGCAGCCCTGGCCAGTGCAAGTTCCAGGACTTGGTCAGTGCAAGCCTCAGGAAACCATCCTGCATGTGATATGGTTCCTGAGCTCACTAGGGACTAACACATGCTCGGCCTCAAAAGAGAGGCAGGGATGTGCAACCTGAGCCGTTTTGGCTGGTGTTCCTGCCTTGTACTCACACTGACACAGCTTGACAGGGGTCAGCGGGGGATGTGACAGCTTTCTGTCAGCAGGGCAGGCACCCTCACACATGCCTGACACATCGGCTCCCACCACACACATTCGCTGCAGGCCTAGCGCACCCATTCATTCCCCTGTCCCATAGAGAAAGGGATTAGTCCAGTACAAACCAGCAAAGGTGAAGGTGCTGGTGTCAGCATGGGGGCCGGGACGTGCTGGTCTGTTCTGCAGCAGGCCTGGGGACTGGCCAGAGTGCCCCAGAAGGGATAGAGGAAGAAACTGGAGATAGAAGAAGGAAACCAGCACCAAAGGGTGCATGATCCTCTCTGCTGGAGAAGGAGAGAAGTCCAGGAAATCTGCAAGCCAGGGTGGGAGAACGTTTTTGGATGTGATACTGTTCCTCATGTTTATGTTGAACAATAAAGTTGTCTCCAGAAGAGCTTAGCCACGGCAACAAGTCTCTCTGGGCTGGAGCAAGCAGCCTTTTTCAGCATTATCATCCTCTGAGCACTGCACAACCACAGCAAATCTTGTCCTCTCATCACCCTTAAATGAGGGAGCTGTTGCTTTCTGTGCATATAGCAAGGGGCCCAGAGAAAATTAAGTGTATCACCTCAGTTCAGGCAGAAAGCCTTTGGCCGACACCTGGTCTGGTGCTCTCTCAACCAGAATCAAGTGTCCTAGTATTGCTTATTAATAAAATAGATCTAGGCAGTGGTCCTGTAGTTGCTGAGGTTAAGTAAGATAATTCTGAACTGAGAGCAAAGCTAGAACAGAGCTTCTCCTCCAAAGCCAGAGATTCAAAATGATCCCAAGGCTTTTAATTCAGGAGTGTAAGCCAAGCTCTGGCTCTTCCGCACGTTCCCCTCGCCCAAGGCACAGAAAACAGGAGTCAAACCCAGCCTGAGCTCCCTGCTGTGCCAGCAGCGACCCTCTGGAGGGACTTCTCTATCGGAGCTTGGAGCCTCTCCCAGGAGCTGTTGAAAAGCCCTCGCTGCCACCCAGCCCCGCTGTGCCGCGTGGGGAAACCCAGTTTGCACGGAGCAGCCTCCACCGCAACCGCCAGCTCTCCCACTGCAGCTTGTTTACAAAGCGGGAACGCTTCCAAGGCAGGCCAAACTCTTTCCCATACGTTTAACCAGTTGCTGGAAAACTCCAGGAGTAGGATCATGAAATATATTATCTTGGATTAAACAGCAGCAGCAGCATGTTACTGCATTACCGTGCAGGCTGGGCTGCTCCTCATACATCACCCACGGCTTTGCTGCCAGCTAGCAAACAGTACGCATTTCTGCACTCGAAACCAAGGAAATGCCACGAGAAACGATCTTTCTTTCAGAAACAAGCCCCTGAGAAATTCATTTGCTTCTAGAGAGAATCAGAGAAACTGCACTTTGATCTGTCTTTAATTAGTATATGGGATTGTTTAGGGAACTTCTGAGGTCTCCTTCAATTAATAGCTGGTTCATTTGGAGAGATTAATTTTATTTTATCTTTTTTTTTCTGGAAGCAGAAAGACTACTCAAAGCAATGGAACAGCTTGGCTAATGTAACATCATATAGCCAGTGGGATCATTTTTTTACAGAAATTACTAAACTTGGGCCACACACACGCTATTTTCCACTCCGTCATACTTGGAGATGTGCGTTCTCGCCTGACTCAAGCCCAAAAGGCTCTGCATCCAGCTCAGAACTGGTTCAACAAACATAACTCATCACTCTCCAGAGGCCTGTTCTCCATCCCTCTCAGTCTCACCCAAAGAAACAAAAAAATCAGATTTTTGGCATCAGCCAAATCCCTTTGTACCATTCCAACCGGATTCAAAGTGGCCTTGTAGATGTCCTGCAAGACTTTATACCAGCCCTAATGCTGTAAGGGAAGGGGAACCCTGTGATCCCCTACACCTATGGTGGAGGGCTGGCCTGGGGCAACATTGCTCGTTCAACGCTAGCAAAGTCAAAATTTAGTTATTTTGGGGGTAACAAGTTTGGTGGATAACCAGAGTGTCTGTCCATGCCCTTGCCTCCCGGCAGCCAACCTCACATTCACCTTGGGACATGAACTCAAACAGTGCCAAAGCTGCTCAGAAAATCCAGCCATTTTTATCACGAGGCATTCTGGACTTGATTAGGGTAATTCTCCACTAGAGGTTTGGAAAGGCTTGTTTTGCTGAGTTAAAGTTAGAGCAATTATCGAATCCATTTAATTGCTGGTTCAACATGATTTAGGAGACATGTCTCCTGAATAAATACTTTCCCAATTTCTCTTTCAATTATTCTCACATATGTGGTTGGAAACCATAGCTGTACTTTTGTGGTGAGATGCCGAAGCATGAAATAATACATCCCCAGAAAGAGAGATATACTGATAAGCAGAAGGATAATAACAACAAGCATGCGTCATTGAAAAATGAAGGGAGGTACAGTTTACAATTTAAGTTAATGGCTTCCTTGAGAGGGATTAGCCAGAAAGACACATATTTTCAGAGAACAAATGTGGCTTGAGGTAAATCCAACTTCTTGAAGATGATTGTTTATCATAGCAAGGCACAGAGAAAATCATGCATCAAAACCGGAGAAGAAAGTGTCAGAATTTTTGCTGAAAATCCCCCAGAATTCACCATTCCTATTCATTTAAATGACTCATTGAATGCCTTAAAAGCAAGGCTAAGGCCTTAAATTTAAAATGGCATCAGACATTCACTGGAAATCAAGGATGAAACTTCAGCAGGGACCTGTCTATTCTCAACTTCAGAAGTCCAGGCATTTGTCTCAATATATAATACATGCGGCTTCAGAAAGGGAAAGCTGTGGGAAGCCAAATACAGGCACCTTCCTCAGTTTCTCCTGCTAGATGGCAATTTCCCCCATTCAAGAAGTTTGCCTCTTCACAAAATACAGATGCTGTTGTGCAAGTCTGTTGCAACACAAATGCTGGAGTTGGGGTGTATATGTTGTCCATATATGTTGTCCAAAAGTAAATAGAAATTGATAAAAGCTGAAATGTCCATCTCTGCTGAACTTGAAAAGTTTCCCAATTGCCAATATAAAATTCTAATAAATTAGTTATCTTTTAATAGGTCTATTTCTCTCTCTTTTTTTTTTTTCCTTCTGGCCATCAAGTTGGGGATGGGATGAAGAGTGGATGAAGCAGAGCTCACCACAGTTCCTGAAACGTGTGGGCAGCTCCTAGAGAAGCCTTGCCTAGTAGCAAGGTCTCCCGTAAGAGGTGAGTGCAACAGCAATGGTGGTAGCACGATCTGGTGATGCCAAATGGCCAGGAAAAAAAAAAAAAAAAAAAAGGAAATGGGAAATGGGAAAACAAAAAGAGATGTTCCCAAAAGTTGTAAAAGCACATCCTTGCTCACAGTAGGTCTCTGAGAAAAAACTGGAATGAATACAAGCTGCCTGGGCTCTGGGCTAAAACATGGCTCATTTGTAGGGCTGGTGTCTGGCAATGACACCTCCTGGGCATCACCCCACGGCCCTCTGGGGGGCTCAACCAGTAAAGGTGGAAAACCTCCTCTTGGGAGGCAGCTGCTCACACTAAGGGAGAAACACGATTTCTGGTGCATGGCAGTTTGCATACTGGTATTTGTAGTAATAAGCAGAGATAAACCATGCCAAAGTGGGCAGGGCTTTGGTGTCATGGCCAGGGTGCCTTTCAGCTACATTTCTGGGAATTTAAAAACATGACTGGAAATTTCTGTATGAAAAGCCTTGCCTTGGCACACAGTTTTCTCAATTAAGGCAGATCATGGGTAAAAGCAGACAAAGGCAACCTCACACTTAAAAACCCTCAGAGATACCAAGAACCAGAGAAGTGAGTTGCAGAAATGTTGTCACCCCACCACCAGGCCCATCCATCACACCTGGTGACAGCATGGCACAGGGAGATGGCAAGGGAGAAGGAAAAGCAGAACACTCTTCCATATGGGATTATGGATATGGGCTCATTTTGGGGGTCAGCACTGTAAGACAGCCTGCACTGCAGGTGAACCTCCCCTGTGGACATCAGCAATGCTCCAAATATCTGTCAGCTGAAACGGTAAATCCCTTTTCCATCATCTTCAATCCTGCCTTGGTTTTCCCTGACTCTTTAACTGGGTCAGATCAAGATTTCCCTTGCATCCAGACCTGCTCTATTCAAGTCTGGGCTCGTGTTTGCTGTCCAGGTCATGAGCAGATGTTACTAATGCAGGGAACTGGTATAAACATGCTAAACACTACCCAAATCAGCAACGGGACTTCAGCAAATATATCCAGGTGATTAGGAATGCTCCGGGGTCAAATTACCCTCACATAGCAGGATAGCTAAATGGTTCTTCTTACATGGCATGACCATGAAAACGAGCAAAATGCTAGGTGGACATAATTGCACACAGGCATAGAGATGTGCAAAAAGCCATAAATATGTGTGCGCACACTGCTGCGGCACAGCCTCCAGATGTCAGCATCAACCCAAGCAAGAGAGAGGCACAACGGTAACAGTGCAGAAAACTCACTTGCAGGCTTGACTTCCAGAAACTCTCCTGCAGTCCCTGCTCTCCTGCCTCGGACAGACAGATTTACCTGGAAAAAGTGCTCGATTTACACACACACACACACAAAAAAAAAAAAAAAAAAAAAAAAAAATAGTTTGTAGCCATGCATACAAGCATTTTGCATGCACTTTATATTGATGTAGAGCATGTTGTGTGCTTGTGTGCATATAGATGCATGCTCATCATATTTATATGTTTATATATTTATATAATTTTTATATATGTATGTGTATGCATATATAAAATATCTGTTGGTCTTTTTCAGCATATAAGAATAAAAAGTTCTTTGCCAGTAACTGTACCTGAAGGCAAAAGCAAAGCACACCCCCCAGCCCCTTTTCCACTGATACGTATATTCATTTCTGCAGCACACATCGCTGTGTGCCATATACCTGGGGAGCTGAGGAACACACCACAGCCCTGGGTGAGGGATCTGGGCACACAGGCCCTGACCAGATGCCCGAGTTTTCAGTCTGTGTGGTAAGGTCAGTGTTATCTGATGAAGAAATTCATCTTCTCTTCTATTGCCCTTGGTCTGGCAAGTTCATTTTCTGCCATCCTTTTAGCAATCTATATTTACCTGGTAGGAAATAAAAAAGGTTTTAAAAATCCCAGCTCTGTCTCTTCTTCCCCTTAACTCTACCCCCTCCTTACAGCCCCCATTATTTAAATGCATCCAGGAGGTATTGGGAAACTAAAAAGGCCTTAAATTCCATACAAAACAGGCCTTTGCATCATTCCTGTCAGGGAGCAAAGACAGAACAAAGTCACCAGCACTTCAGCTCTGTCCCGATGCTGAGCCCTGGCCGGTCACCCCGGGCAGGCTATAGAGGTGCCAGGTTCCTCAGCTCTTGTGGCCACCTCTTTTTCGTGGTGTTTCGACACAAAAAGATGCTCGAGATCCTCCCTCACCCAAGTGCTCATCCTGACAAGTGCACAGAGAGAAGCTGGAGTGGGGCGGGGGTGCTTGGGGTCCACGACATAGAAGATAAATGGATCTCTTCCAGCTGAAGGTTGTCAGTCCAGCCAAGCACTGCTAACACGGGCTGCTGTCCAGAGACCTCTGTTAGCACAATGACGAAGCTTTTTTAAAGTCCTCTGTGTAAAAGGCATAATCCTCATATGCCAATGGATCATATCCTGGAGATCCCTGGAGAGCAGGGCAAATGTGGAAAGAAAGGGAAAGGAAATCCCTTATTTCATAATGGTGCAAACAGACGTGTCAGGAGAATTACATCAACATGCAGCACATGTGAAACTTAATACTCCTCCTAATGCATTTAGATGAGGCAAAATGCAAAGTCTATACTGCCTCTGGGAATAATTCTGGTAGGAAGCTTTCACCACGAGAAACCAAGGACTTTCTACTTACTCTGGAATTTGAGCTTTTGTTTTCAAAGCCTTCCTGAGAGACTCCAAAATCAAGTTTGCTAAGTGTACATTACCCTTTGAAGATCTGTCTTCCAGAATGAAACACCAGCACACTTCCCAGCAAAGCTGGTGTAAGTCAAGAGCTCTATGCTTGAAAATAAGCAAACATTCGCAGACAGTTTGCAATAGAGAGCCTGATCTTTGCATCTCAGAAAGCCAAGACATGCAAACAGATTCATCCCATATCCCCTGCCTAGTGTCAGCTGGCACTGCTGCAGGGGTGCATCGGAGCTCTGTGGATCTCCACCAGGTTTGACTGTGGCCCATGGGGTTGTCAGAGGCTGACAAACCCAAGCACTATTTCCTTTGGAGTCTTTTACAGCCAGGAGGAGCCTGAGATCTTCTGCTTGTTGTTCTCACCCCCCCTATGTCGAACCATAGAGATAAGATTCAGCAAAGGATATAGCTCAGATGTGGCTTGAATTCAGACAAGTGACTTGAAGTGATGATTTTCCCCCCCACCATGCTGCAGATGATCAATGTATTATGCATGAAAATTGTGCCAGGCACAGATGGGGTGGGAGTAGAAGGTGTGAGCTGATAATGACAGCAGCCAAGCTCTGCTAGAAAAGGCTCTACAATACACGAGCATACTAGGCAGAAAAAGGATGCAACATGCATGAGAGACCAGCCATGGCTTAAAGGGCCAAAGAGTTTAATTATCACCAAAACTGAGGTTTATGCAAGGATTTGGGTGGCATGGTTGCCAGAGGGAGCAGGGGATTGGCCTCAAGGATATGGAGAAGTGTCTTCCCATCCAGTGTTCTTGAATAACCATAGGGAGATGAATGAAATACTGTTTTCTGGGTTTTAAAAGCTGAAGACAGGGAATCCAAAGTGGTGACATGGTGCTGCATCAGATATTGCCTCCAGCAGGTTCCTGGCTCATACTCAGCACAGTGCTGAGAACCTGGCACCAGATCCAAAGCTGAAACCATCAGGAATTTCTCCATGGACTTGCCTGGGGTTTAAATCCAAGCCCTTGAAGACCAGCCTAATCCTGAAGAAACATTGGCATTTTGTATGGGTGGCATGTCACTGACTTGGGACCACGAGGGTACAGACTTCATTGGGAGGATGTGACTGGAGAGCTCCAGCAAAAGGCCCTGGCACTACGAGAAAAGAGCTTAGCAAGTGTGCCAACCATCAAGGTCCTTGCAGAAGCAGTGGTGGTCCAAAGAAAATCCCATGACTTCCCTGCTCAGCTTTGTAGCAATCTGGAGATCCTTGGGGTTCACACCTTACAGCAGGCAAGACAGCCTTGTCTTTTCCAAATCTGACCACAGCTGCTCCCCAGTGCAATAAAATGTTGAATCACCAGGTCTGAGGATGCCTTGCCTGGAGGATCATTGGCCAAAGGCAGCAAAGATGAGATGGCAAATTGTGACACGTCTGCCACTACCAGGCTCTGTGGAGGTATGACCTTCCACAAAAAGATCCTTGCATGAGGCCACTCTTTGCTCTGTTCGTGGCACCAGTGACTTAAAAGCTACAGGCAATCTGCATCTGAGGGATGCGAGCTGCCCATCCATAGACACACAGCAATCCTTGCAATGCTGGGACAGAGTAATGTCTTGGGAAGTCAGGCCAGGAGCTGCATATTTAGCATAGCTTAAGGGGCCAGAGCCCTGTAACATATAGTTGTTTCTCTGTGCAGAAACTCTACATACACCAGTCAGGGCAAACTTCTTCCGAACAGGGCTCAGGTGCTCAAATTTGTCTGTGGGAATAAGCATTGCTGACAGCGCTGCCCAACTAAAGCTTACAAAGAAACGTCCCATAGAGGGACCATTACAGGGAATAAGGTTTCAATTCACATATTTCCCATAGCCCAAAGGGTTGCAACCCACTCAGGGCCGGTAACTCACCTAAAACCAAGAGCAAACGTGTGATAGAAAGGCTGCAGTGGGGTTAGGAGACCGGAGGGTCCAGTTGTCGTGATAGCTCATGACAGGATATATTGCATGTGGTGGCATGGGGCTGGGATCCATGTCACTGAAGCTGTCTCTGCTCCTTCTCCACCTCCCACTTCAGTGAACCATCTCCAGAGGTGTTACCTCATATAGATCCTGAGACACCTTGAAACAAACATCCCTGTCCCACAGCCGAGCACAGTCTCCCTAAATAGTAGGAGGACCTCAAGGACTTAGGTAGAGCCACATTCACATGAGCCTTCATTAGCTTCACAACCAGCCAAGACCACCACAGGCCAGCAAAAGCCCCCCTCATTCCCACTCAAGGTAACTTTAAAGTCACGTTTTGTGGTTCCAGCACCTTGAAGACCTGTGCCTCCGTCAGGATCCGGCCCCATCTATCAAGGTGGCATCAAGGTGGCTGCATCAAGGTGGCTGCCCTTGTCTCATTCATTTTGAAGGAGTTCAGCAGCAATTTATAGATCAAAGCAAATCAACAATACCAGAGCCCTTTCACCATATTGCTTTCACTAAATTACTGCATCCTTTAAAAAAAAAAAAAAAGGAGATCGTAGCAGACCGCAGTACAATGCCAGACAGACTGTCACTACCAAATTATGTTTATTTATTCTCTCTCTGGCTCTTGGCTGGCCCCATTACCAGCATATCTTAGTGTCTCTCAGTCATCAGCATATTTGCCTTCCCTCCCTCCCCCTACCCCGCGGTACACGTCTCCTCTCAAGTACAAAGCGGACTGACACGGCAAGTTTTTGAGCCTATTTAACACCAGCTTTATCTGAGGAGAACTAGATCCAGTGACAGAGCCTCAGAATTAATTACATGAAGGTGAATTGCTGTCACAGGGCCCGGCGCGGTGTCGCAGCAAACACTGTAACAGCCAGGCCCTGGCGTTGGGCTGCTGTTGTGCAGTGTCAAGCAATGTTTTGTGCCTCCTTGGCTCGGAGGTGCTTCAACAGAGCAAGAATAGGCAAGGAAGGCACAGAAAGGGGTCTGTGGTCCATCCTTGTGTACGTCTGTGATGTTGTGCTCGCGGCCTTCAGGGCTGTGACTGCAGGTATTGGTGCAAGATGAAGGCAGCAAATGCTCTCTGGCAGATGAGATGCAGCCAGGCTTTGTGATTTGACTAGAAGCAGAAAGGGGACTTGAGACTGAAGAGGTGAAGTTGTAAGTCCAGGTCTCAACCCCCAGAGCATCCTCACTGAGCCCCACCAGCTGGGAGCAAACTGGAGACCAAAGCCTCTCCCACCTCCCTCTTGTCAAGTTTCTTCTGCCCCTTCTACCTCCCCTGCTTTCCTGCAAGTGCTCCTTGTCACATCTGATAAGAGTAATCTGATAATGTTGCTCAGCTGCAACGTGCAGTGTTCCTTCATCTTCCTCAGCTGCTACCAGCTCCTGGGCAAGGAGAGAGAGATGGAGGTTGGGTGTGGTGGAGAGCGAAAGGGGCTGATGTGGCACTAAGGGACAGATAGGGCTTAGATGGGGCTCAGTAGGTCACGTTGGTGGTTGGACTTGGTGAACTTGAAGGCCTTTCCCAACCTAGATGATTCTGGGCAGGGAACAAGCCATCGTGATGATGTCTCTGCCTTTCCTGGAGGAAAAGAGCTGTCCTTTTAGGAAATATTAGAGGCAGATCAAATTTGCCCAGGGGCTTTGGGGTTTGATCAGAGCTCCTGGACCTCCAAGAGCTGACTGCCAGCTGTGGAGGCTGCCAGGGTCACCTGGAGAAGAAGTGCTGAAGAGACCAAACTGCCTCCAGGCAGAAAGTCCTGTAGGCTGGCGTGCAGTGGGATGTGCTGTTTGCCAGAGGGGCCCAGGAGATCCCCAAGGGAGGAAGTTTTCCAGCAGATCATCAGGAAAAAAGGGCAATTCTCTGTGAACACTGTCGCGGAGCAAAAACAAAGTCCTTCCTCATCAGGGAAGAATTCAACAGGCCTCACTGGTAGCCAGTGCCGTGGCACGCGAAAGGTCAGTTCTCTCTCTGGAAGCTTTTCCTCCTTTTCTGCCAGCAGGAAAAATCATTTTTAAAAAAATCCCCCAAAGAAGTCCTCCTCCCCTTCCATCCCTCCTGGCTAAATACAAAAAGAAGAAAATCATCTCAGTCTGGGGAAAGGTGCTATGGTGGGGATGGCCAACGTCCCTGCCTGGCCTGCTGGCCCAAAGATCCCTTTGCATCTGACAGCCTCGTCACTAAAAGGCCACATCTAATTAGGAGGGGGAGAAACGATGGGTTCATCCTATTCCCATGTCAAGTTGCAGAGAGCTACACGTCTGTGGGGCCCCAAGCCAACATTAACCATTGCCGTGGGGCTGGTTGCACATGGGGCTTTGTTAGGGGAAATGCAGCCTCGTTAGGTGTCCCTTTGTTTCTGCAGTTGGCCTGTACCAACCCCAGAGGTCCATTCACCTCCTGCAATGGGCTTCAGGCTCTCATCTTCTCATGCACATGGAAGAAACCAACTCTGGCAGGCATGGCCATCTCAGCATGAAGGGTTTGCACCTTTCACGACCTGTCACCATCACCTACTTATGCTTTCGGTAGCTTCAGAAGAATCAGGTTCACCCAGACCCACAGAGGACCATCGTCATGTCCCACAGCACAGCACATCTGAATCTTTCTTGAAACTGTTTTGTACCCTTGACTCATGGGAAAACTGACTCTTGTCTACTGTAACCTTTCTGTGCCAGCTCCATTTGCCTCTCAAATTGTTTCTGAATATGAGTTATCCTTCTGCAATTGGGGCTAACTGTTTGCTTAAGATAATTTATTGTTACCCTGAACTCACAAAGTACTTATATGGATTTTCAGATGAACATGTAGAGCGGTCACACATCGTCCAAAACTTAGGACCCAAACCGAGTTTTGTTTCAGCTATCATCAGCTGTAGAGGTCACAGTTAAGTAAAATCGGCTTAAACTGGGATTGGAAAACTGTCTGCTACATTAGCAGAGAGATCAGATGACAGATTTGGTCTGGCCTCATTATCTAGCCATAAAAATGTAAGGGCCTGAAGTATTTGGGGAATGGGAATGCAGAGAGCAGGAGGGATTTCTGGAGGATCTCCATGCAGTATTTGCTGTCTGAGGAAAGGAGCCCGAAGGACCCTTCCCCCTCAGACTGTCTGATTTGAGCTCTTATCTCCAATGACAAACTGAAACCAGGAGAATCAGTCTCTTCCTTTTGCAAACAGTTGGGGGAACAGGGGCTCCTGTGTGTCTACAACATCTCACATTTATTTTTAGCTTCTTCTATTTGGTTAGTGAGGTCACTGGAGCCCAGGCTTAAACATGTTTTAAGCAAATGTTACCCTGACCTTCCAGAGCTCTGAATTTCCTGTAGCTATACATACCCGAAAGAAATGGAGCTAATGGTGCAAGGGAATGTTATATTAGCATTTTAGGCTACAGTTCAAATTACTATGCATCCTCATTTATTGCAACACTTTTTGGGGATATGAAAAGTGTAAAATACATTTCAAGAGGTTTTGATCCAAAATACATTTGGTGACGCTGTTTCCTGGCTGAAGTAGCCTCTGTGCTTTTTCCAGTAATTCTGCATTTAGGATTTTATTTACACAGTTCAGGGATTAAATCACAATTTCCACTCCTTAGTGTAAAAACAAACAAACAAAAAAAAACAACCCAACAAGCCTCCGTCCTGCCGGAGCTGGAACCATTACCCAAATCACTGCAAGGAAACAAATATCAGGGTACCCAGAGCCACCAGCTCCCATCCAGCCCCATGCAAACTAGAAAAAGGGGCTTTGGGAGAAAACCTTCTCATGGAGCTGCAGAGAGATTAGCAAACAAATGCTTTTTTGTAATGAGAGCTTGTTCTGCGAATGCAATAAGCTCCTGATGGAGTCTGCCAGCCCAGTGCTGGAAGCAGGCCAGCACAGAGGTGCAGGGAGCAGGCAACGTTCATCGCTGTTCCAGATGTGAGACGAGGCTGAGGAGGCTGTGGGAAGCTTGGCGGGTGTTAGGCGAGCTAGCACGGTCCTGGATATTGCGGGAGGAATGCTTGTCCTAACAGGCTTTTGGGCTGCTCAGCTGGGAATCACAAGGGTGCTGGTGGAAACCCAGCTTCTGGTCAGGCTGGAGACCCTGCCCAAAGAAAGATGTCCCCCAAGGAGAAAACAAAACAAAACAAAACAAAACAACAACAACAAAACCTTCAGAAGTCTGAATCTATCCTTATTTTTAGTCTTCAAGATGAGTCATTCAGGAAAAAGTCCTGTTCTGAACGCTGATATAGCCTTCTCTTCCCTAGGGATATATTCATGTAGCTGCAGGTGACCAAATTAGGGAAGCTCAGCAAAAGTTACTGCTAACGAAGTAAGTGATGGTGACTGCTCATGTGCAGACTTTTAGCCTCCTGTGAATGCAAAGCAAAATATCCCTGCAGGGTGACTGGAACTAATATGCTTTACTTTACATTTGCAATTGGCTCAGAGATGCACATGGCTCCTCGCCGAGGCTCAAGTGATAATGAATTGAGCTCCTGTAACTCAATTGCTTGCAAGCACTTGCTGTGTCACTGGTGGAAAAACAGTGTAGAAAAATCACAGCCCTCGCTTATACATACCAGAAAATGTTACAGACTTGGTTCAGCTCTCCTGGCCAGTCAGCATGTCTGAAGTTCACACATCGAGACCAAATCCCTGTTTTTCTATTAACAGAATACTGAATATTTTCTGCAAGCAGTGTAGGTGAACTAGGGAAGCCCCGGTTGCTGCAGTAGCAGCCTATATGAATTCTAGAAATTTATATATTAATAGATTTGCTAGAGAATCTAGACAAGTATTTGTGAGCTCAAAAAAAAAAAAAAAAAATCAGAAAATCCCCTGATAATTCATCTGCGGAGGGTAATTTCCTAGGTCTAATCAGAGCAAACATCTCTATGGCTGGAATGTTGAAATAAATTAAATACAAAGCCTTCAAGGTCATAGTTTCTAATAATGCAGCCCTGCTGCAGTCAGGTGGATATGCTCAGGGCAAACCCCTTGTGCTTCGCTGTGAGAAATCTTTATCACTCGGATGTAGCGGGAATACTACACGCAGCAATTAGGCCTGCCTGAAAGAAAATGGAATAAGTAGGGGATAGAGAGGATTCTAACTTCAAACAGGGCACCTTGACATTCAAAGCAGGATAGATGCTCAGACTGGAAAGACAATGTGGGTAAAGAGGCATTTGTACTGGGAGGATGTGGGAGCAAAGAGTGTTTGGAGGGTGTCGCTAGAAAGACACAAGCTGGGAGAAGCAAACCTTGCTGTCCTCCTCCAAAGCCGGTGCAGAAGCAATTAGATGTTGCTGGTACGGCCACATTACGTGTTACCTCTCCTGCTTTGACCAGTCCCTGTGGTCAAAGGTTTATAGCCCCCTCTCAGCGCCACCTGCCCCAGCCAGCCGGCTGGAGGTTGCTGCCCTGCCAGCTGTGCAGCACAGCCTTTTCTTTGCCTCCTGAAGAAATCTGGCTGCAGAAACAACAACCACCTCCTTAACATTGAATACATCCCCTCCAAAGAGCAGCCACACAGCCATGGATGAGGCAGGAGCGGAGGCAAGCAGGAAATTCTGCAGACCCCGGACACCACAGAGAGCAGTGCATGCCCCGTGTAGGAGATGCCCTGATATTTCATTGCTACCACAGGTTATTTTTGTGCTGCTCTGATGACTTTCCTGACAGCACAGTATCTTTTCATAGCAGGATTATAAATTTCCCCATTTATTTAATTTAATTTGATTTAGTTTAGTTTTCCTAAATAAACATTTCACAGTCACCCTCAACTCCTTCACACTCCTTGCAAGAGATTTTGCTGTGAATCTTGCTATTAAAAATGACTTCCAGCACCCTAGCTGTTAATTTAAGATTAGATCCTGTGTGTATACATACACATGTGCCCGCTTTGATTTAGCCTCCTCTGTTTATGCTATAATATGGTCTAGAAAGACATGATCCTGGACCTATCCCCCTGCCCTCCATCAGTCCCTGCGTTGCTCCCTGCATAGCGATCCACATCCTCAGAGGAAGTTGCTGGTGCCTATTTCTCTCCCTGCTCATCAAACAGCCTCTTGTTCTCATTCACTTGCATATCTGTGAAGTGCTCTCCCCTCAAGCCTGAAAACCTCGCCAGCACTAATGGATGCGTCTTCTTGAGCCCTGTGCCACAAAATGACACTATTATCCCCATTTTCAGAGACGAGGAACAGAATTGCAGAGATAGGAAGGTCAACGTTGTTAAAAGCATCTGCTAATTTGAGATATCACAAGGCTTGATTTTTCGGAGTACTTATTTCCATAGCACTTTGTGTGGTCACAGCACAAGTCCCCTTTGACTGCTTTTGCAGCCGTGAGAGCTTCGCCCTCGTGTCTGGCAGAAGCGAGCAGCAGCCCATAATTAGTGCCCATTGCTGGAGAGTCTGACCTGACCAGAGACACACACGAAAATTCCTGTCTGAAGCAGGCTGGGCTGGAAAAGCTCTAAAAGCCTCAATGCTGGGTCTCTTCGTGGTAAATGTCACCTCTAGCTATCAGCTTTGGCCTAACAGCTTTCAGCTGGTGGCCCGTCCTGCAGGCCTACAGAGCCTGGGGGCTCCACCAAAAACAAGCAATGTTTTTCTGTGACTTCAGGCCTACTAGAAAGATGCTTGGGTTGCTGTAAAGGCATTCATGCCTCCACCAGAAAAACCTGAGTGTGAAAATCAAAGCGGTGGGAAACACCAGATTTGGCACAGATGCTACAACGGGGAGCAGCTTGATGATGAAGAGCGAGCATGGTGCCTGATGTTCAGACAGCAAACAGTGGTCTGCGTTTTCAGCTGGAAAGGAGATATTTAGCCTCCCTCTACAAAAAAATCAACCTCTTTCCCCTGTACATGGATTTTACCTGTGTGCAAGAGATCTCCCTGCCTTGTTCAGAGGGGTGGGAATGTTTTCTTCACCCTGAGTTTTGGCATGGCTTGGGTTGAGGTCCTACGCGGTGGGGACACCATTCCTTCTTCTCCTCCTCTGCTCTTTACACCAGCATTCAGCCAGCAAATCCATCAGCTTAGGCTCAGTTGTGGTTATCCTCAGCATCTGGATGCCCCAACAGAAAAGCCTGAGTTGTCCTTTATGTTCGAGGAAAGTATTAAGAACAAATGGATTCAAAATCCACAGGATGGGAGGGCAACTTTTGCCCTCTGCTTCCCATAGTCCCTAAAATCCAAGCATTTTTAGAAAAGGTCCATATTTTTCTGCCAAAATTCCGGTTGTTTCTTTAAGCTGGGGTAAAATTCCAGCCTTGTGTGTGTGTGCATTTCTTTTGTGCCTATACTTGGCAATAATTGCACCCATGCATGTTTCAGCTGGTGTTAGCCCAAACTGCCATCTGATGAAATTTATTATCCAGGGCTGTTAAACAAAACTAGTCTCATCAGGCTCCACGCTTGATAAGGGCACGTGCTCGCACAAATCTGAGACCCTGTTGAAGAATTTCATTTGCAGGCTTTCCAGCTGGTTGCCATTCTGCACAAATCCAGTGGGGACCAAACAGAATCCACAGAAAGCAAACTGGCTTTAATATTTCCTAAGACCCATGCTTCTCACTTGGAAAAGATGGATATTTTTTTCCCCCAACTTGAAACAAGTGGAACGGGTTGCAATTAAACAGGCCACGAATGACACACAGTCCTGGTTCTGGGCCAGGTGCTTCCTGCACTGGTTCCCTTTGGGGCAGTGGTTTCCCCTGCATGATGCTGAGCCTTCGGGGACACGTTCCTGTACTGCAGATATTTTTTGGCAAGGTGTCAGCCACAAGTCTTGCCTTCATTTGCTTGGTGTTGCCTGTTTTCAAAGCCCAGCAGAGCCAACTGGAGAGCTCTTATTAATCTGAGGTGCTGTACATGTAGATGCCAGTTTATAAAGCCGTGGTGGAGAAGAGAGGTGCTAAAGGAGGTGGGGGGAGAGATCTGGCCTGGTACTCCAAAATTAAAAAAAATGTCTCCAAAAGCACCATCTTAGGTCAAAATGGATGGGCGATGTAGCTGCACCCACTGGGAGCCACCCCAGCACTACAGGGCTTGGAGATGCAGGTTCTGGTAGCTCCCCTGGGTGGGAAACCAAGCAGATCTCAGCGAGAAGCCTCTCCTCCAGCACAAGGGAGTCTCTAACCGTGTTTCAGTGACCCTTGACAAGGTCTGGCAAGCACAGCAGGATGACCAGCTCTGCCCAGCCTGCTCATTCCAGCAACCAACGCTAGTCCGGTCCCAAAGAAAGAGATCTGGGGGGGCAGTGAGCTGGAACTGACAACAAAAAATCTGTATTTAAGCAACTGATGAGAAAAACACCTACCTGGCTTTGGCACACACATTGCTTAAGCCACCAGAAAAGAGTAAGGACTTTGTTCCACCCTCATCATCACTCATATCTAGTAAACTGGCAAGCAGTTAGAGCACTGCCAGTATTTCCACACATGCAAAAAAAAAAAAAAAAAAAAACACACCAAACCTCCAAAAAAAAAAAAAAAAAAAAAAAAAAACCACGGTCTATTACTCACATCCCTAGAGAAATCACAATAAGAGACACAGAGTTTACCACCTCCAAGCAGGAAATAGCTGCCTTTCTAATGCTTGCTAATTGCTTCACTTAAAACTGGTTTGATTACTTGGCACCAAGACAGTATTTTAAAGCTGAATTATTGCTTGGAACTTTTCCTTTCACCTACCAAGAGCCCAGGTCATTAAAAATGTGTAGCAAAGGTCTCCCCGAGAGGTGCGGGATTGCGTGTTAACTCTTTTATGAAGCATAAGAGATGTTTGCTTCTGGGACAGCTTCTTGCTGTCTTGCCATTCATGCCACGAAACCCAAGATGTTATTTATTAATACCACAGCAGGCAGACCCACGAGTGCATGTGGAGAAACCCAGATTACCGAAGCAAGTAATGCTGTAGAGCTATCAGAAATATTCCTGGGGCACGATCACATTTTCACTTTCCAAAACCCATAGGCCAAATCTGTCACTCTAGGATTCAGGTGAAAACAAATGATTTCTTCACTTGGCTTGACTTCCCAAAGAAGAAATTGCAGGGCTGTTTGGGGGGTGAGGGACATCAGGACAGCAGCAGTGGGAGAGGAGTTGTCCACTGCAGGAGCAGACTGGTTTTGGGCTTGGCTCTGCCAAACATTGGCATTAAAACTGCCTTTGTCACAGCAGTTCTTTAGGATCAGAAATTAGCTTGCATTTTGTACTTGACAGGAAGTTATTAAGAGATCTCCGCAGCTACAATAAAACTGATGATTAAATTGCAATCTTTCAAAAAGAATTTGAATCTGAATACGAAGCATCAATAAGGTAAGCAGCAGCTATGCAGTTGGCACGTCCCTGACATGTCTGTTCCTGAAGCTCTCCCAGCAGACGAGGCTCAGGTCTGGGGACAAGCCGTGTTTCATGGCCGAGGATACACAGGTCACAGCAATCTGCCTCCCTGAACTCTACAGGAATAGCTGTAAGGGGGATTTTCAGCCATCTCCCACACCAGTAATGTTTTCCATCAAAACCAATATGGTCTTTCTTTATCAAGTTTTCACCAGCATGCAGGAGCTGTCCCATGGGATGGAGAACGGTTGGGGGTTTCTCCTTGTCCACAGCACACAGGATCTGCGATGTGGGATTTATTCTCTGATGTATCCCCAAGGAGCTTGGCAGCTCACAGCCTCACTTCAGAAAGCCAGCAAAATAAAACAGAGGAGAAAATGCTGGTGTGAAATACAGCCGGAGTCTAGCACAGGATGTTTTGAGGCAATTAGTCAAAACATGTGGAAGAGGGTGGGCTTTGCTATCGTGCCATCACTTTTATTTTTTTAAGCAGCAGGCATCCAGAATAAAATTTACACATGAAGAAGTCTGAAGTGCAGCTCAGACACAGAGAAAAGGCTTCCACTTTTTGGGGGTTGTCTATACCCGGCAGAGCTTTACAAAAACACCCAGGTGTAACTTCTGCACAGGGACGTAGCCTGTGCACCCACACTCTGTGGGGCTAGGACTGTGCTGCCTGTTTGTGCTCTTGCCAGGGCATTTATTGGAGTAAATTAGAGAATTTCTAGTGGCCAGGGAAACATGCTGGAAACAGTCACTAGCTAAAATGTCAGTCTATTGATCAGGAGGGAGGGAATCAGGTCAAAAGGAACAAGAGAAAGCGGGTCTATGTGCAATGGGAGAAAAATAACACTTATTTTTATCTTAGGAAGCTGCTTGCAAAGCTTTCCATGCTTTTTATTTATTTTTTTTTTCCTTTTCCATGTCAAAGCAGACAGATGGAATACACAGATTTACACAGAAGAAATGCTTAGTGCTATCAGCTGAGCAATGGCTCAGAAGGTGTCTTTGCAGCTGGTGTTTTTAACCATCTGTGTCAGTCAGGGAAAAACGAAGCCGTGGGCCAGTTTTTCAGCGGATGCAGGTGACCAAATATTATTGATATCGGAGACTCCAGCTAAGCATTTTTGCATTACTCCCACCAAAACTGAGGGCAGGAATTGAAGATTAGCACCAGATAATCCCCTTTCTGAGATGATGGCCCCACAAACCCCTGGAAAAAGAAGATTTTGTTATGACTGCCCTTGGTTCAGACCACAGGACAGCAGAGAGAGGGACGTGAGACTCCAGCCACTGGTGTCCCAGCAGCCCCTTCCTGCTCCGACCCCAGCAGTGCTCAGCATGCTGCAGAGCATGGAGGTGGAGGAGCTCTCATACTCTGAGTACACCTTTCTGCATGTCTCACACCCTGAAAAACGCTATCTGCTGCTGAACAGTGGGGCAGATCTGACAAAAATCGTCCTGTAGAAGGGAAGTATCACAGATAAATAAATAAATAAATAAATAAATACACTACGTAATTTAATAAAAGCAAGGCAACATCTAGTAAAATATCAGGACAGGCTTCTAGCAAGAAAATCTCTGTCACTGGACATATGGGCTGCAAAATGTCTTATCTGATCTCCAGCACCAACACTGCTTTGGTAAAAAAGGACACCAGTTGGGCAGAAGGTGATACGAGTGCCACTGCTGACACCGACATGCCTGGAAAGCCCCAGTTCCAGCTTCCCAAAGATTAGTTTTGGCACCCACCCTGACCATAACATGCAGGATTGGTTGAGTACACCAGGCTGCAAGAGGAGCCATTTGCTTGTCAGTGTAAAAAGCCACCCCATGCCTCTTGGGTAAACATTTGTGGTTTTACAATCTTTTCTCCTCTTCAGTCCACTTCCTGCCTCCTTTACCAGTCCCCCAAACTCCTGATGAAAGACATATAAAGATCATGGCAGGAACTGAAACTTAACATTTTTGTTTTCAAGCTTCAAAAATATTTCCCAACCATCTCTTATTCCTCTACAGGAAATCCCTTTAAAAACATTCTCCAGTGAGCAGTTAAGTAGTTGAACCGACTCACATACCATCTCAGGTTTCTGCTGGTGATTAATAAACCAACTGAATATCTGACAGGATGGTAACTTTTATCATTTCTAGATAAATGTTAATGCGTCTGGTTATTTCCAGACCTTCACTGATGCGATCGAAAAGCAAATTAGACAGTGTTGTAGCAGTCTGCTTAACATTCCTTCTTTTGTGCTATTACTGCTAATTTATTCCTTTAAGCCAATTTTTGCAATGTCACTACTGTGAAGGTTTTCTCAACATTTTAATTATAAAAAAGAACCCTCCAACATTAAATCGCTACAGGATAAAAATCAATATTTAAAGTGTCAGCTTAAAAGCAGCTCATATCTTTTGTGTGTGTGAGGGAGAACGTGTGCACACACCCATCAAGCCTATCTGAACATATAAATTTATAAACTCTCCTTTTTTTTTTTTTGGTAAGAAAAACATTTGCCTTGATGCTCTATAGTTCTTAGAACTGAATGTTTCTAAGTTAATTGAATAAACATTTCTGCATTTCAGAAAATAAAGAGGAGCTATTATCCCTTAAAAATCCCATACATCTGAGGAGGTCCAAGACTTTCTGAGAACCCAACATTTTATAAAGAATTTTGAGCATGCATAATTTTTTTTTACCCATAAATGCCACCCACTCAGAAACAAAGGAACTAAAGTAGGCTGTAATTACTTCCCTACACAATAGATTCCAATTGCTCCTATCAAGAAATATTACATAATTATTATAACTTAGGGCTGTGATTACATATTTGCTCAAAAGAGAATCATACATAATAGAATGCAGTAGGACTCATGGCTCTTCGTCTATTGTGTCAACTCACACATTGAAATTATTTGATTGGAAAACTAAATAAAGACCTTCAGTCCTAAACAACACTTCCACATCAGCTGTCAGGAGTGAAGGAAGTAATAAATGAAGGGGCATGCATGTTTCTATAAAAAAAAAATACTGGAGAAGAGTGAGAATAGGTGTGAGGATAAGTTGTATGTCTGCTTGTGTCCATCCATCCATCCACTGGATGCTTGCTCATCCTCTCTGTGTACATCTCACGAAGAGTTTGCTAGTTGATGATAAAAAAGATCTTCTCTCCATAGAGGATGAAGACAAAGGTCAGCCCATGGAAGATGTCAAGAAAAATCAGCTCCTCCTCATTTTCTTCATGTTCCTGGAGGTTCACCCTCTCCCCTCCCTCACTCTGGTTGGATTCCCAACTATTTGAGCAATTTTCCATCAGGGCAGGGGCTGCATGCACTGGGATGTGGGAGGACGTCGAGGAGGAAAGGCTTCACAAGGGCTTACCACATTTCTTGACAGTTTTGCATGTCTGATTTTAAATCAACAGTTTTTCACGCTCACAACTCATGCCTCAGATAACCTGCTCGTCTTTGATGCTGCCAGCACTTAGAATAAGTCATCCTGCTTTGTATCCTTAGATAACCTGCACAAAACAAGGTGCAGATGGCTATCAAAACCAGAACAAACCATTAGCTAGAGGCTCTGAACACCAGATGTAGGACTTTTGCTGGAGAAAATTCTAGAAGATGACTTTCCCCTTGCTTTACCCTCAGAGAAACACAGTCCCCTTAGTTCTTAACAGCAATTCTCTAAACAGTCACCTGGGCTTTGCTCTTACAGCGACATTTTCAGTTTCTGAAAAGCAAGAATTACAACTTAAAAAAGAAAGGATTTTTGGGGGGTGGTCTGCAAAATGCCACACCATGTCCCATGGGGGACATTGATTCAATTTTTGGCTTGGGGTCCGGCCATCGTTGTGAGCAGACGGGTTCCAGCGATGCGGAGAGCTGCAAGGCGACTGCAGCCACGCCTGTGACTGCTGGCTGGCACCGAGCCAGGGCGACTTCAAAGAGAAACGCCACAAGAAGCTGATTTTTCACGTGTGTGCTCTTTTATTAGGAATTTTTATATTTCTGCCTAGTAATAGCAGAAGTAATATCCCGATTTCCCAAAGTGTAACAAATCTAATGTGTCGTACATATTGGATGGAAGTAATTTAACATGAGCGCTCTTTAATTTCACAGATTTCTATTGCAAGCAGTTCCTGGGTAATGATCGGGGTTTTGCTGTTTTGCCTTTTTAAAGTTAAATATTTTTAAGTCCAGATGGAGAGGGTTTTTTACAGCTGTGCAGAACAGAGACACTAATACATGCTGAACTCTGCAGGCGGTATTAAAATTCTGACATCTACTTTAAAAGGATTTTTGAAAGTCATTTTAAAGGGACATCATCAACGTGAAAATCATTTTGGATCTCATAATATTACAAGTAATATTTCAGATTAGCATACGAAGCCAGCTGGCAGGGGGAGGAATAAAGGCTCCATTCCACTCCACTAAATAAGCCTGTTCACTTTGCATTTTGACAACTTTTTACATTGGATCTTTCAAAGCATTCAAAGCTGCAGCCCCATAAGTTGTCCTCATTGCTACCAGCTGGCCAGGGAGCACCAGCACTGGTACAGGCTCTTGCACCAAGCCCAGTGCCATCAGCAGCAGCTGAGAACAGGGACTGGGTGCTCCTGTGCTGCTGGGGAACTTTTTGACATCAGCCAGACCAGACAGAAATGCCAGTGCTGATTTTTCTTAAAATTCAACAGATTTTCAGAAAAAAATAGCAAATGCAAAAATGTATTTGGGCACAACACATTTGTTATGTGAACCCCCATGCAGAAGCAGTGAAATGGAGTCATTTTTTCAGGAATTCCTGCTTGGGGAAAGAAAGCAACTCTCCTTCTTCAGATCCTCTAGAAATTTCTAGTTTACAGTGACTGAGCATTTCCATTTTACATCTTTTCTCATTGGAAGGCAATTCAAATGTATCCAAAGTCCTTTCTCCTCCCTTTTGCAAGAGCACTGGTTTCTCCACCTTGTGCATGTACATGCAAGGGTGAACAAGGGGCATTTTCAGGTCTTGCTTTGCAGCAAAGCCAAACTTCAGCACCTGAAGAAGAGAAACACTGCATGCCAGGGAGAAATGGACATTTCTGATTCTCCTTCCCTGGGCGTCGGACATGCTGGAGGACCACATCCCCACACCCACCAACTGCAGCTGTTTCTTCCCTCTGGTTGTGGCACAGGGAGGATAGCATTGTCCTTTGCAGTGCTCCTCAGTGTTAAGGGAGCATGTAAAGCCTTTTGGTTCCAGCTGCTTTTTCTTCCACTGTGACCTCTTTCCATTTTTATTAAATCTTGGGCAGGCGTGCTCATTGTTCAACCTACAGACCTACAGTTTACATGGGGCTGGGACTGCACTTCAAGGGAACAAAAACACTTCAGAAAGGGAAAATTCTTCCAACCAGAGCAACTCCTGGAGTGGAAACAGTGACCAAATAGCCTGTAAAGGAAAAACCCAAAGCAGAGAAATGCAAGCCAGGTTGTGGCCTAGAAAAGGGTTGAAGAAACTTTGCAGCTGAAGGTGTATTTTAAGGCATCGAGAGTCAACATAATTTAAGCTCCTTTTCACAATTACTTCACCTGCTGAGTTTCATTTCCAAGCCCAGCGGTTTTATGAGATGAATCCTTCTCATCCATCTCTCCTAATTCTCACATCAGCTTGCAGGAGGAATGAGGCACCTCTGGGCATCGATGGGATGGATGCCGTTCTCCCTTGGCATTCTCCCTGCAACTCAGCCCCTAGAGGTATGAACCTTGCAATGTCTTCTCTTCACTATATACACTCTGATATATATATATTTATTTATTATTATTTTTTCTCTGATTATATATATATTCTCAAGGAGGATGGGCTTGAGCTAACTCTGTCTCAGTTCCCTTTTACATTCACTGTGGATATTCCTACAGAAGCATGGAAAGGTCCTAGAGGAGACCAAATTGTGAAGCTGACACTATTTCAAGTTGTGGCAATTATTATTATTTTTTTTCCCCATTAAGAAATGCCAAACCAGGGTGGCCCTGACAACAAGAAGCACTGGCAGAAGAACTGAAGCACGGTTGCCTACAGATGTGGGGTTGCTGAGGTTTCTCAAATCATCTGCTGCAAACCAATGTCAATAAAATCCCCAAAGTGCCTCATTTTCTTCTAAATCAGATGCACACAGGAATGGCCAATGTGTCCTCCTCGAATACTGGGGTCAGATTTACAGGGATCTAAGCCAGGGAAGGAACTTCAAGCCTACAACCAGCACATTGGGCTGTGCCTTTGGCCCCTTTCATAGCAACTGGCCCCTCAGGAGATCATGAGGCCAAATTAATTAGGAGACTCAGGAATTAATGTGATGGTGAAAATCCCAAATTATCGTTTACTGCTCTGTTCTGTTATGTCTGGCATGAGGTTTGATATCTACTGATCAGCTGCATCCTAGAGGCTGACAGCCAGTTCTCAGTATCTATTTCTTTACGATCTCTTTGTAGCATACATTTTAAAAATATTCTTGTATGCATTGAAGTCTTTTTACATGAATTTCAATAGGTGGATTTCATGCATTTAGTCAAAATTGTTGTTCAAGACACATCCCATTCAGCGTTAGAGATACAAGTGTTAAAAACTTCCATCAACTTTTTACAAAAATCTCTCCCAGTACACCACAAGCACAGAGAGGGCCACAGGATCAATGTTTTGTGCTGAGCTGGGGAAAGGGATCCCCCAGCACGGACCAAGCCCAGCTTCTGTGCTGACTCCAGGAGAAAGTCCCCCAGAGGCCTTCACTAGAGCAGGTGGGGATGCGTGCTAATACACAAGCCAAAACAGCCTGGGAGGGACTGAGGGTATTGGGATGGAAGCTGTGAGCAGAAGAAGGCCTGTGGGGTCAGAGCTCCCCCTCCTGATAGCTCAGCACCGGGTCCTTTCGGGACTGAGGCCTCTGCTTTTGCCCTCCCGGTGGATTCAAAATGGTGGGAGCAGCAGCAGGCCTCCTCCATGTCCCTCAGCACTCTGGGAAGCACCTGGCTTCACATCCAAGCTCCTCTCTGGTCAAGCAGCAATAAAACACCCATAAAGCCGTTACACAATTCTTTAATTAAATTCAACATAGCCCCGGTGTTGCCCGATCTGTCGAAAATAGCCTAACGTTGCTATTTCTCCGATGTCTGGGATTTCATGCCAGCCTGGCCGGGCGATACACTGCAGCCCTTCATTCGGGGAATGGCAGACTTTCTTCCTCTTTTCCTTGTGCTGGCAATCCCTGTTTAATTTCATTTAGTGACGCTGCTGTGCTGGGCTGGCTCGAAGGGAAAATCCTTGCACGTACAGGGCTGATCCGGAGAAGTGGTTCCTGAGGAGCAGCCAGACATCTCCTCCAGCATCTTGGCATATTAAGGCTTTCTAATTTGGCTTTACATTTCCTAGCAGTTTTTTGAGCAAAACGTGTGTGTCAGTGGGGCCACAGCCCCGGAGGGAGCACCCAGCTTGTCACCATTTATTTTATCCTCTGATTTCATTTGGATTTCAATTAGACTCATCGTGGGGGTAAAGAAACAAACCAAAAAATCCCACTCAGTAACAAAGGCTATAGATGCATTCTAGAGCCATTGCATTTTGCAATCTAATTACTTTAACATGTTGGGACGGGGGGGAGGAGGTTATTACTTACAACACCGGAAAGCTTTCATGAAATAACACAGAATTATTAAACTTTTCAGAAAGAATCCAGTTTGCAGTTCCCACTGCACATATACCTGGGCGATTTTCCCTTTTCCTGTGGCCGAGAATCACTTTGTATTACACTTTCCCGTCTGTAAAAGCAGCCCTTGTTCACAGCTGCCCTGCGGTGCTCGTAATGTTATTGGTTCTGTGTGGAGAAGCTGGGATTGCTGTGAATTCCTGCCTTGTGGCTCTCTGCTTCACAAAAGTAAATACATTTGCTGAGCTAGCTAGGCCTCACGGTGCCCGAAATCCCGTGGGGAATGAAGCGTCCTATCGAAGAAAGCTTTGAAACCCTAGTTGCTCTAAAACACTTTTCTCAGGCAGAACACACAAAGCACGCTTCTGTGCCATATTTACTGCTTTTTGTGGATCCCGTGCATAAGACTTGTATTGAGCCTTTGCAGAGCTCTCCACTCAGAAACGTGCAGGATGCAACGGGAAAAAATCAGTGATTTTGCTCTGTGCTGTCTCCCTTTTCCTCCACATGCAGGTAGCTGCCTGAGAATGAGAAAATACTCATGGGTGAAGAGGGAAGAGCCAAAACAGTAACTTTTCTGGCTCAGATAGACTTGGTGAAAAATAAATGTCCTCACCAGCAGCACTGTTCAGTGGCTGAGTGCTCTGGGCACTTGCCACGATGCTTATAGCAGGATGCGCTGCAGATGCAGGACACAGCCTGCGCATCCACCGCGTCAGCTTTCTGCAGTGAGTGCCAATAGGGAAAAGTGCCTTCGAGAAATGCCTGTTGCTGACATTGCCTCCCCAATGGGTTCTGTTGGTTTTCTTCCAGCACTAATTAGAGCCAGGTGAGAGGAGGTGGAGGCTGGGGTTTGAGGTGGGGGTGTGGGGGTGCTCAGGCAGAACGAACAAGCTAAGTGCCCATTTATTTAGTTTGGGAGGTGTTTAAAAACCATCAGCAGTTTGACGTTTTTGTTCCTCTCTCTCTCTCTCTCTCTCTCTCTCTCTTTTTTTTTTTTTTTTTTTTAAGCCCTTTCCCTGTGCGAAACACACAGGACAACCTCCTGGGGTGCAGAACACCAGAGGGGACACTGATTCCTAGAGACATAGACAAGGTGACAGCAACCTAAATTGTAAGCTGGTACGCCGAAGGCTGGACCGTCCTTTCCTTCCTTGCATGACAGTAACTGCAGGGAGCAGCACGTACAGCTGGCATTGGACTCTCCTGGGGACAAAGGCCTTAGTAGTGACATTTTCATGCCATCCCTGCTGTGGGAAACCAGTACCACACCTGACAGCTCGCCTGCATCCCTGCAGTCGTGCATGTGCTCAGGACACATCCCTGCTGCTCATCATTTCTGATCATGGAGCATCGTCCTGGTTTTGCTTGTGCACTTGCACACACAAAGCACATGCAAGCAGGCAGCATAAGCAGCACACTGTTTCCTCACTTATAATGAAAAGTCTGTGCTGCCTCAGGGTCCTTAATCTGAAATTAAATTCTGAATCATCTGCAACCCAGAGCATGGCATGGGGTGGCTGCAGAGCAAATCCAAGCTCAGCAATCCAGACACTTGCGCTCACTCCCAGTGCCCATGTCATGTTGCCATCAGACACATTCCAGAAGTCCTCATTTTCTAGGCATGAAAACATTTAACAATAAACAGAAATTCTTCCAATTACATGGTTATGTTGGGCTGCTGAAAACAGACTCTTATTAAGCTAGGCAGAGAGCGATTAATGTCATGTAGAGAGCAGTCTTCCACATGGCAAAAAGCTGGACTAATATATCTTTCCCACCTCCAGCAGCTGGGACCGTGAGTTAAGGCTCCAAGTTTTCAAAAGCTTATTAAGACGCTTGGTGTAAGTATGTGAGCAGCTCCACTAAATTTGGAGCCTGGTGAAAATGTGGCTGCAATGAGATCCATGATGGTTTTGGCACTGAATTTAGTGGGAATGGCATTTTATGTCTGAGTTACATTTCCAGAGGATTTTATCTTCCTTTCAGTCTTTCACACAACTAGTTACCCTGATGGATGTTTCTTCATTGCCACTCTGGACACTGAAATATTATAGAACTGGATTTCAAACCTGATTGGAGCTGGAAGATCTTCACCAACTGAAGTCTTTAAAGTTCCTTATTTCTACCCTTTTCCAAAGGAGTCCTGAGGCTGATTTCATATCTTGTAGGTCTGCAGCATGCTGCAGCTCCTAAAGTAAGAAAAAAAAAACAACATAATGAAACTAAGCCATAAATTGCTTCCCAATTATTTTTTACCACCTAATTTGGTGCACAAGGCTGGAGCCTTGCTCTCTGAGTACTGCAGTCCTGCCACAAACTCAGGAGCAGCCAAAAGGCCGCAGAACAGACGAGATATTCATTATCATCTCTCTTGTGCTGCAGCTGTGACAGAGGCCCTGGAGAATTTGCCGAGCATGATATTTGCAAATGCCTGCTTGCCTCTGTGTTAGCTCAAGCAGAGAACTGCTGCTGGGGATGACGTTCCTCCTACCACCCTGCTCCCACCCAGCGAGCACAGCCATGCCGCCTGGAGAGTGCAATCTGGACCGACTTGTACTGGTCCCTCCATCCAGGCTTGCTGATG
Organism: Anas acuta; assembly: GCF_963932015.1. Lineage (NCBI taxonomy): Eukaryota > Metazoa > Chordata > Aves > Anseriformes > Anatidae > Anas > Anas acuta. The sequence goes on along the minus strand of NC_088983.1, from coordinate 5,394,260 downwards.
GTACACCTGAGACGTGAAGCAATGATCCCACCGCTCGGGCTGGAGTCACTCACCCTCAGCAAGTCAAAGGCTCAGGATGTTCCAGCATTTATAGATTTTTTTTTTTTTTTTTTTTTCACAGAGAATTATGGTGCTCACTGATGAGACAGGGAAGTTACAGTGAAACCACTAACTCCACAATGAAAGGGCTTTTATACGTTCTGCTGCAGTGGTGGTTATGGCTGCCAATTTTGCACAATTCACTTTCAAGCGCAAGAGCAGCACAAACTGGTTTAAGACGATTTCTGAATGATGAATGCTGACTTGAAAGGTTTCCAGTACGACATAATTACTCTGCATTAATGTGCAATACACAATGGTCTATATGTATCTCAATGGGAATCTCAGTGGGGCTTCGTGGGCTCTGTTCCAAGCAACCTCCGCCGGGAGTCACGCTCAGAGTCCCACAGGCTGAAATGCAAATAGATCCCATATTCATTCCTGAATTATTCCTGTGCAGAATCAGATGCAAGAGATCCAGGGCCATATTCACTGGTGTGTGGCAACACACAATTGTACTCAGCTGTAGTGAATACAGCCCATTTTATTTCTTCTCCTTGGCCTGGTGTGTTTTGCTTTGGCTAATGCACGCACACCTTAATCTTTAGTTGCACAGGGGCAGGCACCTCTAATGAACTCCCCACGGCTTTAAACAAAGAGACATTTTCAGTAAGTGAGGTCGGGGCGAGGAGATTCAACCACTTGTCAGGAGCAAAGGCCAAACTGAATGAAGAATTCATTTACTTCCAGCTAAGCACCACTCACTTGGAGACGAACTGCGGTCCTCTGTAATGACTGTCCTTCTGCAAAGGCAGTCCTGGTCATTGGGTGGATAATAAAACACTCAGGTTCAACATCACATCACCCTGATCAGCTTTTGAATACCAAAACATTTAGCAGGTATTGCTTTTGTCACTGCTGGAGGACTTCGGGGTGCCTGGGTACCCTGGTGATGAAGAGAGGACACATGTTCAGGGAAGAAAACAAAACAAAACAAAACAAAACCTTTCCTATTCAGTTCTTGGTGTGGAGTTAAAACTTCTCTCCAAAGCTCAGAGCTACTTGGAGCAGAGCTTTTCACCTGGGCGCATTTCCAGCCTATAATGGGGTAGCTGTTCTCATTTTGTTCTGCCATGCTGCTCTGCGCTCTGGGTCATGGCAGACCGATGCAGCTCCCCTCATGGGAAAGCGAGCTGCTGGGACACCAGGTGAACAAAAGCAGCCCTCGTTGCAGCCAGCAAGGCCTCCTTCCAGAGCCAGTGACTCCAGCCGATGGGATGGAAGGGGAATATTTTATTAACGTTATGGGCATCTCTGCTTCCCTGTTTGGTATCACAATGCCAAATGCCTGGGGTGGAGGCAAAGGCAGATGTGAAGGGGCTGTTAAAAAGACCTGGAGGAGTGAAGACAGTGGTGCAGAGAAGTGTGCTGCAGTCAGGCAGCTTCAAAGGCATGAAGATAACAATGGCTGGACACATCCCAGGTGGAGCGAGTTATTCTTCCCAGAGCTAAGCCTTGGATCAAAGGAGACCTCCAACCTCCAAGACCCTGGAAGGCAGAGCAGGTTTGGGTGGGTGGTGGTGAGGGACAGGGAAAAAGAGGTGGAGAAAGAGGAAGATTCCCTTTGACACAGTCAGGGCAGGACATGAACAGAGGAGTTCGTTACTTGCTCCAAGCAAATAGCTGCCTGGGAGATGGCAAAGGAAGGTTAAGTTTATGCAGAAGGTGTAGGACCCATTTTTAGCTCAGGAAGCAAAGTTTATATGAGGATAAGGCCTGTGGGTTCCTCTCCACCCTCAAACTTTTGATCCAGCTTGCCAATTTAAACCACATTCAGAAGAGGGGTAGATGCCTCCAAGATAACGCTCCTGCTGATTTGTTTCTCATGAACAGACAAAGAAAAATTCATCACCCGCATAAAGAGGAGGCAAACCCAAGCAAGCACCTCTGAAAGGGAGAAAGAGGAGGAATGTCTTTATCTGCTCCTGTTGGCCCATGGCTGGCTGCTGGCTCAGCACGCCCTTATCTCCCACCTGGCCAGCGCTCATAAGGGCAGAGAGCTATGAGCCATAGATGTTTCTGAGTCACTTTTCATCAGTTAGTGCCCTAGGCTTCAATGCAAATCCTTTTCCCAAATTCACACCAAGGGGAACACAACAGAGTCGGTACCCTGGGCTTGTGAGTAGGTGAGGAACTGGGACTGAAAGAGGGAACGTTTGAACCTAAATACCAGGGGATAGCTCTAAGAGAGACCTTAAGGATGGTTCACCCTATAATGAGGTAGAAAACCACTTAAAATGAATAAATAAAATGCTGTAAGTAATGGATAGAGCTGAACAGTTTTGCTCTTGCAGCAGCCCTTCTGCTTCCTGCTGAAGGAAACTCAAGGACACTCCAGCAATTAGGACATTGAGTTGGAGATTAGGACACCCACATGCAGCCTCTCTGCCACAAATTTCCTTGGTGGCAAACTTGTGCAAGCTTTCTGTCCTCTGCCAGCTTTCCATTCATCCAACCCCATTTCCCCAAAACTATCAATAAACCATTACATTCCCTACTGATCTGATCATGCTCAAGGTCTTCGGGTTGTTTCTCTTAGGGCAAGAAAGCTGGCAATGCAGTCACCGACGCAGTGATGCTTTTACCAAAACCAGGCAGCCGTGCAGCTGTGATCCCAGGACCGAAGCACTCCTTGCCCAGCAGCACCAGCCTCCTCCAGCACTCTCAGCCCGCAGCACTCTCTTCCTTGGCTGTTTTTCAGAGCTCTGGAGCCGGTGCTCTTTCATCTGCATCCCTGGCTTCCTGATGTGCCTCCGTATCTGTTTTCAGGGTGTTTTTTTTTCAATTGCTCCTTCCTTATCTACCCTGTCCCCAGTGGTCCTACGTAACCGTGCTGTCACCAGAACTCTATTTAAGCAAACAGCACCTGGTGAAAGCCCTTCTCACGAGCACAGTACATTTGGGGAGAGGTCAGGACTGTCTCAAAACCCCTGTCCTTTGGGGAATAGTTACCATTTCCAGGCCAGATCTATAGGAAGGGATAACATCAGTGTGGAGCAACTGATACAATTTGAAAGACTTCGATCTTTGTCTCAGGAACAAACCCTTCCTCAGGCTTGAAATATTAGCATTGCAAACCACAACAGCTGAGCACTTTGTGATTTTTCCACTGACGGGGAGACTGGCTGGGAAAGCAAGAGCTAAGGTCCCGTCTCCCTATCACGCTTAAAGTCAGAGACAGATATTTTGGTGTTCAGCCCAGTTTCTCAGCGCTGGGTGTGGTGAAGGGCTGCAGCCCCAGCAACCCTCTAAGGATTTGCGAAAGAAGCAGCATCACACAGCTCCGCTTGCGGAGGGCAGGATGGGGGTGAGCCTCCGCTCCAGACCCGCTCAGGAGCACGGCAACATTGGTGCCAAATCCTAATTCCGAGATGCCTGAAGACCCCACTAATTGGGCAGGATTGTTTGCACAGACAAGCAGGAAGTAGCCTTTGGCCAGGAAGAGGAATTATTGCAGCTCCCCGAGGACCTCTGCAGTGTGGTTTCTGGCCTGTCTCCACTCTGCTTTTTGTTTAAAATAGTCTCCATCGGCACTTGCCTTCCGTCCTCCTGTCGAGCCCCACAGCCAGCACGCGTAGACGTGCTAACGGCCCCGTCAGCAACCCCGTCCCAACCCCTCTGAATGCAGAGCAAAGCAGCAAAACCCCACACACGCTTGCTTTAAAATGAGGCCACTCAGCCAGAATAATGCAAAACCATTGGTAATGCCACCATCCTTCTGGATCTGTCGGAATTCAATAGCCTGGTAGTGGACTTCAAGCCCTCCAGCTCCAGGATGGGATCCATCCACCTGAGAACTTCCCCAGGGCAATGTGGTGAATTGAGCAGGAAGGGCTTGTTGGTCCCGTGTGTGCTCTCCCAAATATATTTCTCCTGAAGTTGCTCACAGGAATTGAAATTCAAATTCTGACGGTGCACCCAAAAGATGAGGTTTTGCCAGATCTCCAAAGACCTGCCTCCACTACTGCAAAACACTTACATTTCTTGTTCCTGGAGGGTGACAGTAAATGGCCGGCAGCTCTTTGGAGATAAACAACGAAGTCGAGACAGAGTTTTACGGTGAGTAACCTCACCAAGGTCAGGGCACAGCACTGAAGCTGACCCCTGCACATTTACCTCATGGGGCACTTCAGTTTTACTGTCTCGTTTATACTTTTCCCTCAGGATATTGGATGAGCCTTGGTTCCCCTGGGGCTGAGAAAAAGATAAAAAATGTTAGCGGTAAGGACAAGACCAAACAATCCTCTTCAAGGGGAAGATACCTCTGTAGGGGCTAAAACAGCTGTTCTTTGTATAGTTGACCAACACAGATGTATATTCTTCTCCCCACTGGCAGAAGATAGTGTAAACCATGAAGACAGGCCTGCGCCTTGCAGGAAATGCTGTCACCAGAAAAACTGTGTCACTAGGAAAGTGTGTTAGGCTCATGTAAATCTACCGAGTCCTTTCACAGCAAAACTATGGAGGAGGAAATGCTTATAATGCCAGCAAGTTAACAACATGTTTATAGGAGACATTCTACTGCTGGTAAAAGCCCAAGTACAAAAACACAGCTCAGGGTTTGGGGCCAGTAAATTTAATGCGAAATCAGAAACAAACAAACCAAACAAATCCCAAACCCAAAGTGCTTGCAGAAATATGTTGTGCTTTATTATAGATGATTATACAAGGAGATAGAGATTATTTTTTTTTCTTCTTTTTCTTTTTTTTTTTTTTAAGAAGCCCATCTCCAGAACAAAAATGTTTAAATTGTTACCCATTACATCTGAAAAAGCGCGGCTGAAAAGCGAACTGAAACACATTTTGCATTCTGCCATGCACATGCAAAACCAAAAGCTACAGCTGAAATGAGGGAGTTGTTGGCTACTTCCCAAAGCAGTTGTGGAGATTTTGGCCAACCAGTATTTCAGGACAGACCCTGAAGGGATGCAGATGTCCAGCCTGTGAGCCCCAGTGTTTCGAAATACAGTCGATGAGGTCTGTGGAAGACCTGGTAGGGTTTTTCTCTGCCACCATCCTTACACCTCCCCTTCAAATGAGACAAACAAGAAGTTTAGATAATGGTTTCTTTTACCTACTGTCTGTTGAATTTTTCATCAGGAGACTTCCATCGTTACACACTGTATTAACTTCATCCGAGCAAAAGAAGTTAGAGTTAAGGAGAGCAGAGAACTCCCAGCAGTTTTCTCTCTCCCTGTTTTTTCTTGTATTATTATTTTTTTTCTTTATTTCAGGGAGATTTTCAAGCAACAGAGTACTACAAACACAACTTGAATCTCTGGTGTAGGTGGGGCAGGAACTTATATTATCTTCAGCAAATATAAGTGAGCATTAAATAACAGCAGTCTTTGGATTTACATAGCTACATATCTACCCTCTGACCATCCATGCCCTCCTCTCTTTCTGCAAAATCCCCCTGGGCTTTGAATATACATTATGAAGAAACAGAGAAGACGGCACAAGCCCATTATTTCAGCTTGCGTGTCACTTAAGGAATGAGGATATTTTCTTTAATAGGGTGTTTGCTGGCTGTTTACTGAAGGAATCGTCTCTTGCTGGAGGTCATTTTCAACTGCACTGTGAGATTTGCTTTACCAAAGCAGGAGGCTGCTCAGTGCAACAAAAGCAGTATCTGGAAGGCCAGAAGAATCGACTTTCCAAAGTGTGGGTTTTTTTTTTCTTTTTTTTTTTTTTTCCTTTTTTATTGTATTGTATTTTTTTTTTTTTCACAGAGGATGTTGCTTTAACCTAGATATCTACTCGGAAAATATATTTTCTGTTCCTAGGTTGTTTGACTTTAGGAGAACAATAAATTCCCAAGAGTTCTTACAAAGATCAGTCATGCCTCGTTGTTTTAATGGCATATTTTGAAGTTTTGCCTCCAGAATATTGATAAGAATCAAAGTAACTTTTGATATATGGCGTTAGATATGCTCCAGGAATAAGATCCCTCTCAAGTCAGACTGTCTGCAGACAACTCAGACCACCCACTTCCAGCTTAAGCGCAGCCTGTTCAAAGTCTGCAGCAATTCAGATCAGAGCAGTAGCTGTCTGCTCAAACTGTGGGATCTTGGCATTCATCAGACATGTCCAGCACACATCTGATAACACAGCCTAAACTGCCCAGGGCCATTTGAAGGCAGGTGAGGGAGAGCTAGGAAATATCAAAGTTGGAAACAGCCTAATCTTCAACTCAGCGCACTGCAGATTTTGAATTTCACACGCATTCCTCAAAATTCCCCAAGTCCCAAAAGCTTTAATCCAGTCACTTTGCAACATATGTGTGTTTTATTTAAAAATAAATTATTCAGTATTACTTTTCCTTTCTTGTATCCAGCTGGCAACATTTTCAGTTAGTTCTACAGGAGCCAACATAACCTCCTATTAGTTACAGCATTGTCCGTTTGTCTACATATTCAACTAATTTTCTGCAAAGCCTCTGGACAATGCATGCAGTGGACTTTTCAGGCAGTTACCCCAGTGCTCTGGGGACTTCCCTGATGGTGCCGTGACTTTTGCCATGCGTCTCCTAGGCTCTTTGCCAACAATATGTAGAGATGGGCACATAACCTAGAGGGATCAAGTTGCCTACAGCGGCTCCGAGCTACCACTCAGCAGCTGATCTGGGGGCTCAGACTGTGGGAGAGGCTGTTCTGAAAGATGAAAGAAATACCTTCGAGTCAGTATGAGCTAATGCAACCGGTGTGGGCTCGGATCAGACACACAAGGTAGCTGCTGAAGTGCCATTTAGGGATGGTAACTTCCTATTCAGCGGTAGATCAGTCGAATCCCTGTAAAATCTACATTAAACTAACGTGTAAGTGACACCACAAAGGGAAACAGGCAACTACATCAGACAGTGCTATGGAAACGTCAGCGCTGAGCTTGGTTGCTGTCAGAAAACCCCGTGCAAGGAGAATGCTAAGAAACATTTGATCAGGAGCAGAGAGTCAGCCAGCAAGCCTCACCAGACAGCTACATGAGACTACGACAGGCTCCACCTTGAATACTGCGTTCGTTCATCTTTCACCAGCTCAGCAAGGTGACAGTGAACCAGGCACGGCACAGACAAGGGTGGCCAAGAGGTTTGCAGGTACAGGACCTGCTCAATATGAGGTGGCTGAACCTTGTTAACCTCAGAAGAAGGAGAAAAGGGATAAAATGAAGCTCACAAATGACCCGAGGGAGGTGATTGGGAGGTTTTACTCATGACCCCCCATTTAGCAAAACCTGAGGAGCAGCCTGGGGAGTTGTCAGTGGCAGGTTGAAACAACAGCAGCAAGTAGCCACAAAAAAGTAGCCACAGAAAGAGTTGCTTCATTGTGCACCATGGGTTTAACCATGGTGCTCCTCACCCCAAGGAATAGAAATGGCTGGAATATGGCCTTGCTTATGCAATCTTTGGGCCATATTCATAGGAGAAATGTCTTTCAAAGGACTGTTAAAGATAAGAAAAAAGAAGAAAGGAGAAAAGGAGAGGAGAGGAGAGGAGAGGAGAGGAGAGGAGAGGAGAGGAGAGGAGAGGAGAGGAGAGGAGAGGAGAGGAGAGGAGAGGAGAGGAGAGGAGAGGAGAGGAGAGGAGAGGAGAGGAGAGGAGAGGAGAGGAGAGGAGAGGAGAGGAGAGGAGAGGAGAGGAGAGGAGAGGAGAGGAGAGGAGAGGAGAGGAGAGGAGAGGAGAGGAGAGGAGAGGAGAGGAGAGGAGAGGAGAGGAGAGGAGAGGAGAGGAGAGGAGAGGAGAGGAGAGGAGAGGAGAGGAGAGGAGAGGAGAGGAGAGGAGAGGAGAGGAGAGGAGAGGAGAGGAGAGAGAAAAGAAAAAAGAAAAGAAAAGAAAAGAAAAGAAAAGAAAAGAAAAGAAAAGAAAAGAAAAGAAAAGAAAAGAAAAGAAAAGAAAAGAAGAAAAGAAAAGAAAAGAAAAGAAAAGAAAAGAAAAGAAAAGAAAAGAAAAGAAAAGAAAAGAAAAGAAAAGAAAAGAAAAGAAAAGAAAAGAAAAGAAAAGAAAAGAAAAGAAAAGAAAAGAAAAGAAAAGAAAAGAAAAGAAAAGAAAAGAAAGCACTACATATTAGAAAAAAAACTGGAAGAGAGGGAGTAAAGGTACTTCAGGTAATGACATCTCCCCTTGCTTGAGATCTCCTTCTGTGGCCTTCTCACGAAGGATCTGCTCTCCTGCAGCTGACCACATGCTGAACCAAGGTGCTTTGGAGCAGGATTATCTCTCCCCTCTGCTGTACCCTGCAAGTAGAAGTGTGTCTGAGGAATGATTCTCATGTACTTTGGCTTCCCTGCAATGCACTGCGCATCCTGGCTGCCCAGGGCTCCTTTCTCGTGCTTGCTGTGTATGTAAATGTGAGGGGACGACGGCAGCGTGCGGTGATGAAATGGCTGTTTCAAGAGGCCAGCAGTGGCTCTGAGAGTTATTGCAGCTCTCCCCCATTTATTTTCTCCAGCTTCACATATTTTCTATAGCTGCTCAGCCACATCCTTACCTATAACACAGGGCTCCTTTCAGCAGTGCTCAGGGGAGGGAGGGGTTGCAAATCAGATGTTGCTTCTGAGGGAGCTCTCTTTGCTCCAGGGTGACATGGTTTTTACTTATAACAAGTTTTCTAAGAGGGTTTCCATCTGTGCACATCAGGAGCCCTGGATCCCAATGGCCTCTGGTGGCTGGCACACACTGACAGCCATGTGTCCTTCTCCACCAAGTCCAGTGGCCACCAGGGGCTGGAGGCTCCAGTTTGCCACCACGAGCTGAGGACATCACCAGGTGAAGGATGGGCTGCAGGACCACGGCAGCACCTGGGGACGTGGAGGGAAAAGCTCCACAGGGTCCTGCTCCCAGATTTCCCCATTCAGTCCTATGACAGCATCCGAGAGGCTCCCTCACCATTTAATCTCTGGTCTTGGAGGTGTTGGTGAAGGTAAGGAGTCCTGGTGGCCAGAGCACAGCAAATGGGAGCTTTTTGCCAGGGGAGAAACAGTTCTGTCTCTCTGCATTCTGGAGAAAAACACCACAAAAACACTGAAAACTAAACCCAGAGAAACACATCCTGGCTGCAATGTTGACCATTTGCCCCAGCAATCCACGTTTTGGGAGTTATTTTTCATATGTGACAGGAGTGCCAGCTGGAACATAGGCCCAAACTGGAAGGTGACTGGTGGCAAGGTGGAAGGACATCACGGGGAGCTCAGGGCCCCTGGGGCTGTGCCTGCTCCGGCAGTGATCTCATACTGGGGTTTGCTGCCTGTCCTCACACCCCACAGTGAACCCCATCCCTCCTCACACCGGCGTATCCTCTGCTCACCATCACGTTGTTCTCCCTGGTGTAGAGCAGTGGAGATCTTCACAGAATTGCTGTTTTTCCATAGGATGCCACGGCGGAAAATATCCCTGCACTGGATTTCAGGGTCGAGCTGAAATTACAGAAATATCCAGCACCAATGTTAAGCAGATGATTAAATATGAAAATGAGAGTTTAAAAAGAGTATTATTGATCTCACATAATGGAAAGCAGTTTCCGTGTTCTAGCTGAAAAGAAAAAAATCCAAATTAGACAGCCCCTTATTAAAAACCTTCCACTCTATTTCTTGGTCTAGTGAAATTCCCAAGTGCAATTTTTATTCTGCTCTCTTAAATGATCATCTCCTTTTAATCATCAGAAAGAAAATTAACCTGCTGAACAAAGACACTTTCAGCATTTTCATATTCAGCAGCATAAGAAGAAGACAAACTTAACGTTCAAACATCAAAATTGCTGTGAAACAAAAAGAGAGACAAAGACTCTCCGGGGGAGGGGGAAAAAAAATATTTCTCCAAAACACAGCAATGCATAAAACTTCCCTGGATGCCCACCTGCACAGCTCGTCGCTTGTCACATCCCGTCCCCACCCTAACCAGAACGGCAATTTATCACCACATCGCTTCATTGCTTTATTAGCCGTAAACACGGCAAAGGCCCACGCCTGTAAAAAAGCAGGTTTAAGGGGGTAATTAAAGCAGAATAATTGACCAGCTTGAGGCTGCAGCAGGGAGCGCAGTGCCAATCTGGTATTTTTATTAACACGAGCGTGCCGTGACAAATGAAGGCAACAGTGGGTTGGGGCGGGGGGTGCTCGGTGCAAAACCACTGCAGAGCTGAATTCGGGAGGCTGAGCTCTTTAATCTCCCCCTGCTTGGCTGGGAAGGTCCCCAGAGAGGCTGGGTGTTTGTAGATTAATCAGAGGCATCTATTTGCTCCTGAGCGAAAGGGCTCCCTTCTTCGCACGTCCGAGCAAGGTCATCGCTCGGTGCCGGGAGCTCTCGAACGCGCCGCGGCGCCCTCCGCTTGCTCATTAGTATTCCGCACCTCGCATGGGTTAAATTTGCCATTTCATTTAGAAGGCTCCTGTTTGCATTTTTCTTCCGTATCGCAGGCCTCATCAGAAGAAACAGGTGCTACTGGTAAAGATCCAATAAGCATTTATACATATTTATAGCAAACGCCGGACACGGCCTTTTGCTTAAAATTCTGAATATTCAGCGAGCGGCTCGTTCTGTGCGTTACAAAAGAAAGAAAGGGGAAAGAAAGGCTAATTTGGAATTAGTGCTGTAAATATTTGCAGAAAATGAGGGGGTAAAAATCACAGTAGAAAAGATTTGTGCTGCATGCATTGGCTAGAGAGAGAGGCACAGATGCACAGAGCCATAGCCAGCCTGGACCTGGAGCAAGCTCTGGTTCACCTGGGTGAACCTGAAGCCCAGTTCTTACCATTATTTATTCCAAATAAGTAATAAATTGAGGTACTAATGGTTAATGCTGATGTCCAGTGCTGTTCAGAGCAGCCCATAAGAAGCTGCTTGCTTCCTGCCACAGCTTCTGCTCCACAAACCCAAGGTGCAGACCCAGCCACCACCATGATGGAGAAAACCCACCCTGATTTCTGCAGTGCAGGAACTGGCCACAACTCATCCTCTTTTTTTTTTTTTTTTTAAAGTAATAATAATTACAGAGGTCTTTCTTGCTGACATCTATTTCTAGGTCTAATTCATTCTGAACCCAGTCCTGTGCCACCGAGCCCAAGCCCATCAGCTGTTTTTGCTTTTAATTGCCTGTTCCAAGCATTAATGTGTGCCCATGTTCTTAGGGAGGCTGTTAAAAGGTAAACTCTTAAAATTCCCAGGCTCTCGTAATAACACAGAAAATGTCATTCTTAACACCAGCTAGACTGGTGCCACAATTACCCATTGACTGGCTTTGCTTTAACGTTATATCGCTTCCTGGCATTTGAAATATTCAGTAAAAAACATATATAAATAAATAAAAAATCTGCTCTCACCAGGAAACAGAGAGGGAGAAAGTCCCAGAGCCTCTGAGAGCTCCTTACAAAGAGTCTCTTAAAATCCTTCCATGAAAAAAAAAAAAAGAAAAAAAGAAAAAAAAAAAGAAAATAAAGGAAACCCAGCTAATAACACTTTTCCACATAAATAATGTAGTTTGTAACTGGCCTTTGGAGAAGGCTGAGCCCAACAGAGGTCCCTTTGTAAGGTCGAGCACTGATTGCCTGCTGCTGGGCGCTTTCATGATGATAGCTTTTCATGCAGCGGCATTGCAGCGCACTAAAAATTAATAAGCCAGGCTGCCTCCTCCCGGCAGCCCTGAACTGAGATGGATGTAACCCCGGCAGATGTCAAGCACAAGGACCACAGTCTTTCCCCGGTGGCTTTTTGGGGGGCTTGCAGGCTGCCCCTGCCCACAAGAGCTCAGGTCCCCACTGATTTGCCTCTTCCCTCCTGCAGTAATAGGGATTAGAGGACACGGCTACCTGCAATGGCAGGAGAGGGGATTTGGTGACCCCTCAGGTTGCCCTTCTCCTGTCCTTAATGAAGCACTAATATAAGCCCTAATGCATGTGTCCTCGGAGAGGAGGCTGCTATCAAAGCCCCTTTGGGGGCTGCAGTCCCAGGGGTGGCTGGGCCAGGCTGCGCTGCCAGGCTGCAGAGGCATTTAGAAGAGATTCCCCCCTCCCAGAAAAATCGTGCCCACCATTCTCCCTCCCCACACATTAATGCTTGCCAAAATAACCATTAAATCCTTCTTTCCCAGTTCCCAACACGAAGGTGTGGATGCCAAGTGACACCTCTCAGCCCTGGTGGGCACCCGAACCTCCTCTGCTGCACCTCCTGGTCTTGTGACGCTGTTTTTGGGGTGCTGGGGACTCTCTAGGATCTTGTGAGAGTTTGAGACAGCCGGCGTAGCTGGGTGGTACCCCACACTCACAAGCTTCAGGAAGCAAATAATGCTGGTGCTTGCCCAGGACAAGGCCAGGGAAGCTGATGGAGGCAGGATTCACCAAAGGCAGGCAAGGGGGAAATTGCACCTGCAGCCCCTCCTAACAAGAGGTGTTTCCCTGGTCTTCAAGTCTGCGACGCTCAGCTTTAGGTTCACCCTCTGTGAGGCACGTTGCTCCTCCTGGCTCACTGCACAGCGTGGTAGCAAAGGTCACAGCTCCTTAGAGCACATGAGGAACCCCAAGAACACCGAGTTTCGTGGCCTAAATGGAAAAGCAGAATGCCTAAAGCAGAAATCAGGGGCTGAAAGGCAACCGAGTGCCCAGCTTGAGTGCTAGGCTTACAGCTGCATTTTCAGAGGGAATGAACGAAAATGTGCATGTTATTTGGTATCTCGTCTTTCTCAGCAAGAAATCCTTGGCAAAAAATCATTGTAGTCTGCAAGCAGAGACAGATCAGGCTCTTAGATGCATGTTGAATGTGTAAGTGATAGGTTAGAGTCATGAAGAAGCTTCAAATCTAAGAGCTGAGAATATCTCGCTTTTAAATGCGAGCACGAACCTTGACACCAAGCGCAATATTGCTTCCCTGAGAAAACCTCCGCAGAAGGGCTCTATTTTCTGACAGCCAACATCCGAAATTAAACAGCTTCCACGTGTGTCAATAAAAGGAATTGGCTTCATTATTTGCAGTCCCTCAGTGATCATTTCTGGTCCCCTTTGGTAAATGTCATTACGCTTCCAGACAGCCATCTGCACCGTGGGCATCCGTGCTGGTGGGGGAGGGAGCCAGAGGGACAGGAGATGGAGACGGTCCTGGCCCCCAGGCAAGGGCAGGAGGTGTGGGTAGCCTCTGGTGTATTCCCATCATCTTAGATGGTGTTTAGAGCCTGCTAGATCAGCACAGGATGCTGAGTGAAACCAGACTCTGGTGTATAAATACAGCCCGGTCCAATGTCCACTGCAGCCAGAGAGGCTGCAGGTTCCTGGTTCCAGTTCTGCCTCCTGTTCACTCCCCCAAGCAGTTTCTGCACCTTTTCCTTACTCTTTTCACAACCTGCTGAGCCTTGGACAGAGCTCTTCCCTTTTCTTCCCCACCAGGCTGAAGGTTATCGATGGCAAACCCAGGGAACTGCTCAGCCAGCGCAGGAGGCGGGCAGCAGCAGGGTGAGCTGTGCCCAGCGTGGTGCAGCTGCAAGCACGCATCGGGCCCTATCCTAACTCCAAAATGAGATCCAAAATGCAGCCTCTCAAGGAATAAAAACCCTCTTTGCTTTATCTTGGGGTTCTTCTGGTGGGACAGGACCTGCAGCTCTGGTAAACACCAGCAACCACGCAGACCATGTGTGAGGGGAGGGTTGTGCTCCACGCACTCATCTCTGAAATGTCACGGCCCTTTTCCTGCCCGTGCCCTGGCATGCGACCTTTTTCATGGCACTGTGCAGTAGCTACCCAAAAAAAGGTGTGAGGCAGGACTGGAGGAACGTCTGATCTTGGCCCAGGTCTGCTGGCAAGCCTTCCGCCGTACATTATGAATGCATACTGAATTGAACAGACCCTTGCTGGGGCCTCCCTCCCATTCAAACAGCCTCACACGCAGTAAATCTACCTGGATAGTGAGGGAAAAAAAAAAGGATTTAGTTCCTTTTCCAAAATGACAAATGTTGGTTTAAAAACATTAATTGCTAGTCAGTTTGTTGGGGTTTCTAATTGGCAGCAGAGCTGTTGCTAACCCAGAGCAGCATGAGGAAAAGGACAAGAGAAGAGGTAGGACCAGCTCCAATCCCTCTCTCTCCCCTGGCCCAGGACTGCTTCCCAATTCCCTCTCCATAACTAACAGCAAAAGCAGGCACGGCATTTTCTGTAGCAAAACTGTCTGTGCATTGAAAAATTAGCAGCTAAACTTTGCTTTCCAGCAAATGCCAAACTGCTTCTCATTCACTCCAGCACTGCAGCTTTTCGTAGTTTATTATTTATGCCTCCTCTCAGAGTTTCCCACCTGCACCACCTCTATCAATGGGCATGAAATAGAAATCAATAGCAGCTGTAGGTCCAGCAGTGCTGGTGTTAGACCCCAGCCAGGAAGCAGTTGATGATGCTGCTGAGAAAACAGGAGGGCTTTGTGCATGCCTGGAGGTGAGCTGGGCTCACTCCCCTGCTTAGGGTCACGGGCAGCAAGTCATAGCCAGCTGGTCCTGGCCATCCCTTCACCCTGGTGCACATCTGCCTCACCTGCAGGGATCTGGTCTTCCAAACTGCCAGCAACAGAGGTTTTTACAGGCAAAATGCAGGTGTTTTGTTATCCACCTTATGAAAAAGTTGTTCCTCAACTCATGGTTCAGAGCAAGTGAGCTCTCTCTGTTGACATCCTGAGTGTCGGTCCAGCATGGCACTGAGGAGCTGCACTTGGAGATGGATGGCTAAGCCTGTGTGAAATAACAGTTCGACTTTGCAGAAGTATTTCTGCCATCAATTGGCTCATAAAATTTATATATAAGACAGAAAGAGTGATCCTGGGAAAAAAAAAAAGGAAAGGGGGGGTGTGATCCAACTCCTCATCTCCAGGATAAAGGCAAGGGTTTGTCTCTCTGTGCGTTTGAATTTTAGACTCAACACCTTCACCTCTTCTCCCTTGGCAGATTTGAGAGCAATCCAAAGGGTCTGCCATGGGTCTGACAGCTGGCTGCAGAGCGGGACTGGAGGTGGGTTGTACTTTTGGGATACTTCCATGGGGTTATGCAGCATTCCCCACTGCATGATTATGCAGGGAGCAGCTTGCTGAAACCTGGTGCCTCCAGGATTAACGGTGAGGTCCCATCGGGTTGCTCTGAAAACACAGTGGAAGGAGGGTGGTTTCTGACAGCTGCCAGGCTCCTGCCACCCAGCACCCCCATTGCTAGCAGCATTCCTGCTCCCTGTTGTCACACCTCATCCCCGGCTGCTGAGGACTTGCCCACAGCTCACCGTGGTTTTTTGATGCTTGGTGGTGCAAACAGGCTCAGAAGGGCACTGCTGAGAGGCAGCAAAAGAGCTATAAAGATGGAAAAAATAATAGGGGAGAGAGAGAGAAAGCTGCTGGAAGTACTTATGCATGGCTTCAGACTTTTGTGCCAGCCCATGGGCACTGGGAGTCCTGGGGCTGCACAGGCTCTGCCCCACACCTGGCATGGAGAAATGCAGGCGAAAATAGAGGATGGAAAGCACGGAAGACCTGAGACTGCATTAAATTGTATCTAAATGCAAATAACTCCTCTGTATCAGAAAGGAATGCTGAGAGTGAAGGCTCCTGAGCTGCATCCTTGAGGCTGCACGTGTCCTCAGCCTCCAACATATGGAAAACTTTGTGTATCCTGCTCTGTGCCGTAGGGGTGGGAGGAAACGGGGCTCCTCTGGGCCTCTCCGCCAGTTCCCACCCCAGGGCAGGAACTGGAGGTGCGAGTGCTGGGAGGGTTGCTGCGTGTGGATCAAATTGCTCTGCAAACAGCCAAGGGGAAGAGCTTCCCTCCTCGTCAGGGAGAAACTGGGCTCAGGCAAGAGAAACATAGCCCACGGGTGCCTGATGCTGAAAGCACATCCTTCCCCCAGCAGGTATTTAGAGCGCTAGTAATTAGTCTACCAGACATTATCCTCCCTTCTCTTCTGTTTAGCAGTGAAACAGAGGAGTCTGTACAAACCTCAGGTTCAGGCGGGATGCTTTGGCCTGAAACCATCCAGGTTTGAAAGGCGATGGCCTGACAGCCTGTATCGATGGCTGCAGGAATTTCTCTGTGGTAGGAAAAGGAAACCAACACCTCTGAAAGGGGCAAGGAAAGCACCCAGAGACACACTCATGAAACGTGAGAGAGCAGCAGAGGCACACATCCATCCCTGGGGGTCTCACCTCCAAAAGCAGCATCCCCTCTCTAACTTGGAGAGCTGATTTAGCAACAGCAGGCTCAGGCTTTTTTGACTTATGAGCCATAAGCATCCCCAAGAATTAAAAATATGTATATTTAAAAAGCCTCATGTCTTATAAGGCAAATGAATAGTACAGCTGGGATCTGTTTCTCATTCCTTGCACAGAGTGCTCCTGCACTGTGCTGTTTCCACATTTAGGATAGATAAACCTGTGCTGTATTTGCAAGAATCCCTCTGCCATCACAAGGGAGAGAGAAAGGGAAGACTTGTAACAAAACCTCACAAATTACACACAGACAGCACCCTCCTAAATGCTGGAGCTTAGTGGGAGAGATCGCAGCTCCGGAGCCTGCAGGAGCTGCAACAGAAACAGACCAACAGTGCTCAGAGCTGCCAGGGCAGCGGTGCCTTCTCCAAGTGCAAAGCTCCCAAATTGCACCCAGAGTTTGGTTACGGACAAGGGAGCCCCGCAGGTCCCTGCTGAGCCACCTCTGCCAGCCAGCCTTTAAGGGAAAAATCCCCATTTCCCAGCAACAGTGCCTGGCTGGTGCTGGAATGATCAAAAACTCCCCAAAACTGAGAAGCCCCCCAGTAATGATAGGAGGAGAAAAACATGCATAGGGGATAACATCAATCTTGTCAAGCCTTGAGGTGGGGATTCTGGGTTGTGCATGTCAGACTCTAGCTTGAAGCAGCTTTCCCCTGATGGCTTTGGTATTCTGGCCCTGTTCCTGAGCTCCCAGCCTGTTTCCAGAGTCTCCGCACTTGGGGTAAGGTGTACAGGGGAAGTTCTTACCTCACCCCAAATGTTTATGCCTGGAGCATACCCAGGAGCACCTCCCTACCTCTAGGGCACTGAAAACCAATGTCAGGAGCAGGTCCTCAGCCCTGGTCTCGGGAGAGCCCCAGGAAGGCAGCAGGGTGGGCAGCAGCTAGGTGGGAGCAGAGCAGTGACACAGCCAGCTACATGGCACAGCTGGTGAGGAGATTGTAAATCAGGAATAAAATATGAAGCACACATGAATGCAGGCCCTGCTGCCAATAATTTCCACTCTTGGCTCAATTACCATTGCTCTTTTTGCAGCTGCACACATGCAGTCATTACAGAGCATTTTGGCTAAACACATTTTGTCTTCTTTTTATGTCTGCCAGCTGAATCAAAGGTCTCCATGCAAGTAGTGTGCTCCATGACATAATCCATGACACTTTCCTGGGGAGCTCTGGTTCCCATACAGCAATAAATTGATTACAGCATGAGAAGACATGCAAGATCCTCATCTGCCTCCAAGGAAACAGAGGCACAAATGTTGTCCTCAGCAAAGGCTACACTACTTTATTTCAAAGGGAAAGCACTGCCTTAGCAGGGATGAACTGGGATGTGGTTAACTTGGTGAACTAGTGTCATGGGTAAAACCTGCCTTCCCTCTGCTGCTATTTTCTGGCAATGCTATCTGAGCACACACCTCACACCTTCTTTCCTGGTATGTGCTACGCACAAGGTAATGCAGCAGGGTTGTTTGCTTCTGACCCCATACACTGGGTGCAGCAAGGTGAGGAGAGAGACACAGCAAGGGACCTTTGCTGCCCCCAAAGCCTGAGTGTGGGCAGAGGATTACAGCATGGCAAACCACCAGAGTGGCCATAGCCATCAGGCTAACCCATGTCATGCCTTCAGGGATGACAAAGAGGGGATGGCTAGGAGGGAGTCTAAGCTCAGGGAAGCAGTGGCCAATATTTCCCCAGCTTCTAGTCATTTTCACCACAGGGGCTTCCCAAGACAGTTGTGGTATCTGAACGCCAGAAACATTACCTGAAAGCAAGAACTGAAGTCCAAATCAAGAAAAATAAAAATAAAAAAATAAAAAATAAAAAAATAAATAAACACAAAAAAATGCTGCTCAGCCTGCATGGCACACAGAGCGCTCGTGAGGTTTATGGTCCAAGCTCTTTCTTCTCCCATTAAGTTCTCCAAAGTCAATGTCTGAGGTTACCCAGCTAATACTGCTAGAAGACATGATTGTCCTGACACTGATAAGCACATCTGTAACCCCAAATCTAATTGTTCCGTGACCCCTGTGATATTTAGTCACGGGAAGGCTTGCTGTTTTAGAGTTCCCTCAGGTAAAACCATGCCAGACTCCTGCTGAATTGCTGCCAGCTTGTATTAAGGCCTTCCAAATGAACTTCGGTGTTGCCAAAAATACATCCAATTAATCTCAAAATAAATCTTGAAAATCTCAGATGGAAGAATTCAGAAAAATCTTAGACCATTTACCACTGAGATACCAAGGTATTTGTAATCTTTTCAAACAGAAAAAAAAACTGCCCGTCAGTCTTGAGGCAAACTTTGGCCTCTCATCTTCACCCCCTGACTCTCAAATACCAGGTAGAGCTGGTGACTGGCTAGGGACCCATGGATTTAGACATGTGAAATCCTTTCAGGTGCCAGACCAACCTCAAACAAAGCCAGAGCAACGTGACTCCCTGGTGAGAGCTGCAGCATGCAGTGCATGGAGAGTGACCCTCAGCCCCTGAGCTGGCGTGAGCTACAGGACACCCCACAAGTGAGACTCTGGCCTCACACGTGCTTGGCTCTGCACCTACAAGTGTAGAAAACCAAAAATGATGCAGGAAAAAGTCAGTCCAGAAACCCTTCTGTATACACCAGAGGTCACACATCAACATGCAGCTCTTTTTTTCCATGAAAGCCAAGAAGGCTTCCAAGAGCCAATGGCTAAAAACAGGGAGAGCATGCCAGAGGAAGGTTCTCTTTCTCATCCAGACATGGTCTTAAGGAAAGGTCTGAGGATGTCTGCCATTGCAAGACCCATTTTGCAGAAGTATCTTGATTCTCAGAGCTGAATTCATGCTTGGCCTGTTCTAAATTCGGCTATAAAAGCAAGGTGTCCAGACGCAGGCTTGGAGACCTTCTTGAAACATCTTGGCTATAAAAGTGTTCTGGAAAGTGACTTAGTAGAGGAAAAGAGGATGACCTTACCAAATCATCAAGTGTTAATTTTTCAAGTTAGTCCCCCAGTGATTTTCATTTACCTCCTGGTAAATAAAACTATGTTACCTCTCAGGACAGAGTCTAGCCCACAATTTTCTTTCGCCTGTTCACAGCCAAAAGAAATGTTCCAGCCACAATGGCAAATGTTTTAAATGTGTATTCTCGTATTTATCATACTTATCCAACATTACCCTGATCACTGCTAAGCAGTTTCAAGGGGACTTCTACACACAAAATTTAACCAAGCCTCTGTTAAGCTGTTAACAGCTCTCTTAACAGGAGGCAACCAACCAGCAGGAGAGCTCCTCTGCAGGTGAGCACTGAGATGTCCCTGCAAGAATGCCCAAGCAGGGCCAAGTGCTCTCAGGTGTGCAGATCAGCATGCACTGGTAACGGCAGCTCTTCAGTGCCTGTGCTGCATTCATTTTGGCTTGCATTGGCTCTCTGGGAGGGGTTCTGTTTTTTCTTAGCTTTCTCCCTCCTTCTACAATGGCACATTTCATCTTTGGGTCTTTCTTAGGAAATGTTGTGCCGCTTCCAGGGACTTCCACTGACCAATATCCCAGTTCCTTGTTGTGCTCCCTTTATCTTCTGCCTCCTCATCCCCTTTCCAAGACTACAGACAGACTGTTGCAAGGAAATCATATTCTTCCTGATTGTTCAGAGAGCAGCTAGTCTCAAGGTCACTCTTGTGCATAAATTGCAGGTATCAGCATATTAGCACCACTACTCAGGCATTCAAAAACAAATCTTAACAGAAGAGCTCATCAGTTTAGCTGTCTCATGGCTAAACCTCACCTTTACGCATGGCTTCCTTTCCTTACTGATTAGAGCACAGTAGATTCATTATTATTATTTTTAATTTGGTTAAATACAACTACACGGTGTCTTTTAATTGCCTTTTTTTTTTTTTTTCCAGTCGAGCTGCCAAGGGATGTAAGCAAATTATATGGCTTTACAATTCTGCCCGCTGCAGACAGACTTGTGTGGCCAGCGTACCAAAGACACTGTGAAAACACTACCTTTTACTGGAAGTGTAAACTCAATAAACCCCCAGGAGAGCAATAAAAATGCAGTAGCCAGCAGATTTAACAAGGACATGCTCAATGCACAGTGTAATCTTATTATGTGCTTAATGCCCAGTGGAATTACAGGAATTTGATTTAGCAACATCAGATTTCGGTTTCTCAAATTATACTGACTGCTTATAAATTAAGACTGCGATTTGGGATAATTGCTTTTCATTTGCATTGGCAAAGCCCATCTATTATATTTATTCTCACCACACTGTTTATATTTTGGAAGTGTCACGGAGCGTTGCCTTTGGGACATAAACTGGGGTGATGGAGGGTTTTCCTTTGCATCAGTGACACTCACGCTCCTTCCCCATTAAGCCGGAGTAAACGTTCTACCCTAGTGATCTTTATATGCTTGAAAGGCCTATTTTACGGTTTCCCAAACCTGACTGAACACAGTGAGAGATGAGTGAGTTTCTGCTGAAGGACCCTGTCTTCTTCTCCATCAATTTTGGGCTGGGACAGCATCGTTGGACAGCCCATGAACTGCAGGTGTGCAGAGCAACGGCGTCCTCACAGCCGTTCCAGCATCACGCTCTGGAGTGGTTTCACTTCACATGATCCATCTTGGCGCTCTGCCACTGCTGTGTGTAAATGAACTGGAGAGAATTAGGCAGTGAGTGATTAATTACCTCTGGGGAGGAGGCGTGCAGCCGCTGAGCTAGCAGGTAACAGCAGTGCTCGCAGGGCTGTGAGGCAGATCAATGAGTGGCCATCGAGCTGCGTGAGGGCACGATGAGCACTTGAGCTCTGGGACAAAGCATTCCATCTCTAGAGGACCGAGAGACATAATTAAACGTAATGGAATGAGCAAAGGGCACAGGAATACCTCTAGAAGAAGACAGGAAATACCTTTGCTGCAGACTTTGGCTCCCATGTCTAAGACATCCATATAATCTTCAATGACTCTCTGTGCGAACCACGGCATGCAGTAGCATTACTTGATTTACTGAGAATCGTTCAGACCAGCTCATACAGCTGTAATTCCCTGGGATATTAACATATTCTGGGCTGGAAAACCTTTTCTGCTCCAAAGTCATTAATAGATCCTAATGAGTTGATTAAAAAATTAACAAGGTAACAATTCAATTAGGTATTGCACCATTGGGCCATGCATGCGGCTGCAATTGGCAAGCACATCAACAGACTGCTAAATGAGAAATGCCTCTGTATGCTTCCTGCATGACAGTGAATCCTATGGCTCTCGCCCATGGCTGGGGCGGAATGTGGCCTTTATGCATTTTCTGAGTGATATTTGCTGCGATACGCAAATATCATTCTTGTTTTGATGAAGTAACACTGAACCAGCAAGCCTTTCAGCCTGTGATCGAGGCATTAGGTGGCAAGTCAGCTGGAGATAACTCACAGACAGCTACAGAATTTCCCTGACTCCACACTCACTTGGAAATTTAACTCATTCCTTAACAATATTATCTAAAATGAGGTCCTCTAGCATTTGCCCTGTCTTCAGCTCATACTTGCTGAGTGAACGAAGGTATTTGAGCATTTAACCCAGCAGCTGCTGCAGCAAGGCTCAAATGGGGCTTTCCTGCAATGCTGGGAGCCCTTTCCAAGACGTGAATATGAGGTCTGAACTCCATTTCTGCAGCCCTGAGCTCCTCCACAGGTGCTGTGGGATGGCTCAGTGGTGGCTAGCAGTAGCCCCAGTGCCATCACATAGTCCATTCAGAGGTCTAAGGCAGGGATTCCTCCAGGCGTAGGGCTTCTGCAGGGATGGAAAGGGCTTGCTGTGGCCATGCAGAGCCCCACGGACCCCATCAAGCCCTTGAGAGCCTAACAAGGCACATTCAGGGAGATACCTGCTCTGGAGCTGGTCTTTCAAAGCACAGAATGGTTCACCCAGCATCAGCAAGAGAGAGACCCAAAACACCATGCTGCTGCTCAGCGCTCCCCAGCAGCTGAAGCCATGGAGAGCTGTTATGGCCCCTTTTAACATCTCTCCAGCTCTGCTTCCCAGAAGGATTATGTTCCGAGCTGTGCTCCTGGCACCATTTTGCCTGCACTTTTAATCTGCCCCTTCTGCACATCAGGAGGTGCAGCTCAGTCACCGTTCCCAGCATCACGCCTGGCAGATTTGTGTGTGTCAGCTCTGCGTGACCGTGCTGCACCGTGCTGTTAACCTTCATTAAGACATTTTAATAATTGAGCATATGATGCACCAGACATGTAGCCAAATCTTAGAGTGTAACAAAACAGAGGACAATGACATTAGCTGCAGCCTTGGAATAAATACCACCATAAATATCACTAAGCAGGTATCACACGAAAACACCTGCCCTTGACATTAAAAAACAAGCTCAACCACACTGAGAGGGGAAAACAATGCATAATACATTACATCTTATCTGCATCTCAATACCATTAAATGAGCATGGTTAATGCTTTAATAATCTGCCAGGGAACACTGTGGGCTCTGCATCTGAGCTAACCCAAGAGAGAGGAAACGCTCTCATCTGTTGCCTTGAGCAAGAAGAAATACCCCAGGCCACCCTTGGCAAAGAGGGATCTTTGTGAGCAATGGCACAGAGAGGGTTCAGGAGGAGCCAGTTCTGACATTGGCAATACTTCAGAGTGGAATCACACAAGGGAAGGAGGATGGACTCACAGAAGGGCCTATTTCTCACCATGAGAGGAGGATAAGGGTGCCCAGAGGAAGCAGAGTGGTGTCTCACAATTTCCCACTGTTCATCTTCGGCCTTTACACACCTTCAGGGTGCAGCAAAGGCTCCTTCTGCTGTAAAGGAATGCTTCCTTGGGACTCTGCACCACCCTGATTTGGGGACGGATGGGTTTTAGCAGGGAGCAGTGCTCCACACATCGCCACATCCCTTTCCCAACCCTCCACCGTTTGTAGCAGATATTATGCTGTCAATCAGCAGGAGTAAATCCATCAAAGGCATTCAGAGCCTTCTTGCTTGCACACATCCAGATCTAGGGTGAGATGGGTAAAAGAGACACTTTGAGCTGGGGTGACCAGCAGGACAGGGCAGGAGGACATTCAGCCTGCCAGAGTTCCCAAGGCAGGTTGGAGACTAGTTTTCCAGCTTTTAATTTATCCCTCTCACCCAGGAGTTCAGTGTTTTCCCTTTTTAAAATAAATATTTTTTCTTCAGCTTATAATTCCTGTGTTGTAATAAAACAGCTTCAGAGATCAAAAGCTCTTGGGGGGTCTTTCGGCACCTTCAAGGAATTATAAAAAAAAAAAAAAAAGTGTTGGGTTAGAGGGGGCAGCCCTGCTTCCTAGCAGCTTGCACACACACGTGTTTCCAACTGATGCTTTCATTTTGAAAGAAAGCTAGGAAACCAAGTTGAAAGTCAGTATTTTTCTGATTTTCTTCTGTAGGGAAGGAAAAAAAAATCTCCAATGAGGAATGGCAATTGAAGGATTTGGAGAGGCAAAATCCAGGGCTGAGGCCAGGTAAGATGCTTTCTTCATTTGCATTTGCACCTGCTAGCAATCAGACTGGAATTTACTGATATCTAACGCTTCCTGATCCTGGTCTATTTGCTGTAAAAGACATTCCAGATGTAGGCACTAAACAAATTCTTTACCTGTCCCTGTTGGCAGCAAGGTTTTGGGACCATTTCTCTTTATTTGCACATTACTGGGGCTACTGGTCCCAAGAAAGGAATTCAGCAAAAGCCAGCAGAAACCAGCTGAAAGAATGAGCTGAAAAGAAAAAATAAAAAATATAAAAATCAGGGTCCCTTTGGGAAAAGAAAACTGCTGGTGCCATTGAAACCCACATCAAAACTTGCAGTGAGTTTAATAAGGGCACGTTTAGGCTCCGTGCCCAGTTTTGCTGGCAAAGGAGCATTATCAGTAAAACACTAAAGGCCCTCAGTGGGGCCTGATTTCAGCAAGAAATGAATATGCAAGGGTCCCCAGCCTAGCTAATTTTGGGTACTGTGGTGTGTGATCCCGATCCAAGCTGGGGAGAGAACTCCAGAAGTCCAAAACCCATTTTGCTCCATGTTTAGAAAGAACCTGGCATGGCTGCAGCGTAGATTAAGACCGAGCTGTGCTTACCCAAAGGAGTTTTCTGCCTTTTACAAGCTCCAGCAGTGTTTCTGCTGGGACAGAGTTGCTTTCTGCGCTATCGTTGGCCAACATGGGAAGCCAAAACCCCGCTGGTGTTTCCAGCTCTGAGAAGGGCCAGTCCCGGTCCAGCTTTGGCTCTGAGTGGATGCTTTTTAATGTGCCTAAATTTCTGTATTTCATGCTTTCCCATGCCATTCCTTCACTCATTATTTATCATTTGGCAACCAGGATGAGCATCCTGCTGGTTTTCTCCTTCAGGCAAAAGGACAGCCAGGCTGGACATGTTGCTGAGGGCTGGAGCAAGAGGTGCAGCACGATTGTAGAAGGCAGAGAAGGACTGCTGCCTCCTGGTCCCACGGGCTCTCCCTGTCTCCTGGGGGCTTTATGTGAAGATGGGATCAAGCAAACCATGTAATGAAACGTCCTACATCTCCATGAACAGGGATCATAGAAACAATCAGGAAGGACAAAGCGTGGGGTCATGTTTCACCCCCCAGCACTGTTCCTCTCTCTCGCCCCCACCAGTTTAGGATTGCCAGGGCTTATGAAATAATCCAGGGTTGAGCATCTTCTAATGGATTTAAAAGTAAAATTCCAGGTGAGAACAGGCCCTTTGATGCTGCTGATTCTGCAAGCTATCATCCTTCAGGAACCCTTCTTGAAGGATGCTGCACCTTCTACCTGGGCCAGCCTCTCCAAAAAGCTTTGCTTTTCTAAGCCTGCATGTTTTCTAAAGCAAAGCTAGAGTAGCATTTTTAAAGTAAAGAAGGCTCAGCAGAAGAAAGGTTAAAATGAGGCTCTGCAGACCTCCCGCTGCCATGCAAGAGGGTGGCAGCCTTTAGGGTGCCCCTGCTCCTGCTGCATCTCCCTCCACCTGAAACACAAAGATCTGCCTACATGCACGCCAGGAACAAGCGGGATTAAGCAGAATTTAGCAAATACCATCTGCCACCTTCGCTGTGAGCAGCCAGGAAATGTGCCTTTCAGTGCCAACACCGACAGAGCGGGTGAAACGTCAGGAGGTTCAGCGAGACAGAATTCAGTCCGCAAGCTCTAATGTCATCACGGCTGTGCCAGGCAGCTACAGAGCCTTGCTGGGCCAGAGAAGATGTAGTTCCCTATAATAATTCTTTCCAGAAACGCAGATTTTCAATATTTTAACTGGTGGGGCTGAAGTTCTGCTTAAGGCAGTGGTGATTTTAGGGAGACAGTTGAGAAAATCGACATGAAACTTATCTAGTCAAGTCTGGGAATGAGCTGGGGATTAAAACATTATTTAGCCCAGGACAGTAATTCATAAAATTGTAAATTTCCACAGAATTTTAAATGAGAAGAATGGTTTAAGCAACAACCTCAGATGTCACTTCCTGACTCCCAAGTGTTCAGACAAACTGCAACCCCTGTCTCACAGACAGGACACACGCAGGACTTGGATAGATGAGTGATGACCTGAAGAGCAGTTCAGACATCAAGTGGCCACACAGCACCATCTTCCCTGAGAAAAAATGAGCAGGCCCTCCAAAGGCAAAGGAGCATGGACAGTTTGTAGAAGAGCAACAGTTTTATTAGTGTTTCCCAAGCAGGTTGCCAAGTGAGACCCTGATATCTCACTTCTGCTGAAAAACAAAAATCCCTTAGATATCCAGAGGAACCCTTGTGTTCACATGGTCGCTTCTCCCATTCTCCTTAATGGAGTTTCACTTTGCCCAGGCAAGGGCAGGAGGTGCAGTATTTGGCCTGCCATTACCTAAGCTCTGCAGATTTTGGATCCAAGCATTTAGCAGGACAATCTTCCAGCCCTACTGGACTTCATAGGTTTCCATTTTCACTACAAACACAAACACACCCAAGCACAACAACATTATTCCCTAGGCCTGCCTCTTTCTCGCTGCCAAAACCTGAGGGGAAGGCAGGATCCGGTGTGGCAAGCGGCTCCTTTTAACCACCCGATGCCGCATTTCCTAAGGCATCGGCGGTGCTGTTACCCATCAGTAGCAGATCTGTTCGGCTGGGGTTACAGGAAGGTGCCTGCTTTCAGGGTACAAGAGCCCTTCTGCTTTCCAGCCAAATAGCTGCAGCTAACAAAAACACTGCCGGTAAACTGTGTGCAAGCAACATATTCCTGATATAATCCAACTAAATTTATTGTTGGCAGCATGAAGATTTCAGCAAGGCTTGGTAGGATTTTTTTTTAAAGACCACACCTAATTAGCTGTATTTAAAATAATGTTCATTAGTCCTTTTTCCGCAGCAGAAACTAAACAAACATGTACACTGAGCAAGCAGAATGGATTTATTTTTTTTTTCCTTGATTGCCTTTTGTATCCAGGCAGCTGAGTTTTGCCTTTTGCTGTGGATGAGGTGACTTTATGCAGGCTGTATCCTCTTTGACTTCACCTCCCCTCTGAAAGCTCTCTGTGCAGAAGCTCTCTACTGTTTCCTTAGGGAACTCTTCCTAATATCAGCATGCAAATGCTGAGATCACAAGCCTAATACTTAACCCACATAAAGAGAACATGGAAGAAAAGCATCCTCGGCATCCTACCCCTCAGTATCTGTCCCACTACATCAGGGTTAGCACCTCGTAGGAAAGAAAGCTGTTGTTATCTGCCCTGCTTGCAATCTGCAGGGCCAGTGCTTTTATTGCTAGGGAGCTGTATCTCTGAGCACAGCTTCTCTCCAGCACATCCTATGTTGCAGCTTGGTAGGAAACGCTACATCTGGGTGCTTTTGTCACTTCACTAGAAGCACAGGCTTGAAGAGATGATTTATTTAGTCCCAGATAACAAACAGACACCCCACTGCTAACATCTCTAATAACACTTTCATCCTTCGGTATGTTACCAAGAAAACACTTGTACACCACTGCTTCTGTCTAAATCTCCTCATTTGGTAGCACCATTGCTCTCTCTCCTAAAAAGCCCCCAGGGCTCTTTAAAATGCTAATTAATCTGCAAATTACTTTTTTTTTTTTTTCTTAAACATCAAACCACCATATATTTGTTCTTCTTATCCTCCTATAAATAGGAGAAAGCTGTGCTCCCAACAGATAAATAGAAAAGACCTCCAAAGTGTGGCCTTCCCACGTATCTATCCTATCCATTCTCCACTTCGGTGATGCACTGAGATGTGCACACAGGACCTGCACACTTGGCTGCTGGGCTGGGCAGCCCCACGGCCAAGCCACCAGCCTCACCGAAGGCTGTGGGGATCATGAGAGCCCTCACAGCACTGATTCCGTGGAGGTCCCACGGGCAGGAAGCACAGCAGTGTAATTGCAGCTATTCAGATGCAATGCAGATGTTTGTAACCATGTGGGATGCTGATTGCCGTGACTCAGTGCACGGTCCTCAGCCAACTGATAGCATCATGGCACAAAGGAGGATAATCATTCCTGATTGCTACAAGGTACTGTAACAAAAGCTGTCTCAGGACTCCTGCTCCATTTTGGCGTCTGCTCCACGCAACATTACTCATCATCTACAGAGACCTCGTGGTCTATTAACTGAGGAAGTTGAAGACCATCTCTTCTAATCTTTACCACCTCTGAGGCTTGAGGAATGAACACTCAGCCCAGCTCCCCTGTCCCCACCCAGCCTGTCATTCCCTCCCCAGGCCGAATCCATTAGCTATGCCAGAAAATATTTGTGTGCATCAAATTCAGTGGGGGCCAGACTCCAAGCCCCTAAATTAGAAAAACAAAAGAAAAAAACAAAACAGAACAAAAATGTACATTAAACAATAGAGACAATCAAACATTCTGCAGCTTGGAGCCATGTAGCATTCTCTCATTAAAATTTAAACATCAAATAAATTAATTATATATTACAACATTAGGAACTAAACCTGGTATGTGTTTTTAAGGCAACCTAATTGAAACCAGACCTGGGCTTGCACTTCCTTTGTGGTCCAGGTGGACGCTCGTTGTCCTATGAACGTAATGAGGGTGCAACAAAGGCTTTTCCCCAGCCCTGCAGCCCCTGCTCAAGATCACAGCAGCTTGCTCAGTTTGAGAGCTTTCTTCCTCTTGTTATACAATGCAGGGAGAGGAAGCAGGGGTTGTTATTGCTGCAGTGAGCTTGGGCTTTTGATAATATTAAACTGTTTAGGTTGGATGTGAAACCTGACTTTGTCGAGAACCATATGGTGCTTAAAGGATGCTGCTGCCTTGCAAGTCTGCAGAGTGGAAAAAAGGGCCAGATCCCACAGTATCTGTAAATTACCAAAGCTGTGAATTTAATGAAGAAGGAAGAAAGATTAAGGAAGTTCTGTCTTTGATGGCAAAAATATGAGCATGGGAATACCCAAAGGGGAGAGAAGAGGCTACTCGCAACAAATTACGGCGTGCCTAGGTATGGATTTACCCATCAGCATTAAGGAAGGATACTTTGAGGAGCTCAGAGCCTGCTAGCTTTAAACAGACACACTCTTCTATTGCAGACTACAGGGAACAACATCACCATTAATCTTTCTACATCAATAATGATGCCCTGTGATATTTTAAAGCTTCCTTGTGCATGCATTTACTGCATCCTTGGTAGGTGACACTCCATCCAGAGAGT
Source organism: Anas acuta (assembly GCF_963932015.1). Taxonomy (NCBI): domain Eukaryota; kingdom Metazoa; phylum Chordata; class Aves; order Anseriformes; family Anatidae; genus Anas; species Anas acuta. The sequence continues at coordinate 5,365,292 of NC_088983.1, read as the reverse complement.
GCACGGCACTGCAGGGGGCTCAGCTGGGGCTCTGTGGGACCAGCACACAAACAAGATGATGTCTTGGAGCACTCACTTCTTTCTGCCTCTTCAGCAGCACTGTATGTAGTTGATGAAGTGCTCCAGCATCCTTCAGGATGAAAAGTGTCGTATAAGTGTAAAATAATACTGTTTAAGCTGAGAGGAAAATATGCACTTGTAGCCTGGAAGCAACGGCAGGAATCATCAATCCAGACTTCCTGAGATGCAATGAGAACCATGGGAGTGTTTTTTTCCCAATGTGCCCCAAATTATATGTTACTTCTCTGCCACATCAAGGACTTAAAAAAAAAAAAAAAAAAAAAAGAGGGAGAGAGAGAAAGAGAGAGATTTTTTAAAGGCTCTTTAAAAATTCTCTTTTAATTTATTCTATTCATCTCAGGAAAGGCAGAAGTACTAGAGGATACACCTTTGAAGTAAGGAAGTCTCTACAACAAAAAGGGCTGGCAGCTGAATTCATTGCCTTCCATGCTTGGATCATGGAAAAAGCCCTCAAGAGCTGTTACCGTAGGACAGGGATGACTTCTTAAGGCCTAAGCCTTCCAAGAGGTAGCTTAAAAATCAAACTTGGTATCTGTTCAGATAGTCTCATAGCATCAGCATCCAGCCCTGGCAATACTGCTGCTGAAGGCAATGTCTCTAGCAGGACACACCAGCTCCGGTCAAGCCACCTCGTTCATCTGCTGCTGCTGCAGGAATTAATTCGATATAACCCTGTGGCAAAGGCCTACCTAAAACCAGCCCAGTATTTTGCTCTGTCAGATGATAGTTTCAGTCCTCTAAAGGTTAAAAGTCGTCTCCTAATGTTCAGCCTAAATGTTAAATTTGTATATACTTGTTCCAGCAGATTCAATATTCACATCATGCTGGTGTTCAAGCCCAGATACGTTCACAGAATGAGTCCGTACCTCCTCAGTCACTGCTCAGAAACACCAACTGAGGAGAGTGAGGTGTTTTTAGGCTGCTTCCCATAGGATGTCTCCCCAGCTCCTGCTGTCCATTGTGTCACAGCTCACAGACGATTAACCAGAGCTTGTTCAAAGGCAACACTTGAGCGACTTCCCCAGAAATTTCTTCCCACCCCAAGTTCTCCTTTCAGCAAAATCCACTAGTTCTTTCTTTCAGACATTTTTATATCCCCTCCCACTCCAACTCTTGTATTATTCTCCCTGTCAGCTCACCTAGTCATTTTTCACGAGGCACTATAACAATTACTTGACTGAATCCAGCTAGGAAATGCCATAGATCTAATCTAAGTCTAGAAAAAAATCCATTATTTTATCAAAGACATCAGATTCATACAACACAATCTGCTTTTGCTAAATCCAGGCTGAATTCTCTCCAATTTCCTGTTTATCACCACGCTTTATTTTTCTCCTCGAACATCCATTAATATCCACATAATAGGGGTGAGACTGATGGGCTCCAACCCTTCCTTCTCCCTTTCTCTCACAGCAATATGCCTTTCCCAGTACCTTCTCCATAGTCTGCTTCCCCCAGTTTGATCCACTCAAGAGCCACCATTTCCACTGGATTTGTTATCCAGTATTTTCTGTGCTCTGGTCTGGAGATTTTCTGCCGTGTTTCTATCCAGTCTGAGTGCACTCAAGTCTGAAATTGGCTCCTCTCCTGGACGCGGTGATTTCTGTACCCGCAGCCTCATTATCGCTCTCCCACCTGGTTTTGCCTTAATAACATTCTCTGCCTTACTCACAACTGGGGCGAGCAAACTGATTTGCTTTCAGGCCACATCTCAGGTTATCTTTAATATCAGCCTCAAGCTCATGACATAGGAAACCACTCCCATTTAAAATAGGGATGTTGAACTGTATTTGCTTAAGTTTTCTCAATGAGCTCTGTGCTGTCACCTTGCTAGCAATGCCTGCTCATTTTGCCCAGAGCTTCAGCACACAGGCTGCTTTGCTGATGAGTATTACCTCCAGGAGAGGGCCAGGTTGTCATTTACTTCTAGACATCTCTTGCAAAGGGACACAAATGGAAGATGGCTTTAATATCCGGCTCTATCCAGAGCTTAAGTCAAGCCCCATCCACCCAGCCTTTGGGACACTTTCCCTCCTTGTTATAATCGCAGAACCACTAATTTCTATTTCCAATTTCTACTTCTAAATCCAATTTATAACTACAAAGCCCTGAGGAGCACCACAGTGAGTAGAATGGCAAGTAAGGAGAAGCAGCCAGAAAAGGACAAATAAAGGGGGGATGGCTCAAAATGACTCTGTAGGAAAAGGCTTGGGGATCCCTCGAGCAACAAAGAGAGGTGGGCACAACCCATCTGCCCATGCCCCAGGCACTGCATTTGTAAATGTGTGGGCTCCCAAAATATACAAGTTCATCAGAACCAGCAGCTCAGCCCTTCGGTGGTGCCTGTCATGTTGTAAGGCAGGGGGGAGAGAAAAAAACAGGAGTGCTTCCACAAGCACCGAAGGGGTTTGCCAAGGAAAGAAACAACTGCTGGCAGCCTAAACTCCTGAACATGTTAAAATGAGTGTTCAAATCTTGTCAGAAAGACAAATTAACGTCCAGATGGGCTAAATCTGGTCCATCCAAATGAATGGAGCTGTTACTGATTGATACCAGTTATGAATATGGCCCACTGCCTAGGACTTGAGAAAGCATGGGCATTCACAGTTCCTACGAACCGTACACTACAAGATGAGTAATCTGGAAAGTCTCCTTCAGTTTCGGAGCTGTTACATTTTTATTTCTGTCTGATGAGGACACAAGTTGAGTATTCTCCCCACTCCCTATTAGCTGCAGACGAAGGCATGGAAGCAGTGTTGTTTTTTTTTCCACATGTAGAGCTAACACTTTGCTTTGGCATGTGTAATGCTGGAGTGCAGTTATTTTGCCCTGGGCATTTTCAGCCTATCTTTAGGTCCTTTTAAAGTCAGATGGTCAGAGCTGTGTCTGACAGCAGCTTTGGGCAGTGCTAACGCTCCCTCCTCTACAAACTCATCAAGCTCAAGCAAATAAACAAGCAAGGAGCAGCCCTGATTCTCTCTAGTCCATCCCCCAAGAGATCCCAAGTGCTGCTTGGGGTTCTGATAGAGTCAGGGAAGATCACAGTGACTTGGTTGTCTTTCAAGATCTCTTTGCAATATGATAGTGTAAAGGTACTTACATGGCTTCTAGCATCAGAGCCATGACATTATTTGGGGGCTCACAGGATACAGACCCACTTTGGGAAGCAGGACTTGGGCTTCTGGTTGACTCCACTCTCTGCCTTTCACGTGAGCCAGTTCTCCCATCCTGTTCATCTGGGCTCTTTCCTTTATATGGGAAATTATTTCTCTTGCAAAAGCCAAAATCAAAGTAGCAACATTTCTGCAAGCATACAGGATGCGCTTAAGTGGGGATCTATAATCCTAACTTTGGTTGGCCTCATTTGAAATGATACTGCATGGCGTGAAAGACATCAGAGGGAAACGTGAAGCCCCGTCTCTGGCTTCTGGTCACCTATGTTCTGCAGAAAAGTGGATTAATTTCACACCGAAACCACAAAAGCTGAACCTCCACACTTCTTGCAGGGAAGAAACTACCAGCAGGGCTTCGTACCGAGCATCTCCAGCCCACCCCAATTCCCTGTCAGCTGAAACATCCCCGATAGTGACAGCAAGACCGGTTTTTATCAGCCTTATTCACTGCTTCCCCATTGTTCCTAAAGACTTGTAAATTCTGGGGAAATTTCCAGCATTTCAATTTGACCACAAGCCTTCACAAAAGAGACTCTCGCACAGTTTATTATGAGTCCGTTTTATGAAATGAATGTGAAGGCTGTCTAATTAATGTCTTGCAGGAATTAAATTAGAGCGACTTCTAATGTTTCTGCCTCCCTGGCTGGCCAGCTCCTCCAGCCCTCTGTGCAGCAGTCAGAACAGAGCAGCAGAACCTGAGGCTAAAATCTGATCAGAAGATGCACCACGCCGAGACCTCGGTTTGGATGGCAGAGGAAAGGCTGCTTCTGTGGGAAGGAGAGGTTGAGAGGACAAAAGAGTGGCCCTCCCAAAGGCTTTTCTGCAAGTTTTGTTCAGCTGAACATGTGGAACTTCTGCTGGCTAATTTCTCATCAGGCAGCTTTAAGCTAACAGAGCAGAAAGTAGATGGGAGTAGGGAGAGTTAAGTAGCAGCTATTAAAAGAAAAAAATCCAGCCTTTCATACCTCCTTTTAATTTTTTCATAACTTTTTTTTTTTTTTTCTCCTCCATTTTTTGGCAGGTGAATTTGATGTGTTTTATCCATCCATACTGCAATTACACCAAATTAACATCTGTATATCAGAGGAAGAGCAAGTTCTGATGGTAAAACTCCAGCTGCAGGCCGTAAAGGTGTTAGCTATTCTTCTATCCTGCTGCCATGTATTGGGTGAAGACCTGCTTAGGAAAGTGGATAAAATCAGTGAAATGAGAGTCTAAACAGGCATTTACCCTATGGAAATCAAGATGACTTCTCTAAATAACTCTTCCTGCACCTATTGAAAAGCATCTTTTGTCTTTACGAGGAAGCAGCATCAAAGCAGTATCTTCCAAACAAAACTTATGCAAAATACCATTGCAGCTGATTAGATGAGCACACAATTTTGATTTCAGTTCTGCTCAAAGTTTGCCCTAAGTCCCTGACCTTTTTAACACATGACGATATTCATATAAACAGAACTCTGCTCCTAATGGGTACCTGTGAGACTGATTAACCAACAGTAAGAGTGTGCGTTAGGACTGAGCTAAACTCACTTTGCATGGAAATAGCTTGCAGAGTGTCAGAGGATTTGGCCAGGAATACAAACAACAGCATGTGGATGAGGAAAAAGTCAAAGCTCTAACAGTAAATAACAAATATGCCACCAGCTGCATGGTTGTGAGGGGTATTCAACACCTCAGAAGCTGCTCTTTGCATAATTTCTAATAATAAATACAGCCATTAAAAATTCTGACTGAGTTAGAGTTGATTCAAACTAACCTGTACTTACTGCAAAGTCTCAGGTGGGATCTACACAAGGAGAAAAACACATTACTGGAAACACTGGAAGTTACATTAAAATATCAGACGCTATTTCAGGTACAACTCTCTTCCTTCATTAACCTATGCTAAGGTGTCTGTGGATATGTTTTCGTAGTGCAACGATTGTTTCACCAAAAGAGGATCCAGCTCCAAATCTCATCAGGCACTGAAACTGCAGTGGTTTCAGAAACACCCCAACGGAGGGCTGGATCCCACACGGTGCTTTCCTTACTCCAAGCACGCACTTGGGTGGATTATTTTCTTTGCACTCCCCCCTCTGCTCCCTTTCTTTGGGCCTCCGGCCCCGTAAGGGCCGTGTCACGTCTCCTGGCTGGCAGGGTGCTATTTCTGGAAGCACAGCGCCTTGCGGAAAGCCGTGGGCGTGGAAGTTATGATTCATACATTTCATAGGCGCAGAGGTGTTGGTGAGCTGGGGCAGGTGGCGAGGTGGCACCGTGAGCACGGGGGCGGCACGGCAGATGTCAGCAGGCAGGGGGGACGTGCTCCAGAGGTGCCAGGCGTGAAGAGCTACAAGCCCCCCGGGGAGCCGCATCAAAGCCACAGATTCCCCCCTTACACCAGGCCTGGGGAGCTGGGCACCATAAGCACGCCGACATTTAGTGCTTGGCCTGCCGTTTTTGCAGCTTATGTCACCAGAAACTGCTGCGTTCCCACCGTTTTCTGTGCCTGAAACCTCTCCCTTCTCAGCTCCTGCTTGCCTCTTTTTGCTCTCTGCCATCACCACCTCTCTCCCTCCTTCCCACACCATGGCTCTGCGGGATCAAGGCATTACACCATTTCCCTCTTAGCCTTCCCCATCACCATGGGGCCATCTCCTGAGATGTCCCTCGTGCCTGGCACGTTGTCCTGTCCCTCCTGCCAGCACCATTGCCCTCTTGAATTCAGCTCCTTCCCCAGCAATGCTGCTTTCTTCAGCTCCAGCTCCAGTTTGGGTCATTTTTGACCAATTTAATGTAAAGATGCTTAACTAGGCAGTCACAGCACAATAGCAGCAAGAAATGCTTTGCAACACTGCTCGGTGTTTCCAAGGCATTTCAAATCTGAACTATTTTCTTAAGTGATAAGCTCCTCAGCAGCCCTTTCCAGCCCTTGTATTGCAAGTTGTTGAGGTCCATAATAAATCACAGCTTCAACTAAAGCCAGAGCATGGCCCAACTCCACGGCCCCTTTCCAAAGCATCCATCTTCACCTCGTACTTTGTGCTGCAAGCAGGATTCCAAACCTCTTTCACACTGCTATAAAAGGTCTCTCTCATTCTGAGAAATAGTCGTAATAGGGAACTTTTCATATACGGTGGAAAGAATGGGTGCTCCTCTGAGGGCCAGGGAAAGAAAATAGCTCCTCTTACAGCAATAACCCCCCGCCCAAGGCTCCTGACCGCACAAGGAGAGGGAGCTCAGAGAAAGAGGAAGGGGAGCCTGGCAGGAATTCGGTGGTGACAAAGAGGGGCAGTAAACCCACAAGAAAGAACCCAGCACTGGAGGAGGGAGAGCAGCCACAAAAAAATCCGTGAACACGCCCTCTTATGAAGAGTGCAAGGATTACATTTACAGACTACAGTGCCCAACAACAAAATAAGGCAGCACTGGAGGATGCTGAGCACTGCTCTCTCTCTCTGCCATGTCCCAGGCATGGTGTGATTGAGAGCCCCAGGGTTTTGAGGGCCAGCTGAGCTGGACCCCATTTTCTGACGACAATCCACAAATCCTTCCCCTTCACACCGTGTAAGCCCATTCATCTCACCGTTCTTCACAGCGCTGGCTGTCTCTCGTATAAACACCGCATAGTGTGTGTGGCGCGCTGCGATACTTACTTTAAGGACATTGGAATGCACTTTATCAGCATTTTTAAACACTGCAGCTTTATGAGAGATCCTGAAAATGTATTTACCATTCCAGACTGTGCACAGATGTGCTTTTAATATAACATCCTGATGTTTTTCTTCTCTTCTCATGACCCCTTGCTGTCCAGGCAAGGGTGCTCGCCCTCCTTCGTGCCACCAGATGCTCCAGGAGCTCACCAACCACCAGGGGTTTCCATCGCTTAGAGCAGCTCCCTCTGGGGCTCCTTGGTTGGTGCTGTGAGGTTGCTTTGTGGGGAACCTCCCTAACCACATGCACTTGCCACATGGCTGTTTCTTGGCTGATGTCACCAGTATTTGCATCTCCCCAGGGATCTGCTTCCTCTGCACCAAACACGTGCACAGAGGCATCGATTCCTCAGCATCCAGCATGAGAGGACACACAAATTGCCATGGACAGACTGACAAGCTGTGGCTCTTCTGGCCTCCTCCCAAGAGGCTAGAAAATAGAGATATTGAGGCCTAAGGGGAAATGCCTTCCAGCTGAAGGGGGTGTAGAAACCCCTCCTGTGGTGCCCAAGCCACCAAGTGCTTCAAGGCAGAGCCTCAGGGAGGCTCTCCTGGTCTCGGGAGCATGTTCAGCCCCAGCCCTGCAACAGGGACAAAGAAAAATTCTTCTTGGCCACTGATTGCCACACAGTTCACAGGAAATAAACCATTCCCAGCTGAGGGATAAAAAAGCACAACTTCTAAAATAAAAGAAATCAGGAGGAAGCA